>NW_028288737.1:0-748750 GCF_059628265.1 Tinamus guttatus
CCAATTGCTCTTTCAGGTACATAAAGGTTTTGAAAATTCTACCTCCTGATTTAATCCATTCCATTTCTAAAACCACCAAACCTCTCAAATGTTTCCATGCTATTCAACTACAGACTAGGTTGCTAGTTGTTAAATGAGTATTCATTCCAGAGACAGCTTTTAAGCACAGGGTCATGTTCTCAGAGTTTAAAAAAAAAAAGTTAAGAATCTACATCTCATCATCTCACATTATGTTCTTATCTTTTCACTGTTCATACTCATTTTACTTTCTGTTTTGTCACATGAACAATCCAGCTTAGATGCAACTTCTGGCTTTGGTTTAATTCTTCCAATTTCTTAATTTAAATTCTTATTCAGTTTGCAGCTAATGGCAGGTAAGTTTCCAAATTGAAAGCTAAAACATTAAAAGTCAATGTTGCTAGTCAATGGTGTTCATGGTTTTTCAAACAAAATATGCTACACATAGAAGAAAGACTTTTGCAATATTCAAATCTAAAACAAAAACCAAAACGGCATTTTCTTTATTCTGGAGAACAGTACTGCGATAATGACCACCTACATATTTATAGAATTACTATAATTGACGTTTGTAGAGTTTCTACTTGCAATAAAACAGAGATTGTACCAAACAGCAGGAAATACCCTTCTGATCCTAATGCATAACTTCTGTTATTCTATAAAAGGAATTGTAAAATAAGCAATGTAAATCTTCAAAAGGGGAGGCTTTGTGAGAAAACTCATATAGGTACCACCTACATAAAAACATCATAAAATACATTCTTGAATACCACTAAAATGATGTCAGCTCACCTGTAGATTCCATTAAATCAGGTAACACTGTCTTTAGTATTCACCGAAACAATTTGGAAAGCATAGTTATCAGAGAGAGGCTCGGAATAGAACAAAAGGTCCAACACCCCCAAATTTTAGAAAATCAAATCCATATCACTGTTATTTACACCAGAGGGAAAAGGGCAAACTGGGAAGCTGTATCGGAGTGAACAAAGAAAGGACTTGTCAGGACTTTGCATTTGCACCCAATGTTTCCAGACAGAAAATAAACTGAGAAACCACTCCAAAACCAAACAATGATGATGAAAAGAAATACTAAAAGCCCTCAAGCCCTAGAGGACAGTGGACAGAGAGCTATTCTCAAGGAATCAGCAGGGGTGACACATTCCGATTTACCTGAAAGGAAGAGAGGTTGTTCCCACTCTTCGGATCTTACACATCCTGGCAGGTTAGAACATGACCCTCCGCTGCACTGGCGCTGCCTTCCCTTGCCTTGGAGGCCCTGGTCTCCAAACACTGGTAGCACCTATAGGAAGGAGCAAACAGAAGTTCTGAGCTGATTGTCACACAATTTCTGAAAAGCTCTAAGAGAAAGGAGAAGAACATCTGAAGAGGCTATTAAGAAAGGTAAAAAAATAAAAATAAAAAAAAATCTGCAATATAAGGACACCAGATACTTCTTTCTCAATACAGAAAGCCCACTTGCTTAGCTAGCATCCTTTCCTATGAACAAACTTTCAAAGAGTGTTTCTCTCTAGTGCTCATGAGTCATTTTCTAACATCGCGGCTTTGGCGGCTTGAAGCATTCTGAAAGTGGCAAGCAAACAAAATTGCTTTTAATGTACTCATAAGAGGGTACTTCAGGTTTTTTAAAAGCCATTTTTTTCATCTATCTTTTAGCTGCTAGGAGGCTTTAAATGGGACCCCTGTAGGTTTTTGTCTGTAAACCATACGAGAGCATAAAAGCTTGGAAAACTTGCAGAGATTTTGAAGCAGGTTCACACAGCTTTATTGAAACTGTGTGTGGTTTTGAAGCTCACCAGGGCTCTAGCCACCAGGAACCATTTAAAATTGCCAACTTAAAAAACAGGTTTAAAAACTTGTAACAGATTATGATGAAAATATAAGATTTATTTTGTTCGGCTTCTAGCTTAGATGCTCTGTAAATAAGGAAAAGGGAGCTTTCATTCTGTATAGCTTTTCAGTATTATTTCTTTTAAAACACATAGCATCCTCAAAAGGGGATGAGAGTAACCTCAGCAAACATAGCCTGAACTAACCTGCAGACAGGTTCACCTATAGAAAAGGATCAAACTAATCAATCCATTAATTAACATATGATGGCTCAGAAGTCTTAAAACCACTTGCAGGACTGTTGCAATTGAAAAATGTCAAATCCTTCTCTATCTTTGGAGGTGACACTTCTCAAAATAATTCAGTACCAATCAGAATAGCCAGCAAGACATGGAAAACTTGAAAAATCACCACTACCATCCAAAAATACTATAAAGAAATTGAAAATACTTTTATTTATATGACCAAACATTCAAATAAAAATTTCAGGCTGACACCTTTATCTTGCTGTCGCTAATTCTTATTTTTACATTATTTAATAGAGCTTTCATATACAAAATAAAATAATAAAATATCATTTTGAATGAAGGCTGATACAAAAAGTCATCATTGTAGGGTTTAATAAGCGATTTCTTGCAGACACATGCCTCTGAGAAAGCTTGTGAAAATACTGTCACAAAAGAACACCAGACTGGATTTTTTACTTCAGTCAATGTTAAACTTCTAATAAGATACCAGAAAATTAATAGATCTTTTTCATGTTTTGCGATGACAAATGCTACAAGGGATGGGCTATGTCTGAATTTGCTGTTGGCCTGGTTCTGCCACCATTTGTTGCTTTAAGCTGGACCTCTGCATGGGTTGGTACTCAGCAGTGCTGCTGATTCAGGTTGGGCACTCAACAGGGGCTGTGCAGTGACAGGGAATCGAAGTGACTGTCTTTGAAATAGCAGAAGATCTATTTTAAAAGCTGTACGAGAATTGTAGAAAGAGGTTCATCCATCCCTGCCTATCTGAGCAGGAGGACATAGAAGAGGACAGCAATATTTGTGGAGCTTCTTAGAGAGGGCCCAGCAGAGAGCAACAAAGATGATTAAGGAACTGGAACATCTAGCATATGAGGAAAGACTAAGAGAACTGGGCCTGTTTAGCCTGGAGAAGACTGAAAGGAGATCTGATCAACATGCACAAATATCTGAGGGAGGATGGGGCCCAAGTCTTCCAGGGACAGGACAAGGGGTAACGGGTACAAGCTGAAACACAGGAAGTTCCACCGCCATCTGAGGAAGAACTTCTACCCTGTGAGGGTGACAGAGCCCTGGAACAGGCTGCCCAGAGAGGTTGTGGAGTCTCCTTCTCTGGAGATCTTCCAAACCTGCCTGGATGCCACCCTGTGCCACATGCCCTAGGTGTCCCTGCTGGAGCAGGGGGGCTGGACTGGATGATCTCTAGAGGTCCCTTCCAACCTCAACCATTCTGTGATCCTGTGAAAATCTAGGACCAGAAAGCAGTATATAGTACACAGGTGCTTGGGAGACTTCATCACCAAAGAAAGCATCAGGGCACTCACTACCTCTTGGGTAGACCTGTAGCAGCCTTGGGTGTAGTGGCCTTCAGCATAAGGTTGGAAGGGAAAGCAGAATTAAGTAAAAAACCCTTTCAGAAGCCATGGAAGGGAAGGGGGTAGAGGTAGAGGATTCCTTCCTGGCCCCCCACAGGTGCTAACACAACACAATATAATTTAAGGAGATACTCAAGTAGTCTCAATGATTTAAAAAAAGGGTTTTAAAAAAATAAATAAAGCATGGGGCCAGGGAGGTACTATTCAAAGTATGCCTAAAAGAGAGTAAAGCCTGGAAGAGTGAGGTCCATGGCTGGCGTCTCAGTATTTTTCCTTCACTTAGACCAGTTTGAAGAAAATCCTTGCAAAGAAGCTTTCATAAGATGGCATTTTTTTTGTGATTCAGTATGGCACCAATATTCCTTCTGAGTTTTATAACTGTTCCTAGAACATTCCTGGCAATGAATTTAAACTTTTTGAAAGAGGTTGCATTTCACTGTAAATGGTTATCTGGTATTCAAAACACAAAATAAGCATTTGAATATTTATTGTGAGCACATTGCATTTTAGGGAGAACACACAAAGATTCCTACCACAATTATCTTGTTCCAGCTTTAATATATTAGCTGTCACCTCTTTAATGGATCTTGTGAGAAAGGAAAGTTTCTTTCTTTAACTCTCTTTTCCCCCTGAACGCAATTACCACCTCATTGAGGGCTCTTTGTGTCCACCTAATCTCTGCGATTGTGTCGCTGACACGGCCACAATGCGCCATGACTGACATACCTGACAGCTGTGACTGCTGGCGGGGCGCTCACAATGAGCACCAGCTCTTAGCAGGAGGAGCGGTACCTACCGCCAGCCTCGCGCCGCGGCCAGGGGAGGAAGGTGCAAAACGGGCTGGGGGCTCTGCCCCGCCAGCCTAACCCCTGCCGGGTTTTCCTCCTTTTAGAGCCAAACAGCATTGAGGAGCAGAGCCTCTTTGCACATACCTACCTAATGAACCAACTGTCGGGCGAACACAAAAGAACACCCATTAGTATTTTAATTTTGAATTTATAGGAGAGAAAAAGGCATGTTTGGAGACCTGACTTACAAAAGTAGGACTTGAGGGATCATTTTGTCTGTCCCTGGCCCTTTCGTGTTCCTCTGGGTCATAACTCCCAGCTGGGGCTCAACTGTCAGAGCTAGGCAGGTGCCAGAAGATGATGGCCTTCGTAAGGAAGGAGGGCAATACCTTAAAATGTCATCCCCAGGCAGCACACTGCCACCAAGCACGGAAACTGTTCCAGAATGCAGCATTTTGATGCATAAATATATCAAGTAATATTACAAATACCTAACTAATAAAAGAGTAATGAGGTACACACTCACCAGGAAGAGCATTAAGGTAGAGCATGTTTCAAAGTGCCTTATACTAGCAAAGCTCACAAGTTTTGAAGTGGTATTTCTATATTAAGACCCTCATCTTGCCAGCACTGACCTCCTCTTTTTTTTTTTTTTTTTTCAGAAAAAGAGATTAGAATTTTGGGAATAAGGGCAAAGCAATTCCAAATATCTTCAATATTTAGGAGAAAAAATGAAGTTACATCATTCTGAGGTCTTGAGTAGCTTTTGAAATTACATATTCCCAGGGTGAGAGAGAGGAGGTAGAAATCAAACATTTTCAGATTAGAACATCTACCAGTCAGCCAGAATATACCATTTATACGTACAAGCTTTCAGAGACGATAACATTTACATACAACTAACCTAACTACTTCACATTCATCTCATTTCACATCTAAGAACAGCTCATGCAGATTTCTTCAGGCAATCAAACAGCAAAAACAAAGCACACCCGACATAGCAAAGCTTTGCGATCAAACAGCAGGTTATTGAAAGCTGAATTGTTCATTAGCTTTCTTATGCTGCAAATAATGCATTGGTCTTCTTACCCAAAAACAATGTAGGTAAACCTGAGTATTTCCTTTTACACCTATGCAGTCCAGCTTGCAACACCAACTTCCTTTTGTACTTTCAAGTTTGCAGTGCTTGATAACCTGTAAGGCAGATGCTAGGTGGACAACGCATCAATGGACTATTGCAATGTTGTAATTGAAAATATTAATTGATATCAATAAACACATTGAGGAAAGTTCTCCTTTACTTTTCATGTTGAATCAAATTATCAAATGGGAGACTACAATCAACATTCTTCTTAACTGGTAGATTTAGTAGGAAAAATGGTAATTCACACACATCATTTTTTTCACAATGACACTTAAGTTACTAAGTCGGATTTCTTGGTAAATATCAGGTATCACTGCAGACAACTGGATTCTTCAAACAAATATTCTGTGTCCTATATACTGATTAAAGACTTGCGAACTTTTTACTTTTGCTATAAAAAGGAGGAGTAGGACATGAACTTCTATGACCTAGTTTTGTAAGAAAGTCAGACCAAGACAGCTGTGAATAAAAGGATGCTCGTTACGGTTCTGGGGATAACTGATCTTGTGTCACACGCTCAGGCTTTCACTAGCTTCCAGGAGCTTTTGTTGCCATAATGCTTTATTTCACGCAAAGAGGCTATAATACAGAAACCCAGAACACTATGCACGTATAGGAATGAATTATCAACTAACCTCAGAGCAAACTTTGGAGAGCCCTGTAGCCCTCAACACCCTCACAGATCCTAAGAGCAAGATATACCACCATTTCACCAAACAGGCACCAGAAAAATCCCCTACCATAGAAATGCCCTTATGCCTTCAAGGCTCTACTTTGAAAAACAACCACTGCCACCAAAAGCTTGTTTTATGCACTAAAAAGAAAAACTCTCAAAGTTTTCCTAACTTTCTATGTGATTAAAACTACTTTTGAGACAGCCAGGCCTTGATATGCACCTTTACGAGGTTTTCTGAACACTAATTAGTTTCAGATGCCAGGGCAACAATCTCCAAAACACACTGAAGCACGTGTATAGAATGTATTACAACTCCATTTGTAGTCACTGATGTGAAAACTATACAAAGCTGGGGAATAATTATGATTACTAATATCCTAATTAGATTGATCAAGTGCAAAGACACCCTCACTGTAGACACTTAATGAATTTCAAAAAATAATTTATTCTAGAATTTTTTCCCTGACTATTCTTAAATCCAATACCTAATATTACTATAATTAAAAAGAGACAAAGTCTTTTTCCCTTTTTCTTTTAAAGTTTGCCTACTTGGCATGTTTGAGCCAGTCTTCTCTGTCTGACACAAAGTATTTCAGCCTACAACAGGCAAAAATTCAAAAACATTCCAAAACTGACAATGACTAAGATGAGAAGCAAAAACTATACCCAAAGCTAATGCCGGTTCCTTTAACAAAACGCATGCCTTATGATCTTAATTAAATTTGCTGCCTTCAAAGTGCTTGAAAATTGGTTAAAATATTTTAGTAACTGTTATATTTTGTTTTGTATCATTAAAGGATGCAAAGAAAGAAAGCAGAGCTCCTTCATAGTAGGTACTTGACACCTCAAAACAAAATTTTTGAATATGTTTAGACAACATGACTGTGGAAAAAGGAAGCAGTCTCATTCTACAGACGAAGATTGGAAGCAGTTTCAAGTAACTTGCTCAGTACTTTTAAACTCCTACTGATGCTCCTTAAAGACTATCATACCAGTTGCTATTTACAGTAGCAAAAGCTTGTCTCTGTGTTACCTCAAAGGAGAATTAATGATCCAGACATCTTCTAGAATTAGCAGAACTGCAGCTTCCCAGACAGCATGACCTTCTCTCTTCTCTTCCCTTTATCTTCACTTCCAATTTTCATTTTGCAATCCAAAACATATCAGTAATGCTCCAACTCTTGGCCCTTCGTTACTGGAGAAAAGGTTCATCTATCAAAGGATTTCTACTTTAAGTGTCTTTTCACTTCCTCATTTTTGTCCCTTCGAAAAAAATAGTTTTGAGTTTGTATTATACACCATATTCCGTTTTTTTTTCCCCAAGAAATAATTATTCTACCTGCATGTGGCAAGGCCCATGCCTAGAAATGCTAATTATTGCCAATGCCAACAATAACTGCTGCCAAAAAAAAGATTGCTGTCCAGTTCATTCTTAAGCAGCATGACAAGTCACACTGCACCAACAGATATTTTGGTTAAATAAACATTTGTGAGACTAAAAATGCTGTACCCACGGATAGTAAACGGGAAAAAAGACATAATAGCTCAAATGGCTTCATTATTAACAGGCCCTGACCTACAGACACAGAGGAACCAAGGTCCTTGAGAGGAAGAAGGCGGCCAATCACCTCCTTTGTAAACCTACTAGAAACAAGGTCTGAAATGATCACACCTCAAACTCACCATTTAAGACTGAACTGTAGCAAAGCTTGTCAAAAAGTCAGGGTTAAGTGGATGGCTAAAATAGCTGCTAAGGTAGTACATGCACAGGCAACGTGACTTCCATGAGCAACAAGTCACAAGTTGGCTCCTCCAATAAGGCTTTATCTACGTTAACAAGAAACATGAAACCACAGAAGAGAAACTACAGATTTAAACAGTTGATGCTGGTCAGCTCAAGTCCACACTACAACCCCTCAAAAGAATTAGTCTGGACTAGATCTAGCCTGGTCTCATCGATCTAGTACCTCAATAGCTACTGGAGCGCCTGATAAGGCCACCCTCTGGTTTCATCTCACACTAAAGCTGTTCTGCTTGCATAGCCCAAACTGCTCAGCAACACCGACCAAAGCACAGTAAGAGGGGCAACTAGGAGGCTGGCTTCAAAGGGACTTCTACTATTTACAAAGTCACTTCTCACAGAGGAATGTCTGGTTCATTCTGAACAGGAGTCAGGTAGCATTCATGCATCTCATGAGGAGCATATAGTTTCAAAGGAGGTATCCAAGCGAATTACTGTGAAATTTGACAAGTAGAAGGAACTAGAACGGGTACCTGAGAGACTCAGAAAATGATGAAATCATCTGAGCTGGTGAGGTGGGAAGGCAGGGTTGTGCATGGCATCACCTGGTGCCTGCCCAGCCTTTCCTGGAGGTTTTCTCACAGGAGACCAGTTCTGAGAAGCTGTATGCATCGGCCTTAGCTGCATGGGGCCAGGACTGCCCCAAGCAGAGGATCAGACTCTGGTGCTCATCATCAGCCATCCTACTAGGAGCCAGCTGCTGTAAAATGCCTTCTGCTTGAGGAATAGGGGATTAGGGGTCTGCAACATTTAAGCTTAGCAGTAAATAGACTTTTTTTTTTTTCTTCCAAAATAGAATCTCATTAAAGCTCAAGAGAAGCTTTGAGGTAACATCTTGAAAAATGAATGAAATGACTCTAGCTTGCAGAATCTACAACTATTTTAAAGTTTTAGAATTGTCTTTTCAGAAAATTGAAAAAGCCGTTGAAAAGGTGCTGCTGGGAGTTTCTGTACTGCCTTCAGACTATACTTTCAAAAAATTCGTTTTAGCACTCAGCCTGGGCACAGACTGCCTCTAAGCAATAATGAACACAAGGAGCCCTGCCTGCTGTGGAAAGGCTGCCTGGTGAAATTCTGTTTTAAAAAGAAAATAAAAATAACAAAATAACAAGCAAACAAACAAAGAACCCACCCACCCACACAGGTGGACGTGGGCTGCAAGATCAGAGTAAGTAGGATTAATAAAAGAATATTTCTGAGAGTTAACTAAAATTTCTGAAGGACTGACCATCACCCAGAGTCATGATATGGTTTGCCATACTTTTCTGTAGAGAAACAGAAGAGAAGTTAGCCCTTGAAATTAATGTCCTCCACCAAAAAAGGACTGTTACTCTCACTTTTTTCACGTGCAAAATAGAATATACTTTACAAATTAAGCCAAGAATTTGTAGTCAATTCAATTAATCTTTTACCTTTAGCATTCCAAGTTATCTACATAACCCAGAAAAGCCTCACAAGGAACACAATTAAAATCACTATATATAAGCTTCTTAGTATTTACAAGCTTCTTAGTACTTACACCCAAGGGTGTTACACTCACCCTTTCAGTGTTGTCTCAGGCTTACAGTTCCAGTCTTCCTCAAGAAGAACGAGGGAGGCTTCAAACAACTTGCCGGCATCCTGAGGTCTTTGCAAGGAGGAATATGTTCATCGTGCAGACTTGCTCCTCTTGGCTGTAAGGAGCACCACATTGGTGCTTTCTTCCTCTTCGGTCTTGCAGCACTTCTGAAAGTTGCACAAACGCCTCCCTCAGACCCACTGACATGAAGGGACATCGTGGGTTTCTCACCGACTTCACCCAAGCCCTCAAAGCATTACTTTGCAGAAGATTTAGAGAGGTAAAGCTTAAAAAGATGGTGCAATAGTCATTTGACCACTAAAAACCTGTCAAGATTATGCAAACACAGCTCAAGCCAAGGCACATCCTATGTTCCTGTGGACTTGTAGCCTTTTTGGGAATAATGGCCAAGTCTTTTTTACAGGACTATGGGTCTTCTTCAGTAGGCTAAGTGATCATAGCTGTGAATGATTTCCCAAGATGTGCCTTGTGGTAGTGTAACTTTCTACGGCTTTAATAGCATCTAAAGTCAGCACTAGTATCGATATTAACACTTGAAAATTTCCAATGAGAAATAAACTCAAATCCTTTTTGAGCTCTATTGAATGCTTCTAAACAGGCAGACAGTTAACTAGGGCATATCTTCACCAGGAACTTTAAATGCTTGCTGCAACCCCCAAAGAATTGAGTTACAGTTGTGTTTTTATTTTTTTTTGAATTCTATATTCTAAAACTATTCAAAAAGAAACTGCCACTGCAGTAGGCTGCCAACTCCATTCACTAAGGAGAACTGTCATCAATGAAGAAATGTTATATCAGCCAAATAAAAAAATACGTCCCCTTCCATAGAGGAATTCTGATTTTAATCACTCTTCAGGATACAGGTGATGCTGAAGCTTACCCAATGGACACACTGGAACCAAGAGGCAAAGGCAACTTCAGAAGCAAGCACAGCTGGAAGATAGTAATTAGAAAATGCAAAGACACTCAAGATATGCATATTGAACTCAGTACTCTCTCTCCAACTTTAGAAGAGATTTATGCTTGTGCATCTAAAATTGAACCAAGAGAGGCTTTTGGATACTAAAGCATTTCTCAAGCCTGTTGAGGAAGGAGTAGACAGAGGAAGAGCCTCTTAAATCCCATCCAATATTCGGGAGGAGCAGAAAGAGATCTCAACTGGGCACACCAGTTGGTGAAAGGGACACAGCATCAGCCAGAAAGAAGCAAAATGGTCACAGTAGCTGGCACACAGGAGCAGCTAATATCTTGTTGCAAAGCCCTTGTTGATGGAAGAATAAGGAGATGACATTGTTTTACGGATAGTTTAATTTTTGCATAGTAAACCTTTCTTTCCTGGTGACCATACTGTTGAAAAACTAGGTTTTGTGAAGACACAGCAGCTGTAGAACTACACTACACTAACATAATTCTGGTGGAGTGTTTAAAAGGCAATGCCTTGGGTAGTTTACGTTTTTCCTCAGTTTTTCAAATGTGAGTTGTTGGAAAACATGATTTAAACACACGATCTCAAACTGACAGGAGTTTCACTGAAACTTCCATCAGTCAGCAAGAATTAACGTCCAAGGGCTGCAAACGGTGCGCTGACAACGGACAAGCTGAAGGTGGGACTGTTGCTCACTCAGTTCCACAACATCAGAATGAGAGGGCACTCCGCAGAATTAGTAAGAGACCAGATGAACATGCATAAAAGAAAACTTGTTGTAAAGAGCAGAAGGGAATTCTTGGAACTTGCTGCCACGGGCAGCACTGGAGACAGAGTATTGAGAAGCTCAAAAACACGAGCAGAAATTCACAAACACACCCATAAATGGATCAAAGGAGTAAGTATAAAAACTCTTCCATCCCTCATCCAATGACAGTGAATTCTGGGCAAGCGCAATGGCAGGGGGTCAAAGGAAGCAGCTACACTAGATGGATCATTTGGAAGGCTGAAGGCGGTTAAAATACTTGTTCATACCACTGGGCTGCACAAAAAGGCCAACTGTCAGATGTCCCAGCCCAGCTTTACCAGCTGTAATAACAAGCCTGACCAATTCAGCTTCTGAATCACAAATCGATTCCATTCATCCATCCATCTAAAAAAAACCCTGATGTTCCCTAAGAGAAGACATCTTGGTCACCCTTTACATTCTGCAAAGATCTGTTTAATCACCAAAGACAGAAATCAGGTAGAATCAGTTGTTAGCACATAGATTTTATTTTTGTATTTACAATATTTAAAATAAATACATCAGTCTCTAGCCATTCCTAATAAATGCAAAAATAGAAAACTTCCCCTTTTAACAAAAGTGCAGTAATGTAAGTTAGAACATAACTTTAAAACATACAACATTATGTCTCAACATTTTTTTTAACTATGAAAACAGACTTGTAAAACAAGCACCATGATTCACCTTCCAGAACACCTTCCAGTAAAGCAGCATCAGAGGGTAAACAAGAAAATGGGGAAGTTAGTATGGAACTGTAGTAGCAAATCTTTGAATATTTTAAATGGCATGTTACAAAACTGGTCTCTGCCTATTCTTTGGGAATAGCTTTACCGCATAGCCGAATACCAAGACAGCCATGTTTGTTTGTTTGCACAACCAAGAGAGATTCAAATCTGCCTTCTGCCTTTGGCTTGAACTGCACTGGCACGTTGATGTAATGATGGGATCTGTTGGAAAAAAAAAAGTGCATATTTGATGTTTAAAACCACATAAATCTCAAAGAAAGACTTTTTTTCTAGTTTTGACTTTCACCAAAATAGTACACAAGAGTGCGTACTGGAATTTAAAACAAAGAATCGTTGAGGTTGGAAGGGACCTCTAGAGATCATCTAGTCCAACCTCCCTGCTCCAGCAGGGACACCCAGAGCACATGGCACAGGGTGGCATCCAGGTGGGTTTGGAAGATCTCCAGGGAAGGAGACTCCACAGCCTCTCTGGGCAGCCTGTTCCAGGGCTGTGTCACCCTCACAGGAAAGAAGTTCTTCCTCACACGGAGGTGGAACTGCCTGTGTTTCAACTTACACCCGTTACCCCTCATCCTGTCACTGGCCACCACGGAGAAGAGCCTGGCCCCATCCTCCCTACATTCTCCCCTCAGGTATTTGTACAGGTTGATCAGATCCCCTCTCAATCTTCTCTTCTCCAGGCCAAACAGGCCCAGCTCGCTTAGTCTTTCCTCATTAGAGAGATGCTCCAGTCCTCTAATCATCCTCGTAGCGCTAGGCTAGATATTTTATAGTTCTGATTAACTACTACTCTTCTGAGGGGCTTAGATTCTAAAGATGATGCTTCCCTATGGGCTAGACAAAGTATTTCAATATTCTAATAGCCACTGCTGCTAGTTTGTCTGGAGAAGTTTGGTCTGCCTCTTTGTAATACATTCACAGTACATAAACTACATTTATAGCAAAGTAACTGCACATTTATTTCATAAGTCACTTGACAAGTGTGCTTATTTTTCCCATTCTTAATCACTTTGAAGCTAGTAAATTTAATTTCAATTAGTTCTAATTGTTTCCATACGAGTAAATATGCTGTTAAATGACTGTAAATCAATATACTCATGCTCAATCATTATTTGAAAGATTTTACATCATGCCTTTTCTTTCAGGTTATGTAATTCCTCCTCTTCTCAGATGGCATAAAAGTCACTCCAAATACTAAAGAAACTATTCTACCACAGTAGAATGTAATGGGTGACTGTCTTATTTTCCAAAGCCCATGTGCACGATTTAAGAACATAAAAGTTATCCGACCTAAAATTCTGGAAATGCTGCCAGGCAGTCTATTAGATTCCATGGGATCCAATAAGAATATCCAGAACTAACAGATAGATAACAGTGATAGACATATATTGGAATAAGTGAAAAAGGAGCAGCAACACTTACTAAGGCAGAGAAAGAAGAAACAACCATCTTTTCTCCTTTCTTTACCCCAAATCTTTACTCTCATTTGCTCCACCTTTTTGTCTGCTATCAGTCTCTGCTTTGACTATTTGACTAAAATACAGTAAAGGAAGGTGGTCAGACCTGGGTTTCATGTCTCCCACTTGACAGCTGAGTATTGTACAATTCTGAGATGTTTCTCTATCAGTTTAGTCAACCTCCCACACATGCACTCTGATCTAAGTGAAAAGCATTACTATGATTATTTATATGTTACAGATCCATTAGATTAGAAAACACAACTTTTAGCCAGAATTAAGACCGAAGTTTAGCTATCAAAAGAACAAACAGGAAAGACAGGAAGGATGTAGGAGCCTGTATCAAATAAAGCCCTCCAAAAAGATGTTTGCTTATATACGCTAACATTTACTCGAAGAATCATACGCCCCAAAATCAAAATTATAGTATCAAAAACTTAACAGTAGGTCAGGTATTACTCTTTTGAAGGGATGAACACATGTGGATGTCAAAAAATTAATTCCCAAAATATGTATTATGTGACCTTCATGAAACTGAGGCAAAGTTTCTTAGCATACAGGAGCTGTATTCAATTTCATCCGACCACTGAAGTTCTAGTAGTCATATGATGCTATACACATTTTTTTTCATCTTTAAAAAAGCAGATTTAGAGAGTATTTGAAATTTATTTTGTAGCGCCAGTTGATTTTTTATGGCCAGGGGATGGCTCAACTCACATGGGTCTTCCTGTTCCTAACCCAAAAGGAAAGACCTATTTTCATATCCTTCACTAACAAAACTGGAAACTCCAAACTCCTTTAATGACAAGCATGCTTCAGGCTATATGGAATACATATTGCTATATATGAAGCAACCTGGAGGATTTCTGTAGTGACAAGAAACAGTCAAGCATCGCAGTGTGAAGACAAATGGAATTTACCGCCGATTAACTGATTTTCCCTTTAATAAGATATTTTATTTTACTTCAAACTTTTCACTATGTCTATAACTTAGTTAATTCACAACTACTGCATGGGCTTCACAGGATACTGCATCAGCTTCAAGTGGTATTTCTGAACAGTCAGATAGAACTGTAGCCTATTCCAAGGACAGTCAAACTGATATTGTCCTCCAAACACAACAGCAGCAACAAGCAAGTTCAAAAGGAACAGAATGAATAAGCTTCACCTAAGCCACAGTAGCCAGGTGTACTGGCAACAGTGGTGACTTCTGACACCCAGAATGGTAGCTACTGAAAACAAAAACAATTATTCACCAAAGTGTTACCTTTTCGTATGATTTCAAATATCTGCTACTCTATAGTCAGCTAATTGCAGATGGCTTCAGAAAATAAGCACCTTAATTTTCAAACTATTACGAGGCTGAACATCATAATCCTTTCAGAAACAGAACTTAAATTTTCAAAAATTCTTAAAGCTATCAAGTGTTCTAATGTTTCAGCTGTATATCATTTGAAAGACATTTTGTTGAAGATGCCCAGCCTTGAAGTAAAAATCTACTATTCAAATAAAACTCTTCTTTTGAATGCAAATTCCAGACAATTCCTTTCCATTCCTTGCAAGGCTTATAATACTAACTAAATGATTGCGCAGTCGTTAACAGGGTTTATGTTCTGAGGTACTTGGTGAAGACTTAAACTTCCTTACTCTTCTCCCTGCAGTTTTGGCTGCAAGATACTGTACTTGGATTAAGTCAGATGATAATTTCAATTGAACCAACTATGGAAAAGGAAGCAGCACTGTTAAATTTTGGTATCTGTGAATACTGTGAACCAGTAAGATCAGGTAAAACCACTGTGCCAACTTCTGAAAGTCAAGCTCTTGACTTTAAAGATAACAAAACCTTGCAATTCTATTACCCAGATTTAACATGATTACTCAGGATTACTTTCAAATCCGACTCCGAACCATGCACTAGACCATGGGGCTTTTTGATACATAAAGTCCAAAAATATAGCTTTAATTTTACACTCTTATTTGCAGACCAACTATTCAAGTTATTGCAAACACAGTTTTCTTCTCCAGTTACTTTTGAACACTACTTTATAGAACGTCCAGTTAACCCAACCTGTCTTTCTTCAGAGTCTCCTTGACGCTGTTCATAAACCTTAAATAAAAGCCATTTAAAGAATTTTTAGCACTTTTTCTTTAAAGAGTACCTCTCCAAGTCAACTAACTCTTCTACATTCTATGCTTCCAAGCCAGAAAGCTTTTCCAGAAAACTATGTTGACAAATTAATTTATATATATACATATATATATATATAGACACACATATATCTCTAGAAGTCAGTATTTACAGCTGGAGCAAAAATAGTCCAAGTTGCTAGAATAAAGCTTTCAGAATGTTATTAAATGGTACAATGGTATCACTTGATACCATTTATAAATGATAGGTAGAATTTTAACTTAGTGCTAACCCTACTTAGCGTAAAAGCAACTGAGTCCACAATTTCTAACAGAAATATACCAAGCAGATTTGATAATATCCCTCAAAAAGTTTTCTGAAATATCTAAATGCTTTCCAAGGAGGTTGCATCTAGTTGGACATCTGGATTTGACTGGATTTCATCCTGGTCACTACTTCCATACAAAAACAAAGCCTCTCACACTGTCTGGTGTGGCATATACAATAAAAAGATGTCACTCAAGTAGGGAGACTGGAAAAAAAAAATCTAAGCAGAGTTGTGACATTTCACACTGAGATATGTCATTGACTGGCACACAGGAAACGAGACAGATGTAGGAGTCAGAGGATCTAGTTATATTTAGGACTTGGCTCAGATAATTCCTATTCTATAAACACTTAGTTTCCCTGTATTTAAAACTGGGACCTGTTGAAACACCAAGAAGTTGTGCTTGATTACTTTTCATGCAAACACCTGCATTAAACTATCCTTATGAAATCCTGTTATCATCAACTTGAATATTCCCTTTGTGCAGGCGATACACTGCAATACTTGATAGGACCAGGCAATACCAGACTGCTCAAACCTGGTATTTGCAAAAGAATCTTAGGGGCAGTTCTGCAGGATTGTCAAGTTTGAAGCACCATGAAGGCAATTTGCTTGGTCTGTTGTGCAGAAAGGATAAATGGCAGGAGTGAATCGATTGTGCACAGCATGTCAAATGGTTAAATGAAGCATTAGGCTTAGCATTAAGAGCAGCAGCACTGTTAGGAACAATTTGCAGGGAAGAAATTGACAGAGGCAGAAATAACTGTGTGGGCTCGTTCTGCTTCTAACCAAGATTATAAAGCACAATATCAGCAAAAAATACAGATTTAACTACGCAGCCAGAATACTGAGTATTTATAGCTACAATTCAGCATTGTACATATATACAGGAGATATTTACTTTACTGAATTACCTGGGTAAGTTTTTTTGTTTGCCTTTTTTTTTTTTTTTTTTTTTTTTTTTTTTTTTTTTAAGGACTTTGTTAGCATAGGCATTACTCACCTTAAGGAGTACCTCAAGTGCTTGATGTGGAAAGGTTCTCCAGGGTTTACAAACTTCAACTGTAATTTAATACAAAATGCTTTAAAAACTCCATTACATCTTGGACCATCATATTCAGTTTACCACATGCTTAAAATTAGTCACATAATTTACAAATATAACTTCAGATAGATAGAGGATATAAAATGCCTTGCTTTGTACATATTAAAAATATGTATATAAGGATGTTTTAACAAAGTTAACAAAAAACAATGAATCTGCATGAAAAATAATGTATTACTTTTTCAGTTGCAGATATGTCAAGAAGCCAAGAGCACGTCATACTCAGATAATAGAAAAGATTAAAAATTACAAGAAAAAAAATCCTTGAATGACAACATAAAAAAAAAAGAATTCTTCAGAAAAAGCTATGAAGATTGACTTTTGGAATTAACATGTTAAGAGTTTCATACCATTGCAATCTTCGGTTAAAAGACACAAAAAACCTACAGTGCAAGTGAATGAAGCACATAGATGCAGGTCTGTCGAGCTTACCAGGTGTGTAGTAAAAGAATTATTCCGCAAATTGACCTTTAACGTGCGCGTCTCCCCAACTCGGGTTGGGGGAAAGGTATAGAGGTCTTCTGGAGCATACAGTCCTCGAACGGAGTTACTGTTTTGTCTGATTTTGAAAAGAAAGACAAGATATTAAGAGTTCCTATTTGTATGGTCTTAATATATTGATTCTATATGTTCTGAACAAAACCATTTTATTCTCCCCATACCCACATCATCCCACAGTACGACACTTGGGCGTGCACCTTACACTGAAACAGCAGCAAGGATAACGCATGTAGCACAGTGCTCCCTTGCAGAGACAGCTTTCAGATATTGTAGAGTTTCCAGAAGGGGAGAGTGTGCAAGAGATTTTGCTATTGAAACAGTGAATCGTGGTTAGGCCCCTTAGGAAAGGGTTTTTTTTCAGTGGGGAGAAAAAAGTACAAGAAAATGTTACTGAATAATACAAAGCCATTAAGTGCTTTGCCAGACATGTTTCTGCAGCTATTTACTTTTTAACACAGGATAAGTGAGGCTGGGAGATTTCTAGTCCAAACTGTTGCTCCAAGCAGGGTCAGCTCAGAGGTGAGACCAAGTTGTTCAGGGCTTTGTCTTGTTGGGTCTTGAGAATCTCTAGGGATAGAGGCTGAACTACCTCTCCAGGCACCATGTTCCACTGCCTAATATGCTTATGGTGAGAAAAGCATTTTTTCCTCCCCCATTCTATCCAGCTGGAAACTCTCATCTCAGTTTATGCCCATACATACCCTGCTTTAACTGCAGATGCATCAGAACAACCCTTCCTCCCTGGCACAGGTGGAAGTTCAGTTCCTGTGAGGGCATCTGCGGAAGCTTTCAGAGTTGAAGTTTTATTTTCTGTTTTAATTCCCTGTTGGTAAAAATAAAGTTGCCTTAAACATTTGCAATTAAAATTTTCATCTTTAAGCATTTAAAACACTTCTCTTTTCTAACTTAAAGTTTTATGTTTAGAGCATAATCTTCCCAGAATCATTGAATCATTGTGACAGAGAAAAATAATTTGGGAGGAATACTGCACTGTTTGTCTTACAAATGCTTTATTTGTTACAAGCCAGTTTGCAACAAACTAGCAGCGCAGATGGAGACTTGAGACTGCTGCTAACAATGAAGATTTTATTCAAAAAAAAAAAAAAAAAACACTCAGCAGCTCTGCAGATATTCTGCCCATATGCCTCAAAAGCAGCAAAGTCAGCAAAACAACTGCTCAGAAAAAGGAAGGAAGGGATAAATCATCACTGTAACTTGAATTATCACAAAAGCAAAAAGTTTTGTAATGCTTTTGCATGACAAACAACACATCCTTCTCACCAAAGCAAGAGCTCTACAGAGAAGCAGCATCTGATACTGCATTACACTAACTTCTACTTTCTGAAATTCAGCTGTAATATTTACTGCTGTCATGCCAGTAGGGACCTACACTCATTGTACTCAACTAACACGAAGCAACCAGCTTTGCCAGATGCACAATTACCAAATCTGCTTTGTTTGACAGAGCTAGACAGATAGTGTTTGATACCCTTGGGTCACAGTATCTTGACAAAGTCAAAGAATCTGAGATTCTCCTACACTTAGTCATACAACATTGTCTCAAATTTTTCAAAACCTGCTGACATCTTAGACAGGAAGTTGATTCCTTTTACCCTGGGAAGACTAAAAGAAATACTCATCTTCAATAGAGCCGGTATGACAAATGTGTCTTTTAGACATTCATTTTTTTTATTGAAAGAGCTTCTAATCAGTCTGTCAGAAGTAGCAGCAGTCAAGTTATCCTAATGTTAAAAGAAAAATATTCTTCAGTTGCAAATAACCCATGAACTACAGTAGAACCTGATATGTAAAGGCCAAGAAAGGCTTCATATGTATCTCTTGTTTCAAGAGCTTTCGAAGGAAAAATGATGAGTGCCATGCCTCAGAATTATCTTTCAAAATCTAGCTTATCAATAAGGCAAGTTTGGTCCATGAGAACAAGACACACCATGGAAAATTGTCAGACACTCTCCTCACTATTTATAATGGCATCTTCTACTACTGCATCAGTTAAATGACACCCCTATTTACTGCTTTTTCCTGTTTCAAATGAGAGCAGTATATTAACACTGTCCAAACAGTTACATTTAAGTGCACTGGTTCCAAAGAAACCTCACGAGCACAGGAATAAAACTCGTATCTATTTAGTCTTATTTTTTTTCTCCTCACTGAGCTTAGATTTTCTTCCTTTCCTTCTCTTGCTCCTAGAACGTACAAAATAAAATAAGTCTTCTGAACTGCTGAGAACAGTAATCAAACCAGAAATGCTGGTAAACAATAGGTTGGATTCAGTATTCACCAAGAAATTCACTAAGCGACAGCTCAGGTGGTTCACTTCTCCTGTTGTAAAATGATACATTAAAAAGGTATAGTTATAGCTAAAGATGATAAATTATGTAAGTAAAAAAAATATTTATATATATGGCATGTAGTTACTTTATGCCATTATCCCTTTTTCAGGCTATAGGCGGGGTTCACTTTTATGCAGTCCTCAGCTGTTCACAACTGTATTATTCATTTTTCAAATTTCCTGCCATTCTTTTAGTTCTTTTCCAAGTTCTTCCAAGTCTTTCATTTCCTTCAAAGTGGTGCTACAAATAAATACCGCTCAGTCATTATGAATGACAGTCAGTCTTCCCACCTCATTCTATCAAGACTCACATTAACCAGAGCAGTCGCCCTCTTGGCCTCAGCAAACCCAACAGGACTCGAGCCCTTTGCAAAGTTGTAGTAACGCAGCTGTAGTAATGCAGCACCATCCTCCTCACTGCCTCCCTTGAGGTACTTATAGACGCTAACGAGATCCCCTCTCAGCCTTCTCTTCTCCAGGCTGAACAGGCCCAGCTCCCTCAGCCTCTCCTCATAGGGCAGATGTTCCAGGCCCCTGATCATCCTTGTAGCCCTGCGCTGGACTCTCTCCAGCAGCTCCACATCCCTCTTGTACTGTGGAGCCCAGAACTGGACACAATACTCCAGATGTGGCCTCACCAGGGCTGAGTAGAGGGGCAGGATCAACTCCCTCGACCTGCTGGAGACGCTCTTCTTAATGCACCCCAGGATCCCATTGGCCTTCTTGGCCACGAGGGCACACTGCTGCCTCATGGTCAACTTGTCGTCCACCATGACACCCGGGTCCCTCTCTGCAGAGCTGCTCTCCAGAAGGTCGGTCCCCAGCCTGTACTGGTGTCTGGGGTTATTCCTCCCCAGGTGCAGGTCTTTACACTTCCCCTTGTTGAACTTCAGGAGGTTTCTCACTGCCCCGTTGTCCAGGTCCCTCTGGGTGGCAGCGCAGCCCTCTGGGGTATCGGCTACTCCTCCCAGTTTGGTATCATCAGCAAACTTGCTGAGGGAGCACTCTGTGCCTTCATCCAGGTCATTGATGAATAAATTGAACAGGACTGGACCAAGGACTGACCCCTGGGGGACACCGCTAGTTACAGGCAATTAAATAATGCGTGCTGACTCCTCTTGTAAACAGATCTGTAATTCCTTACCTGTTTGATTATGGAAATATTTCATTTTCAGCTCTGACTTTTTCAAAGTCATCTTGACATTTTTCAAATCTTTTCTACAAAAACTTTCCCATACGACTAGCTACAAGATGTTTGAAAGAACTAATTGTTAACACCTTTGAAAAAAATCAAGAGGAACAAATTTGACACGCTAGTTCATAACATCAATATAAAGTTGATCTGCTCAAATATTTACACAACTTTTGCACCTAGTCACGTTCTCAGAAATGAATTATTTATAAATAGATTTCTAATGAAAAACTGAAACAAATAGATGAAAGCTTAATAAAAACGCTCTTAAACAAAAACTGCCCAAAGTTGGAAGTCATTTAATGCATATCTTGTGAACAAGTCACCCTTTCAGCATAAACAAATGGGAAGCAGCAGCATCCTGCTCCATGGCTGCTGTCCAACAGAGGTAAGAGATACTGGCAACAACAGCAACTTAGATTCTTACTACTGACACAGGCACAGCTCTCTAGAAGATCTTCATCTGGACAACTTGGAAATTACATTTCCTTCTGGAGAGGGCAGCAAACCATGTACCTTAATCATATCTTAATACTTATTATACAGAGCTATTTCACATTCTGAGGGGTAATAAGGCAGGGATTAAAAGCAATCAAAGGACAAAGCACAGAAAATCTGTTCCAGTTCCCAAACTCCTATCTCCGGGTCTCAGCAAATAGGGCTGAGGAACTACAGGAGAGCTGAAGGGGAGTTCCAAATGCTCCTGTAAGTCTTAAAAAAAAATAAAAATAAAAATAAAAATAAAAATAAAAAAAAATTCCCACCTACCCTGTTATTCTGATCTATATTTATAGGATGATAGTTTTAGATGCCTGATAATTTTTTTTTTTTTTTGGCCTGGTGGCTGTGTGTGTCTTTCTCTTAACACGAGAGATAAGGGAGACTTTGGAAACAGCTCATGAAAGTACTACATACACTCAGTGCAACAGTCTTCACAAAGACAGACTCATAGTCTTATCAGTCCAAGTTCCCTCCTTCCTCCTTGCCCCCATTTTTCTCCTGAATTCACATTTTCTTCTACTCAACAGACCCTACGAAAAAACGATTAAAACACTTTCATCACTGTTTTTGATACTCTTTAAATCTGCAAACACACTTAAGAAAGCAAGTCAGCTCCTCCCCCCATAGACTGAACAAATTCAAAAAATAGCGAGTCTGAAGTCATATCAGTTCCACTGACTACATCATGGTTTATTGTACAGAAACATGCCTACTTCTAACAAGAGAGACGGAACTAAAATGAGGATCAAAAGTGAACAGAAAATTCTTTCCAAATCAACTACATAAAGCATTTAGTAAAACTGCATACTTTTCCACATTAAAATACAGATTAATACAGATTAAGTACATAATTAAAAATGTTAAATACAAAAATGCTCAGAAAAAGAGATTCAGAAGAAACACACCCTTATCTCGGAAGCCTGAAGCTTCCAAGATTGCAGTGTTACACTTTATAATATACCACAGGTCAGGTACTTTGCTACAGTCCTTTGTAGCATGATGCATTTAAAGTGTGATATAAACTTTTGCCTCCTCAGAAACAATTGCCAGAGAAAACAAGTTTCTCTCTTTGAACACTAAGCAAAATTTTGTCTCTCACGTCAACTTACTTATCACAAAACTACCATTCTCGCCTTGCCTGTGTAAGATAAGAAGTACATTTAAATCTAAGATAAAAGTATTATCAGATTTTTTCGAAATATTCTGGGGCATATCAGAAACAGTACTGTGTAGTTACATGCTTACCAGGAATTTTTGCCCAGGAGAAAGTTTATAATAATTATATTGTATACATGTATATATATAATATAGTAATCATATTATATAGTAATTTATATTCTTACCGCTCCAGAAAGCTGAAATCTTAATTTGTGTTTCCTATTTGGGTTTTCAATAGGGTAACACTCAAGGTCCCAGAACTGGGAGTAATCTCCTCTGTCTCTGGGTAGAAAGATTACAGAAACCTACCAAAAGAAAAAAAAAAAAAAAAAAACTTTTTTTTTTTTTTAAATCATCATTAAATTCATTTACGGGCAATTACAGTTAAGTCAGCAACAAATGTATACACTAAAGAGATACATGCATGCCACAACAGACCGACTTGCATAAGATACTGTTGACCATCCTCCTGTTCAATATGTGCTTGTATGTGTTTTATCATCGTGGTTATGAAACCCTCTACTGGCCAGGAGATAAAATTGTTAACGCAAATGAAATCACTTTAAGGAATAGAAAACTCCTCTTCAAGTATGACAATACTTTACATATGAAACTAGTCGAGAGCACCATTTTCCCTTTCTTAAGGACAGAGTATTATTCCAAACTCTGTTGTAGATTTTAGAAAGCACTTCATAGCACTTTTCTGTCCTGGAAAGGTTCTATTTTACAGTTAAGAAACACATTTTTTTGAAATAAAAATACCAATTTACCTTCTCTTTTCCATGAGCTTCAAGAACACCAGAAACACGAGACCATCTGAAAGCTGAGTAGGTAACTCTATAAACATGACCACTTTCATCTACATCCTGCAAGTAAAGTTATGAGTTAGATTTGGAGGGAAATAGTTCATCAGCCTTGCAGAGGATTTTAAAAAGATATGACTAAAAATCAAGCTACTTTCAAGTGAAAAGATAATATCAAATCCCCAAAAGCAAAAGAATAAGGATTTAAACTACTACAATATTTATGCAATTGCCATGACTACTGACTTGAAATTTAGAACTAGCACAATAGCCAGAACACTGAATACTCAGTTTTCAGAATCTGGGATACAACTCTGTGTTTCATTTTCTACTTTTTCCATCATTTCATATGACCCTTCTAGTTCAAAATCAGTAAAACAGCACTCCTTATGTATACAAAGCAGTAACAAAATACACACACACACACACACACAGAGGGAAAAATATTCACAAATAACAATGTCACGTCTACAGTAATTGCAAAAGTAGCAACAGCAAGTATCTCTGACCTAATTCAAAATTACCTCCAGAGATACCATACACAGTATAATCCCAGCAAGACAAGTCTCAGAACAAGGTAAATGAGTCAGACACCGTGGATCTGAAGCAGACACCTCTCACACATGCCTGTTTAATGCAATCTGCAGGACGTAGAGTATGAGCACTAGCAAGCCTTACGAGCTAGTAAGTGCTCCACAAGACTGTTCCTGATCCACTGATTCACTGTCAGATAGCACATCACTTGGAAAGGGAAGATAAACATTTCCCTAGTACAATCAGACTGCCTGAGAAGAAACTTAACAGTATATTATGTAAGATATATTATTTCTGAAAAGAAGAATCTTAATAGTGTATGTAATATATTATTTCTGAAAAAGAAGGGGAAGAGAAGAGAAAGTAAAGGAAGAGATGGAAAAAAAGAAAGAGAGATTTGTACAAAACACACATTAGCAAGGCAGCATTCACTCACCTTAACATAGGGTGGCGCAAATGATGACAAATGCCACTTCAGGTTTTCCTCCCCCTTATTTTCCATTTCCAGATAGCTCTCTAGAAAGGATGTATCAGAATAATATATTGAATGTCTTTTTTTCCTCTGAAGTATTTTCTTTTAATTGCTTCTTGAAATAATTTAAACAAAAAACTATATTTCAAAACAAAAGTTTAACAGAAACAGTTTTCATGACACCAAAACAGATCTGAAGCTTCTAGAGCAGAACCAAACAAAATAAACCATCAAAACTCTTGAAAACTTAAAGCAAAATTAGAAGACTTTACTCCCAATTAAGAATCACACTGAAGATGCTTACAAGGGGAAGAAAAGTTTGTCAAAGACAATGCACTGTTTTTTGCTGGAAATTTAGCTTCTGCAAGTCCAGAACAGACAAACAGCAAAGATATCCTCCTAGTCACTTCTGACAATCTCTGTTTATTATAGGATTCAAATTTTTGGCCAGTATTTTCAAATAATAGAATGCAAAAGCTCCAAAAAGTTCTCACTGCTGCTAATACATAATGCCAGTGAAATATAGCATAAATCTTCACTAGAAAAGATACCTAAGCAGTAGGGAATATCTGGCATCTAGACAACAGAATGGCAGTTTCATATAGTGATCTAGATGATTTAAAGCATCATTGGAGTTAAAAAATAAAGACCGAGGGTTCAAGGATCTATTTTCAACAACGTCCATATGTACAAGGGAGTCAGCCAATCTTGCAGTTAGTATTCCCTCAGACTTAAGAAACTGGATTTCTCTGCTATATGCACAGGTATTTATCTAGTATCACAGAGACAAGCAGAGTATGAGGAGAAGGCAGAGAACTGCAGAAGGGCAGTGATTTGGAATAGCTTTAGTCAAGCACAGCAAGCCATGGCACAGAATGGTACCATCCACCAAAAGTGCCTAAAAACTGCCAAGCTATGTACCCCGCCTACGCAAGCCCACCGACAGGCAACACAATTGCTATGCTGCACAGGAAAGAAAGACCTCAGAGATTAAAGAAAAAAAAAATTACATCACAAGGACTAATATTTCAAGAAACAGACTCAAGACAGTGGTCCTGCCCAATCACGCTTATCAGGCTTAAAAAAAAATTAAGAATCAAGGCATTTAAGTTTCTAAACATGTAACTCAGTGAACAAAAACTCTAAACATAAAATACCACAGATGCAGCAATTACAAAAAAAGTGAAATTACCTGAGCTTTCACCAGATCCTGTATTAGGAAAAACGACAGTTCTGTTCTTTATTACCAGTGTTGAAAATGAGGGCATTGAAAGAGGTTTTGCCACATGAATAGCAGGATTTTCAGATGGTAGAGCAAATATATCCAGTTTTCTAGATGGAGAGCCTTCCTCAGATGCACCCTTTGCGATTGCATCTCGAATCTGCACTTTGATAAACTTTAACACAATTTGAAGAGAGTAAGAAATATTTAAACAGTTAACTGCTATATCATAAGCTCTGCTTTTTTGTCACCTTTTGTTTGTTTTAAACACCTTGTTCAACCCTACATCCCAACAGCAGAAAAAACATTAAGTTAAATATTCAGATCTTTTCTAATTTCAAATCATAAAGTTTAATAGCTTTGCAGGGAAAAAATAATTTAGGAGAAACAGAAAATTTACTCAGTGTTTACCATCTGGAGGGTTCATTTCAATAGGCTATATGCAAATACCATTACAGTAACCTATTAAAACTGAATCCTGCTCTCACTAGAGTTGTCTTCCATAAATATTTATAGTTACCTATAAAGAGTACTTACTTATAACTATAACATTGCATAACAGCTGTTCTACAGCATATTGTAATAAAGTGACAGCAGATTATTCTTCAAAAAGATAGACAAAACAGTAAGTTATACAAGGGAAAGTTATTTGCCAATTTCTCTGTTCCCAGAGAAAGGGACCAGGTCTACTCTCAGAGAGCATCTACTGTCTGCTGTGTAAAATCCTCCTAAATACTTAGGATAATATTACTAAAATCTGAAAACACCTTTTACCTAACTGGACAGGTAGCAAAGAAAGCATTATCAGCTACCAGATCATTCATATTCGACTGGTTTTGCTACATCCTTTATTTTCGTTTTACTAGTTCTCATATTGCCGAACGTGGCACATTAAGGATGTGTGCAGTGCCCATGGCCTTCTCAACTCATCATATTCATCAATGTCCCTGTGCCCCTAATGGCAGTTTCCAATTCCAAATCGTACATGCCAACTTTCTCCTTTAAGAGAAGATATGGAAAAGTAGAATTGCTTTTTTGTCTTTTAAGTCTCCTTCATCTCTCTATTTCTCTCTCTCTCCATCCACCCTCATCAACACCATCAAAATACATACTGACTTCAAAAACAAAACAAAATCCTCAACATCCATAAGTAGGTATCTATTTCTCTGAGAGAGACTACCAAAGAGCCTATCTGCTTTTACTTCAATGAAAGGAAAACCTCTTGGCTTAGTAAGTGTATTTTATATATACTGCTTAATTCAAGCAAGGAAAAATCTTGGATTAAAATACATGAACATCAAGAACCTGTTCTACAGTTTCTTTCCCACAGACTCATCTGCCAGAGGGTTAATATTATCTTAAAAGAGACCAAAAGGAACAGAACCAAGAATCTCAAGAATGTCTGCAAAGAAAACAGCTTAGCTATTTTTATTCATTAACATTTTCTTTAGGAAAGCATTAAAATTAGGGAAGGGAAAATGATTTTAATAAAAACACATAAAATTGACAGAACTGGTATCTTATGCCTAAAAAGTTATAGCAATACTACTCATTCCTACACATCAAACCAAAATAAACTGTCATAACTCTCAAGCCTCACCTTTTGTCTGTTATCACAGTGTATATAGATTAGGCCACTCCAAGGGATTACTGAAGGTTTTGTAGCAAGTGACGGATTAGGACTCACCAGAATTAGTATACTGCTCCTATTAAAAGGAAAAAATTGCTAGCATTATCCTCAGATTAGACTGAACATCTATTACTGAACTTGCTAGCTCAAGAAAGGACGGCAGCTAAATGGATAAAATCTAGAGATTAAGCGCCTTAGATAACCAGTACATAAAACAGTAACACACTTTACAAACTTCTCACTTGGGAGGGGAGCAGAGAGAGTGAAATCTATCTGTCAGTAATATCCTGTCAGGCAATGGGAAGTAGACAGTTTCAATTTTCAAAAATGAAATAGTATTAGTCAAATTATTTGCACAAATTATATTTAAGGCATTCTTATAGCCAGTTCCAGGTTAATAGAAATTGTTCTATTTCATTTTGCCCATGCAGAGCCACCAACTCTGGAAAAAAAAGAAAAATCTACCAATGTTATCAGTGATTTTTATAGATAGAAAGAACAGAATTCGTTCAAAGCAGTTAGGACATCACACAGAATTTGACCACAGAGAACATAAACATATTCTGATTTACAGTGTTCCATATTCTATACTGTATAAATTTAAATAAAGGAGGGCAGAAAGTAAGCAAAGAAGATTATCAATAATTAGCACTACATCACTGAAATAAATGTCATTGATATTATGCAAATAAAACCAATTAGCAGAATTACTCAAGCTACATCTGAAGGACCAGCTTGAGATGCAATTAGCACAGCACACAAGTTTGGTGTAGGTGCGAAATCAATCCACAGGAATCATAATACGTCTGTCTCATATAAACCTCAATTAACAGCTGCTAATAATTTAAAAATATCTCATTGGGATACTGGTATTTCTTGAAATGTTCTTTTCAGTTAAAAAGGATGGGATTTTAGCTTCCAGCAGCAGTTAAGACTTTCAGGAGCACTGCCAGCGAGTGCATTCACACACTCTCACACTTGAGATGAGAATTTTTTAAGGCTCAGCAGTTTTTGGAACATCCTCACTAATGCCATCCTCTCACACACAGGCTGTGTATGCCAGAATAGGATTGCAATGCACACACACCATGCCAGTGTCTATAAACTATCTGTTGCCACAAACCCTACCATTGCCTTTCAGCTTCTTTTTGACATTTGCTGCAAACTTCATCTGTCAATCCGACTTGCATGGAGTCACAGACCATATGTCTCTCACAAGGGTCATATTCTAACCTAACCACTCAGTACTTTCATTGCTCCATTCTGAACAGAGTGGTGTCTAGCAGGAAAAACAAAAATCTTCACATATCATCCAGAAAGAAAGTTGCAGAAACATTTTCCAAAGAAGGCTCTTAAAGTTTTTCCAGTTTCCAACGTTCCTGGCTTCCAAAGAACTGTTTCTTTCTCAGGACTTATGTCCCAACACTGAGGTGCAGCCAACACCCCTGAGGCTAGCTTCACATCATCTCTATGTGAAAATACATAAAAATGCTACTGAATTCAGTAGGGACAGCCTACTTCGTTACTGCACATTCACATAGGTTAGTGATTGCCTTTATCACATCCCTTGGAACTTGAGGGTTTTAGTGGGGGGCAGCATGTGTGACCCTATATGCTCCAGCATGGCAAAGCATGTTCTTGGTCTTTGGAACTTTCTCCACTGTCACAGAAGTGTCAGACCTCCTCCTTTTCCTGGAATATACCAGTTCAAGAAGACTGTGTGGTGCCAGGCATCACTGCATTATGCAGATTCTAGCTGGCTCCTGCCCAAACAGCCTGTGTGCTCTTAGCACTGGAGAGGCAGGGTCATGAAAAATAGAGAAACAGGTGAAGTGCAGCTTACTGGGCCTGAGCCAGCTGTTCCCACAGATCTGTTTCCCACTTGCAGCTCTGTTCTTGACCCAGACTACTTACTCAGACCCAACAGCCGAGGTTTCAGTTCACTCTTCTCCAATGAAGAGGAAAAAAACCAAAATTATCCAATACAAGGAAGTTGCCAGAAGAATCACTTTGATTCTCTTAATAAGAACCCATCTACAGAGAATCATAAATTGGGAGTATAGGACACTAGTTATATCCTTATTGGAGAGGTATTCATTGTTACATCAGTTTTTTGAAATAATGTTCTTAGCGTTGACAGCATCTCTAAGGAGTGACAGATACCCAAGTACTCCAGATAAGCTTCTTGTCCTCAATACTGATAGAAGACCCTCCCACCCAATGTATCCAGGTGTTTACGCATATATGAAGATAAAATAAAATATACATATGTTTATCTATATGTTTATATATAAAATAAAAAAATATATATATTTTTAAATACATCACATCATCACTTAGTGATGCCAAATTGAAGGGCATTCGCTTGCTTTGGGGGAAACATCCACAAAATTAAAGCAACTAATAAACCAAATAATACTCATGCTGTTTTTGTGGAAAAAAAGCAATTAAGAAGGATATAAGACTAGTTTAACAATGGGATCATAAAAGCCAATCTAAATTGACCTTGAGGGGAAAAAAAAGAAAACCTTCAGAAATCAGAGGAGGCCAGAACTATCAAGCAATTTACTGCGACAAGACTTTTGCTGACATATGTGGGAAGTTTCACACACACACACACACACACACACACACACAGTAATTTTATGACTGCAGTGACAAAATACTAATAGTAAAGATAGGTGACCTGACACCTACTTGCTTTTCCTTTTATATTACAAGTTTTGAGAAGTCAGAGATTAAGTGGCAATAAATAAATGTTGAAACACAAATATATAAATAAATGAGATATATATAGTATATGATTAATGATATGCAATACATAAAAAATATAAGTATAATATATGGATTATACACAGCATCAGTTATATAAAAGTTCTGATATATGTGAACATATACATGTGTATACATGAGATGTGTATATATACTATAAGATGACTGTCAGCGTATCAGCAAAAGAAAATATGAACAAGTCATACTAAGACAAGCATTTTATAGAATATCTAACTGTTTTTTAGAGGATCACTTTTAACAAAACCACTATTGTGAAGATTTCTTTTTAAACTTCTACTTTGTCAGGCATCCAGTTTCAGAAGAACCACACAAGAACAACAACAGTATTTCTCAGCACAGAAAATTCTTGGCTTCTATATAATTTTACTTATGACAAATGACAAAAGTTACACAAGAAAATATAAAGGATAAGGTCCTTAGAAGGACAAGGATAAAGAAGCCAGGTTTACATATTAACCAACAGAAAGACCATACCTTAGAACTCACCAAAATAAACTCCGCTAAAACCTTAATAACCAGATTACATTCATAAATTAAGGAAACCTACGAAAAGAAACTTACTCTGGTTCAATATTTCCATGTTGTGGAGTTATAGTAAGGCAGTGAGCTGGCCAAGAAAGCTCAAATTGCAACATCCTACTAGAATTATTGATAATTTGTACATGTCCAGTATCAGCTGTTCCATCTGTGATGCAAAAATTAAAAAGTTAACATAAACAAAAAATTAAGATGTCCAAAATTGAGATATGAACCAGATGAAATCAAGTATTTTTTGTTTGATTTTTATCCTTGTATACTTTAAAGCCTTCACAGATTCTCTTGCTAATGAACTGCATATCAAAAAAATGCCATCTTAGTTCACATATATTACCTAATTCATCTTTCTGCTGACAATTTCATCAAAGCAATGTTCAAACCAGTTTACTGTTCAGAATAAATGCTATGCCAACAAGATTACTCATCAAGAAATCCAAAATAATTACAGGCATAGTAAATAGTACAGTTATTTTACTACTAGAATGGTCATTTTATTAACTTTGAAAAAATACTTACTAATAGAAGGTGGTGTCAAAATTAAGTATTCGGGTATAACAGACCAAGTCTGCTGATCCACTAATATATTCTGAATAATATCATCAGTTTTAACATGTAACGGAGGACCCTGAGGTCCTTTAACGGGAAGAACATCCAAAGTTGCATTGATATGTCTGACAGAGTTGCCAAACCTAAAAATGAAATTGCATTAAACAACAGTATTTATAAAAAATAGCTTACGAGGGATTTCAAGGTACTTTTAATATTCCTCAGTCTCACAGTCCGAGCACATAAATAAAGCTCTTCACAACATCCTTCAACTTAATTCAACTCTCCATTATTAAAATATTAAATAAGCAGCCATATCATGACAAAACTTATTAATAGGATGTTTAAAGGAGCATAATGGAAGGGATTAAAAGAAGCAGTTATCTTTCGTTGACAGTAAAGTAAAAGGCTTTCTCCATACATGCTTTACTCAGATTAAGACGGTACTGTAGGGAGTAATAAGAGTTCACAGAACAGCTGAGGGTGAAAAGAATCTCTAATCTAGTCCAACGAACCTTGCCAAAGCAGGGCCCTCTAGAAGAGATTGCTTAAGACCTTGCCTAGTCAGGTTTGGAATTTGTTGCACTGTTTGACTCTCCTCACCATAAAGAAGTTAAGTTTAAATGGCATTTCTTGTATTTTAATTTGTGTCCATTGCCTCTTGCTTGTTCACAGGGTTCCATTGAGAAGTATTTGGCTCCATCTCCTCTACTGGCCCCCATTAGGTATTTATACACACTGATAAGATCTCCACCCTAAAACTTCTCTGTTCAAGACTAAACAGTTCCAACCCTCCCAATCTCTCATTGTGTGACAGAAACTCCAATTCCTTAATCGCCTTCACAGCCCAACGTTTCACATCTTTAATTGCAAGAGAGATGGCAGATAAGCTCATATATGAAAGCTAATAAGTTCTCTCATTCCAGGATTCAGAATTTGTCTCAAGTTAAACGCTTACCTGACAGCAAGTTAGATTTTAAATGCTAAAATATAAACTGGAAAACAGCAGTTAAGAGTAAAGCAGATAACTGTCTTGCTCCATACACCATTATGCAAACATACCATTCCTATTTTTACTTTTCAGTGCCGCTTAGAATCCTGCCTCAGTTGAGCACATCTGAATTAATGCTCATGGATTCACCCCTGACAATAACTATGGAAGCAGCAGGCAACCCCTAGATGTGGAATTTCTTAATAACCAGATTACTAAATACAAACAGATTGCTAAGAATTGCAGTGCACTCAAATTGAAGAGCCTCATGCTGTTTAATAAATTCAAATAATACTAGGATAACTCAGCTAGAGGTTGGAAACTAGCATGTCTGACAAACACCTCACTAGGTGGTAAGTCTGTTAACTGTCCAGAAGATGCCCAACATCTTGGGTGTAGCAAGCACAAATAATTCTAAGGCAGAGATTAGACTCAACGGGACTATGAGGCTCTTTCTTCACTTATGTAACAGTGAAGAAAAAATCCTTCTGAAGAAACAACCAATAAGAATATATTTTCTACAGTTAACCCAAGACCTGTAAGACCTGTAAGGATTTGGATGTTTCTTCCCTTGTGCTAGGGCTTCAAATACAAGAGCAGCCTGATTACATAAAAATGGCAAGTCCAAACTGTAAGCTAGGTCTCTATCAGCTTTCCAGGATGAAGAATAGGAAGTTGCAAGTGACTGACATCAGTTTGGTAAACAGTTTAAAAGTTATCCTAACAATTTAAACAGACTAGATAAAAATGCAGGCAATGCTCCTTCACTCACACAGGAAGTCAATTTTCATCATTGATGCTACTGTACAACCCTTCAAAAAAATCTCCAAGGTTTTAAAAAGCAGATGCAGTTCAGTTTGGGTTATCTGAAGGTAACCTTTATAGTCACATTACCTGTCTGATGCCAAATGATGTTGAGGAGCCTGCTCAAAGTCATCTTGATCAGAAGGGGAATATCCAATCACACAAAGGACAATCTTCCGCATGTTTCCATAGAAGAGATGGATGTCATTTGATCTCCTTGGAATTTCATATACTAAAATAAGAGTGATGGAATAATTCTAATGAAAACAAAATCAACAATTTCTTGAAGTCACAGAGATCTGAGCTATAATCCTAATTAATCATCAGTTGCCTAAAATATAGTTGATTGTTAATATCAGAACAGAAGAATACTTGTAAAATTCTGCTTCTCTCACGAATATGACGGCCAACCGTCTAGTCTAACTCACAGATTTCACACTGATGCATCCCATGAGTGAAAACTAACACCACCAGTTATTTCAAACACTGAAGTTAAATATAATTTCTTATTAGAGTTGTCAAAAACCCACATGGCTTAAGGTAATGCAGAATAGAGTCCGAAACAGTCCACAGTTATAACTAGGAGTGGTTATAACTGTGTGTAAGCATGTAGCTTCAGATTAGAATTTTCCAGCTGTAAGGATTACCTTTTGTCTTTTAATTTCAACATCTCTTTAGCACACTTTTATTTAAAGAGTTAAAAAGTAACCAAGCAGTTAAACATTGAAAAAATAGAACTCTTTTCAACTGAAAGGTATCTTTCAGCAAAAAAAAAAAAAATTCTCAGATTTCTTAATTCCATGTTCCTAACTGTATTTATTTTTATAAGAACAATTACAAAAAAAAAAATTTTTTTAAAAAAAAGAAGTGAATAGGTTATTCATATATTCATGATTATAATCTAAGAACTACACTTCCAGCATGCACTCTCCACGACATACTTGTGGTGTTTCACAAGCCTGTCTCCCAGCTTTTTGCAATACCAACTCTGTCTCGAATCTATTAACTTCAGTACAGAAAGCAGAGCATGACCAGTTTTGCATACCCAAGATAAATAAGTTTGAGTGAAAGTTGTTGTTATAATCAAATAAGAAACAATAAGCCACAGTAGACAATTTCAGCAAAGTATGGTGTCAAAGACAAAAAATAAATAAGTAAACTAAGATGCAAGAGTTAAATCTGCTTTCTACAGAAAAAGTATATTTAACTCCTACTAGCAAGACACTATTAATAAGCCAACTATAGTTAATCAAAGACTGTCTAGTCTCTCTCACATTGGGTTAACAACTTGCACATGTGGGAGCACGCATGGAAACCTCAGGTATCTTCAGTAGGACTTCACTTCAACCTATCCAAGATGAACAATCACTGCTCCAAGTAAAAGCAACAAACAAAATTTCCATGGGAAGGACTCAGGCACCATAACAACCTCCAGACAGCAAAAATCTTTGCATAGATAAGTAGAATCAGTTCAAGAAATATGGAATTAAAGGCTTAAAAAAAAAAAAAAAAAAAGACACTGTTCTTAAAATAAATTGCAGACTTCCTCAATTCTGTGGTAATACAAGCAAGAGTTGAAAAACAAGTTTAAAGTTGCTTAATTTGGAATGGGAAGGACATCTTCAAACATCAGCAAGTTCTCAAATACAGAATATGGCACCTCCGTACAAAGTTAACTCTGCAACTTTTAGTAAATTTGTACCTCAAGTCTCTTGCTCATGTATTAGTGATAAGGTAAAAATTCTCAGAATAAACTGAACATTCCTAGTGTCATAACATATATATACACAAGGGCTTCTGCTCTGTTCAGAGAAAAGCACAGTAAATCTTAAACAGGTAAGTACGCAATACAACAAAGCAAGTTTTGTCCAAATTGGACACTTGGCTTCTGCATTAAAAAAAAAGAATGGAAAAGTAATTAGAATTCAAGCCTAACACACATTTATTCCACCCCTGCCCCCCTCCAGCAAAAAAAAGTATTACAATTTCCTTTAATGAGTCATTGGCTCACCTTCCGTCACTAGCTGCTCCCCTTGAAATTCTTCATCAAATATGACATTTCTCACCAGACTGTTTTCTGGGACTATGTGTTTTTCTACCTGAGGGTTATACATCACGGCTCTATCAAAGAAATAAGAAACAGACTTGAAATTATACATATTACAGATTTAAAATTATATGCATTACTGGAACTATCAATCTGAAAAGGATTCCTAGGGTAAGAACCTATCATCATTTTAATTTTTACGATTTCTGGAATACACCAAGGCCATGTTTGTGAACATACTTTTAAATTTGAAGCCCTCTCATATGATTAAGACTTGGACAGAAAAAAAAAAAAAAAAAAAACAATAAAACAAAAACCTCACTCTGTTGCTGTATAGTAAAAGGCACCAAATCATGACTATCACAGGCTTATCCTTCTGTGGGTCAGTAATGGAGAGCCTGGCACTCAAATGGCAGAAGGAGCCTTGGACGCATCAGGAGCCAAGTGGCTACGCAAAGCCTGACTGCCTCAACAGGAGTCAGTGTGACCCATCTCTTCCTCCTAGGTCTCAGACATTCACCAGGTTGCTGACTGGGTGTGTTTTTAGAGTCAAAACTTGAGACAGAAGCTGGCACACTGGACAGATTTTTCACTTCACAGTCGTGTCCAAGCCTTAAATCACAGCCTTGTTGCATTATACACCTAGAGAACAGGGCTTGGCTGTCCTAGTGCAGTCCTTTTACAAGCACAACCAATGCTGTTGGTAGCATTACACCCTTCATTTTACCCTTCTATAAAACATCTGCCTACTTCATAACAGCAACCTGCAATATTCCATCTTACCTACGATATTGCTGTCTGGATACTTCATCTCCCCAAAAAAAACATATTGCTGATATCAATGGGTTTGTTTTATGCAAGTTTTCTTTTTCCACAGGCTTCCATGTTACAGTAATCACCTGATAAAAGATATAATCAACATACTCAGACAAAAAATCTTGCAGTCAGTACTGATGTTTGTGAAATTACTGCAATACAAGTGAAATGCAAAAGGTTAAACACAAGTGAAACTTTAATGAGAATCTTATGATATGCATACTCACTGAACACATCTATTTTAAAATAATAAAGCTTGTTCACTGTTTGATTTACCTCATGTGTTCCTTCCTTTAGCACAAACTTCTCAGGATTCATCGTCATTGCGTGAGGATCCACAATTTTTTTTGTCTCAAGGTCTGCAAAGCACAATGCTCTAACGTAGGCAGCACGAGAGCCTGTGTTTCTTATGCGGAAAGAAACTTTCCCCAACCTTGCAGAGGATATTTCATCCAGTTTTATCAGGTAACCACCTGACAGCTTTTTAACATTTTCTAAGATGATATTGCTTGTTCCTCCATATCCAGAAAGAGGTATCTGAAAATGAGCAGTAAACTTGAGATGAAATGTTTCTTACTAAGTTTCTATCAAAAAAAAAAAAAATAGCATTAAGCTATACAGAGAGCTTATACTATACAGCATGACAAAGTCCTGAAAATATGAAAAGGAAGAAAGAAAATAAGCCTAAGTTTATTCAACTCCAGTTTCCAAGTTTTATTGAAAATTAAAGTTTTTCTGTAAAAACAGACAAATTCCGATTTTTTGACATTTCTGGAAAACGTGGACATCTTTTGGACAACTTTTAATATACTACATAACTCCTTCCTTAAGGAGATGGACAAAATGCCAAGTCAGTTTGTTGAATGTTCAGACTATATAATATATTGTCTGTATCATATTTAGCAAATATACACATATACATATTGAGTATCTTGAGAAGTGCTAGACTTTTCTTTAAAAAAAGAAGAAAGTTGTATGCAATTTAAATTATTAGAAATTAGGTGTAGAAAGCCTTACAGTAAACTTAATTCCTGGCTGTGATCGAATCCCCAGCTGTTTGATTTCTAGCTTTGCAAACATGCAAGTTATACGAGTAGGTGCAAACATCAAGTATATATTAGTATCTTCTTTGGGACGGATTTTGAGCTCCCAATTGCTAGTTAGGCGTTCCTCTGATCCAAATATACTTTGCAGCTATTGAAAAAATAAAATAAAAATATCAAAAGTGAGCAAGTACAGTAATAACACATACAGAACAAGATTTCCTTAATAACCCAAAATTAACTTAATTAATCCAGAGCCTTATCAAGGCAGAAGGAGATATTTGAGGCCACAATGACTCTAAATAGAGGAGTGGCAAAACATGGCTTTTCAGCAGGAGCATTACATCTTTAGAGCTTTCACCAGACACAGATTCGCAGTCAACTTGTTTCATTTTGTAGCCTCATTTTCTCCAACGCAGTCAGGACAAATAGAGATGCATACAATTTTGAGATAGAGATGCAATAGAGATGCATAGAGAAGCATACAATTTTGGCGGGGGGCATCAAGCACTGCCAGTTATTTTCTGGCCAAAACAGGGACAAGAATCAATCAGTTCTGCCCAGGTCAGAAACAGCCTTCGCGGATGAGCCAGACTGGTTAAGGATCTGTGACTGCTGAACTCAGAATTGGCAGCCAGAATGAGCAAGAGTAATTCAGCCACTCTCCAAAGAGGACAGATGAACTAGTTAACAACTGGAAGACCAGCTTTCTGATTATCCCAGAAAAAAACATCTCAAGTATTTCCAGAATGAAAATTAGGCCAGACATCCAGAACTCTGTGCAATGACCATGGTATGCATCATTACATATAGTTAGGAAATTCTTCTCTGGGAGAAGTCACAAATCCAAAACCTGTAAGACATTTAAAACCTGCCACCTCTTCTCAAGCACTGTTACAAGTTCATCAATAACATTTCAGAATGTATCTGACTCCCCTCTGATTAGATATCTTCCCAAGGAAAGGAGAGAAAGGCATCCCAGCTTAGTGCCAGGATTTAACTCACCACAGGGAGGAGGAAAAAGTAAAACAACTTTGATCTTTGATCCCAGAGAGCTTCAGAATCAAGTAGGCAGTAATATATGACACCACAGTGAACCAAAACAATTGTTCAAAATACAGGCAGAGAAATAAAGATTTTGCCACCTCAACTCTTAATATATGCTTACTGCATGAACATATGCCTATGTAGTGCTATTAAAAGTAGAAAAATTATTCTCCATTTGGCCTCTTCCACTGAATTTGCAAAATCAGATATTTAACACAATCTCATTTAAGCGATCTGCTACTCCAAAAGAGCAAATCTGAATTTGCTTTCTCAGCTGATATCCTATTGCAGAAATTCTCTGCTATTTGATTTCTAAACAAATTCAGCTATTATTGAGCAAACACTATTGTGAGTATTAAACAAGTTTTGATGGCTTTATTACAAAGAGGTTATCGTGATAGTTTTGTCATAAACACAAAATAGAAATTTTTATTAGTTGTTACCTGAAAGCAGTCCTGATCCTGGCCTCTTATCAACAGTCTTAAATGTTGAGTCACAGACAGAGAGTTATTTCTTAGAGTTAACTTCTGCTGACTGAAAAATATGAAGTTAAATTGTACTGTGCAGAAAAAAATCAGTGTGAATATTTATTCATGGAAATGGAACAATTTTACCTCCTGTTACAGCATAATATATTAATTCAAAGGTTATTTCTGTATTTTCAAAGTTACACATTACAACATTATATACGACTACATTAGTCCTCAGATAGGGAAAAAAAAGTAAAAAGTTTTTCTGAAGTTCAAGTATTGCACTTGGTAGCTTAACAGCACTTGTATGAATATAAGAGACTCCTTTGAAGAATGAAAAAAAATATCTCTTAAAGATTTTAAAGATATAGTTATTCAGAGCCACTAATTTATGGAAATCTAAATCCTTCAAGTGTTAAGAAAAGTGAGAGTAAATAAATCAAAGCATTTCTCCATTCCTAAGTGCATTATTGCTCACACAAAAATGGCTTACATATCAGTGAATGTAATAACAATTTCAAGAATACATCAGTGAAAATTTTATCCCCCAAATCTTGAGTCTTTTGTACTTCTTACTTGCAAATTTCAGAGACTAGAAAAATTTTGAAGCAAAAACTTTCCTTTTGATCCTACAATAAAAGTAGCAGATTTCTTCTGAAATTTCACTGAAACAGCATTAGAGAACTAAACTGGGCTTAAGATAGCTTTTCCTTTTAATATACTTATCAACAAGGATGGTACCATAGAAAATTATGGCCACTTGGCTGCATCAGGCAGATCCAAAAAAAATTTTTTTTTTCCTCCAACATATCCCGACACTGACTGGAAAATACTTAAGTGTCCAGAATACATTTTCAAATAAGAAAATGTAGATACTACATTTTCTTTACTTCTAGATACTTTTTCTTTAAAATCTTATGATAATGTTACATTGGCATATCACTCTGGTAACAATGCAAATTAATTACAAATACAAATCACTGACAGAAATCTGAAAACTGTAACACTTTCTCCAGGGTGAGGCACCACCATATGCAGAAGTCATCAAAAAGGCTCATCCTGGCTCAGGAGGAGGGATCTTGTTCCTTGCTTCTTTACTCATTCACTGCTACCAGCTGCTGGCTCCCACTGTTCACTTCAAGGCTCCTGGCACTCAGGCCTTTACTTAGCAGAGGCAGGAACTTCTGTCATCTCCATGAGTCAAAAGCTGCTCACAGCAGCCTCTATAACAACTCCAAATACTCAAAGACTCTGACACAGAGCAGGTTGTGCAATTAGATGCAAGGATGGGATGAGGAAGAAAGGGGAAAGCCTTCCCCTACATTTCAGGGACATAGACTTCGTTTTTAAATCTTGAAACACTAAGGCTGGAAGCTTGAAACTAAAAATTCAGGGAAGAGCTTCTTTCCCTAGACGGTAGGAAACCGTAATTAGAGGTGTGATGGGTTCTCCATCACTATAAGTGTTAACATCAGAACACATTCAAACGCAAAGAAATGAACTAATTCATTAGCCTAATTAATTAATGCTATTTAGAAGGCCAAATTATGTTAACAAACCAAATGCTTGTAGTTTTAGTATCTATAAATCAGGGGGAAGAAAGATATATATCAAAAGATTCACTACTAGCAAGAGATGGAAGAGTTCCAGATATTCTTTTGACACCAATTTATTTGGAAAATATTTTTTCATTAATTCTATTTGCATTGATCTTACAAAACCTGATTTTATTCCAACTATAACTAAAGAGTCCTAAAAAACAAAAAAAGCTTAAATATGATCACAGGTGATATTTGCAAATATTTCCTGTATAAAAAATGAATTTATAACATACTATTTCTCTGAGTTTGCAAAACAGCTTAGCTTATCAGCTATGGGTTGTTAATACAAATGGAGACAATACAGAATTTAAATTGTAAGTAAATGCATTATAAAATACTTAATATAATATTTTGTATGCGTCGCTGCCCTACTTATACTTACACTGATCTCCCAAGTGCTACACCTCCCCAGGCAACGAATTGCTTATTGGAGAGAATGGGCGGGATGTCTGTGCACCGAGCAGCAGCAAACGCAGGTCTGCTTTCCACACTCCCCACCTCGCCTTTCAGCACCACTTCATACTGAGGCCCAGACGGCAGCACGAGGATTTTCAATGAGCTTAAAAACAGACAGAGACCCCACCATAAAATAAGATTAGCAGATAAATACATAATCACTGCAGGAAGGAATACTAGGCCCACAGACAAGCAATCAGCTACCTCAGGGTCATCAAACCTACAGGACCAAGCAACAGCAAAAAGAAATCGGATGAATAAGAACATCAGGAGTGCGGATGCAAATAAAAAAACTGGATTTGCCCAAAGTTGCAGGGAACAGAAGGAAAAAAGCCATAGGACAGGGAAAAGGCTCATAAGAAACAGGCCAAACTACATATTATGCTAGAAGCCCACTTGAAACCAGAAATGAAACTCAAGAAGCTCCAGTCTAGCTGTGAGTGAATTTCTGTGAAGCCTACTGACAGAGTCCTGTATGCTCTCAGGAGGCAATATTAACATTTATTATTGCGTGTGCAGGGGGGTTGGACTAGATGATCTCTAGAGGTCCCTTCCAACCCTAAGCATTGTATGATTCTGATTCTATAGCTACTTCATTAGTCATTTGGCAAGTACTTGCAAGTGGACTGCAAAGATTCCAACTCTACTGAGTACCTTTCACTTGTAAAGCAAACAAGTTAGGCAAAAGGCCACATGATATGGAAGATGCCTACCCCGTAGAATCATACTCTCATTAGCACAGAACTTAACATATTTAATATCATTCACAAGGCCCCAGTAAGATGCATATTAGAGTTGAGCATATTTTGGCCAGATTCCTCTTATCTATTCCTACTTCACTAAAGCAGAATTCACAAGACAGGTAATGAAAAACTGCTCTGGAGAACTGGAATCTGACTTGGACATTGCCAGTCACTCAAACCAAAAAAGTCCATTTGGGAGAGAACAAGGAAATTCATAGGTAATAACATACAAACGCTTATGGCTGCAAATAGAACATGCACATTAGGGTTATGCAGGACCTTGGCCTGAACATCCATTCAATTCTCGCAGCCAAAGAGTCTTGACCTTCAAGAATCCGTGCTTGCGTTTACCAGTTGTAAAACAGAAAAAATATATCCCTCACTATAGTAGGGCAAAGAAGAGGGAAGCAAGTGAAGAGGCTGCTGAAGATAAGTATTTTAAAGGATCTTGGTACTTAGAGGTAAGTATCTTATAAGGGGGACCTGAGAATTGCTCCATTTATTTAAACTAGTCACAAGGAACCTGTTGACCTTTGATGGAAAAAATGAGCTACTCATATAGCATAGATTCTTCTGTCGATAAAGTTTCCCACTTCTTTATGACCTTCAGGTTGAAAAATAACTCTGTTTAAAATGAACAATTATGAACAGTTATGTCACCTTTCTGCAGTGCTTAAGCTTTTTGGAGAAAACAAGACAGCTACTTCTTGTTCTTCTTCAGGACGAAGGAAGAGATCCTCAGGTTCAACAGAAAAGCAGCTGTCCTGATTTGATATCTGAAGAGAAAAGAAAGGGAAGTAGGAGAGAAAGAGAGGGTCTGTTACTTCTTTTAGGAGAGTAAACACATCTGCAAAAACCAAAACTATTCAACTTGCACATACACAGCCAGTTTAAATACACATGGTATCACCAGATCTTTAACATATTCCTGTGCAAACTAAAAGTCTTCCAGTGTTGAATGGAATAGCAGAGAAGCCTAAGAGAAATATCTTAAGAAATCAACTGTATATATAATGCTGAAAGAACCTCACAGAGATTCTGAGAATTGAATATTACAAGACAGTGGCAGCCAGTAGCAGTGTAACATCACTAGTCTCAACATGCAGTACAGGTCAATACTAACTATTCCCCAACATCATCACATTATTAGTGCCCAGTATCATCACTTTAGTCTTGCATCCTACTTCCATGGCCTCTGCCTTAAGAAATGCAAAAAGAAAACCTTGAGATAGGCCCACTTCCTTGTCATTCCTACTCGATCACTGATGATCAGGAATCACGAGCAACAAGGCTTAACAAGGATCCTTAACAAGGATCATTAGGCACAATGCTCTGAAGCAAAATGAAAACACTAAGGCTTGGGCTAAGCAGGCCTCAGGTTGGAAGCAAACCTCAGAGTATCCGTATTTCCAGCCTCTCATATCTCAGTACCACAATAACAGCAGGTTAAAAAAAAAAAAAAAGAGAGAAAAAAAAAAAAAAAAAGAAAAATACTGATATCACAAGAGAAGCAAATAGTACAGCTCTGTACTAAGAAAATTTGGCAGAGGACTATTTTTTTTTTAATCTGACTCAGAATTTTTCTATTCTCCATCTAGATTTCTCTGATCAAGAGGATTTCTCTGATCGAGAGGATTTCATACAAAGGCAGCCAAGCATGGCCTTTGTGTAAAAGACATTTCCAAGCTAGAAGCTAGCATTTCTTAACGGATTCTTAGTGCGAGAAGAAAAGATTTTTGCAAGAGACACATTACTAGCTTGTACACTTGCAACATGAAAAAATAAATCTTCATTACTCTGTCTAACGGTCTTGCAACTTGAGGCTAACTTACAAAATATAATCACACCTTAAGCACCTCTCAGTGAATTATATCTAAGCTCAGAATTTCAATAACAGGAAGAGTAAGTACAGAGCACCATGAAATCAACTCACTGTAAGGATTGAGAAAAAAAGAAGTTACTATCACCTGATACTACAGAATTTAAGCATATTGCTATATTGCTATATTTCCTATAGCAATTATCAAAGTCTTCAGGGACAGTTAAAATCATGTTCTTCAAATACATCCAGAAGCTAATTGTCAGAGGCTGTTATTTTCTGCAGAACTTCTTCGATGATTCTGCAGTACCTCAAAATAGTCACAAAAATATTTCTGCAATGTCATTACGACCTGAACAATCACCAATTCCACATGCTTTAGCTCTGATCCTCTGTTCATGTAACGTCTCAAGTGACAGCCTCACAGTCCTCAACATTTCTTTTTTCCTCAAGACACTGATTTACTATTTTGAAGTCAACACAAGGATAGTTTGAAATAAGTCTAGATATCTTCTATGAGTTTTCAAGAAAATTAGAGTAAGTTAAAGACAATACATATACCCTAAAAGCACCAAGCATCATACATGACTTGGCAATATGTCCAGCAAAAATTAATGCAGCTTTACAAGAAGTTCAAAATATTTCCTCATGCCATTATAACTCTGCTCTAAATAGGCATTATTCCTCAGGCTAACAACCAACTGCATAGCACTGGGCTTGCTGCTTTCACCAAACAAAACAGAACACATCATGAGGTTTTTTTTTTTTTTTTTTTTTTTTTTCCCTCAGTTGTGTGAACTGCTCTCTTGGATATCTTTCCTCTTCTTTACAGAAATTTGTTAATCCCTCTGCCAAACCATGCACAGTTAAGCTAGCACCCCAAGGGTGAGCTTGTATTTTTATATAATGTTTTTAGTAGAAAATTCATGATTTCAAGAAGCCAACCTACCTTAACTTTTAAATATACACCAATGTTTCCAGCATTTTTCAATGGCAGCTGCTGCTTAGATGATGAACCCACACTAGCAGACAGAGATATTGTCTGGAAAAAAAATGTGTGTATGTATATACATGTATATATGCATATATATACGCTCATATACACACAGACAAGCAAACAAAATACAAAAAGAAACAGGCTATAAGAGGCAGAGTATTCTTAAAACACACTGTCCTCCAATTCACTCAAACCTGTAAATCCTTTGGAGCGTGTATCCTCGCCGTGCCAGCTCTTGCTCGAAGAGGAATACTTTTAATCACACTGCTAGGCCCTGGGCTATCAACCTCCACATCAACTCTTGCCAAGAATTCATCTGCTGGACCTAAGGAATCTAAAAGCAATTCCACATATGACAAATCCAAGCAAGTCTGTCAGCAGCAAAAGCCATCCCTATAGATTTGCATCTCACTTCACTACTTCCCAATCGATCCCTCAGCAGAGATCAGCAGCGGCTCTCCCCTATCCAGTCAACAGGTTTTGCAAGTCTCAATATTTTTTACCTTTCTGCCAAAGATGGCCAAAATCATCCCCAAAACACCCAAACCAAAAAACATTCTAGCCAAGGACAAGATTATTACTACTACTCCCCTTAGGAAACCAGAAATTCTCAGAGACTCCTTCAGATCCTTCATCTATACTACAACCAACTCAACATTCAGGGTTGTTTTCTTGAAATGATTATGTAATTTCCTTGGCAACAGGAGGAAAGAAAATTCCACAAATCTTAAAAATAAGTACTTCATATATTTTGATATTGAAGTGCAAGTACCTCATTAACTTCTAAAAGATTGAGGCTAGTACATAGTACAAAAATACAACAAATTAGTAACAAAAAAGGATTTCCTCAATTTCCTCTTCCTTCATTTAAGAAAACTGTACATGACAGCTGAAATATTAGAACACACAAGGTTGAAATATTTTTTGTTGTAAGTTTGTAGCTTGTTCCTGAAATTCCAAAGCATGCATACATTAAATAATAAAAACATATAAGGAAAAAATCAAATTGACATACCTGAAGAAGAAATCTGTTTCTTAGGTGCGTGGAACAGGACCCAAACTGTTAAAGCTTCAGGATCCTGGAGGAGAAAGAGAGATAAATAAATAAATAAATAAATAAAGTGGACTTATCTTAAGGGGTGAAGGAATTAATAAAAAGACAGACATACAACATCACTTCCAGCAATAAGAAGGAAAAAAAAACAAAACAACAAAAAAAAACACACTACTCAAATCGGCAGCTCTCCAGCAGCTATTACTACAAATTCAGATATCCGGAACTGTCATTGCGAACAGTCATTGCAAACAGAACGATAAGCACCAGTGACCTACAAACTACTCACTTGTCCATCATAGCTTGCATGTATCACATGGTTTACAACCGAGGGAGCTGCTATGGGAGTAATTGCATCCATTGGGAACGAGTGCTCATTAGAAGGATTGACCGGTTCCTTGGAAAACGTGAAGCAACGCCAAGCGACTGCGTTCTGTCAAGGAGATACAGCTTTAACAACATGAAGTCCCCTACTGTCATTAACAATAAAATACTGACATAGCTGGGCAATGCAAAAAAGCTCTGGATAGTCCAACTGTGAGAAGCCAATCAAAGATTTGCCCATAGTTAGCAAGCCCCAGGCAAGATCCAGCTGTCCATAAAATATTTGTACAGCTTCCATTATAACTGTGAGGTGCACCCTCCATGTCCCCCAGTTTATTTTTCCGTACGAACTCTAGATTTATTGGGAGTTTGGCATGTAACCACAAAGTTTCTTTGCATTAAAATTAAATATTGTAAGAAGTTAACTTGTGCATATGGGAAGTTTGCTGTACTTACTGCATTGATAATAAGCCGAATTGGCACAAAAGCATGGGTTTTGTTGATAAGTTTTAGCGGAAGAGCCTTCCAACTGCCAGAAGGCAAGTCACCAAAGTCCAAGTATTCTGTTTTGCCTTTTTCCACCTTAAAAAAAAAATATATATATATAGAAAGGAAGGAAAGCTTTCAGGATACACTACCACAAGAAGGCAATGAGAGATTAAAGATACTATTCATTTACTCAGTCCTGTAATACTATACCCACATACCCACACTTCTACAACCCCAGCTGAAGGAGAAGAAAAGTTTCCCTTAATCCCAAATCAGTTAAAACAAAAGCAGTGCAATATTTACCCATCAAAACACAGCACATAAACAAATTATTTTGGGTAAAATTAAAAAAAAAAAAAAAAAAGAAAGCAAAAAGCCATAATTATTATTAGCATAAGGAAATATCAATTGCAACACCTTTTATTTAAACTTTAAGGATATAGCTAAAGAGGAGTTAATTTTTGATTTGAATACTTGAGAACTGTGATCTGCAGCTAGATACAGCTTTTGTTTCTTTTCACAGCTTAGAATAAAATATTCAGAAATATAGCACAGGGTTTATTTTTAGTTTAAATACGAATCACATTTGAATGAACTGCACCATAAAGAAGATGCAGAAAATGATGGAATTTTCCAAACTGATGAAAAATGCATTGAATATTAAGTTTAATAAAGCAAAAAAAACAGTATATTCATTCATGCACGTTAGACTGGAATACCTTTAAAATTACTTCAAATTTTGTATTTTACCAAAAAAACTTAACAAATTGATTTAAAAAGAAAAAGTATATTTATGGTTAGTACACTGAGAATTTGTCAAAGTCTCAGACTGTAACATGGTCTTGAGTCTTATTTGGAAAGTATCACCATGTATATTTTTGCTTCATAATAACTCTAAATTCAGGACTATACATTTCCAAATATAATTCTTAAAGTTAAGCAAATGGGAGAAGATGTGGTATTAACAGAAGATGAAGTAAGTATTTTACACATCCTTTAGTTTTAATTTTGAACTAATCTGAAGTACAAAAATACTTTTAATTTATTTAGGGTTCGAAGAGTAAGAACCAACTGAGAGAGAAGCTACTTCACTTAAAATAAAATAAAAATAGAAAACCCTACAACTGGAAATGAATGCTATTATTAATTGCTGTGTTTTGATGCCTGATGTTATATTTTGATTTGCTAACATTGCTGATAATGAATCCTGGGGAAGAATCAGATGTTAGAGCTCTCATCCTATCATCTCATGTAATTTTTCTAATAATGAAAAAGTAGAATCTTGTAAGACATTTGCATAAGAATCCTTCATGCACAGCAAGGTGTCCCTCCACAAATAAATCTTCTTAAAAGATTAAAACTACTTCATTCCTCATACCTAGGTCCTTTGACAAACAATCTTGTATCCTGATTTATTTTCTATATTTTTAAGCTGTTCATAAAATTTCAACAAGAAAAAAAAAACATGATTATCTACTTACTTCTATATTAGGATGTTCAGCAACCGCGGTCAGAACTACTCTACTCGCCAAAGCTTCTGCCTGAACTATTGTCTCAGCATCTGCTGAAACCTGCCAAGATGAAACACTGAGAATACACTGAAAGATCCCTGAATGACATGGCAAGAAAAGTATTTTCAGGTCATCAGTAGAATGTGGTCCTACAATGGTCTTGTTCTTGAACACAAGACACTGGTACTTCACAGGATCCATCTGAAAAGCAAACAAGACAGAAAACACCCTGTCAAGTTCTCAGGCACAAGAACTATAGCATGGCTTCTTCCAAACACCTACAAAACATAGTATGTAGTAACCACTGCTGAACAAGTAGATTTTTATACGTACTTTTGCAGTATTAGTTTCTCCATATCTATGTTCCATTTCTGTATCATTTCAAGTACCTTTTCAAGCTAAGATATTCTAATATTGATAAAGGTCGCTCAACAGTAACAACAAATAATTTGACTTGGTGCTTCCTAACAAAAATGGGGAGCAGGAGGAGGAAAAGCAAGGGAAAGGTCACCAGTAAATCCTAGTGCAGATGCCTTTACACTTCTTGAACACATTTATAAACAGTCTGCCAGCAGGAATGACTGTTTGCAAGTGATACTATAAGCTATTCAGAGGAGTAAAAATACATCTCAGGTTTGAAGAGCTACACAAGAGACTCATGCCACCAAGCCATTAGGAAAATAAAGAGAAATCTTAACTCATGTGTACATAACACCACTACGGATTTACTTTTCTTCTCTCCTAATAAGGAATTATTCAGAGTAACTGAGAAGAAAACCAGAAGTCATGTTCCTGGAAGGACACATGGTGCATCTGCATGAGAGGACATACAATGTAGAGGGGACTCCCTAATTTGACAGTTTGACTTCTGATAAGGTCATAGCATTAGGCTCACAATTTTAATAAAATAAAGTCTTACCTTTTCCCCATTGACTGAAATACTGATTATGCCAATGCTGACCTGCAACCACCGCTCAGTTGGATTAAAAATGCTGAGCGTTGTCTGGGAGGCAATTCCCACACAGCAAGCATTAGGGAACTTCAGCTCTTCGGGGACTTTCACATGACCTTGGCAAGAAAACAGGCTCGCATTAGTTGCAAACACCCAAAAGCAAGATGTTAATCACATCCTACTCAGTCTGTCATTAGGTATGTTACGTTTTGTAACCTCATCTGACAAATGCACCCTTAAACCAAGGATGATAAACTTCTGACTTCTACAGCTTTTATAAGAATATTTTCTCCTGTCCGATATTTAGCATTTGAATAACTTGTTTGTAATTTGCATCTTACTTGCATTTATACTGCTACCAACAAAAATATTTATGGAAATAGCACATTCCATGCAATCACTAGCCTACAAAGTTTTAACTACTGAGTGATCAAGACTTGATCAACACTAGCCCACAACACAAAATGCAGTTATCTATATTTAGTACATTTACAATTTTATTAAATGCTGGAACATAACCATTACCTACGAGGTGCTTAAGAATTCTTCTGCTACAGAAAACATCAAGCATTCACTTAGAGCAGATTTTTCAAGAGAAATGGTCCAACCAAAAGCTACCAACAGCATATCAAAGCAAAATCTGACTTTTGAGTATTTTAGAAATAAACTTTCTCGAAGTAAAATATTCAAATGGTTCTGAGCAACTGTATAGCCACAATTCAAAACAAAACTGGCAGCAAGAGATTTTTCTGGCTCACAAAGAACAACCTTCATTTTTCATCCTTAAACCTAGTCACAGACACTCATGACAAAGGAACGCTCGGCTTCTTAATTAGAAGGACATATGCACATAACTACAAGTAGTAAAGCTTTAGATACTTAAAACAGCACATTTTCTTTTAAAGCCACACATTCTTAAACCCCTCCAAAACAGAAAATTTTACATAACTATCAGGATAAAAACATGGAGCAAGACAAGCATCGCTGGACACTAATTTCAGGGTCAAAGAATCATATTTGCCAGAAAACAAGTGCAAGCTGAACAGATACTCAGAGAAGTTCAAAAACTTGTACAAGAACCTATCAATTACATGCATTAAAAAATATGTAAAGAGCAGACTGGTCCAGATTTTGTTATTTCAAAATGCATTACTAAGATCAATGACCTTGCTCAATACAGAGCTGCAGCCAGAGATTCTCTTCCTCTTGATTATCAAAGAATGTGCCAGACCTTTTAAACAATGACAAAGAACAGAAAAAAATCTGAAATTTAGCCTTTTTGACATACCTTTTGAGACTGTTAGGAGACTACTGAATTCAGAAAAGGTTAAACATGGATAATTAGGAATGCCCTTTTTAAAAATAATGTTAAGCTTTCATAAAGAATACTTGTAGTTATATTTCAGTAATCAATTTTTATTTATTGTAATCTCACCATTCTCATTTTAGCTACTTTTGCCCACAGCTATATTTTATACATGCACATTAAAAACAAAATAAAAAGGTCTTACCAAAACCAGGCAACGCTGACGACTCCCACTCATTTCTACCGAGGCCCAAAGGCTGTCCAGTGTATGCTTTTATATTTAAGATATTCTTGTTCCAAGCAGAATGTGGATTACAAAGCGAAGCTGCACCCAAAGATCCAGGACCAATATTCGCACCTAAAGGAATTCCTGCAGTAACTGGATTTTGAGCATGTCCTGCTGGGAGACCACTGCCAGGAAGTCCTCCTGGGAGACCAAAACCTGCCAAGGTGCCAGCACGAAACTGAGACAAAGCTGCACCTGCAGTAGCTGGGATACTTCCCAGATGCTGCTGAGCAAATGGAGTCGTTGCAAGCGAACATCCTGTAAGCAACGTGGGAACAGATGAACTTGTTTGACTCTCAGAAGCAGTGACATGGGATTTAAAGCTTGAAATAGGAACATACTGTTCCTCAGATGAGTTCGGATTTAACGGAATATAACTGCTTAATCCAGGATATATGGGTAGTACATTGAATGATGGCAATCCCGGTCTCTGTACTTTGCTTGTATGATCCTGCCACGCTTCTGGTTTATCAGCATTATCAGATAGTGTGGGAAAGATGCATGATTTACTTGCTAAAGCTGGTTTAACATGGTCCAACTCTCTATGATTTGATGTTACCTTTGAAGGACTGGATGCAACCTGATTTTCATTTGCTGGGAAATCATTCTTGGACAGTTTTTCACTTTCAAGCTTACTTTTAAGACTTAGAAATTCTTTTCCCTCTGATTTGTCATCAATATTAAAGAGTGTTTCTTTTCTCTTTCTTTGAAAAGAGTAGTCGTTTAGATTTTCATTTAGATGCTCCAGCGAAGGAGTTGGGCTGGCTTTTATTATTGTTGTGCTCAGTTCACTGGCACTTTCACCCTAAGTAAACAAATATAATATACTAATCATAAATTCTAGAAAAACAAATAGGGTACATAAAGCAAGACAGACTAACACTGACACTCAATATAAATGATAAAGTTTGTCAAGTCTGGTCCGGAGCTCTGCTTTGTAAAATCTGTCTGTCTTCAACTCAAAAAAGAGCTGTTAACTCCAAGCTGCTTGTTATTTAAAGTCACACTCTAGTCAATAATTAATACCTGCTCTGCTTCTGAAATTGTCAACAGCTAAAACAGCTTCCACAGAGTCAAGAGTATTTGACTTTCTGTGATTTTATGAAGCCATTCTGTGCGAAAGTAACCATACTCTGAAGGGGAACAGCTTTCTAGACTCACCGGACTCACTGACAGATTCTTAGACACTATTACAAATATAATTTTCTTATTTGTTGTTTTTGGGTCCAATACCACGAGAATTTTCATATCTACATATGCATGAACAAGCCCTATTAGGAGCACCCAGGAGAAACATAAATTACGTTTCTCCTCCTTCTTTATGACTTTGTTTCAACAACACAAAGGTGTTTCCTCAGATCCAAGTTGCCGTGACAAGAAATGAGAATCCCTGAGTGTTAGGGCCCACCAACAAAAAGCGGATCTGGTAGCAAGGCAAGTCATAGTCGGGCAAGGTTCTTAGTAAAAGCTGAGGAACCAAAGCAACAAACAGAAGTAGTAAATAAATCCAGGGGAAAAAAGTACCAGTCATGGATATGCATTCGGACGTATGAAAGAATTTCCTGTCAAGTTAGCTGTCCAGAACAGAAGTGATCACCCTTCTCCTACCCTGTGCATAACCAGTAACATATTAACGGTGCTCGTCAGTACAGACTACCTGGAGGGAGAACGACAAGAGGGGCACCACCCTTTCCTAATCAGCATCGCACTGCTCAGACTATACAAGACAGTGCACGAACTCTAGGTAGCTCCTCTGCAGATTCATAAATGAAAATATTCTTTAGATATGCTACAGAGGTTCATTTTCTATTGCAAACCATATCCAGATCCCCCATGCCCTTTTAGCAGTTGCAAAACCAGCATTCTGATATTAGAAGAACCAGGCCCCAGCTTAGAACAGCTGCACCTGGAGATCTCTGACACAGGAGCAAAAAAGACACTGAGCGTTTGCAGTACAAAGCAGGACTTGGGTGGCCAGGGAAGGAGCACAAGTACCTGATGTAAAATGGTTCCACACCAAAAAAAGAAAAAAACTAAATCAACCCAAAAAATGCACACACCTTAGAGCTCCACTGCCTAAACAGACTGCACTACAATAAGTATTCAGACCTGAAAATAACATCACCACAAACATTCCTCTTATTTGTAAGAGACGTGAGCCTAGGGACATGAAAGGGCTCTTAATAGGCAGAATTAAAACCAACACCTCTATCTCAGGAAAAAAAAATAACCCAAAGGAATACAGAAACAGTAAATTATAAATATTCTCATTAGCACAGAGACAGACCTTTGTTTAAAAAGCTGTTCGAGAAGCTCCTTGTTGAACTGTTGTAGGGAACAAAGTCAATGTAAGCAGTAGCTTCTCTTCAGGACAAACGGGCAAACCCCTCTACAGCCAGTCACATGCTGGCATCATGAAACACCAAGTTGTCTGAGGTGGCAAGACTCTAGAACCATATACACTCTAAACACCGATGAGAATCAAGAGCCGATGCTGCATCAGCATGGACTACAAACACACACCCATTCAGATTTGCCCTTGAACTCCCTCTCATGGGACTAGATCCACTTTGAAATACTGAAACAAAGAAGAACAGATACCCCGTGTTACCAGGGCAGATAGAAGAAAATGGTTTTAGCCCAGAACACACTCCTCCTTTTTCCTAATTGAGCATGAGCAAAAGTTATGGCTTATACTCCTAAGAGGAAGTGACAACCTCACTGAGCTTTCACTACAGACAAAAATATACACTTTTGTTATATATAGGTTCAGGCACACACAGTATACTGCTAGCATGCACTTACTGTTAAAGATTCTCTTACCCACACGTCTGGATTATGCATTATGGCTGTATTCTTAAGCGTACTGTCAGATGCAGAGACATAGGTTAATCTGCTTATGCTAGGACTTGAGTAAACTGAGTGAGGAAGCGCGCTGTCACTGCGGGACTTCTGGCAATTCGATGCACAAGCAAAGTCCGTCTCGGACCTGAAAAACAGATTGCGAGTATATCAATATGGGGATATATTCCATTGCTGATCAAAAAAAAAAAAAAAAAAAAAAAGAATGTTACTACATATTAGCTCTGTTATTAATTGTTAAATGTTAGCAATTAACCTTTACAAATTCTGGCCTTGAAGTACATATGAATAATTTGCTTTATGCATTTATATCCAACAAAAAGCATGAGTTCCAAAACCGACCTCAGATACAAAAGAATTAACAGAATTATTACCTATTAACAGAAATGCAAATCAACACATCATCTAATTAAATAGCAGAAAACCAAATGATTTTTTTCAATATTTTAGGCATCACACATCCATATTTCCTATTCACTAATAGGATTCTCAGTTTCACGCACCTGAAAACATGGGATCACTTTGTCCAAAAGTGTAACACGAGAATATTTTAATTAAATCACTGATAGTTTTAGCCAGAAATTTTATCTGTATTCCCCACTTGCAGAAAGACGTCTATAATATATCCCTGCTTATTTCTGAGAAATACCAGACGCCTTGAAATTCTAATATCATCTCCAATATACTAACTGTAATTAAGCATCAAATAGTGAATTTAAAGGTCACAAATCAGTATTTCTTCCTCTGGTATATATAGCCACTGGCTACTGGCCAAACAAGTCAAACATGTTAAAGACTACATGATCAACTAGTTCAAGTTAAAAGAAAACTATCATAGGGGCAATCTTATCTCTATATTTATAATTTATATTCATATGGCAATATAATGTATAATTATATTGATCTATACAATAATTGATATATAATAATTACTATATAGAGCAAGAACATTAAAGGTTCACAAAGTTCATTTCAAAATGTTGCCCTCTTAGTTGCTAGGAAATCCTTAAACAGAGATATAAGTTGCAGTTTTTTTAAAAAAAATAAATAAATAAAGCATTTAAGTGTACGTTTAAAAATGACTCAGTTTCCTACTCTACCCCACTGTAGCAAAACGAAGCAACAAAACATCATCAGTACTCATACGTCAAGCTTTTTATCATACACAAGCCCACCATAACCACTAGCCAAATAGCTTTTATTTGTATTAGATGAATCAGTAGAAGTTAAAATATATAGGGCTAGCCCAAGGCTAAAGCACTAGCCCTAGCACCATTAAAAAAAATATATCTGAATAATTAACAACCTCATCATTTTGCATTCTTCCCTTAAGTTATAAATTGGACAATTCCAGGCTGAAATAACCATATTCCCACCGAGCATCTCAGTGTCATCATGCCAGTAAGAGAAATAAATTCAGCAATTGCTTAAGACCTGCTTCCTACATGTACAATAAAAGCAAGCAGGAAGCTTAGTCTACAAATGAAGTCTTGGCCCAATAAGTATCTTCTATAAACTGAGGTCAAGAACATCAGTTCAACTGAAACTTAAATCACTCAAAAACCACCACAGTGCATTAATAACTCTTATAAACCACACCAAAAAATTTACCCTGAAAATGTTGTTCCAGAAGTATCACTAGGTGATGAGTGAATTAGTGGTGAAGTTGAAGGTCTGAAGCTGCACTGCTCATCCTCTACAGATTGAAAGTCACATTCGGGAAGAACGGGTTTATGCTCTGCTAAATAAACAGAATTCATAACAATATTTAGCACAGTCAACAAGTTTTGTTTTCATGAAGAGCCTTTTCTACACCTGGATACTTCTATATAGGTTTACTTACCACCACTATTCTGTGAAGTCACAGAGAGCTTCTCAAAAGTTACATGCTTCACATTCCCACTGCCAGCACTACCAGCATCTTTGTTTCTCTTTTGTGTTTTTCCCTCTTGCTTCTTTTCATCACTGCTCAATCTCTGCACAGGTCTTGCTGCCGTAGGACTAACGTGCATGCTAGATTGCTTTGTAGTGTTGAAGTTGCTACCTGACACAGTGTTTCCTGCCGTTCTTTTCACCAAACCATTACAGGTCTCAGGAACAGCACCTGCTGCCTCATCTCCTGTTTCTGCAGTCTCCTTAGAACAGGCAGTAGCAAGAAGGCTGCTATGGCAGGCAAGCTGACCCCTGCACACCACTTCCATTTCTGTTGCTGAAGCAGTTCCACAAACTTTTGCTCCACTTGCAGTAGATTGGTTTGGGGTACCAAGCACATCTGATACAAGATGAGCTCTCGCTGACTGTGAGGGTTTACCATTTATTAAATCAGATAATTTTTCTGAACATTTAGCATTATTTGCAGTTCTGTCTTCATCCATGGGAATGTTAGATAGACAAGAGATATTCTGAATGCCAGCTTCTTCATGAAAATAATCCACAAACCGCTTCTCTATTTCCTGCTGCTTGTTATGATTATTTAACAAATCTTCTGCAAGAGTATGCTTATTTTTATCCACTAAAAAGCTATCATAAATAAGGTTCTGGACAGATGCTTCATGTTTCACAACACTCTCATAGTCACTTTCATGTTCCGTCTCATCTGTTTTTTTGAGATATTTTTCCATATCAAATGCACTATTTTCCACACTGCTCGATGAAGCTCGATTAGCGGCTAGTTCCACATCGTTTACAACTCCAGGAAGGAAGCATTTCTTCTTACTTTTATTTGAGAGTTCCATCATCATAGCAGCTAGCTGGGCAGGCTCCGTGCTGGCAGAAGCATTGGCAATAGCAGAGGCAATTGTACTAATGCTCAGGACAGAGTCCGAATGCTCAGGGGAACTCTCTTCAAGCTTGCCTTTATAAAATCCATCCTACAACAAACCAAAATCAGTTAAGCATCAAATGAAGATGTTTCTTGTTTGGGGTTTTGTTTGGGAAGAGTCTTTTTTAATTATTATTTTGTACTTCAATACATTCTTTTCATAATAATGCAGTTTACCACATTGTTACTGCATTTTTAATCTACTGTTAAGAACACTGTAAAAGACATAATTTCGCACTCTACTGACTTTATAAAAATCTCACAAAAAAAAAAAAAAAAGGAAAAAAAAAGAAAAGTATTTCCAGAACTAAAGATTGCCTGCTAGGATACTCCAGCTCACATATTCCCCAAATCTGGAAGTCTCCTATGGTTAAAAACCTCTTAATGTCTCTTGTAATTCAGTTGATTCAAGTGGAAGAACTGGGATTAAGCTCCCATGAGAAACACATACACAGCAGAGGAGAAACTGCAGTAACTAAATACACATTACCATCTCACCTAACATTTTTCTTGCCTCTCTACAAATGGAAGACGGAGCTATTTATTTTTCTCTTAGATTAATGAAAGCCAAGTGACCTAGACAACAGGGCAGAGCGCACGTGCAGCAAGTTTGCTGATGATACAAGGTTGGGGCGAGTGGCTGACCCACCAGACTGGGAGCTGCGCTGCCATTTGGGGAGATCTCAACCAACTGGAGAGATAGGCAGAGAGGAACCTCCTCAAGTTCAGCAAACTACATATGAAGGCAGGGCAGGTATGAGTCAAGAACTCTCAAACTAAAAATACTCGTTTTCCAAATTTAAGCCATGAACTTATTTTAATCCTCTATCAAATCAACAACCTAATTCAAGCGCTAAATAAAAGTTCTTTCAGTCAAAAACAAAACAAAAACATCCCAGGATAAAGTCATAGCTTTCGTTATGGAACGTAGGCTCCAGATCACAGAATATCAACAGTCTAAGCATCTATGAATGATAATAATAGTAATGAGTTATCAGGTCAAGTAGCTCCCTAAACAGGGAGGAGACAGTAATATCTGATTTTCCACAGGATCATGGCATTCTAATAAAACTATCTCCCCAAAAAATCATGTCCTTATTAAGATTAATACAGTAAGAGGTAGTAAGTTAATGACACAGTCCAAATTCACCATTTTCCAATGAAAACACCTAGTAACACTAACAATCATTTAAATTTTTGTTCAAGTTCATATTTACAATTAGCAGATAAGACACAGAAATACCTTTGCTTTACTTTTGGTAGCAGTTTCTATACTAAAGTTTTTATGTATTCCAGATGCAGCCTCCCTTCCATGACATCCATTTTCACAATCAACAGAATTTGTTTGCTCTTTTATATGTGCTCCCAAATCATCTAAGCAAAAAGAAAAAGATGGGGAATTAATTTCCAGTAAGTAAATTGTCTACATGCCTGCATGCATGCTCCTCAAGTTTGGGGGCAAGGGAGAGAGACGTGGGGTAGAGGGAGACTCTTTTAAAGTCAAAATACCAAATCTTGCAGTTTTAAGTCTAATATTTTCAACGGGTTCCTGTTCTTCATGTTCACACTCCTCAAATTTCACTTTCAGGTAAGTTTATCATGTTAGCATAGACTAAATAAACCTTCCCATTACATCATGTTTGAAAGAAACATGAACACAGATCTGATCCCAGGAGAAAGCCATAAAAGCTCAATTTGAATAAAATCATTTTCTGGGGACGGGTTTTGACAGAGATGTCAATGAGCTAGCAACTCTGAAGATTTACCATTAAGTTGGCCTGGCTTTTTTTTTTTTTTAAAAAAAAAAAAAAAAAAAAAAAACAGGCCTCTGCTCCACTTCAGCAGATATTCTGAGTTTGGGTATACTTAGCTTCAAGAAACACCCTTCCCAGGTTGCTTACTTGCCAACTCCTTTCCCATCTATTGTCTCTAAAGGTACTGCATATTGATAGTGCTGATAAAGATCTATTAGCAGCAGCACTATTGAAGGAAAATAAATAACTAAAACAGATGACAGGTATTAGCACTTCTATCAAAAAGTGACCTAAATGCTTATTTTCTCCAGCATTTTGCAGATCAAGAGAACTTCACAACATTTTAGGGTACTTGGCTACTGTTCAAAGTAGCAACTGTAGCCATCACTTAACTGAACACAGATCATAAATTCAAGAAACTCCTAGAAATTTTCTGCCAGGAGTCTAGACTATTGTCTAAATTTAAGTATACTAACACTAATTATTTTCCTTACTATTTCAGATGATTTCTACTATTTCTAGATATGAGTAACCTTTTCTGCAAGGTATTTTCATGGTATTTCCAACAGGAAAACTCTAAACAGCTTGTAAGTATTACAATACATTCTGTAATCTAGTGGTACCTGGAAACGCTGACGCCTTTTTTTCCAAAAAGAGGGAGGGGGGAGGGGGGAAAAATTCAGGGGAATTAACTCCAGAAAATGGAGATGCTGAACAAAAGTTAAAGAGTGTACAAGATTACTCTTAATGTGGTCTTCACTAGTTATAGCGTTAGTTAAGAGCTACTTGCATGTAACCACTAATCTAGGAGGTTTCTTCTGTTTTGTTATTACCTGGAAACACTTCAAATAATTGTGAACTCTCTTGGTCAGCATAATCTCCTGACGCATCAGACTGTCTTAACAGAGCAACAGGTTCCCTTTTCTTTGGGGATGTAATGTGATAACCAAAAGATGGCTATTAAAAGAAAAGACAAAGAAAAAAAAAAGTTACCCCAGAATACAGAATTAACAAACAGGGGGCTTAAACAAATTTAGCCATAGCACCTCCCTGATTGATATTTTGATCTCACATGTCTGGGAAATAATTTAAGCCTCCCAGCCTGGCAAATGCCTAATCCAAATACATACGCTTCACATAAACCATGTATATACACCAGTTAGGCAGACAAAATAAGGTACACGTGCTTTCATCAACACTATCTGGAAGCATGCTCTGCACTCAGGCTTTGGATGTACCAAGGTACTGACTACCCATGCTCTAAAGCAAAACTAAGGCACACCCTAAGGAACACTCATACTTGACTTTTGCTCCCCTTGATGACACATTCCCAGAACAAAATGTGAAGATCACCATTCACTGATGCCAGTGATACATGCCAGTCACTTAACATCAAAAATTCCAACCTGGAAACAAGAAAAATATCAATCCAGATCTGTTATTTACATACAGAATTCCCCTAGCAGGTAAACTTAGAAAAGCAGATCTCAAAAGAAAGAAAGAATATAAAAACAGAAGTATTGCTAGTGTTTTTCTTCTTTCTTTGCTTCTTAATATTAAGATACATACCCGTTTCACATCACTGCCTCCACCAAGACAACCAAGAGCTTCAGATCTCTGACCAAAGAACTCTCCCAGAGATAGGCGTAAATAACTAGCATCTTTACTAAGATCCGATGCTCTCAGGGGAATGCAGCTGTTGGCAGATCTCCACGAAGAATCTGCTAGTTCAGATGCATTTAGAAAGTCTACCTTCCCTGCCTGCAGATAAAGAGATTTCAGAAGTTGTTACTTGCAAAGAAATTTGGGATTTACTCTGTTGACATTGAGATAGTTACTTACCTGTACAAGTCTGTGTGCTTTCTCAAATTCTTCCTGGTCTTGTGCAATCATAGCTGCTGCTTTGGCTTCATATCATAGAGGACAGTTATTAAAATAAAGCATAAGTAATTAAGTGCCATCATTACTACTTTGCATCACTAAGTTGCACTTTGAAGGAAAAATAACACGATACTTTTTACCAAGATCAGCCTTAGACAGCATAAGGAAAATGAACAACTTTGTAAGTAGACAGATGTTCAAAGAGCCTGCAATTTGACAGAAGACAGAATCCAATAAGGCCTCAATAAATCCCCACATACTGCAATACCATTAGGTTAAGATTAAACATCAAGGCATTTAAGAGATTCACGTAATCATCAGCTAGAGAATTCAGCAGACACTTTCATATTCTAGACAGTGCCACAACAGTTTATCATTTACAACCATTTCTTGTATTGTGGCCACCATGCAATGCAGAATGACTATTATTCTGCATTCTATATTATTTATTCTTCTTGAATCAAAGGATAACAATAATTAAAATCCAAATAAAGAACACAAGCATACTTATACAATAGGTACAAGTGACACTTTGGTATCCCTTCCAAACAAAGCAAGAACTCTTCACAGGAAGAGTGCTAAACACAGAAGGAAAACTCTTCCATCAACTCTGGCGATAATAAGTCTTACAGTAATGATCAACAATAGCTGTCAAACAATCTGTAATACTTAAAGACTGCAATTTTTCCAACACCTAACATTGATTTGTGAAAAAAAGAGCAAAAAAGGAAGAAAGTTCACCTAACACTGTACTACAGATAATATCTAGCGAAGAAGGAAAAGTTACATACATCCAGTTACGAACTCCTCATTTATTTTATCTTCTTCAGATAGATTTAAATCTTGCTCTTCATCAAATGAGGTATAATATGCAAGGTCAGTCACCCACTTGCCCTCCTCATTTTGATAAACAATGCTGTGTGGTGTATCACCTGAAAAACCCATCGAATGCCGTGCTGTTGATTAAGATCAAGTGAATATAGCAAAATCTCTTAAACTGGGGTATGTAGGAATTGACTCGCCCAATATTATCCACAAGCTTTTTTTTTTTTTTTAAAAAAAAAAAAGGTAGCTCAGGTTACTGCAGTCACAAGCTAAAAATAAATTTAACTTTCAAACAAGCAACAGATTAGTGCAATACACTAGGTATTAGCTTTTCTCTTTTTTCTTCTAATTAACAAAAGCAAGTCAATTTATTCAAACTACTTTTTCCTTATTTACAAAGAAGCGTAGTATGTTTTGATAACTTGTCAAATCAAGATCAAAAAAGGCAAAGCTTAACAATTTTTTTTTCCCTTTTTTCATGCAACAGAGTCTGGTCTCAGCCGTATATTTCCACAGCATCCTACCTCTGTCTTTTGCGGGCGGGCACAGATCACAGCTGGCTGCAGTGGGAGACAGGTAAGTGTCTGCAAGTCCAACGTCACACTCAGGGGAACCTGCATCCGCTCCAGCCGCGCTTGCGCTCAGCGGAATCTCGGGACTTGTGCAGTAACCCAGAACTCCTTCTGCCGGGCACAGCACTTCTGCATCAGAAGGAACCCGGCCCTCAGATGATTTTATTTCTTGCGCTGGGAGAGTGCCCAGATCATCCGCTTTATGGCTGTCCATGCACTGAAGATAGAGTGAATCTAACCTCAACTCAGCAGCACTGCAAGCATCTAGCACATCTCCACCAGGCACGGAATTCTTAAGAAAAGAGTAAGAACGACCAAAAACAGTGTCAGAAGTTTTGTGTTCGTTAAGTGTTTATGTTAATAATTACAGCTACAAAACAGTGAAATAGCTATATTTGAAAACTTCATCTAAAAACCGAGTGGTATTATGTGCGTGTATATATATATGTGTGTATATATATATATATATATATATATATATATATTTTAGGCTGTTAGTTCAACCAGTAACAAGTTTTCAAATGAACTGTCATCTTTTAACATATTCTTACTCCGGATATGATAAATAGGAACTTAAATGATAATTCCATACCAGTTGCTGGACTGTTCTTGGCAGCATTTCTCTTTCTACAGAACATCCAGCTATCTCTGTTTTTTGGGAGTCTTCATCAAGAGCATTGCCAGCGCCTCCTCCTGCCACAGTCTGAAAGTTCTCCTAAAAGAATAAGATTTAAATTCCACTACAACAGATGCATTTAATAAAGGAATTAGTCAGACTCCATTATTTTTACGATGTTAAAACCTTCTCCAGTAACAAGTTTATCAAAATTAATTTGCTCTTTTGCCACTATCAGCGGCAACTATGTCTGTCAGCCCCACAGATGAGGGCAATTATTTCTGGCTATGCTAATCTGTGCATAGTGTGTTGCCCCCACTAAGGACAGCCACAAGATAGAGGAATCTCTTCTCCTTCTTCCTGTCCCATTCCCTTTAACAAGGGCATCAGTTTCCATACCATAGCACTCCTCAGCCCCTATAACCTCCTGGAATACACTGCCAGGCAAGGAGCCAAGCTCCACTTTGGAACCTGTTTTACTGACCTCACTGTGCATTTACAAGAGTGGGGAAGCAAGAACATCTCCTCCTATGACCCCTTCTCATCATTCAGTCCTAAGTAACCCTGTACCACGCTCCGTCCTCCTCACTCTTCTCCATAGCATGGAGACCTCCATAGGTCTCCAGCAGTCACCTATTGCTTTCTTTACATTCAGACCAAATGACTGATCCCACCCAAGAAGCTAATGCTCAGAAGACTCATGCAGCAGCCACTGCCTGTGCAGCCACTGCTGCACATAGTAACACAGCACTCCCCAACGCTTGGGAACACCAAGGCCAGCTGGAGATCTCTGATTTCGTCAGGCAATACCTTGACAAAATTGTAGTATTTGCTACTTGCTACAGGCAGTTTTAAGCAATAATCAATTTCATGACACTATTTTCACAAGCTACAGTTGGTCTACAAGTTTAAATCCATAACGTTTTTCCATTTTGACCAAGTATGTAAATGCCGGAGTCTCACCTAAGAATGCAGAAACCAGGTATATGGAAGGGCCTTTAATCCCAGACAGTCTATATGCAGTAGAGGAAAATGCTGCTCAGTGACTAGTGAGTCACTAGTCTCCAGTCACAAAGGCAGCCAGATGCTGCTCTAGGATTACCCTTCACATGCACAACTGCCATCCAAAGAGACTCATTTATTCCTCTGCAAAAACAAGTCCCCACGATTCTATACAATTAACAAAACCTTGCAGACTTCTACTCAAGATGATAAAGCAGTCATCAAAATACTTTTATGAAACTAACTATGGTTAAAACAAAACAAAAAAAATACATCCACAAATGTTAGTGTTATCCTAGTATTTCGCAGAAATGAAAAAACAGAACAACAGAATCCTTTGTCAGAAGCGAGTACAAACTGTTTTCAACAAGTTTAATTGCTGTCTTGGAAAAAAGAGCCATTCTTCCCTTTCAACATTGCTGGAGCTGAAACTGCAATTCTAAACAACAGCAAACAGAGCAGTTTTCTCACAGAAAACATGATTCAAACTAAGCAGTTATCACCAGAGACAATATGCCCAACTCCTGGAAATTATGAGCAAGTTATCAGCAAGACCAAAAGATGGAATTAGTTTCCTATCAGCTGACTAGCTTGTTTAGTGGGGAAAAAAAAAAAAAGGCATCAAAATAGTAGAGGTATGTGCTTAGCCACAAAATATATATGTACCTTTTCTCTTTTCAGGGGACCTGAAAGGATTGCAGTGCTTCTCTACAACATCTCACCCACTTTCACAGTGAGAATAACCACTGGAGACTTGAGAGAGGGAGCAATATTAGAAGAAAGATCCCACTTAAACTCTTAACTACAGCAAGTGCTGATCTATACCCTCCTTCAGTATTGCTCTGAAAGAGCAGGCTAACAATTCAGTATTACCCATCAATATTCTAACATACACTCAATTAACATGCTGCTCAGGACATAAATCCTTTTGTTTATTGTAGTCTATCCCACAGCTTAGAGGTGGATTTTTTTTTAATCTAAAAGCATACTTTTTTGTAATATAAACTATGCAACGCAGTCTTAAAACACTCAGCACAAAGTCCATCTTCAGGAATTACTCCTGACACTACATTAGTTTTTACAGGTTTTCCTCTAAGAAACAGCCTACGTAATCCCAAAGATGAGACAAAATCTTAATGGTTTAGGTGCTTGGTTTTATTTTTTTTTCCCCTCACTGAAGGATAAAGCAAGAGAACTGACCTACACAGAATCCTTCACCACAGCTGCTTAGCAGTAGAAAGGAGAAGGCTATAAAAGGCTACCTACAGGAGAAAGGGGAGTGTGAGGAGCAAGGGTAGTGGGGATTGCAAACTCACAGACCTGAATAAAGCTGGCAATATAACGCAACACTCCTCAGCTTGGCTGGAAACCTCCCAGACTAAAGCCTCTTGGGACAAGCAGCTACTTAACCAACTCCCCCACTTCTTGTTCCATAAACAGCAGGAATGTCTGTGACAAACAGACATAGCTGCTAGGTCTGCACTACAAGGAAGATAATGGAGAGGAAAAAAATGGGTTTTTTTGGTTGGTTGGTTGTTTTTTTTTTGTTTGTTTTTTTTTCCCCTCGCCTCCCTTCTCCTCCTCCCCATCCCCAGGGAAAACCTGACAAAGGAAGTCAAAATCCTAATTGAACTGCTTTGAATCTATTTTCAAGCATTATCTGCTATTTATAAAAAAAAAAAAAATCCTTTGCTGTTGCTGTAGAGGATTTGTGCTCCAACAGAGCATGTCAAAAAAGGAAGCCATCGCCCTAGCCAAGGATGCTCAATACATCCGCATGCTGAAGAGCCATTCGGCACACAGAGCTTCGGACTTCACTTGACACCTACTTGAATTAAGTCATTTTCAGAAAGCTTCAGTGCTGTACAGCATTTGGTCAGTTCCTGCATGCTGGTGTCTCCTCTTGCCATTTCTGGTGGTACCAGCTGCTCAAAATAGGCTTCCAGCTGGTTGTCAAAGAACTCTTCATCATCAATATCATCATCTATTGAAAGAAAAAAAAATTCATTCTCCACCCATAATTTATAATGTCCCTGTCACAGCAATTCCACTGTTTTTAATGTATTGATTCTCATAACACGCTCACATAGTCAGAGCAGAATGATTTTATTTTCCCTCCGAATAACTGGGCACGGAAACATGTACTAGTGGTATGCAGCAAGATAAGATGGCAGCATCTTAACTGCTGCCAGCATCCATGTTCCGCCACATTCCAGCCAGCAAATCATCTACATACAGTAAAATATAGTACCATCTCTGAAACAATACTGAAAGTGATTTTAGCACAGTTTTGTTTCAATGACACAAAAATCTTATATGTTATTATGAAGGTCAGCACTATTGCCATTTACTAAGTGAAAAATTTACCAATACTTCATGTACTTATTTCTTTTTTATTCAGGGAAGGAGTTTGGGTTTTGGGTTGTTTTAAAACAAAACATCAGTCAGCTTTTTAGGACATGCTTAAAAACATTCTTATAACCACTGTAAAACACATTTCAAGATGAAACTAACTTTTTTTTAAAAAACTCTTTCAATTTTAAAAAACAGGGCTGCTTGTATTCTTTTTTATATGAGAAGCAGTACATTCAAACAGGCCCTGTATTTATAAGTTCACAGTCAGATTGTTTTCCACACACTTTAAGAACCATTTATTCCCAGTTGCTGGCAACAGAAGAGTTGATTCTTCAACAATTCTGACTTTGGACTGTGTATGTCAATTCTTCTACCAATAAAATATCATTCACTATTTTCTCAGTATTTCCTTCTATCAGGGAAGTCAAGAATGTACAGCAAGTATATGTAAGTAACCATTATTTTTTCATTTCTACTTTTCTCTTGTGTCCTGCAAAACTAGAGGCTGATTTACAGAAATAAGAGGTTCAGTCTTTCAGTGAAATGAGATTTAAGTCAATTAGAAACTACAGATGGCCAGCAACTCTGACATTACAGCAAAGTGATCTGGACCTGCTATATTTGACAGTCAGTAGATGAAAAACACAAATTAACGCTCCATTTTCATGTATGATACTGGAGGAGAGAGGGATTGCAGTAACCTCTTTTCACTCTGTAAGTATTAGTCTTTTTAAAACAAACACCCACAGAGTGCTTTTAAAAGTGCTAGAAGGAAGGATTAGTTAATTACCTGAACAGTACTAACTAACTGCACAGCCTTCTGGTGTATCAGTCACTCCTTTCTGTTTCATATCATCAGCAAAGTCACCAAGGGAGCACTCTATCCCCTCCCTATCCCAGGTCACAGATGAGTTAAATTCAACAAAAATTGGATCCACTATCGATCCTAGCTAGACTGTGCATCAACTGATCACAATGCAGCTTTGAGTTCAGCTCAACGGCTGTCCATCTCTCCCATACTTCATGGGCTCGCCTGGAAGGTCGTCATGGGAGAGGGTCGAAAGCCCCGCTGGCACAAGGCAGACAACAAGCACAGCTCTACCCTCCTCTATCAGCCAGTCTTTCCATCGTAGAAGGCTATCAGGTTGGCTAAGCATGATTTCCACCTGATGGATCCTTGCAGATCACTCCTGATCACTGTGGCCTTCATATGCTTGAAAAACTACACCCAGGGTTAGTTGCCCCATCACCTTTCCTGTACTGAGGTGAAACTGAAGGTCCTCTAGTTCCCTTGGTCTTACTCGTCCTGTGTGTAGACCGGAGCAACCCTGGCTTTCTTCCTGTTCTCAGGAACCTCTTTCAAAGATTATTGAGCATGACCTTGCAGTGACATCAGCCGGTTTCCAGAGCACTCATGAGTGTATCTCATCAGAGCCCATACACTTGCATATGTCAGGTTTGCTTAAGTGATTATTAACATGATCCTCCTCCACCAATAGGAAGTCTTTCTTTTTCCAGACTCTCTCTGGTCTCCAGGGCCTGGGATTCCTGAGGACTGATACCAGTAAAGACTGAGGTGACAAAGTCTCGCTGCCTTTCCAATACCCCTTGTCACCACAGAACCAGCCACATTCAGTAGCAGGCTGACATTTCTCCTAGTCCTCCTTTTGTTACTGATGTACTTACAGAAACCCTTCTTCTTGTCCTTGACATCCCTTACCAGATGAAACTCCTGATTGATCTTGGCCTTCTTAGCCCTGTCCTTGAACACTGAAACATCATCCCTACATTTTTCCCAAGATTGCCTGCCCCTGCTTCTACCTTTTGTAGACTTTCTTCTTAGAGTTTTGTCACAAAACACTTGTTCTTGCACACAGGCACATGCACAGGCACTTGTTCATGCTCCTGTTCCCTTTCAACTTCTTTCTCATTGTGATGGACTACTCTTGAGTTTGGAGGAGGTGGTCCTTACATATCAACCAGCTTTCTTGGATCCTCTTCTTTCTAGGACACCAGTGGGACTCTTCTAATACTCTTCTAGTACAGGCTTTTGATTAAGTTTAATTCTATAAAAATACTTAATTAAAACAATACTCTTCTTCTCAAATAGGCAGTAAAACTATTAGAATTCTAGACTCAAATACCCATAGGCAGCTATGGGCTTAGAAATATACTTACCAGTAGAGTCTCCTCCTAAGCTCGCAAAAGATGAGAGTTTCTCATTCTCTAAAAAACTTGAAAGGCTAGCGCTGAGATGCTCACTTAAGATTTCACCTTCTATCAGTTTTTCACAAGGTTCAAATGTACCAATCTGTAGAAAACATTCATATGTTTCAACTTATTGTATAAATCCTTTTTTTTTTAATAAATAGTTGATGAGGTTTAAAAAAAAAAAAAAAAAAAAAAAACACACACATTCCGAAATTCTCCTTTTTGTATTATCCTAGCAACATTATTCTAGAGGAATTGGACAGTTTTCAATCTAGCTTCTGAAATGGATACATGCAAGAAGAACAGAGATTAAAGAAGAGCTAGAAAAAAATGGAATTGAATAACATTGTTGTCATTGAAACTTGTTAGGATTTCAGAACTAAAACACTGAACTGTTCCATTAAGAATTTACACTTGAATACATGAACCTCTCCATTTATTAAGCTGCAATCCCATCTTAAGGTACAAACTAGAAAAACCATCAATAGAATTTCATAGTTTTGTAGAAACTGTACATCCAAATTAACCAATTGTTATATTTTCTTCAAATAATATATTGAATTGCTTCTGAAGTAGCATTTTAACTTCATTTACCTAACTGTAATTATTATTTTTTAATATACAAACATGTTTAAAAACAGCATGATGCAGTGTCTGCTTTGGTTTTAGTTTTGGGTTCTTTTGTAATAAATATATCATATTTAACAGGTATCAGAAGCAGAAGTTCAGAAAGGAGCAAATATTTTCTAGGAACTTAAATTAGGGTGTTCAAATGGCAGCCTGTCAGCATTCAAGCGCTACTTATCCATCGCATTCCTTAGATGAATAATTTTGAACAATATTTAAGCCTATTTAGTAAATACCAGCTGACACTTTAATGAGCACACACACGGACTGCTTCTGGCTGCATTCCATAAAGTACATCTCTGGTGCCCGGGTGCCTTTTATCTCTATGCCAATCATTGCCACCTTGTCTAGCAAGGTGGATGCCTGCAGCTGAAGCACAGTCCTACCTGTCCATAGGTGATGGAGTCACTTGCTAGTTATAGACACACACACCACAAATCAAGAAGCAGCAGGAAGGCTGGATTACTATATGTGGTGCAGTTCTTAAGTTGAGGCTACTGAATGAGTCTTCCCTAATCTGCTATTCTTCAAAGCAATTCACAAGCAGAGGGGCAAGTAAAAACAGGTTGTTATTTTCCATTTCCAAAAATACTTAGTAAGGTTCCTCAGCAAAGGGTCTTCCTCAAAGCAAACTACTACCAAAACAGGCAGTAAGGCCCTTATACAGACAGTGAATGAAACAGCAGCAAATGAGAGGTAGTAATCAACAACTTTCACAACAGGAAAAGGTCAGGAGGAGTCAGGCTCCTGTGGTGATAACTACATTAAGTGACTGGAAAAAGGAGGTAGAGAGACAGAGGCAAAACACACTCAACATGCTAACACTGCTACCAACTTAACTCTTAATTGTGCTATGTCAGGTATTCATTAAGTTTCCTCCCTCCTTCTCTCAGGAGTTATTTCTAATATAAGACTATTATGAAAATCTTTCCTGTATTTAGAAGAGTTTTACCTTGCTATCCTTACTGCCTGGAAGAAAACATATTCCAGTTGACAAATCTGGAACAAAAGAATGTAGTGTAATCAATATTTTATTATGTTACGCTATTAAATGATAGTTATCCAATAAAAGAAAAGCAGACAGACTTCAAGAATACTTGGAGGTTATTAAAAAGGCAAGAATTTCTCAGAACTAGTGCTGTTAAAACCAAATCGAAACACCCACAGATTTGACTATCGCTGCTTTAACTTTTACAAGGCAATGAAAAGAAAGCAAAGAACACCAGATTGCTGCAGCTGCACACGTAGTAATAAGAATAAACGTTGCTCCTATTTAGTCAACAGTTCTTCTGATGAAAGATAATCTTGTAGACTGAAAGAGAAGGGGTTGAATACCTCTCTTAGACTATGCACAAAGCACTGAAAGGATCAAGAGCGGACATTAAAGCATAAGAAGCAAATTACACTGAGAATAAGCACATGAATTTCAAAATTTAGTACCTTCTAATCGTTCAAGGGGTAGTAACTCAACCAAGGTATCGTGGCTGTTACTTGAATGCTCCATGACATTCCTCTCGTCCTCTCCGCACACCGAGCGGGACTCTTTCAGACTAGCACAAGTCAGCTGAGGTTCTTTGATCCGTGTAACAATTTCCCTAGAAAGAAATTTATTTCAATGAAAAATTGCTCAGTAAGATATAAAATCAACATTGGTACATAACATCTTTCAATATGAAAAATAAAGATGTATTCTCTAATTTTAATGCCTTTGTCTCTAGAAGGTCTGCTGAAACAGATCAACACAGATTCTCCAGAATCATCATGTGATAGTTTCTCTTATATAATAAAGTATCAAGATTGAAAAGGCTGCAGTTTTACCACCTGGAGTGTTCCACAGAAACACTGGCTCAAGGTAACTCTGATAACCCTATCATTCATGGGGGCTGTGAGTATGAGGGCTTTATACTGGATGTGTTTCATGATTCAGTTGAGAAATAAACTACACAAGATGATCGTCAGCCCAAAACTCCACCATGACTTTCACAGCATTAAATCAGAACCTTAAGTCCTGTTCTCAAGGATTATTTAAATTGTACAGTTGTGTTAAATATCGATTGGTATAATCCTGCAGGAAAAGAAATCTCACTTCTGGGTTTGTAAGACTTCCATACAGCCAGATTAACTATGTAAGATGTTGAAATTTCCACACAGAGTAGTGTTCCACGCTGACCTTTAATATTTTTAATTTTCATATAGTATTCTTTATAGAGACAAAAAACTTAAAATTACCTTATTCCCTTTTTTTTTCATATTTTTCCTTGACTACAGGCAAAAAGTTGTCTCAATCTTGAATTCTTTGAGACATTTTGCTCATAGCTCATTTTTATCAGTTAAGATAAATCATATTGCTGCTTCTATCACAATAGGAACAGACTTGACCTTGTTTAGAATAATCTGTGTGACAGCTTCCAACATTTACTACACCCCAATAATGCTGTAAGTTGCTTCATTTGGTTCCTACATAACAACAAACTAGTTATTTCCTAAGAAAGAGCAAACAGTGAGATTACAAGGAAGTTAAACTTAGTGAAAACGTACGTTCCTTTCTGCATGGAAACAGCATGATACTTAATTGAAACAAGTTTTTAAAAGTTTAAATATATACAAACAAAACCATTATTTGCATGTATAACATGAATGAGAAACATCAGCTTAATCTAAAATTAATGTAAACTAAGTAAATATAAGATAGATTTATATAAGCCAGAATGCCAGATATGGCATTATATATATTGCAAGACACAAAATCCAGAAGTTGGCTCTTACAGCTACTTTCTGAAGTATTTTAGAACAAGAATTAGTTTTAGCTTCTTTTTAGGAGGATGAGATAGCATCACTTACATGTCATCCCGAAAGCTGAGGGCAAATCTCCCTTCCGGACCCGGATCAGACTGAATGCTGTGAGGAGATCCTGATGCCAGGGAACATCGACCTTCTTCCAAGTAAGATGCCTGCACATCGGAGAACCTACAAGGGCCGTGAGGAAACACATGTCACACAGCTGTGTAACACACATCTCTCCTGTTCTTCAAAGACTTGACAAAAATACTCTTGATAGATGCAGCTCTCCCATATATTCCATTATCTTAATATTTTTTAGACTTTTTTAAAAAAAAAAAAAAAAACACGCATCTGTATTTACAGGTACACATATCCACCCTTCTTCAAACCTCTGGAATTCCTTAAGTAAATAATTCATTTTCATTTTTAGTCATTATTGCAAGATTCTGTCCCATTTGGAATATACAATTCTGAAAACGCACAGCATAAAAGTCTCATCTTACTTCTTACTAAATCACAGAGGAAAGGAGTAAAAGTGACCACAAGTTTCCAATTGTTACTCTTTGCTCTACTGTCTGCTGAGCAAATTATTCTAAAATATAATATATTTTAATCGATATCCATATAGCACTTGTTCTTACAATACATTTTCTAGAATGTGTCAGTTATAAGTCATCAAATGATCTCAATCTTTAGCAAAATAAAATCTTAAGAATTAAAAGGAACATTTCATCATTATCTTTTCAATTTAGAGTGAAATACCCTTTAAAGGGGTAGCTGATTAAACTTGAAGTATGACAAGCACGAATTTAACCAAGAATTTTTACTGTTAATATAATGATCTCATGCTACTGATTACTGGGCAGCTTTATCATCTACCAAGTAAGTTGTCAAAAAAAAAATAAAAAAGTTGCCCAAAGGTTAGACGCTTTAAAAGTCTATTGCCTCTTCTTACAGTTCAATGCTTTACTTTACTGAGCCGTTTTAACTGACAGCCTCACCTGTTGTCACAGCCCGCTTTACTCTTGGCCAGGGTGGAAGCTGCCACAGGCAGGCCGGGGTTTGAGGCGATGGTGACGTTCTCCAGAGCGAGGCTGGCGCCGCAGCTCAGGGAGGCGCCCAGGAGGCTGGGCAGGCTCTCATCGGCGATGTTCCTGAAGTCCTCCATCGCCCCGGCCGCCGGCGGCACCAGCCCTAGCGCAGTCCCATCTGAAAACGAGAGCGCGAGGGGGGAGTCTATCCCGCGCCCTAACCGCAGAGCTCCGGGCTGTCGAGGCAACCGCCCGCTTCACCTGCGCGGCGGTTCAAAGCTCTCCCCAGCCCCCCGCGGCCGCTCGGGCGCCGCGCGCACTTTCTAAAACGGGCAGCGGCCGAAGCGCGGCGCCGGCGCGGGCTCGGCCTATATTTAGCCCGCAAAGCTGCTTGCGCCGCAGGAGCCTGGCCGGGGCCAGCGCCGCGGAGCACCTGGGCGCCGGGAAGGGCTCGCGGGCGCTTCCCGCCGCGGCGCCGCGCGGGCGGCCACGGGTCTGAGCGCGGGAGAGCCCCGGGGGCACCCGCGGGCCCCGCTCGGGGACGGAGGGAGGGGCCTGGGGGACCGCGTTCCGCCGCGACTCGCCTGAGAGGAACGGGAAGCGGGAGCCGCGAGCGCCGCCTCCACCGAGCAGCAACGGCCCAACCGCCAAAACTGCAACAGCCGCCCCCGCACCGCCGCCGCGCTCTCCGCAACGAACTTCCCCGCGCCCGCGCTTCTTCCTCCCGCCCGCGCCGCAGCCAATGGCGCGTGAGGGTAGAGTGAGCGGGGGCTGCCGATTGGCCACCAGGGCAGCCCCGGAGAGGGAAAAAGTTTGGGAGTTGGCAGCGGATTGGACGAGCGGCCCAGGCCCCGCCCTCACGCCCGCGTGTTCAACCCGCCCCGCGGCGCGGGAGGGGCGGGGCCGGGGCCGCCCGTTAGGGCCGGCGGCCGCCGCCGTGTGGGGACGGGGTGGGGGAAGGCGGATCCTCCTCCTGCTGCTCCTCCTCCTCCTGCCCCTGCGGAAAGCGGCGGCTTGGGGGTTATTTTAGATAGTTCAGTGACAGGCCCATAAGACGGGAAAGCAAAATGGGTCTTAAGAGAGGCCCCGCGCTGCCGTTTAACGGCTCGTTCGCGCCCAGGGACAGCCAAAGACAATGGGAAAAACTTTAGTCATATTTATTTATATGGTTAGAGTCGTCGTAGGACCTGACCTGCTGTTGCTAAGAGTCACTATTTACAAGAGCCTGGACAACATCTAGTTTATATATACTACATTCATCATTTTATTTCAATTTTGAAGAGTCAATTCTTAGGATGAGAAACCAGGGGGCACTGATTATCACTTGAATTTGATGCAACTTTAAGAAAAACAAAACAAAACAAAAAAACAAAAAAAACACAAAAAAAAACAACAAAAAAAGAACCAAACAAAAACTCCCTACCACTGGAACTGATGGGGGAGAAACAGCGTTGGAAGTTCAAGCTGAGGGGGCTCCAAGGGGATCAGTAATACAGAGGGCAAAGGACATCTTGCAGAAGAGCAACGGGCGGGACAACAGTTTTATTAATTGCTGGATAAATTTAAAACACTGTGTGTACAGGCTGTAATCCTCCCTAAACCCTGCAGTAACCTTATCGTTCATCCCTCCTAGCGGTTCATAAGCCAGGCTCCTGGAAGCGAGTCATAAAGAGATTGCGGCCGAGTTTGAAAGTTGAGCAGGACAGTCAAGGACATTTACAAAATTTCTACTTTGGAGAAACATCAACACAGGCAGGGAAGAAAACAGATAAAGCAACTAGCAGGCACACAAATACTAGAAATATATAAAATAAAGCTCAGCTGTTGAAATCAAAGCACTTGGCCACTCCATTGGAAATATGACTCATTTACACTGAGCATGTAACAGCATCCATTAGTAAAAAGTATGACTGGAATTAGGATATCTAAGAATACATGTTCAGCATAAAGGAAAATAATGTAACACACCAAATTAAGTAGAAACAAATACAGTAGAAGCTACAAACAACTGGCACAATTTGGCAGTTACTGAAAGTGGTTATTCTGGGCTCTGTCAGAACAGCAGAAAAAAAAACAGCAGAAAATTTTCCCCTAGAAAACTTTCCCTTACTTATAAAGTATACGTATATATAAAGACTTCTCTTTCAAAATATTTTACACCTTTTTTTGTTATATTGCAGTAGTTGAGGCACATCTGACAAACTATAGGGTCTTGTACAAACCTTCAATGCAGGGAAACCGCAATAAAAAAAACATGGCTTCTTAGGAAGAACTCTATTTTTCTTTTTCTCCCTGGTAAGAGTTAGAACCACAGTAAGGAAAAGAGATAAGATAAATTCTGGAAAAACCTAACTCTTCACAAATTACATAACATCATTGTTGTCATTTACCATACAAAAGGTGGCATGGTTCCATAAAATATGAACTAACTTCTTGATTAAAAAAAAAAAATGCTTCTGCAGACATTGTTTTTCATAGCCCTATCCCTGCAAGCTGTGCGCTGCCAGCAAGTGCTCCACAGTGCCCCAGTACCTCTCTTGCTCTTTAGGAAACCAAAGCTAAATTCCTCAAAAATACAATATACGTTTGTTTCCTGTGTCTCAAGCCAAAGCCGGCAGTTCATGTCAACGTGTTGATCCAGAGCAATCCTTTCCCTGTGCTGACACGTGAAAGACAAGGCTTTAAAAAGTCAGTACTGTTTCTTCAAGGTGTTGTAAATGTATTATTCGATCACTGAAGAAAGCACCAACTCTATTTGAAATCTATCAAGTCACTGCAAACCCTCCACAGCGAGGAAAGCCCCAGAATGCAACACGTGGCTGAAAAAATGCGATGTGCATGTACATTCAGCATGGCACATGACATTGCAAAAGCAAAGCTCTGAGAATGGACATATGAATCCCAGGAGCTCCTTGATTAAGAAGCTGTCATGAAAAAATAGCCTAATATAGAACCAGCATATTAATAAAGACCTTTTAAAATAAGTTTATTAGTCAATCACAATTATAAAATTTAAATATCTGTACAGCAAGATGGAAAATTCTTAAAGCAACCCAAGGCTCAAAGTTATTTTTTGCTGCAGTATACACAGGAATGGTTTCTTTTATGAGTTGATCCAGTATCACCCTTCAGTTACTGAGCAACTTCTTGAGGATATACTGAGTTTTAACAATAAGTGTCACACTTGCAAGAGCAATATGAAAAAAAAAAATCAAGACCACAATAATCTGATATCAAAACAGCAATGACAGGCACTTTGAAGTCAGCTACTCCGTAGGTAGCTCACGCTTAATACTGGTAGTATTGCTATAGTCAGGCAGTATAGATTAAATTGTTCCTTTGCTGCACAAGCACAAATAACATGTTCCAAATATTGTGGTTTGTTCTGCAAAACATGCAATAAAGCCCCCAATTTTGAAAAATCTTCTGTAGAGAAGAAGAAACCAAAGCAGCCAGAAATGGAAGTATTTGCAAACATGAGAATAAGGCCTTCTAGAGTTTATACTTAAAGTAACGTTATGTTAAACCCCTTCATTCTCAGGTACTAGGTTAAGAGGCCGAGACACACATCGTCTGCGAGGGTGTGGATACTGAAGGCTGGCAGGGTCAGCATCGCAAGAGGGCTCTATCAGAGGAGGAGGAGGAAGGAGCTGGGCATGGCTGGACCATCTTGATCCAGCCCGTGGGGAATCCAGAGGGGGAAAGAAATACCTGAAACAGTTAAGACAGGAACAAAACACCAAAACAAAAACAACAAAACAAAAAAAAAGAAGAAAAAAGAGAAAGGTAGTAAATACAAGGAGAACCAAAGGGGAGAAAAGACATGCTGGAAATAAAATAAAATAAAATACTTTAGTATATCCATGCCAAAACCAATAGAACATAATAGCAGAAATCAAGGCTGTAATTCAAAACAAGACAAATCTGGATGCTGTCCTCTAAATAAAAAAGTGCGGTCTTTTCCACTGGAGTTCATAGAAAGGAATATTGTAAAAATAATCCTGGCATACATTTTCCCAAGAATTGGAAATTGAAGAGATTCTGTAGGACAACTAGCACCCTGCTTTCCCTCTCCCAGAATTCCTGTGATCTGTTAACAGAGTTTTTAGTAACGCTTCATTTGCAACAAATGGTGCAACAAAAGTTGCATTAAATATTATGCAAGTACATGTTCTGCATATGCATCTAATTCAGATTAAGTTCACAGCACTTCTAGAATAGACATAAAAAACATCATTTTGTTTTTACAATACTTTAAATTTAATAATATACATTTACAGAGAATAACTACCTCCAATGAAATACAGTCTTTATATGTATTCACATTTTTCTGCAAAATCCTCAGAGAATTTTTTTTTTCTGGTAAATGCACGGCTCAGAATTATGCCATTTCATATCTTTTTCCTGCCATTTTTATTAGATCTCACCCGTAATATTAGTGCCTTTTAGTATAGTTTTTAGGTACTTAAAGGTTTCTCTGTCTTGTTTACAGTTCTGTGGACTTACAGAAAAGAACACTATGAGACTACTTATGGGACAACCCACATCAAGCTGCATTTTAGTTTTCAATTTTTGTATGGCTCAAACACATGCATTTTTTAAGATATTGTGCTCAGAATTTTAGTTGCTCCATAGAACCATTTTCACAGGAATATACAAATACATATCAGAAAGAGTACTCTTAGTTAGGATGAAAAAAATATGACAGTACTTACAAAACATTTATTTGAAGTTGTACTAAGTTATAAATGAAGCAATACCAAACTATTAAAAGCTACCATCTGTACAATTATCAAAGCACACTGTTTTCTTATCCCTTTAAGACTACAGCTTCATATATTACAGAGCAGTTACAGAGGTGTGACGTTTGGGTACCTTAATCAGATATTAAACACTTTGAAATATAAAACAATCAGCTATAGAAACAATTTCAAGTAAAATTATTTTAATGGTCACTTCCCTCCTCCCATCTCAATCAAGGACCAAAAAAAAAATCATTTTTACTCATGAACTAATAATGCTTTGATTTAATTTTAATTTAACTTTCCAAAAAAAATGTTTTGATGGATTTTTTTTTCCACAGGAGCCTCTCTAGTTATTTTTCTACCAGAAATTCCAACAGTATCAAACTGTGTTGGCTAGTACAAAAAAAAAGTATACAATATGTTTTAGAAAGGCCTTTGGAATTGCGTTTGGTAGTGAGCTGGCTGCTGGTGTCTTGGGAGAGGTCAAACGGCGTTGGGGAGGGGAAAAAGGAGCTCGCTTTCCATTCCTGTGTGCATGCAACAAGCAGCAAAACACCAAAGTTACTCCAGTTAGCTTGGTATCAGCTCTGCTTTCTGTTAAAAAGGACATAATACAAATGGAGAAGGGAAATTGTATCACAGATCTAGACACACATGATTATCAGCACAACAACACAGCACCACTGACTCTTTTCCCCCCCAGTCTACATTGTCAATCATCCTAAAACCAGTTTAATGTGTTAAAATGCATCTAACAAAACTTTTCGAAAGGCTGAAATCTAGCAATGCTTCTGCTGTTTTAAGTGTTTAAATGGATGAACACTGAAACATAACATATACAGCCACAGACAAAATAAATTCCATGTATCATACCAAGTTGGACAAGTGTCAGTACATAAATCTGCATTAAAAATGTTAATTCGTTAAAAAAAAGTTAGCAGCAATGTTTACACAATTCAAGCCAATGAGATTACAAAAGAAAAGCAGTAAAATGCATCCTTTCTACAGCAAAGTTCTACCCTAAGACCAAAAAAAAATATATATTACTTATATATTATATATATATATTTTCTGAAATTCCACAGCCACACACAACTCTAACCAAAAAAAAAAAAAAAAAAAAAAAAGAACTCTACATTGGAGCAGAGCAATAAAAACAACAGCTTTCAAAATACAGAATAATAGCTGGAGCCTAAAATAATTTTTGCCTATGGGAAATTAAAGCAAGTTTCAGTTTCACAATGGCCAGTACTGACGTAGGGGAGTGGACGTAAGCATCCACTAGAGCAAGGCTGTCTCCTTGGTTGGCAGCAGCTCCGTTTTAGATGGAGAGGTGTGAAATGGTCTTTATCTCTCTATAAGAGCAAGGCAAGCACAGTCAGAGGGCTATGGACATCACACTTCCAAGACAGGACTGTGTTTCAGCACTGCTGCTGCAACATAAGCAGCCCCTCCTGGAAAAAGACGACTAATAATGTTTTGGCCTTCATTCTTGCTGGGACCCCCACCTTGCTGGGACCTCTTCTGCTCCCATGTATCTTATGAGGAAAAATGGGAGTCTCTCCCTGCTCAACAGGGCTTGGGGGCTAGAAGCCAGAACTGACATTCAAGAGTCATTGCCAAAGGAAAAAGAAACCAGATGTACCCAGACTCCCCAAAAGCAAAATGGCACAGTACTCCACAGATAATATTTTAAATTGGAAGTCCCATCAGCAGTTGTATATGGAAATGGAGGCAATTGCATTGAATTAGGAAAAGTAACCATGGTCACAGAACTTGCTCAGAAGTTGCTGCCTTGGAATGTGGTCCCATCGAGTCTTTGTACAAGACCTATCTGTGGAGTGACTACACACATTCCATGCACAATGTGAGTTTTAACAGTTTAGTGGGAGTATTTCTAGATTTCAGTGCGGACAAATGATTCAAATGATTTATTTTTGTTCACGCAGTTAAGATTACCTACTAAACACGAACTATTACAAAAGAAAAGCATAGTTGAGACAAAAAAGTTTGCAAAAAGAACTCCATATGAATGAACAAGATTAACAAAAAAAAAGTAAAGCTTTTATTCCATTGATGTTACACCTGCAAAAATGCAAGTAAAATAAACTAAGGCTAGTAAGCAATTATTAAACTACACACTATGAAATATCCTTCCCCACTTTCTTTTTGCTGAATCAGCCCAATCAAAAATGGAAATAGCGGCTGGTGCTCACACTTAACTTATAAACATTTATCTCAGAGGGTAGCATTATTCAGTGGCATGAAGTTTCCCCTTGTTTGAAACTACTTCAAAAAAACTAAATAATGTGAAAGGAATAAAGTAAAAGCAATTGTTTGAATTACTTATTTAAACAAAATGACTCAGTGTAGGTTATTGCTTTCTTATTTTTCCTCTAAACACCAGTATAACATCCACCACCTTAGAGCAAATCCAGCATAGCCTGGATAAGCACTAGAGCAACAAATAACAACGCACTTAAAATGACAGGCAAGATTATTAAGCCAAGACTTAACAAGATTCAGAGAACAGTATTTTCTGAAATCCACTTTCTGCACTAATGAGCCTACCTGCCAGCAGATGATCCATTTAGGGAGTTTTGCAGGCTCGTATTCGCCGAACCTAGAGAGGCATTAAAAACTCCCTGCTGAGAGCTACCATTGACTGGACTGCCGTTACCTTTCAGTATACCAGTGCACTTCCAGTTGTCCATATAATTTGCTGAAAACACATATACAAATGACAAAAAGTTAATTTCCCGAGGATCTGCTTTTAAAACAATTGTATTTCAATGGTCACAGCTAGTGTGAATCAGGATTATATTTATATAATACATATAAATACATACATAAATTGAAATAGTTGAAAATTTGGCCTTCTAGCTGCCTGACAGCCTCTGCCTACCTATTATTTAAACCTCAGTTCTGTGCAACAGCAAGAATGAATTAATTTTATCCTTATTAAAACGCTAATCAAGAACAAATGAAAATGGCTAATGAAAAATGCCACTGATTTTTGTTGCTGCTTTGAAATTTTTAAACAAGAAAATAAAAAAAAAAAAGTTTGCATGAATGCTACTGGTGAGTAAAAAATTTTTTGGTTTTGGCATTAGTCAAAGACAGCAAAGCTATACATGTCTTAATTTAAACAATTTTCTATCAATTTTAATCCAGTGAGAAAAAAAAAAGGTATATTAGTTATTACAAGAACAACTATTCACAGCAGCTAAATCACACAACAAAATAAGTGTTTAAGCACAAAAAAAAATTTCCTTCTCAAAATGCAGAGGAATTTTTAAATCTACTATTCAGGAAATAAAAAGAACCTAAGACTCCAATAATGATTTAAGCTTTCTTAAGTCTATTTTTAGCACACCCCAGAGCTAACCGTACTGCAAGTGCACGACTTCTGGAGTTCTTACCCTTCCATAGCCGAACGCAGCCATCGTCACCGGAAGAGGCGAGCACTGTGCCTGTAATATTCCAGCTCACTCGCCACACCTGGGAGTTGTGGTTATCAAACTGAGCCGCAATATGAATTTCAAATTTTGTTAGTCCTCCAGAAGAAGTCAATTCTTTCCTGTTCAAGAGGAAGTGACAGTATTACACACAAGTGTTCCAAGGTCCGTCTTGAACATGCAAACAAAAGGACTCCCTACAAAAACTCCTCCTTCAAGGAGTTTATGCAATAATTATTACTACATTAGGAATGTTAAAGAGACATCTGGACAAAACTATTCTTTTGTCTTGTCATCTTAAAAATCAGGCTCCTAAAAACAATTCTGCATAGATTACAGGATTTAGATAGGTACAAGTATTTTCCTTGCTTCCCAGATTTGTTTTCCCCTTGCTTCTAAAAGACTATATAGCATGCATCATATCATACTGAACTCTATTCTTTTAAAGCTCACCTTAGAGGTTTGAGCGTGAAAATCCGCACATCTTTGGTTGCCACAGCTAAGATGTGAAAGGATCTTCCCAGATTTGGAGCAAATGCAATATCATGTACAGGATCTGTGACTGTCATAAGAGATTCTGCTTTTGCATATTTTCTGTAGAAAAGCAGATAAGTTAAACTTAAATGCCATGCAAGCTGCCAGTGATGCAGTTTAAATGAGCCACCCATAAGGAAATAGGGACAGACGGATTACCGATGAGACTTGCAAAAATAAGAACACTTTCCTAACACTAAATTGAAAGAAGTAAGTAACAATTAGAAACAGATTTCTTTAGAAATTTAATGCATCAGATATATGACAATAGCTACTAACAGTGGGCTAAATCATACAAACGAGTAAGGCTTCTGGTAGAAAAAACATATTTCTGCGAGCTGGAAAAGGGAAATAAAGGAAATTTATAACAACTTATCCAGTTTTCCAAATTTTTAAGCAGACCACTATCTGCCTACTTTGCTATAGGATAAACATGCATTCCATTATATTCTCATCGTTGGTATAACAAGGTAAGTTACACCAACTTTTCTTTACTGTGGATGCACAGAAATCATCATCTGTAGCAAAGCATAAATCTACAAAACATCTCTTCTCCATTCACACAGTAGTCGTTCTAAGTGAAACAGAAGCTCTTTGCCATTATGAACTTAGAAGTCGTTGTGCATATGTTTCTTGGCACATTTGCTACTGAATTCTTAACTCTACAATCTGAACCATGTAAGTTCTACAGCATGTTAATAATTCGGAGAACTTGCTAACATTTTCTCTTTAACACTGTACGGTTACATTTTTGAGTATCTTTAAGGCAGCCTTTAAAAAACAGTGCCTACAGCAGGGCAACTCAAATTTCAATTACAGTCCTATTAGTTCCTTGTGCTAATTTAAATTTGTATATTATAAGAAGGAAAATCAACAATTCCCACTTTAAAACCTTGCTAAAAACATTGGCATTTACACACTGAGGGGAAAAAAAAAAACCACAACGTCCATTTCCGCTAGTGTATATGCTGATGTCCCTCGTCCCTTTTCCCATTTTGTGGTGTAGGAACATCAGCTACCAATTACTTTGGGCATTTTTACCACGACAAACTCTCCAGGAACAACACTGAGGAGCAAGTCATTTACCACTCTTCTCCACATGTAATGATGGAGACAAAATAAAAGGACACATGCTAAAAACTATTCTAAAATGTACAAATGTTATACTAGTTAATTGTTTTGCATACCTGGTATTTTCGTTATATTCATAAATTTGAACTTTAGCCAATATATTTGGACTGTTGTCATCACTTCCTACAGCTATCATTGGCGAATGAGCTCGAGAGCTAAAAGGGAAAAATAAGTATTTTATATTTATACATCATTTCACAGAATGTAAGCAAAAAAGTACTGAAAAAATGAAAGATTTCACGTACAAATCTATAAAGAAAAAAGACCTCACCAAAATATTGATAAGTGCCATTCAGTTATCTGTGCAATCTCAATTCTGTTGTCTTAAATGCTCAACTCATACACTAAACTAAATGCAGACAAATTAGAGAAACATTATTTGGCAGTCTAAGACCACGATAATGTATTAATCCAGAGAACAGAATTTAATTTACGTAGTCATCTGCAGTCAAGATTTCCCTATATATTACATAGCAGAGCCTGCATCCTATCTGCAACTATTCCTTATTGATTTAGCAAACTTTCATTCAGGTTTCAGAAGAAAAATTACATTTACAGGGTATACATACATGAATTCTAATGTTATCCATTTTAACATTACCCAGTACATCAAAGAGAAATGCTGCATTTTGATCGTTCAGCAGAGACTACAACTACATGAATAAAATAAATAACAGAAAGAAAAAAGTAGCAGCAGGATACAGATTGGTGCTTCCACAGGGAAAATAATTAGATAAATAAATCAGTATTTCCAAAGGGAACAGGATCCAAAGCAGCTCAGCCCTGAATTATTTAATTACTTCTCCCCTTTCCTGTTGCTGCTGGGGGAAGTTGCAGGACGCCAGGTAAAGCAGGAGCTCTGCCCACACAAACTCTCCAGGGCAAGGACTGCTCCAGCACCACACTTCCCATCCGAAGAGCTAAGCAAACCACGGAGGGCACAGCTCCAGGCACAGAAGCTTTGCACTTCTGTGAGCAACTCTCCCGGGGTGCCTAGCACAGTACCCTTCATTGCACTGGAAGGGACATGTTCTTCCATTCACAAATCTGAAAGGAATTTATGCTACAATACTTTATGCAGTTTTCCGCACTTATAAGCAGGAATTACCATGCCAAAATCATTATCAATAGCAACAATTTTCTTCAGGATTAAAGAAAAAGCAATGTTTATAAACACTTGCTAATAGGAAAATCTCAAGTGAGCTTTGTAGAATAAAAGGCATTCAGTAATTCTGTATCTTATTATTTATCAAAATTAAGCTGAGAGTATTTGCCAAGCAGAATGGGAGAATCTTATAAAAGCGTCTTTGGTTCAGTCAAATTGGCTTTATTACAGGAACTGTCACTAGCTTTTTCTCAGCCCTAATGCATACTTAAGTTCCTCTGAGCATTTTGGGGATTTCACTCCATAGCATTTCAGAACTCTTTAGATCTGCTGCTTAAAACTTCACACAGCAGCACCTATAGGCTTAATAATATACCTTGAAGGATTCCAAGAAATGCAACTGCAGCTGAGCTTGCATGAGATTTCATGCTGCAGGGACCACTGACTGAGATTCATCACATCTGGGGCTTCGTAGATCCTTACAACTCCATCTGCTGAACAAGTTGCTAACATAAGACCCATATGCTTGGGAGCAAACTTAACATCTGTAACAGATGTCCGACTGTCCACTAGAGTTGTCCTCTTCACCTGCAAACGAAGAGGGAAATTGTTGAAGGAAATGCTGGCAATTTCCATCAAAAAAAAAAAACATATTATGAGGAAAGCTAATGGAAGTGTAAGAGCTCTGCTTTATAGGATCACCTAACCGTATGCATTCCGTATACTAGTTCTTCCATCTAAACTAAAGGAAGATCTTTACGAACTAACTTACATGAGAAGTGACAGATCAAGGCACCTGTGACATTCGGTAAGATGAAAAACAAAACAATATAAGCTCTTGTTTTTCCAAATTCTCTCCTCTCTTGTCAATTAGTACAAGTTTGAGATGAAAAACAGAAGTCTCAACTGCCTCCTGCACAGGAATGCCAGCTTGTACCCCACAATGGGTGCCAATGGTACCTAAGTTTTCACAGTTATGTATTTTAATTTTATAAAACTTCAGTATACAGTAGGTATTTTAACAACCTAAAGTAAACAACATTTAAAAGACAGAAGAACATGCTGACTGCGATATATACTACTATACATCAAAAATACCTGCAAAATAATCTCTTTAGACCTAGAATTCCCTTTGTAAATGGAATAAGTTGCAGAAACAGAAGTGTCCAGTAACTCAGTATTACGAAAAAATTTTATCTTTAGTCTTCTGCTTAATTCTAGAGATTAAACATTTGAAAACTTCAGTCCATTATAATAAACAAATTAATTATAAAGGAATAGAAAATATGTTTATATGAAAACATATGAAAACTGTAGTTAATACATCAAAGTCTCACCCAGTGACTCTGCCCACGGAGTTTATCGTTTGACTCTCCCACTATTTCTTCCCAAACAGCTGCAGTTCTATCAAAAGAGCAAGAAGCCAGGACCTGCCCAAACTCTGGATGAGCCCACGTCACACGCCACACAGAGCCACTATGCGTCTGCAAGATAAAGCCAAAACATCCTAGACCAGGGAAATATATGTACTGCGTAATTCCAAGCAATCAGCCTTTCTACTGCTGAAAAAAAGTAAATTCTAGAAAGTTGTAAGATTCTTTCATAAAGCTCAAAGTTACATAGCAACTGCTGAATTTGTTTATTTCTCTAAGCACTGCAAAGTCTCACTTCTATTGGTAATTACTGTAAGTCTATTTCAAGGCTTGTTTTATTTATATAAGTAATATATAAGTGTATTTATTTATCTATTTATTACTGCTTTAAACACTAAGTTCCAACAAATGGTTGCAAGGTAAGATCTTGCCTTGATGCAAAAATTAAAGGATTATTCTCATTTTTCAGCCATTACCATTTTTTTTTTAAGTTCCCCTGGACTTTTTCAAAGCATATGCAGAACATTACTCATCTTCTTCATAACAAATTCCTCTTTCACACTCGGTGAAATGAATGCTTCATTTCTAAAGAAAACTCAAAACCTTCACTTACATTTCCATTTGTAAGGTTTAGTGTTTATATATTCCAATTATATAGATATTAAATGAAAATTAAAAAACTGAATGCCCCAGTTATCCTAATTAAGGTGACAGACTTGTTTTCATATGATGTTTCTTCAGAAATGTTATGAAAAAATACAGACAGCCCAATACTGTAAACATTTACTAGACCAGTCTCTTCCCTTTTTGTAAGGGTTAGAATATGTAAAAAGGAGGCATTCAATGAAAGACACAGACACTGTTTTCCACCTTCCATACTCTTGTTACCAGTACATTTACTGATAACAAATTCTGCCAAGCTAATTAAGTACAAAACTGCATCCAACCTCTGCTTTAAGTGAGAGGTATTACAGATGTTTCAGAGAAACGCTTTACTGGAACATTAGTTACAAGAAACAAAAGCATTTATACAAGAGCTAAACATATTTTGACAAATCATTAGAGAAGTTATGGTGTAACTATGTAATTATCAATACACACCTTCCAGCTGGCAGTGCAATGCCAATCCCCATTTTCACTTTTGTCCCAGACCTATGGAGAAATCAAAATACAGTCACATAACTTGCATATTGAGCTTACTAGATAGTATTAGAAAAAAAGAGCAGAGCCATTAAAAGCAAGCAAACAAACCCCAAAACAGACCACAAATTATTTTCCTCCTGATTAGATAGACAACTGCACTTCACTCAGTCTCAAGAATACCTTTCCTAGAGGGCCAGGATGAGTATCCATAGGAGGCAGACATCTGCAAACCCACTACACCAGGAGTTGTATTGTTTTTTGTTTTTTCTTCAACAAATTATTTACAGAAAACAAAGTATTACCATTTCCATCACGTCACTTTGATCTTACATTCCATGGCCATGTCAAAATCACTCCACTTTACCATAGTGCTTCCGTGGTCCTCACCACGGCACATGCTCAGAGAGTCCCAAAACCCTTATGTGGCTCCTGGAATTCCCATGGACAGAGCAGGGCAAGAAAAAGAAACTGATCCCAGGGGGTTAACAGATCTTGTTTCTACTACGTCTAACTGAATTATAACCATTCTCTCAAAAATTTATCTCAACTTTACAAAAATCTTCTTTTTGCAACGTTTTCAGAGATCATGAAGGAACTCTTGAATCTTGTCAAGGAAAAACGACACCAAGCCCTCGGGAGTCACTCTTCTCACTCATTCACTACACAACCACATCAAAATATTACCTATTATATTCCTCTGCCATTCCGGATCTCTAATGCAACCCTGGTTATAATCAATTCACCAGGCCAACTTCACGATAATTTCTCCCTGATTCCTATTCTGCAGGACCCATCTAGGGCAGAGGAGACCTAAAACAGATAGTGAATAACAGATAAACTGCTATTCCTGTAGAGTTGTACAATTTTGCAAATTTTCTCTTATACCACTGAACAACACTGCCTGTAAATTTCACTTATCGCATACTATCTTTTAAGTATATTCTCTTCGATTTTACACACTTAATCGAGATCAAAGTTTGTCTTGCTTGCTGGTTTATTTGTTCGCACGGGGTTTCTTTTTTGAAGTGTGAGCGAGGGAAGGGGGGGGTCGGTTTACCTATTTTTCTGCCTCATGTAACTAGACACAGCTATTTACCGAAAAGCACCAAAGCTTTTGCAATCATTTTCCAGATCCGTAAAATATGGGACACGCGCGCGCCCACACACACACACACACACACACACACACACACACACACAAAAAAAAAAAAAAAGGGCATTATGCGTAAATCCACCCAGGCTCCACAGCCGGCGCGCTCGGGCCTCGGCCAGCGCGGGCCCCGCGGGCCTGCACGGGCTCCCGGGAACGGCTGCGGGCGCAACGCGGCCGCCCCCGCCCCGCCCCGCGGCCCGCGCTCACTTTGACGCTCTGGTCGCTGGAGCAGGTCGCCATGCGCCGCCCGTGGAAGTCGAAGGAGACATCGTGGATGAGGTCGCGGTGATCCGCCGCGATGCTGCGCGCCACGAACATCGCCGCGCTCCGACCCGGGCCGGCCCGTCCGGGGCCTCCGCGCGGGGCCTCCGCCGCGCTCCTCACGCGAGCGCGGGGAGAGGAGGGGCGGGGCGGGTAACGGCCGCCGCCGCCGCGCGCTCTGCCCCAGCGCCCTCCGCGCCGGCCGCGCACGCGCGCTCGCTCCTCCCGCGCGGGCGGGGCGGGGGAAGGGGCGGGGCCTGCGCGCGGCCGTTGGGGCGCCCCGCCCACGCCCGCGGTGTCGCTGAGCGGCCGCGGTGCCGGCCCCGGTGCGGGTGTGGGGCGGGAGCAGGGACTGCGTCATGGAGAGCAGCGGAGCGGCGGGCAGGGGCTCGGTGAAACCAGGCCCGGTGGGAGAGGTGTGAGGAAAACGCGACGAGCGTGTCTCTGCAGGCGGCACCAGAGCTATCGTTTCGTGGGAAGTCGCAGTGACTGTCCTGGCGACTCGGGACGGGGCAGCCGCGCTGCCTGGGGACAGCCTTCCGCCGCCCACTCGGCGCGTGAGGTCCTGGTTTTTGAGTTTAAATTACGCGTGGGCTCTGGGGAGTATTTCTTACTTCGCTTTTGTGTGAAAAAGAAAATACTTAGAACAATTGGGAGCAGTTGTAGTAGAATGGGGGAAGCGCGATGAGCGAGACGTGAGTGTTGCGGCCCGGTAGGTGGCGGTCACGGCCTCGTGGTGGTGCGAGCCCCTTCAAAGCGAGCTGGGCTGTTGCTGCTGCCGCCCTTTCCCGCCTCCGCAGCCGGGATCCCGCGCTCTGCTTGCACCTGGCCTCGCTCCTGAGGCACTTACGGACTGGGGTGGTACAAATCCAATAAACAGTTAACACACCGCTTTATTATTCATTCTGGAGCAGAGTGCATTTCCTTTTCTATTTATGATTTATCTTGTGGTTTGATTTTATGGTTAATCATGTATTTTATGATTTATTATGTATTGATGAATACTGCCAGGTCAGCCCTTAGCATGTTGTGGCACAACAGAGCACACGGCCTGCTGAGATAAGATGGGTTTGGGATCATGGAAAAGACTGTGAAGAGGAAGCAAAACAGAGACTTTTTCTTTGAAAAGGAAAAGTTCACAAATGACTCAGTTCTGGCCACAAGCAATAAACCGGCTGTGCTTAGAATGGAGTCAGGGGGCCGCACAAAACATATTGCCTGAAGCAGCTGGAGACTCCTGGGGGCTGGATGTTCACCCGTGAGCTGCTGCCCTGCAGAGAGCCCCTGGCCAACGCGGGCTCCTTCCTGCCGTCTGCACAGGATCAGCTCCCAGGCCGGCTCACCGGCCTCCTAGGAAGGGCAGTGCTGCTATTTCCTTAGAGCCCTCCACTCTTGGCGTCACTGAGCACGAGATTGCTTTTAAGGAATGTCTCATGCGTAACAGTAGACCAGCATATTATCTTCTGGTTACTCTGAAGGTGACTTTAATAGCCAGTGGGTGTTAACCAGAAAAAAATCAACAATTCACTAAAACCCAAATAATAGTGATAACACACTTTGTAGGCTTAGAGGCAATAATAAATAACCATGAGATGACGAGGAGGATGATAAATAAAAGCAAACCACACTTCTATTTAACTTTAGTTTTTGTCACTTCCAAAGCAGAAATCAAGATGTTAGGGGGGCCTCATTGCCTTGTAGTTGGGATACAGTTTTCAAAAGGTTCAATAGGTACTGCTATTAAAAAAGAGAATCATGTTTCCTGCAATCATATATGCCAAATTTCTCTTGACTTTTCAGATTGAGACCCTTCCCAAAACCTTTTTTTTTTTTTTTTTGTTTTGACCTTTAACCCAAGATTAGTTTCATCATTTTGGAAAGGTTTTGATTCTGTCCACCTCATTGTAGTTTGATCTTGGCAATAAGGAGCCAGGTTCAGTCCACTCGGTGAAAAGAATTTGTTCAGGGATATCTGAACAGGTAATAAAACGAAACAATTATTTGACTGTGAGATAAACCAGGCAGTTTAGCATTTGATATTTAGTACATTTATTTTTTTTTTCTTTTTCATTTTTCTTTTATTATTTTCACAAACCATAAACAGTAGCTGATGGGGCTCGTGCTATCACATGCCACGGAGATTACTTCACTGATTTTTTGAACAGCATGCAACTGTACTTCATGAAAGCATTTAACACGCCAGTAAACCTCATATCTGGACTAGATTTGCCAGCACCCAAGAGTGATAATGAATGACTAGACTGAGGTAGAAGACAACAAATTGGAACATGAAGGGATACTTTGGCATTAAGAAACTAGAAGTCAATTATTTTACTTACTAGGATACCAGGTAAGGAAAAGTGAAGAGATTTAAAAGTGTTTGATTTGTTACCTAATTATGGAGGATATGATAAAATGATTTCTGTGGCACAGAATGGAAAACGAGCAAGGATTTATAAGAAAAAAAATACCCATTTAGTTTTTATATTCCTACTCTATATTGGTCAATTATAGTTAAAAAACATATCTCTGTGATACTGGAGAGCTAAATCTAAAGGGAGAGCAGACAATAAGATTGAAGAGAGAAATCTGTAAATTGTTGTCAAGGAAATCAAGGCAACTAAGTTGCACCTATTTATAATAGGAATTTGATCTGACATTTGCAAATTAAAGAAAACTTTTAAAGCCTTTTTTTTTTTCCCTGAATGACAAACTAATCAGAGGATGGGAAGTGTTTCCTGTTTCTTGTATTAAAATGAAGTAGTATTGCACAATTCATCCCCTAGAGAGAATTGTATTGTGTATAGGGCCACAGTCAACATATCCCAAAGAAGGCCCCCCCCCTTTTTTTTTGGTCAAGATTTCAGTATTTCCTCAGTCGCACGGAAAAGGGAAGTAATACAATAGGAGAAGCAAGCAAAGTTGATCAGTCGTGAAAGTCCCAGTACATTAATGACAGAAGTTACCAAGTTTTGCGTGTTTGGGGAGAAACACTTTTTATATTAGAATAAAGGAAACAAACATACCTGAATAATGTTCATGCACTTACTTGGATTGCTAAGGAGAAAAACTCTTTTCTTTTAGCATGACTAGAGGAATTTATACTTTGAAACTTCATTCAAACAGCTGTAGAGTCCGTTCTTGTAAAAACATTAAGATATTTTAAAAGTACTTTAATTGTCAAAACTATCTCTCTGTGGTTGATACTGCTTGGTATTTTTGTGAAATGTCCTCCTTTTACTGTAAACTGCTGACAATATTTATGAAGAATTGTGTATCTTGTCTTTCCAGAAGAGTTTTCTAGTCAGTTATTTGTCCAAAAAAAATCCACACTCTTGCAGGTTTTAGTAATAAAATTATTTTGACAAGATGCCAAATGTGTTATAACTCGTGAATTTATATTTCTCACATGCTCTAATTTTAATGTATGTCTTGAGCCAATGATACTGATATAGCTGGAGCAGGGCAAACATGTCTGATTCACAAAACAATTGTCAATGTGTTACATTCAGAAAAGAACTAGGAAGAAAATAACACTTATTTTTAAAATATTTTAAGCTAAATTTTAGTAAGCTAAAAATCCCTGTCATTCTCTTGCGGTGTTTCTACACACATGCACTTTTTAAAATTAATTTATTTAAATGCAACGTACGTTTGCCCTCAGTCTCTAAAATTCATGCAAATAGGTCAGTTTACAGCTGTTAAGGAACTGGGACCAAAACCTTCATTTACCCAAAGGTAGAAAACTTTAGGGAATATTGGGAGGGGAAGGGGATCGTCATCCTAATGTGTTCATTAACTATGGTGTCTGATTTCCGTGAACATCCAGCGAGGAGATAAACATATTTATGCCATATTTGTATCAAGTGTCTTTGTCAGTGAACCAACTGACATAGAATTAAGGTTCAGCAGAGGAAACACTTCATGTTGAAATATCAAACCTGCCAAAGGGAAGAAGGGACAAGTTACACGCCTTGTTAAGGCAGGCAGTCACTAAATACACAACCAGTACAGCAGACGACAGCTGTTCTAGCAAAGAAGCATCCACATCCTCTGGGAAATTAAAGAATGCAGATTTGAATTCAGAAAAAAAAAAAAGAAAGAAAGAAAGAAAGAAAAAAGGCCAGACCATCTCTTGGATTGAAAAGGAATAAATTAAGTTTTGTAGAATGAGTTTAAATCTGTCCAGGTCTTCCCAGAAGGACTTCAATGACATAAAATAACTTGGCTATAAAAGATAATATGCCACATTAAAAGAGGTATTTCCTAATGCTGTAGCATGCTCATAAGATAGATAGATTTTTTGTCATCTTTTGACATTATTGGGAATAGTATGTATAGCTTAAATGTTTCTTCTGCTTCTTCACTTATGTCTTTTAGAAACCTTAGTAATTCTGGTGCCTATTTTTCATTTTGTGAATAAATAGTTTCTTTTTATCCTAAGCAAGCTAAAATAAAGAATGACTTTAAAATGACTGCCTGACAAGACATTCCTCTTTATGTCATGTAAGACATGTAGAAAGAGAGGCAATGAAAACGAGCAAGCGGAGTATTGTGTCCAGTTCTGGGCTCCACAGTACAAGAGGGATGTGGAGCTGCTGGAGAGAGTCCAGCGCAGGGCCACAAGGATGATCAGGGGCCTGGAACATCTGCCCTGTGAGGAGAGGCTGAGGGAGCTGGGCCTGTTCAGCCTGGAGAAGAGAAGGCTGAGAGGAGATCTGATCAGTGTCTACAAGTACCTCAAAGGAGGCAGTGAGGAGGATGGTGCTGCCCTCTTTTCAGCGGTGGTCACCGACAGAACTAGAGGAAACGGACGGAAACTGAAGCACCAAAAGTTCCACAGGAACTTAAGGAAAAATTTCTTAGCAGTGAGGGTGACGGAGCACTGGAACAGGCTGCCCAGAGAGGTTGTGGAGTCTCCTTCTCTGGAGATCTTCAAAACCCGCTTGGATGCCACCCTGTGCCACATGCTCTAGGTGACCCTGCGTGTGCAGGGGGGTTGGACTAGATGATCTCTAGAGGTCCCTTCCAGCCTTAAGCATTCTATGATTCTATGATTCTAAGTGCTGCAGCTCCTGCTGCATTTCCAGGGTGTCCGGAGAGTGCAGAAGTTGGCGTAGAGCAGCACAAGACAAGCCGCCTGCCCCAGCGATGGACAGGAGGGGCAGGAGCCTCTCCCAGCCCTGCTGGTACCCAGCTGCCTTGTGCCATGCCAGGAGATAGTGGGAAGTGTACTTGAGCTCCAGGAAAGCCCAGGAAATCTGCGCCTGACTTCCCGCTACGGAGGCATGAGGCAGGACGGAGCTCCTGGGCGGCCCCCATGCACATCCTGGGGAGCGAGGGCTGCGCAGTGAGGAGCGTGGCCCTCGCAGTGGGGTGCTGGAGAGGTGCGGGAGGCCCTAGTGTATCGACCCCTCCACCAGCTTGAAGACTGCTGTGGAGCGAGCTGTGCCAGCCTGAGCACGTGCTTCTGGAGATGGGAGGCTCCGTGGTTTGCTAGACTAAATGAAATCAAACCACACTCTGCCTTGGGTTTAAAGAAAACACAATGCTTTCCTTTCTTTCCCCTCAGGACTACCTTTTCAAGTAAAAAATGCTCTTGTCTATATACAGAGAGATTTTTAAAGGTACAAAGGGCTGCCAGGAAGGAAGTAAATCATGTTTTATGTATTAAGGATGTTTACATAGGCATAGCATAGAGGCTGAGGAGGCCTGTCTTTTCTGACTACCTCTTATCTGCGTTAGAAAACTGCTCCATTAGGGACAATCACTGATTATAACCCTAACAATAAACACTTTATAGCAGACTTAACCTTTCCGTTCCTGAAAGAGATGTGTTGACAGGGAGGATATGCCCGAGCATGTGAAATTCATGAACTTTTCTGTGTCTTGTTTTTCTTTACTTGAATTCTGAATTAAAAAAAAAAGTGGTTTCATAATAACTCGTTATATTCCATAGGGGACATAGATTAATATCTGTTAAGAATTTGGAGATTCTCAGATTAAGGCAGTGTGGAAACGAAAAGCAGTAATATTCAGCAATTATCAGGGGATAAAAAAATCTAGTAAATACAATCATTAAGTAGGTTGTTCAGCCCTGGGAACCTGAGGCTTACAATGGAAGGGTTTGAAAACAGTAGGTCGAAATAGTTTGCTGGCAAGTAATTTGTGTGCGACATCCTCACTATGTCATACAGGAGAGAAAGGTGGATGTTTCAGAGGAAAGCACTCGATCGCAGCAGTGCGTGAGAGGTTTGGAATAAAGTCCTGTTCAGGACAAGAACACCAGCAATAAGAGCTACGAAGGGTAAGTCAGATCAAGATCGTACCTTACTAGGTATGACTGGCGCATCACAGAAAGAAGTTAGTATCGAAATTAGATTTCATGGAGAGGAATGAGGGTAAATAAAGTCCCCAGGTCTTTGCTTGAGCAGCATGAGAATAAAACTCCCACACGTGTTTAGGGAAAGTAGAAAAGTGAACCTCTCTTTATATGTCATCCTGCTTTCCTGCTGCTGCAATCACAGGTCCACTTATAATCTGTTATTATTTACTTTGCATCAAAATCAATTACACGTTCCAATCTGAAAGCAAAATTTACATTTGCCAGAAAGAATTATTACACAGATGTAAAGAAAAAGATAAGCTCCATCTAAAACAGATTACATTTAAGGATGTTATAAAAATATAGTACAGGGAGGTAAAATAGAAAAACTAACAATTGATCAGCCTAAGAAATGCCCTTTGAGCAAAATCATTACCAAATCATGCATGCTTTGGCAGCACATTCAAGATGAGTTAAGGGGAAACAGAAGTGGTTCTATATAAGTAGCTGATGGATGGAAAAGGACTCTCAACTATAAATCTGCAAAAGAATGCCAGGGAAAATTGGAATAACATCCTGGAGGCCTACAAAATTGACAGTGAGGAAGGGAATACTTATGGATTGAAAGCAAATCAGTATGAAGGTTGACCTCAGGTCCCATAAATACATGTGAGATGTCCTTAAATTATTGATCTCATGTTGGGAAATAGCAGCAGAAGAGTGAAAATGTGAAATAGCTGGCCTTGAGAGTTTTAGCACACAAATGGGAGAATCAGAGCCTAGCAGCAGTGGCTTTCCCCCGTCTGCTTTCGTGTGTCTGGAAATAAAAAGGGCCAACATGGAAATGGACTTTTAAGTAGAAGTTGACAGTTAAAACCCTTTTTGCACACACTGCACTTGTGGTAAATGAAACATCAAAGCTCTTACTTTGCAGAGTGGCTATTTACTTTTTATTTAGAATGGTAGCTTCTAACTAACTTTTCCCTTTCTTTGGATTTTTCCTTTCTCACATTTCAGAAATGCATATTGAACTCAGTGTGATCTGCTTATTAGACTGGAAAGTTTCAAACGTCTGGTTACTGCAGCTGACTCAGAGCTTCTCCAAGTGCAGGAAAATTTTAATTTTGCAGCTGCGGTAGCCAAGTTCTGTGTGAGAATGGACGTGGTGGGGCTTGTAGAAAGTGGAAGTGCATGAGGAAGAATGGGCAAGAGAGAAGAGGGAGGTGGCAGGAGATCTGTTGGGGGAGGGAGCTGAGAAGGCTCCATGGGCATCTGCCTGCCCCACAAGCGGGATGAAGGGGCCCTCTTTTTCCTTCACTGGGGCTCAGCTCCCTGATTTCCACATTCAGGAGGCTGCACTTCTTGCCCACCCTCCTCAGCACGCAAGCAGAAATCGCTGCATCCTCCCCATTTCTCCATGGCCGCCGGGGCTCCGTTGCTTGAGCAACGCAAAGGGGCAGAGATGCGACCAAGTCAGGAATATTCTTGTGCTTGTTTGGCTTGGGAATAAGACGACCAAATGCTTATATCCGAGCTTCTAGTGCAGTGCAAGTGGTACAAGGCGAGTTGAAAGATTTCTGGCAAGAGCCCTGATGTCATCACGGCAGCTTTAGCAATGGAAATAATTTGCTCATTACTCTCATTGGAAGATCAGTGCTCTTGGTGCTGGTAAGCATAACAAACTTCTGCTTTGTCAAAATGCTGTTTAGCTGTAACGCACTAAACACCTTTTAAAATTCATGTTTTAGAAAAAAGGCATTCTCCAAATCCATCAGGATCACCTGTTCAAATAAATAAACAAAGTTGTTTATTTAAGCAGATATGAAAGGAGAATAACAGATTTCTACATCTACCATCTACAAGGGTGGCAGTTTTACAGATGCAGGGCGCATCCTGCAAACAATCCTGAATGCTTATCTTCCTGCACGGGAATGATCGATTTTCATGTGTTTAAAAGCAAGTGTTTATGGCATCATGACCAGGACATCAAATTCTGTAAAATGTTTTGGGGTTAACAGGGAATCTCAGCTATGGCAAGTGCCTGTTCTTATGGTAACAGACTTCGGGGAATATTAATTAAAGGGTAATTTGACATTGTTTTCCATCTACCAGAAAATATCTCATCTCTTCTTATGTAGCATAGATGCTGCCTCTCTTTGAGATTTCCAATTTCCACATGTTGCCTTTTTGAACTGCCTATCTATAAAAGATGCATGTGCGATCTAGCTTTTAGAGCTTGTGAGAGTCCTGCTAGGAAAATGAGGTGGGGTTAATTTAACTGAGGGGCCATTTGAGGACACTGATAGCCCAGGTAGCCAAAATCAGCAAGTGTGAGACAGGCAATGCTGGAGCCATTTGCTGATTAGACCATTCTTAGGAGAAGCTAAAAGTATTTGTCTAGAATGGTTTCGGTTCCCAGCAGAGAAAACACCAAAAGACTCCCTAGAGTCTCCTAAACACTCCTATGCCATCTGGCACCTAAGAAAACAAAGAGGATGAAACAAACAAGACTGAAAGCCTGAAGTATTTTATCCAAACTCTAGAATTAGGTTATTTAGACCTATCTAAGCCTTTACGTAGATATATATGCATGGAGACCATGTAATTATTTAAAATATGTCTGCCATGTGGCATTCATTTTAAAAAGCTTTAAATTCATTCCAAAAATAACAGCTCATTGTTTCTAAAGCATTTGAAACATCTGGATTAAAAATACTTATTGAAATACCCGACAAGATTCCAGGGAAATCCATACTTTCATTTCTTAGAAGATAAATGCCTAGAAGAGCATCTAACAAATTCCTATTCACTGGAAATTTTGAAAATGTTTTGTTTCATTCAGTTAAGACCATTCCCCCAAAACCAAAATTCTCATTAATTAAAAAATGCTGCTTTACACTCAGCTACAAGGGTGTGCTCCCAATCTGAAGAGAAAGCTGTGACCTAACATATTTTTGTTCATCACTGGTGTCTCTACTCATCACATGTCTCGACTTGGAGGTGCTTTTAGATCTGAATCATAACAAGCAGGAATCCGTAAGGGGAATTACTATTAGGAGAGATTACCCAAGAGAGCAATTTTTATATTCAGGAAGGAATTTGCATCATTTTAAAAGGTTTGTACAAAAAGTCTGCAAGGTCATAGTCTGTGTTTACACATTTTCAATTACATTTTGTCTAAATTTCACTATTATGAGACAAGAATCAGGTCCGCACGTCGTTGGTGTGTTTTCTACAGACTTTACTTGTACTAATTAGCTAGTTGCCCTCCTAGGAACAGCGGATGTTTGTGCTGTTTTGATGTGATATTTGTGGATGTTTTAAATTGAAAACTCTAGACACACATCAAAATAAGCAGAGTCCAAAGCTATGAGAGCACCTACCACGTGAGCACCTTCACGAGGCTGCTGGAGCATTGGAGGACGTGTGCACGTGGTACCTCAGGAATACTGGTGCTTTGACCGTTCCCACACAGCTCCGTAAGCAGCTGCTCAGCAAACAGCAAATTTGCCTTCCGAGAAAGAGAGAAAAGTGATGCTCATTACTAGCAACTGCTTCGTGCCTGATGTAACCCGCGTTCCCTGTTGCGGAGAAAGCAGCGTGTGCCTTGCAGACAGGGCTTCTACCAGCACAATTAGTCACAACTCCAAAAAAAAAAAAAGAAATCTGCTTTTGATCAAGCCGAAACACAGTTTGTGCATCTTTGGTGGGGGGCTGAGGCGCTGTCCCCAAGTACTGAGCGTAACTTCTCAGTTGCTGACCAGAACCTTGAAACATCTCAGATGCAGCGGGAATTCACAGGAGGATGTTGCCCTGCTGTGTGAGAGGACGGCAGGCAAAGATGATATTTCTGTATAGAGCAATGTCACGTACAGACCACCCACACATGCAAAATGCTCACTAGAGATATTCCATGCGTGGTGTTTACTCCTCCATTGTCTCCTGAACTGCACAGACTAGTTGAAAATTAAGATATTATTTCCATTTTCCCAGTTCTCGTTAATATAATTACCATTACTTCCAGTAATGTTTGGTAGATTTAAAATACATATATATAAATGTACTTCATGTTATAAAACAATTAGATAAAATGCTCTGCATGTAAGTTCCAATGTAATGTCGTTATTATAATTTGCAACTTAGATTTCAGTAATCTAATCTATAATTGAATCTATTAGTGATTCACTTCTCTGAACAAAGACTTCCCAGATAAATTTTCTCTTAGCGGGAGGTGGAAGGTAAAAGAGTGGGAGGTAAAAGGACGAGAAGGGAAATTTTTAATGCTACCCTGAGAGACATACATACAAGTTTAAACAACACAATCATTGAATTATTTCATTGGAATCTCCTTGCAAAGATACTCACCATTTATTCCACTTGCTTTGAGAGAACTGTGCATACTCTGAATTAATATTGCATAATGTTAATGCGTATTTGATAGTGGGTTTAGATGCAATGGTTGATGACGTTATCTCCTCCAGCTACCTGCCTCATCTGACTTTGCAAGGTTGAGGGAAGTCAATGATCCTTAGCACTCTATATGGGACCAAGAAATACAGGTATCACAGGGTTTGTGTTGTTCCCCAGGGAAAAGCCATGGAACAGAGCATAGGTATGGCAGAGGTTCACAAATAATATAACCCATTTCTAGCTTTACCACTGCTGGCATCATAAAAAAAAAAAAAAAAACTGGATCTAGAAATTAGGTTGTGCATTTATTACATCTCATAACATTATGTATAAGACCTTACCAATGTGCCAAGAGAAAAGGCATGTAAAATCAACAGTGTAGTGATTACAATATGCAGTAGAAATGCAAAGGTAACAACTTATGGAGGTAGGCGGTAGCCTGTGGTAGTCAAATATGTGCTCTCTTCCTCACAGAAGAGAGCACTTCTAAGAATCTAGTCACAAGACTCAACTAAATCTTTTTTAAATCGGAAAGAAAAAAAAAAAAGGATATTCATATTGCTTGCAGTTAGGATATAAGAAAATCCTTAGCTTCTCCTCTGCACTCCTCCTTTCTTTTTCAGTGATTCAGGGAGGTCAGTAAAGAGGGAAACAGCCATCTCAGACAAAGAAAATCCATTTTGAGTGAATAGGGCTTCCAAAATCAGTGAAGAAGGGCTAGAAGTTAGCTGAGATGCTGAGGTGACTTTTGAAGATATTTATTGATAAATATAATCTTAACAACATGCTTTGCTACTTTATCTGTAACTTCGTTTCATTACTGCAAGACACTGTTTTTTGATCAAATACATTATTTTATCTTTGGATTCTGTCTCTGAGTGATCTGCCACATAACCAAGACATTTCTCATCTGAAAGTGTGACACATTAAAAAATGGTGAACTAGGACCCCTTACCAAGTGTTTTTCTTCGTGGCAAATCACTGTGTCTGCCGCTAAAGAAGCTGCAGCGGTCTGTTTGACAAAAACTATCACAAGGTTTTGAAAAATAAAATAGCATCTTCTCATATTTAGGGAACTCTCTTTGCATGCAGCAAGACAGTGTGAAAAAAAAAAACATTCAAAAGACTCCGAGAATTTGATACACCCATTTGAATACTGAACACATACTGTACAAGTGAGCTTCCTACCAAAGTTATTAATTCCAGTAAGTAGTAGTGTTGTGGCTTGAACTGCTGGAACTGTTCCACTGGCTCAAATGAGATATTAAAGACTTGGACATCATTCCAACTGGAAAACTTCTGTTATGGATCCTTCTTTGGCTCTGTTTGCTTTCCTTTGAGAAAAAAACTGGTGTGGCAGTTGTAGCAATTCATATGCCATGAGGACATAAATTACAGGTTTTAAATGACTGCACCAAATACCATGCATTCAGAAAACATAGTTGGATAACAATGTTTTTTCTTTTTAGGGTCTTTACTTTGGTGAATCAGTTGCAAATGCATTATTATAACCCTTTATCAAAGACAAAAGGAAAGATACATTTTACATTCCCTACTGTATTTCCTTTCTTTTTTTTTCCCTTTTTTTTCTCATTAAGTAATCAAACTGCCTGACAAATTAGCAATTTCTTCAGGGCTGCTTGCCACCAACAAGCAAAGTCTGGTTCCTCCTGGTGTAAGTGGAGAACTGCAAAACTTTATCTAGTATTCCCTGGTCGTTAAAGGGTTCAATGTCTTCATAAACTAGCAAGCATGCTAGTTTACACCTTCCTCTACACAGCGTGGCCCAGAACACCTCAGCAAAGACTGCAGCCACACTTTCATGGAGCCCTGCCACTGAAACAGTGACTCACACAATGTGGCTCCTACAGGGTTGCTGGTTATCTCAACAGGATGCGCTTATACGGGAAGCTGTTAGAAATCAGATATATTAGTGTCAATTTAAAAACAGGCAAAGATATCATGAATCTTGCACAGAGCTACCCCAAGAGCACTGGGAAGACAAAAGTGATGTTGAAGGCTCACTGCCATGTGGTGGATTTGAGCTGCTATGAAATTGGTTACAATTATTTTTAAATAACTATTACAGCTAGTAAAAGAAAGCCCTTCCATGTTACAGGCACTTCAAGTTGTCTCATGCAGAAAAATAAATTACAAAATAGATTAAATTTTAAATCACATTGCCAAAAAAGTTTATAATTTTGTTTCAAACTAACCCCCGCCCCCCCCCCAAAAAAAAGAGGCAAACACCATTTGGAGATATTTATGCCCATGAAAATAAATACAATTTCTATGTCCAGATGCTGGGTATCCCTGGTGAAAAATGGAACATAAAATTGAAAACACAAATTTATAACAGAAACATTGACTGATATTGCTCAGCACAAAATCATTTTCTGTCAAAATAGTATTTTCTTCCAAGAAATTGCCCTAACAAATAACAGTGATATGAGTAGTGCATGGTGATTTTTTCAGCTTAATTCAAAGAATGTCCTTAATTTTTTAATGTGGAAGATAAGCTTGAGCACCGACGAAAATAACATGTATAATCAAGGAGGGAGTCACTATAATACAGAGTCTGTGCTATAGACAAGTTATAGGATCCTGATCATAGGCTTTCATACCTATGAGAGAACCTGAATTAAAGACATACCGAGCAACATAAAGCTGCTTTTCAAACTAGACACCTTTCTAACCATCATGCATGTAATACTTTGATATAGTAACTGTAAGCTAGAGCAGAGCAGCCCTAATAAATCTCAGGGGGAAATCATATGATAATTTGATAAACTAGTGAGCTTCAAATATTGGAACTCCCTGTAAGTTTTTAATGTAAAATCTTTGCATCATTTGTAGGCAGTTTCTATATATGAACACACAGTTTCTAGTGAAAAATCCCAAATCTGACTATAGAACAGATTTCTGAAATAATGCTTAGCCTTTCCCTTCTGACTTGGCCAAGAATTTCTTCTACCCAGAAGTTCAAACTGTAGCATTTGATCAGGGCAGTCACTTACCCTAGGCGGAGCTGGGTTGTCCTTCTTATAAAAGCAAAATTACTGCTTCCATCATTCCTGCACTTTTACTGCATGGCCATTTTTTAACACACTTTGGACGCTACCGCTGTTGTGGATCTGTGGCTCATAGACTCATCTAGCCAAATACCAGTCTGCTAGGTCTGCTTGCACTTCTGCCACTGTTGCTGCTTCAAGTACATTTAATTTGCTATAAACATTTTATTTAAAAAAAAATTATTAATTTTGTTTTATGCCAAAATACTGCAGGGAGGGAGGAATCAGTAGTATAACCGAAGAAAGGTATTTGGACTGACAAGCACTTTCAATGATGACAGCTTTCACCTTCCCCTGAACAAGGAAGACAGATGTGTGGAATAGTAAGGCTCCTCTGTACCCACACAGACTACATGAACCCTCTTTCATTCTTACCATCAGAGCCTTTTGTTCAGCTTTCCCTGCTCCCTGCCAGAAGCCAAAAGTGTGCCCAGCCCTTCTGGGTTTCCATTCCTATCCAGCTCTTTGGGGGAAGGGAGGATCCACTTGTCCTTTAGGCCTTGAGCCATAAAACTTAAATCAGGAATGATATGTTCCCATGCTCTCACACCCTGGCAAGCTTAAGCACATTACAGCTTTATTCCTTAAAGGCTAATATTGATATGGAGTGTATTTGTGAATAAAATCACCTCAGGGAAGAACTTGTTCTTCATCTACCAATATCTGAAATGATTCTCAGAAAAGCAGCACAAAACAGATCATTTCCAATAAGTGATACTTAGATAATTTCCAGTGAATGACCCAAAAAAATGAGAATGTGGAGGAACGAGCACTTAGTCCACACCAGAGTGGTACTAAAGTTAATTGTTAGGCCAAGGTCACTGGGCAAACACCATTTAAAGTTACCTTATGCGGTCTTTTCTGTTTAGATGTGCGAGCACCAAGAGCCTTGTATTTGCTGTGCAGGCAATACTGTACAGAGTACACAGCTTGCTCCAGGGGACCAAAAGCAATGCTGAGATCAGAACTGCCGTGGATACCAGCTCCCTCGGGATGACTCCTTTTTGCCAGCACAGCAAGGGGTTTATCGAGTTAAGGCAGGCAATTTACCAGGAGAACACTGAAATAACTATTTGATTGTATTTATGCTAAGCCCGAAGACAATAACAACATCCCACACACTCCAGCAGCTCTGTTATCCCACTGTGAGCATGTCTCATGATATTTCAAGAGTTTACATGTCTATATAGGGGTCTGGGGTTGACTGCACAGCTAGTACATAACTGGAAGATGCTATTGGCAATAGAATAAATGATTTTTTCTAATAAGTGTTCTGAGTTTATGTTTTAAATACTATTTTCCTCCACAGACCTTCGTAACTGTAGTCTTGGGCTTATTCTGGGCTTAGTTCCCAGGAAATAGAGAACTGGTACAACATTTTCAGAATATTTGCAGTAACAAAATAATACTCAAAGATCAAAAGGTGGCATTTTTTCCAGAAACGCCCTGATTTACCAGTTAAAGCTCTTGTAATCCACATGTAAATCACAATTAATAAAGTTACTTTATTTTTTCTATGAGCTGTCTCTAGACACTGTTTTGCATTACAGTGTCTAAACATAATTGCTGCCATAAAACCCTCTCTCCTAATACTGTAAGTTGCTTTCATAGTCTCACCTACATCTCCAGTTGTCATAAGCAAGCACAAACAAAAGTTTTGATACACAGCTGCATATCAGAAAATCAGAAATCATGAGCTTTTGTTCCAAAAATACCTGCATCCTTCTCCAGACTCACATGTGCCTCAGTGAGCAGCCTGGGTCCTTGGCTGCCGGAGGTGTCCTTGGCCGCAAGCGTGATGTCTTCTCACGCCACAGGGCAGAGACCTCCAAGCCTTGCCCGGCCTTTGTCCTAGAACAAAGGAAAAATAATGTGTCACTGGCCAACTCAGTCCTGCGCCTCTGGACCGCAGCAGGGCAGTGGCAGAGGCTTCTTCTGCCTGGGATCCATGTCTGGGGCTGTGAGCTGCTGATGGAGAAGGGGAAAAATAAGGGACACTGGGCTGCAATAAGTTATGTCATTTGCCTGCATTTTCGGGCCATTCAGCTAGTATGTGCCCGGACAGAAGTCTGCTCAAGGTTAAAAATCAGTGAGGAAGCAGTATGTTTTCCTTTTTTTTTTTAAGGTTTGTTATTTGGCAGAGAGTTTCTGATCTTCTGTTTACTTTCCTACACACAGCTCGTGCAAGATTACACTTCCCAGAGGCCCAGAACACTTTTTGTCCTTTGAAACATAGATTTAAAGAAATATATAAGAATCTTCACATTGAGGATGGGCACATAAATTCTTCTCTGCTCTCCTAAATCAGAAACATAAATCACAGATGTTGTCCTGTTTATATTTCACAAAAAACACATGTAGTGTGATTATTAATGAGAGAACACCTGTAAAATGACCTGACCCTCAGTCTGGTAAGTACAGCTCCAGAAAAGCTAATCCCTACATATTTTTCAAAGTTTGGATTCTCCATTTGAGTAAAAATTATTGAACATTTCACTCAGGTGCCTGGGAAAATATGCTATGAACTTACTGGTGTATGACATCCCATCAACTATGCTTCAGCTGCATGTCACACACAGTCCCCAAAAGGGTATAAAACATAAATAAAAATAAGATTTTGATTACATAATATGAGAGAGAACCTTAGCCACTGGATTTAGAGCACTTTACTGAATCACAGCCCCTAGACAGGAGAAGAATGCAACAGCTGGTGGCAGGTATTTGGATGTGGAAAACAGAAACGTGTTTCTGACGGTGACTGAGCACTGGAACAGAACTGTGGCTGTGGAGTCTCCTTGCCTGGAGATACTCAAACCTACCTGGATGTGATCCTGTGCCATGTGCTGTAGGTGTCCCTGCTTGTGTTGTCCCTACTTGGACTAGATCTCCAGAAGTCCTTCCCACCTCAAGCCTTCTGTACTTCTGTGTTTCAAAGAACCACACATGTACCTTGCACCTAATGCCAACCGCCCCTTGTCCCTGTGCTTTGTGACCATGAAACAGCACCATGAGGGGGAACGCAGGCTCAGCTCACCCTCCACCATGGCCACAGTCACAGCAGCAGACGCATCTCTTCAGCCTGGGGCTTTAGGTGGCACTGGGGCCAGGCCTCGTCACAAGTCCCCTGCGCAGTGTGTAGCAAACGGTGGACAGAGAGGCTGCAAGTCCTCCTGAGCATGAGCAGTTTCTTCCCCTTTTTTGTCCTAATTAACACCAACCATTCTGCAATCCCCTCGCACTAATCCCGGAGACACGGTCAGAGGCGTGAAGGGCGGCTTGCCTGCCTCAAGAGCTAAAAGCACTTCTCTATTATGCTAATCAGTAAAGCAGATTTCCCTGAAGCTTGAGCAACTGAGCCCTTGCTAAACTTCGCATGACCTTTAAATTTGCTAAATGCTTGTGAAGCTGTTTCATAAGGGGCTTTCTTTTTGAAGCAATCACAGAGGATTGGTGTGCTTTGCATTTCTGCATTTCTGCTTTTACGATTGCAACAGGGATATGACTTAGAGTGATTTGTCTGACATGTCTGTATTTTCATACTTCTGCTTTTTGAAACACGCAGCATGTAAAAGCTGAATCATGTGGCGCTGCATGGCGTGTGGTAGCCTTAAAGCACGCACTAAATACAGCCCTTTGCATCCTCACAGCACAACACTGAGTCGAAGGCTTACAACTGCCCTTGCGCTGCCGATTACAGTTAAGCAGTAGTATTTTTTTTATAGGGGAAATATGACTGTTCAGTCTTTTTATCACACTTGGCAGCAAACAACAGCCGGCAGCTACTTCAGGAGTTAAGCAGAGGCTTTCTGGCCGCGCAACCCACCCACCCTCCACAACCACCCCCAAGCAGCCGTTAACGGCTGCCACCTGCGCACGCCTGCCCCGTGACGTCACCCCAGGTGCTTTCCCACCCACTCGGCGGGGCGTGGCCCCGCGGGCCGGTAGGCGGGGGCGCGCATGCGCGCGGCGCCGGCGGCCGCGGGAGCCGTTGTGAGCGTATGTGCGTGCGCGGGCGGCGGCGGAGCGAGGCGCGCTTGCCGCTCCCGGCGGGGTAATGAGCGTGAGGGGCTCCGGCGGCCACCCTCGCCTCGGGCGCCATGTCTGCCGCCATCGAGCAGGAGTTCCAGGAGACCGACGCCGCTAACGACTGGCAGGCACGTTATCTGGTGAGACAAGGGCGGCGCCGGCGCTTCCGCCAGCCGTGAGGAGCAGGGCGGGAGGGGGGCGGTCGGCGCGCGGCGCCCGTTGCCGGCGGGAGCCCCTGGGCTGGCGGCGGAAGTCGCTGGGCCACGCTCGCGTTCAGGTGCGTGCAGCGAAACTGCGGGCGCGCAGCGCGCATGCGCCGCGGGGACGATCCCCCCCCCCAGCGGAGGGGTTGGTGAGGGTAGGGGTGCGCGCATGCGCGGTGCGGCCTTTGCTGGCGGCGCGGCGTGCGGGCAGCCCGTGGGGCGCGCTGCGCATGCGCGGCGGCGCCGCGGAGGGGCGCCTCGGCTTCCGCCTCGCTCTGGGGCCTCCCGCGTGTCGCAGCCGCCTGCGCGGCCCGGCCGTTGGGCACGAAATAAGCTGCGTTCTTCGTTTACTGCTCCGTTTATTCACCTGTGTTCCTCCGGAACAGCGCTAGTCAGCAACGGCCACCATGGTGTTCTTGGCGTCCATTGCCTAAAACGAATTTATAAATGCTGTTAAGTCTCTGCAGTTATTTGAGCCAATGCATATTTTTACACTGCTCTTTAACAACTTATTTTTTTTTTAAAAAGGATTCCATGTCCTACTTTCACGTCATACTTTTTCTCTGTTAAATCATCCAAACACTGAATCTAAGTATATGTGTATTTCAAATATGTTATTTCCACAATCCAGTGTTATGTACTGTGGAATAGAGGGGAGGAAAAAAAAAAAGCCGTGTAGAATTGTGGAATTACAGTGATAAAAGTGTGGGAAGATTTGTGCAAGGAGTATTTTCGTGAGGTGAAAATGTGCTTGGATATTATGTATGGCATATCCAGACTGAATAAATAGGGTTATTTAGCTTTCATAAGTCATGCTAATGATACTCAATTATGCTTGAAGAACTAAACCCAAGAGGAAATTTTATTATGGATTTTTGTTAGTTTTGCCTACAGCTATATTGTAAAATTTTCTTGAAGAAAAATTTTGCATTAACATCTTACCACTAACTGGTTTTGTAGGTCTGCAAGCTCAGGAAACTTTCAATATACTTAATGTAAATGTTTTGTATTTAAAACCAGAGAATACAAATCTGGTAAACCAAAAAAGGGAAATGTTCTTTCATGTTTTTACATAGCACAGACTTGCAGAAGGTAATCTAGTCAATGACTACTTAAGCCGAATTTCCATGTGGTATGTGTTTTCCTATGGCAGTGGTGCATAAGAACCACAGATATTTGTGATAAGAGGTAGAAGTTCTCCAAAGAAAAGTTCTGAAGATTTAAAAAAAACTCAATGAATGTTAAGCTTTTCTTGCTCTTTCTCCTGCACTCCAGCTCTGTATATTTGCTGTTCAGTTCCATATGCTTGAGAAGCGTTGAGCTAAAAATACTTACATTTTTGGGTATTTGTTCATACTGCTGGAGCTTCTGTCCAGTCGGAATTAAAGACAGAACAAGTAACACTTTCCCAGATTTTTCCTATGCAAGTTTTTCTTGTGTAAACTCCCTTACGTGACAATTTGTGAAGGCTGGATCCCATTAAGGGAAACTGATTTTAGAGCTGGTCTTCCTTAGATTTACTTCTCTGGAGCAAAGTCCTTTCGCCCCCCATTACTGTAATAGAGTTTCTAACTGGTCTAATGTCTCGTGGCCAAACTACAGGTCCCTTGTTTTGCACAGAGGATGTTGACATGTTTAAAAACAAAACATGTTCTGTCATTTTTATGGAATAATACACAGCATACATATATTGGGAACTCCAGAGAGTGCGTGACAGATATTTTTGACCGTGGGAATGGTTGCTCCCAAAGCTCGTAAGATTTTTTGAACTAGAGAAGACAAGCTACAATGTGCTCTGTCAAAATAATAATAATAATAAATGTATTCAAGTGATTCTTATGCAAGGATGCAAAAAAATATTGCTGCTCTTTGTCATGATTTAGGGTCTTTTTAAATTGTTGCTGCATTAAAATAAAATCACACAACAAACACTAACAGATGGAGTTTTTTGTGTATATTGGATACCTGTGGAAGACCTCTTTTGTTGGTGTTGGTTATTTGGAGTATGCAGAGGACTATTAGAAGTTTGAGGAGGTCTTATTTGTTTAAAGGAATCTTAAATGATTGCATATAGCAATAAAACTTCAGAATGTATGCATAGTACTACTCCTTAGTATAGTGTGAAAATCTGTGTGTTTGAATGCCTTCCAAATGGAGATTATCAAAAGGTTTACATTAATCCCTGGGAGGGAAGCAGGCTGTGATCTCTTATTGATGTAGGTGGGCAGCTGTAAATTTAGAAATTTTCCCTCATATTAACTATAGCTGTCTGGATCAAACCATCAAACCTTGTGCAGTAGTCTTGTGGCTGCTACATCAGCCATAGGGTTTATTAATTCCATTATTTTTGTGCAGATTTATGCCTCAATAGGTGTAGAGGAGCTATTGGTACACTGCTGTTTATGTGACTCCCATGCTGCCATGGGAAATGAGTGCAAGTTGGAGGTGAACTGTAAGCATAACAAATGCTTGATATTCCCTTTGTTCCTGCTTCAACAACTGCTTCCCAAATGGGTAGCACCGCAAGGCTAGCACAAGTGTAAATGTAGGAAGGTCTAAATGTCTAAATGCCAGCAGGTTGGCCAAGAAAGAGGCACAGGTTTTCTGAGTGAAAATAAGTTATAATAAAGGTTGTTTTTAAAATGCTGGTAATTAATAACCTTGAGAGTCTTGCAGAACACTAGCCTTAGTCTGCTTGCTGGTTATAACTAAATTGATTTTTTTTCTTCTGAAGGAAATTCGACATAAATCCAGTGACTACCCTCACAAAGTTGCAAAATACCCAGAAAACAGAAATCGAAACCGATACAGAGATGTTAGTCCGTGTAAGTGTGTCTTGTTTTGTTTTATCCTGTTCACTTCTAAATGCCATAGCTGGTTGTATAGCTAATAGATCATAATCCTTGTAAACTGTGTTTTTCTGTAGGTATATGTCCTTCGATAAGTGTTTTCTATTATACAGTTTTTTTTTTTTATGAAAGTGAGAAAAATCTGCTGTTTAAAACCCATTGTGATTGGTGAATTAGGGCTAACTGTAAATATGAGTTGCTAGTATACACATAAATATACATATAAAATAAATACAATTTAAAATATGGTTTTTGTTGTAGGGAAACTGTTTGATTTAGCCTTGCTCTATCTGTCTTAAAACAATCAAGATACCAACAGCTGCTGAGCACAAAGCTTAACATTAATAAGCAGTGACTAACTTAGACGATTTAATTCAGGGCTCCTTAGACAACTCAAACAACACTTCTGGAATAGGGTTGTATGGAAAAACATCATTGAACTTGTACTAGTGCTTTAAAAGCTACCTGAGAGTTTTATTTTGTTCGTTCCTCAGAATGCATGCGTGAAATAATTTTGTAGTTCTCTCAGTGTAAGTAAATGATGGGATGTAGTGCTTTATGTTTTACCCCTACCATAAAATGTGCTTGATAGTGTAAGGATCCAGTTGTGAAGACAACTGTTTTTACCAAATTCTTCAGTATTGGAAATGTTGCAGACTTCAACAGAAGCTGTACCAGCAACTCTATTCCAAAATCTCGAGGAAAACGTCTACAACAGGATTACCTATATGCCGTTATAGCTGGAGTAAGCTATTAAAAATAACTTTCAAAAGAACTAAGAAAAAATTTGAGTGTAGCCTTAACTTTTCTACAAATTCTGAAGTCAGGACAAGTGAAAATGCTTATGTATCTTTTAATATCAAGTTTCCCAGAGCAGGAAAGACTTAAAAGCTCTCATTATTTGAGCTGGCCTTCCTGAAGGGTTGTTGGTGTGTTGGGGCTTTTTTTTTTTTTTTTTTTTTGGGGGGCGGGGGAGGGAGGCCCTCACATGAAGTACCTATGGTAAGACGTGGAGAAGTGCTGAACTCCTTATTTCCAGTAGAAATTCGTGGTACCAGCATGTGCATAACACTTCTCAATATGAGCCTGCAAGGGTTCAATCCAAGTCCCAGTGGTCAGATGCAGAGCTGCTTGTTGCCTGCCGGGCTGCTGCTCGAGCGCTGCCTTGCAGCATGTAGGCACAGCAAACGGGTTCTGCCAGGCTTAGTGCTCAATCTAAATGCCATACTGTGATGTAACTGAAGTCTGTGCAAAGCCTATATGGTACAGTCCAATTTGAGAAATGTGCACTTATGAAGGAGATAGCTCAAGGGTCATTAACTTGAGCTTCATGCTCAGCAGATGCTTAGATGTTTATTTTTTTCTGGACCTTAGCTGATGTATGTGGTGCTACTTCAGTGCCTCAGGCTTGCGGTTACAGCACAGAGTTAGTTTCTTACCTGTGATAAAGTTACAGAAATTGAATGCAGCGTGATCCATTTTCATACCTACATTGAGACAGAGGGCTGTAAGAAGAGAAGGTAAGAAACGAAACTTCAGTCCATGACATCCAGCCTTTTTTCCTGGGTTCAGTAATTTCTGTGACTGAATTTGTATTCATGTATTTACATTCCATCCCATCCCTAAAGCTGGTTCTTACGCACAACTGCAAAGAGACAGCTTGCACTTCAAGTGTTTGCTGTTTTTTCAAACTCGGATTTTTCTTGTTAATGGAATGCCTTTCACAGTACTCAAGGCTGTATCCAATTGCCTTCCTCCGAGCTGTTGTGACAGAGCCTGGTTTTAAAACACTAGCTTAGTCAGGAGGGAGTTTATTGCATCATGATATTAATCCTTTGGCCTTTTACGACAACAAGGAGACAATTAAATCTAGTCTCGAAGTGGTAGGTTTGTTTAAAAAGGGATAAAATTTACTGCATCTTAGTTGACTTGAAGAGTACCATGATGTCTGACCTAAAGTGATGAGCTTTATGAAGCATTTCTCAGTTTTTAGCATGTGTGAAAGACAAGAAGGTTCAAATTGGGCCACTAAGGCACTAGGGACAAGGCTTTATTAGGAGAAAAGAGCAAAGCACTGTTTCAGAAATAATTGTTATTGAATTTCAAATCTGTGTGCTAGCAAAAATGATTCATAATTGTTTCTGTAAGGGTGGGAGTTGGGAGGAGAAAGAGACCTGGAAGGAAATATGTAACAAAAACATTCCAAGATAGTGGTGCATAAATTCCAAAGCAATTGGGGTAAAAGCTCTGTGATTCGGTCCTTGTGGTGAACACATCATATCATGGTGCACGTGTGCAAGGAACTGGCATTGCAGAAATACAAGTAGATCTTACACATTCTAACTTTTCAGTCCTTGACTTTACAAATGTAATGGCTACTTAACGGTGTTTATATGAAATACTGATAGTGATAATCACTGTGATAATTAAAGACCTTCAGAACTACTTGTGAGAAGCAGATGCTCCAGTTTAAGGGTTAGAAAATGTTTGATAGTTAAAGCTGCTATGATCTAGCTGTTTAAGTAAGCATGTTAGAAATATATTAGAAACAGTTTGATTAAAATGATTTATTTCTGCATGACAGTAATAAAATGATTTGTTAAACTGGATAGCAGCCTAGCCAGTCCAAAATCTGAGATGGCGTGGCTGTAAGAGGAAATGCAAAGATTATTTTGTCTTGTAGAAAGATCTGGACTATAGTACAGAAAAAAAAATGTTTTTTACTTGTCTTTTTATTCTGGTTAGTCTTTGCTGTTTTGCTCCGTTTCAACCGAAACAGCTAGGCAACAAACGATCAAAACAATCTGTAGCTGTTTACATACCTTTCTTAGGTGAAAGATGATTTCTGTTAGCTGTATAAGGCCAAGCATCTTTGGTCATTACAATTGATTGAATGTCTAGGGCATTTTAACTGTTTTTCTTAGTGCTCAGTTTTGTGGCTAGAGAGCTGTGGTGTGCAGAGGAAAGGTTTGGTACAGCAAGAGCAATTGCTAGTTACTGCCAGCCAAAGATAGTGTTCTGGTAGTTCAGTACAAGTCTAGAGTAGGGAGAGGAATATCTTGGCTATGTAGCAGTATTGAAACAGGAAGTTAATCTGAAATAGGTTTGGTTTGAGAGCCAGTCATTTCCTGACAGATGAAACCATTTCTCAGAAAACATTGTTAAGAGGAAAATAACTTTGGGGGCTATTACTTTTATTTGATACCTTTAATGAAACTCTTTAGATCTGTCATGAGTTTCTTTCTAAAGCTTATCCTCAGTTCACATCATAGTCACTAGATAGTTGCCCTAATGATTTTGTAATATGTAATATTGCATGTAATATGATTTTGTTTAGTGTCTCAGACTGACTGTAAGCACCTTCAGAGATCTCCTAGTCAGCTAACTGCTCCAAGATTTAGGAGCAGGAGGAAAATGCCCTTTGCAGAACTGAGATTTATTTTCTTGCTTTTGGTAGCAGTGGAGGGAGACACAAGTAAATTATTTAGTCCTCTTCTGTAATGTAGTTTGTAACCCATTTTCTTAGCTCAGCTGAATATTTTCAGCCAATAAATCATATTGCTGTTGGAAGATCTTGAGTAGGGATTTCTCCTATTTTCTTCCTTTAGCCATCCTGTAGTCTTTGTGCTGAATCTTTAAGTCATGAGTAGTCTTTGTTTCAGATCTTTAAACCCTAGGCTTGCACTTGGCATAGAGTATATGCCTGGGAGAGAGGACCATGAAGAGTATTGTGCTCTCTGGGGAACGGAGTGGGAGCTGATGTGGACAGTTTTATCCTCAATGCTGATTAAATGCTGGCACAAAAATGTTCCTTTTCAGTCTGCATACCATACCTCCGCAAATGGAGGGATGTTATGTCAAAAGTAAGTGAATGCATTTTTTTTTTTCTCACTGCTGCTATTGGAAGTTGATATTGATGGCATGCCATGGCTTTTAACGATTCTGTAAAAATATTTTATTGATAGCTTTCCAGAAGCATGATATAAGTAAGCTCAGTGAGCTGCTTTTGGAGAATTTCCTTCATTGGGGAAAGAGGGAAATCTTCTAGCATGTAGTGATGTAAGCTTTATATTAGTACATTACTTTTATTTTAGTCATGCTTAAGAGCATGAGGCTGCTATGCACTAGTGATGTGTGTCTGAGTACATCCCAGTTAGGAGCCAGGCCCTAATTAGTACTCTGTTAGGGCATTCATTGAGTACAGTGCGTGGCAGGAAGGTTGCTTACCTCTGCCTTAGGCTAACTCTGAAATTTGAGTTTGTAGGTGCAGTGCCAGTGCTGTAACTTGGATCCTTTAGCACTGAGGGTAGAGGAACAGATTCAGGTGAGTGAAATGAGGGGGAATCCCTAGGAGAGGAAAGGTCAGACTTGGTCACTCTGTTGGCTGCATGTTCTATTTATGGGTTCCTTTAATCTACTAAGTAGCATTTTACCCTCTTGTTAAGAGCACTGTGTTTGGGGAGCAAGAGATGCCTCTTAGATAAAAGATCATTTTTAAGCTGTGCACTGGTTTCACTTCTGGAAACATAATTGTTTTCAAGTAAAACCCTTTCCTGGTAACCAGCTGCAAGAACTAACTGTATCATGTAAAATGCCAAACACTTCCCATCTTGGTCTTAATTGAATACGTCATGTTTTAACTTTTTTTTTTCTCTCCTCTTTAGCAAGGAGGGCAAATTAATATAAAATGTGGAATCGTGGTCATGTTTGAAATGCACAGTATTGTCATGGGAATCAGAGGGACAAGGTTTTTGCCTAAAGTGGTCAGTAGAAGAGTTTGTCTCATACACAGTGGTTGTGGGTTAGTTTTCGTAGTGTGGAGCCAGAAGGAGAAGCATTTTTAAGGTATCCACTTCCTTTTTAGGCTGCATAATTTGTTGGAAAAGGGGAATTAGCACTTCAGATAATGTGTGCTGTATTTTAGCTGCCTTGGCTAGTAACGTTTAGGATCTATCTCATCTTAGAGATCTGCTTATCATTCATATAAATCTGAAGTACTTTGTAACTGGAAATGATTTACATACGGGGAAATATGTTTCAGCTAACACTGTCAAAAGTTGGCTTGCTTCATTTAATTCAGAAGAGCAAGCCAGGACTTGAATGAGGTTTCTAGGTCATTTTGTCCTCTAGGAACCTTTTCCTTTGAAAGAAGGAGAATTGATGGACTCTAGTGGCTTTCATTGTCCTCCAGAGCGTGTCTGTGTGCAGCATTGCTGCTGTTTGGGGACTTGGGAAGGTGCCTGTGCATAGAATTAGCTGCTAAAAGTGCGTAATTTAAAAAAGAAAAATCAGAATGTGATCATTAAGTTTACAAAGCAGAGCTTACCAGAAGGAAAGAATAAGGCTTTAGATGTGTGCAAGCGCTATAGCCTAGCTAGTTATCTGCTGCTGGTGGCACCACAGCAGCTGCTGCTGGGTGATTAAACTGTTAACAGTGCTGGCTGACGTCAGCTTTCCGAGAAGCCTAGTACCGGTATGTGTGATTTACTATAACAAGATCTTAAGTTTTTCCTGTTGGCAAATGACATGTAATATTTACAAAGGTCTTGGTTTCTCTCCAGTAGAAACATTTCAGATAAAGTGATACATGAAAGGGAAAAGTAACGCTTTCATTTCCAGACAAAGTAATGCAAGGAGATATATTTTACTCTGACATATATGTGTCTTAAATCAACTGTGGCTTGGCTTTGGTAATATTTTTTCTTTATACAGATGTATCATAAATTGTTTTAAGACTCCTGAGAGTCACAATGGTGTTGACTTGCAGCTGGAATGCTAATGAAAACAGAGACTAAATGAGTAACATTCTCACACTTTCATATGAAAGATCAAAGTTTTTTTGCCTACTTCTGTTTTTTGTAAGTTTATGTGGCACTGCGTGTAAAAGCTAGTGGTTTAAGGAGACAAGCAGGCTAAGAATCCCAAATAATAGTCCTTGTAGAAAAGAGACTTATTTTCCTGACTTGTGTAAGATAAGCACATGCTGAAGAGGTTAAAGGTTGTCCATTAGTGATAACCTAATAGAAGTAAACTTATTCTTGGCCTTATAAAGGATCCATGTATAGTCTTGTGTCTAACACTTGCCAGTAGCAGCTAGCTAGGGTAAAAAGGCAGAATGAGACTAGTAAGCAGGCTTTTCTTGGTTTCCAGTAATTTGAAAAATACTTGTAAAATAATATGAGCAATATCAAGAACAAGTGTCTAATTTGGTAACTTTATTTTCTGATTCCTGTTAGCATTTTGCTCACCTGGGGTCGTATCGGTGGATTTCTGCTTAGATAAGCCTCATGTGATATAAACCGGCTGCAGTGTAGAGGCTTAATCTGAGTTCAGCTATCAGAGCTGCACTGCAGGAGATAATTTGCAGTCATTGCAGTCACTGGCAGTTCCTTAATGAAATTTCTGTCTTCCTGAAGTGTGGTGGATTCTCTTAAAGTGATGCCTGTTTACTATTACTCTTCTTGCAGATAGTCTGTCTGGGCAGGTGAGCTTTGGGGGTTCTCCGTTTTTTGGGCCTCAGTTCCTGGCATGTAGTTATGTATACAACTCTAAGCTAAAAATGTGGTTTACTTAATACTGTTCTAGTCTGAAGAATGATTAGTTACAGTGAACAAGTCTGATTACTTAAATGCTTCCTTAAGAAAGACAAATCAGATTAATAAACTCTAAAAACAGCTACAGTGTTTTTTAATGCAGTATTGTGGTATGAGACTGTCTCTTTCATATTGACGTTATGATTTTAAACAGTGCTTTGACAGCTTGTCCTTGTCAGAAATGTCATCTACTGTCTTGCCTGTATAGTCACAGGAGATGACAACTTTGTAATTAATTTTGATTAAATTTGATTGGAAAACCTGTGAAATGAGGTACAGTTTTGCACATCCTGCTGCTTTGGGATATGTAAGCTTATATTAAATTAATAGGAGAAAAAGCTCTCTGAATTATTGTGAGTGTAATGCAAGTTCTTCAGATTTTTAGCTCTGTTCAGTATGATGATTCTCTTTCTGTGAAACCTCAGTTCACAAAAATCTTGGCATTCTGAACTTAAAGGGAGAGAAAATCAGTGAAATGATCTGTTGTCATAGAATAGACTGCTGCCTTCTCTGGGTTGTGGTGGTGTTACATTAAGGAAATGTGACTGTTGAGAGAGCTGCTTTTTGTATGTGTATGGGTTGTTTTATTTCGGTAGGTTTTTTGGAAAAAAAACAGGTATTCCAATTTTCTGAGTAGTTTCTATTAATAGCTCTGTAAGCAACTCTCTGATGAAGTATTGTGAGGCAAGCTCAGCTATTAAAGCCATGTGAGAAATTAGTTTCACATGTTTTTCTAGTTTGACATTTAGTTCTTACTTCCATGTATTAGTTAAAATTAATTCCCTAATTTCTTGTCTGACCGAAACATGCCTGTGAGAGCACATTCTCCAAGATGGTTAGATCTGTAATTTTTGAACTATGTCTTAATTTCAGATGATCATAGTCGTGTAAAACTGCAGAACACAGAGAATGACTATATTAATGCCAGCCTAGTGGTCATAGAAGAAGCCCAGAGATACTATATTTTAACACAGGTAAGTAGTTCTAGTTAGTAAATTATTACAAGGATTGAAAATATGGAGGGCACTTGTTACACTGGAAATTTATATGCAATCTATATACAATGTTACATACACAAATATATGTCTTCATAATATAAATATAATCTATATATTATTTGTTGTGGCGTGCACATCTTGAATACTAATTCCTGTTTGATCGAATTGCAAACTTATTATTTCTATTTTAAGAAAAGACTACTTCGTTATGCATTTTACTGCACTTGCAGCTTTTCAAGTGTTTCTGCTCCCTCTTTTCTTCAGCTCTTCTGGAAACACATTGCAGCTATACCTTTATACCTTCATCCTGTTACTCTTGTGCATTCATCTTCTAACCAGGCAGTAGTACCAGTGTCCAAACTGTGACACACCTTCCCTGAGTTTTAACTGGTTTCTGTTTAAACTTAGAATATCTGTGCAGTATAGTTATTCTCTTGCCTGTTGTGTATATCATTCTATTAATAGTTTGTGTAAACATTTCAGGGGAAGAGTTTTTCCTGTTTCACACAATAAAACATTAACCGAGTTCAAACACTGCTTTGCCTATATGTTCTCCCACCCATTATTTTTTTCTTTGCCACACAGGGTCCACTGCCTAATACATGTTGTCATTTTTGGCTAATGGTATGGCAACAAAAAACCAAAGCAGTTGTCATGCTCAACAGAATTGTTGAAAAGGAATCGGTAAGTAATAGTAGGCATTTAATGTAAGTCGTAAAGCAAGCCACATAACTTTAATCCTGTTGAATGCTTTTCAACTATGTTTTATTAGGTCTGATTGATAAATCTATTAAAAGAATTAACAGACTTTGACAAGTGTACAGCATAGCTTTTGCACATATTTAACAAAGTGATGAAACTGAGAGACTGAGTTCAGTTCAGTATAACCAGCATGTGACAAATAAACATTCAAAAAGATGCAAGAAATCTTCCAGGAAAAGAGACTGTAGAGACAAAACTACAGTGGAGGAGAAGCTAGTTTAAGATTCTCTGGGATAAAACAGAAGGTAGGAGAAAAACCTTTGAATTCAAGTATCTTTAGATTATTCTAACAGATTTTTTTGTTTATTTGTATAGGGATCTTACCTGGTGGTAAGAGTGGAGCCATGCTGCTGCCACCAACTGTCAAACAGGCCTAATTATTTTTTATTATTTACAAGAGATCATGAATATGAAGAATATGTAAATCTCTTGGTGTAGTTTTTTTTCCTATTGTGCTTAAAGCCGCTGTGGGTTTCAGCTACATTTTTTTTTTCTTCAGAGTTATTTTGTTAGCAGAAAGACTCAACTATTTCATTAAAAAAAAATCACATACTTTGATATACGCCACTTTTTGGGAGGGTAAAGTCAGAGTGCAGGCAAGAGGAATACAGGAAGTGTGATAGTTTTGCATTGCTTTGTTAGTTCATTATTCAGTTTTACTAGAACTTTCCAGTGTTAGGCAAGACTTCTGCAACAAAAGATTATTTAATCTTACAATATTTGGCAGAACATGTTACACAAAATCTGTAAATGTGCAGGTGTGTACATGGGAAATGGAAGAGGAGATATGTTAAAATAGCTCAGTAGATAGCTCTCCCTGTTGTTGGTGGAAGGAGGGGGACAAAAAAGGGGCAAGATATGTCTTGAAAAATACTACAAGCCCTGAGAGAAAAGCAATCGGAAGCAGATAAAGCCTGAAGATGTAATAGCACTTGAAACAATTGTAGTAACTTGGTTGTAAGAGTTGCAGACTTTCAGAGTTACTCAAACTGGGGATAGGAGTATGTACTTGAGTTTGATATTGTGTAATAGATTCTCCAAAGTTGTTGATATGCAGCCCAAGATGCTAAAATGCTTACTTGTTTTTTGAATAACTTAGGTGAAGTGTGCACAATATTGGCCAACAAAAGAAGAAGAAGTTATGACGTTCAAGGAAACAGGATTCTGTGTGAGGCTAGTATCTGAAGACATCAAATCCTATTACACAGTACATCTACTGCAATTAGAAAATATCAACGTAAGCTTTTTCTCTGTCTCTATGGCTGCTACTTCCAGGCTTAAGGAAAAAAATTGTTGGAGATGTTTAGCAAACTGTCACTACAGGTTTGACTCTGACTTTGCACTGAAAATTTCAATGTTTTTTGCGTCTGATAATGTTGAAGGTGTATGTGTGGCATATGGGCAACAGAGCTGGATCTGTTTTAATCTGTACATTAAAAAGGAGAATAGCTTCAACATTCTTAATATTTCAGTTTTCACATAGGCAGTTTTTGACATGCTGAATGTTAATTGATGGTAGTGCTGATTTGAAGAGGAGCTGTAAGAAGTATCATAAGAGGAGGAATCTAGGAACTGAAACTTACAGCTCTTTGAAATACCAGAAATCACTTGACAATTAATGTTTTTATAGAACTCTGCCCTTTTTCCCCATAATTTTAGTTTAGCTAAGTGCCTTTTTTGGGGGGAGGGGGAAGGGCCCGGGGGGTAGATATCACCTGTAGATAGGTAACTTTACCTCCTCTTGCTTACCTCCCGTTTTGTTCTACAGGACCAACCGTCCTTTTATCTTAAAAAAAATAACCACTCTTGACAATTTAATGAAGTTAAGCTCAAAAAAAAAAAAAAAAAAAAAAAGTTCCTGGCCTGAGATTGGGTTGGAATTTGCTGCTTCTGTTTCAGAGCTGAAGACAAGATTGAAGAGCTTGTCTGTCCCAGCTGTGTCTTGTAAGATATTCCATCTCCCTATAAACCTTGTCTTGCTTTGAAAGTAATTATATGGCAAGTTTCATTCAAGGTTATTGTGGTAGTGGATTTGGGGAAGGAAAGTTTGAAGATGTTAAATTGCGTCTTACTTGTGTGACCAAGCCTTGATATATTTGGTCAAAGTTTTTTGAGTTTATAGTAACTATTCGTGATACTTTGTGATGCTGCTTGTTAATTTGAAACATCTCTCACAAGATTAACGTAATAAAATTTGGCATGTTGCTGCCTGGTTTAATCAGTGTAAGAAGAGAACTGGGTGAAATTCTGTTCTAGTCACCTGAGGAATTCCTGTTCAGTTGGTCTTTTATTAACAGCAAAGGCAGAGAAAGGAGGGATGGTGCTGATAAGCCAGTGGCTAAGGGGGGAAAAAAACCTCACCGTTTTTGGAAACCTGAGGCAAGTCTTCCTTATTATCAAAAATATTTTGTTATTCTGTTAACACAATTGTCTCTAATATCAGGCGTCTTAATTTTTCGTTTAAGATTAAAGGAGGGGGGTGCAATTCCCCAGACGGATGCAGTTTTCATGAAGTGTGGATGTTTGGACTTAATGTTAAAGCCCCGTGTTTCTGGAAAATGGAGAAATCACATGGGAAACAGAACAGCTTATTATTGCTGACCTTTGGGGGTTAAGCCATTAAGCATTTAAGTTTTTGGGTTTGCTTTGAACTTGTAGTGCAGGCTCTTTACTTCTGTATCGAGCTTCTTGATTTATGCACCTCAGTTTCACAGATATTTAGCAAACTTACTCTATTAAATTTTTGTTTTAGTTCTTCAGTACTCTATAAAGCTCCACACATATTGATTGCAGAGAATATTTTTTAATACAAAACTACAGCTTACTTGGTTATGTACATAGAAAAAAAACCCTTAATTTCCCAAATAATGCTGCAAAGTTTTAAGTGCAGCCATCTATAAGAATTTAATAAATATGCCATAAAACTTGTTAGAGCTGAATATTTACAGTAACTGTAAATATAACCATTTTTCAAGCTATTCTCTGGGGGGACTTGATGAGGGAAGATTAGTGAGAAGCTGAGCTCTGTCCCACAAGGAATATATGATGACAAAGGCAAATGCTGCTGCTCTGCACAAGCTCTAGTATTTCTACAACTGTAGAATTAGATTTACTGTCTTTAGTAAAAACACTTCTGAAATCCTTTCAAGTAAACAGTTCTTGTTACTGTAACAGTTTTAATTCATCAGCAATGTAGAACTCCAACAAAGTGCCTGTTTCATGGTTTTAGCTATGGAAAAAGTCTTCTAACTATGTAATTTAAGAGAAGTTAGAAAAACAAGTGAGTTTTGTTAAGGTTTACATCATGCCATTTGGCAGTTTCGGGTTTGTTTTTGCTTTGATGGCTGTTATACTGTAAAACTTTGGAGGTGATGTTTATCTTTCCAAAACTTATCTTTACAAAAATTTAAAAATGTTTTTAATGTGTTTTGTCTTGCCTTTTTTTTTTTTTTTTTTTGCCTGACATGGTCTGCAGTTTAGAATGCAGAAATCTGAGGCTGCTGTTCTCCCCTGGTTCACTGTGTATCCTGGATCGTTTCATGTCTGTAGATGAAGGCATCTGCCTGCCTTTGCCCATGTCAGAAAGTAATGAGAGAGAAGATTATTCTGCTCGTGTTAAATATAATCATTTATGTAAGAAATTATAGCACGTCTGTGTCTTGAAGCAAAGGCTCCAAGTGTGAGAGAAGATGTTTCTGAGGGAAAGAGGACGTAGGCTCGCTTGCATGTCAGTGTTCTACAGATTTCAAGGATGTCACTTCGACCGTATTGACGTAGAGATGAGTACTGGTTATAGGAATCTGGTTCTCCTGTTCCTCTACCCTGCAAAGTTGGTTGTGGTTTGATCATCATTGGCCTGTTAGCGTTGCCAGCTGTCGGGGAGAGCTGGCCAGTGTGGTATTAACTTCATGAGCTTATTAAGCTGGGATGCTTATTTACTGGAAGATTATCCTAGTATTTCCTGAAACTTGACCTTGGTTTGACTCACTTTCTTGGAAAGTCCTTTTGTTTGTTTATTTAAATGTTATCTGGTGGCTATTCTAGGTTTTCTTTTTCCACTATAGCTAATCTTAAGGAATAACTCCTGGGAAAAAGATGTTGTGAATACTGTAGAATAAGCTAGTTTTCATTATCAAGTAATAACATTTTTGCTGGCTGTATCATATATAAAGTTATGTTGCCTAGCTGAATCTTGTAGTTCAGCTTTTTTTCTTTTATTCTTTAAAAGAATATCTAGTTTCCTAGATAATATTCCTGGTAATATTAAATAAAACTAAGTGTTTGTAAAGTTGCATTTAGGGCGATCAGTGGTTGAGGGTCTATACCTTTGTGGCAGGAGCTTTGCATGACCCCCACACAAAAGAAGAGGCTGGGCATGGTAGGCTTGTTGCTCAATACTGGAGGAGAGGTCTCTGAAAGTGGTAAGGACATTCCCATAAAGGCAGCACTTCAGCTGTGCAGCTTGACTTCCAGGAACCCATTTGAAAGAGCTCTTTTGTTTAACACAGAAAATGTGGGATGTTGGAAATGCGCAGATGGATTTGGCTGTGCCAGTAAAACCTTCAGGTTCACAGCAGACCAGCCCATTTCAGTGCTGTGGAACAGGACTCTTAGCAGTAACTCAAGAGGTGCCAAGTTTCAGAGAGTATAGTATCAGAGAGATAGAGGTAAAGCCTTTAATGGTAGGAGGAGAAGGACCAAGAATAATTCTGAGTTAGGGTATCTATTTGGATGAGATTCAGTGTTCTTGTTCTTGTGGAGATACTGGCCTTCGATGTAGTCTGAGCAGGTTGTCACTTGGCCCTGTGTCTGAACAGAAGGTAGAAACAGATAGTCTGCCAAACTGTCCTGTGTGGGAGAAAAGGGTACAGGGAGCAAATGAGTTGATATCTTATGGCATGGTCCCTCTGTGTGTGTGTGTGTGTGCATACATTATACAGCCTGGAATTAAGACTATGTACCCTTGTTTTCAATAGGTAAGTGCCCTTTTTTTCCTCTCAAGGAATAAGAGAGACTGTAATCTGGAATGCTTTATAAGAATGTGTTGGGGGATGTCAGAGATGATAAGGATATTGGCTTGTACCCCATCAGTTACCATTCCAAAGGATCATCTAAGTCTAGAAGAAACAACTTTTAACTTCTTTTTACCTAGTATGTGTATATAGTTCTTTTCTTCAATCACTTTCTTGTGTTTGTATGCATTATTTTCTTTTAGAAATGGAGAAAATTGCTTATAATGTTTTTGTTATAATTTTTTTTATTGTTGATGAAAAGGAAAAATTGCTCTTCTGGAATGCACCAATAATTTAAATATTGCACTCCAACTTTGTGGAGTCTGAGATTTAAAACTATGTGGAAAATAAGCTGACTTGAAGGATTAAAAATAACTTTTCTGGGATTGTTAAACTACAGTCGTGATAAAAGATTTTTTTTTCTCAAAATCACCAGGGCAAAAAAAAAGAAGGGAGATAAGGGGTAGCATTTAACAGCAGCTCTACAGATGCAATTCAAATCTGCCATCAGAGCTTTTCAAATTGACACATGCTGTGCTACTGTCATGCTGCCACCAGTACCTGCAGCTAGTTGGCCATGTTAGGAGAGAGGCAGAAAACAGCGGGTGCATTTAGCATCTTTCTTGCGCACATAAGGAGTAAGTATTTCCAGGAGAAGCCCTGTTAGGCATCTGCAATATAGCTTCTTCTAGGCCTTTACCAAGGCTTTTTCATAAAGCTTCATGCTGCTGTCAGTGGTGTGGGCAGTGTCCATGAGATAGATGCCAATACTCCTTGCTGTTAAAACTTGTGCTGAACAAGAGTGTTGAGTTTACGGCGCTAATAGTTGCATTATTTGTTTGTTTGCACTTCTAGAGTGGCGAGTCCAGGATGATATTTCATTTCCATTATACTACGTGGCCAGACTTTGGAGTTCCTGAGTCCCCAGCATCGTTCCTGAACTTCTTGTTTAAAGTCAGAGAATCTGGGTCGCTTAGTCCTGACCACGGACCTGCCGTGGTTCACTGCAGTGCCGGGATAGGACGATCGGGCACCTTTTCCTTGGTGGACACCTGTCTTGTGCTGGTAAGTGTTTGGCCTTCCTCCTTCTCATTCCCTTTCTCCTCCTGCTCTTTCCCCCTCTCTCATCCCCTCTATGTTTTTTTTGGTCAGAATGCTTTAAAAGTGTTGAAGCAGACCAGTCGATCTGTGAAAACTTAGAGGCATTGTGCACTGCATCCCCCCACTCTGTTTTGGGGGCAGGATACTTTCATGATTTAGAAATGCGACTCTAAGTAGGTTTAAAAATCCGTCTTTGAGTACTTTATTTTCAGTTTCCCGTAAAAGAAATAGTGTGTTTTTGTTTTTTGTTTTTGTTTGTTTGTTGTTTTGTTTTTCCCTTTTATATAAGATGTCATATGAGACTATCAAGATTATATATATATATATATTTATATATATATTTATTTATATATTTATTTATATATATATATATATATATATATATATATATTTAGGAAAGTAAATCCAGAGGTCTCCTTCTCTAAGCGGTAATTATTCAGCAGCTCTGACTCGATCAGAAAACTCCGTGCGAGTTGGGCTGAGAGCTCAGGCTGCCCGTGGCTCTCCCGAACGGAGCAGGTACCGGACGCACTGCGCAGCCCTCCTGGGAGGTCCCCCTGGTGGCCCCTCGCACTGTCCCATGAATGAGGGTGTCTCTTATGCCTGCACCCTGAACCCTGTCATCTGTAACTGCTTATAATTTGGATGGGTTTGAAATGGTAACTAATAAAGTCCAGAGCTTTTCTCTTTGGCTGTGCTTAGCAATAGCAAGAAGTACAGCACAGGGCTAAGTAAAATGGGATTTAGTTAAATTAGAAAAAGCAGTAATCCCATGTTTTGGGTATGACCCCGATTTTATTTTCTGTTCTTCAGTTTTCCTTTTTTTTTTTGTGTGTGTGTGTGTGTGTGTGTTCTAAAAAAATGTATCTTTTCATGCGAGTATCCATTATTATTCAAATATTAAAGTACAAGTTACTTGATTTAAAAACACAACAATACAGAGTTGATGGAGAAAAATGTGTATGTTACCTTAAATAACAGAGGCTCTCCCATATTCAGTGACTCCAAATTGCTCTTCCATTCAAGGGTACTAAGAAAAGTTAGCGTAGCTTTATGGTTCTTATTATAACTTTGAAGCATAAATACATGCCTGAGTAAAATTAGGCTTACCTAAATTTCTTAATTTTAAAATTGACTATTTTGGTATAGACTTATTTGGATAATATGTGATCATGGATTTATTCATAATAAATTTTAATTAAATACATTCTAAATTGTTTTCACAGAAGTAATCTGTTTGAAATGTTAATTTGTTACATAACTAATAGCAGCATGTGAAGAAATTTTTAGTTTGAACTTTGACTCATGCATTTTAACTGTACAATATATATTTTTCATTTATCTGTGGCTGTGAATTTTTAAATGTAAATCTCTTTACAGATGGAAAAAAAGGACCCATTATCTGTAGATATTAAGAAAGTATTACTGGATATGAGAAAATATCGAATGGGACTTATTCAAACTCCCGATCAATTAAGATTTTCATATATGGCTGTAATAGAAGGAGCAAAATTTATAATGGGGGATTCAACTATACAGGTAAATATTTAGCTGTTTTATATCTAAACAGGAGCAGTACCTTACTAACAATAGATAATAATGGACTCTTAAGTTATTTTAAAATACAACTTTCTGGGATTTAAATAACTTGGCCTTTTCATTACGTGCCCAAAAGGTATTGGGGTGTTTAATTGGCACTTTCTATTAGCTGAACTTCTAATCCCATATTTTTGTCTTCTCTGAGATAAAATGTAAATATAACTTGTCTGTACTATTATTTTATAATAGATTTTTTGAAAGGTAAAAGTAATATTTGGAATCATTTTGAAAAACGACAAGGATCAGTCTTTTTTTTTTTTTTTTTTCTTTGCTAGATAGTTTCCCAACACTAAAAATGCTTTTTACTACAGATAAGGATTATCAAGAAGTTAAATTATCCCGAGCCTCTAAACTTTGTGTTATTCTTAATAGAATCTAGGCCAGTGTAATTTTTTTTTCCCAGTATGGCTTCCAGTAGGTATAGTAGCTACTCTAACTATAGTATACTTTTTTTTTATTTGCTGGGGCAAGGGAGAGGGGAGATTGTGTAACAGATTTAATCTGCTTTCATCTGCTAAGGCTTTTGTATTTTGTTGACTTTTTGAAATTATGAATGAAACTGGTAAGTTAAAACACGTCTTCTGCATTTCTGGTAGCTGCCAGATTCTTCCCTGTGACAAATATTCTTTGGCATAGCGTGAAGTAAGTCACTTTACAGCTCCACTAAGCAACACCAAGGCAGCGTGATGTTAGTCTGATATCTGCATCTTGTGACCGAAACGCTGCCTGATTCATCTGAACACAAACAGTAACTTAACCTCCTGGTTTTCTGGAAGTGGCTTCTGGTGGTCTGTTCATCTTTCTGCTTTGTGTATTAAAAAGCCATACTTAGAACTGAGCAGCTTCATTTCCCACATTTTGTCCATCTAGATTACAGGATTTCTTGTTTGTGGATACAAGAAAGCATTGTCAGCTCTGAATACTGCTTTCAACTACAAGTGTGTTATTTCTCAACACTAAGAACTTGCCTAAGAAAGCACATTCTTCTATTTTCTCTTTTATTTTGGGGACCTGGTCGGGTGTCAGATGACCTTTCCTCAGCCAGCCTTTTCTGTACTCTCAGTAGCTGTCCTGGCCTCAGGGTCTCATACAGATAATCAGTTCTTGTATTTATAAGAGTGTTTCTCATTTCAAGGCCAGCTAGAGCCTTTTTTTTTTTTTTAACCCATAGGGAAATACCATCCTTCAACCAGACAGAGAGCCTATCTACTCCTGTCTGCTAGTTATGGGGCGGGTGTGAAGCTACTCAATGTAACGCTGCAGTAAAACACGCCGGGTGTTCCTCTCTGGCTCCTCCATGGGTCTCTGAAGTTTCTAAACTGTGCCGGTAAGGAGAGGTTCCGCTATGTGCTGTGCTTGCTTTCAGCTAGAGGGCTGCAACTGCAGTGCCCATATCAGGAGAGGAGCCCATCCCCTCGAGTTGCACCTGTAGGACTTCTAGTGTGACACGAGGAAAGGATCGCAGAGTTTCGTGGCTTTTGTACAAGTGGCCTGAGAAGGTCCCTTGGTTCATAATTGTGTTACATACAGCACTGCATTGTATGAGAAGTGGGGCAAAGGAACATAATAACGTCGCCACTTAGATGAAACAGCTCCTTGATAAAGCAAACTAACCATTGTTTCCACAGTATGGTAGAATCACTTGTCATTAGGCGTTCAGAAAAAACAGTGATACCTGAAAAACTAACTGGTGGCTTCCAGAGGACAAAGAATGCTAAATTTCATAGATCTGTTCTATTTTGTAGCCAGAAAACAGGAATGATACAGTTTTGTCCTGTAACCTGTGAATCTAAAAATTCTCTGCTGTTCCTCTGTCAGCTGCAGATTTTAACATACCTTTTTGTGTCCCCATTCAGTCCACTGGCAGCACGGGCTCTAAACCTCAGCTTCCATTCTGAGATGTAGAAAAAGGGATCCTGGCAGAAGAGAGACCTTCTGACAGAGCTGATGGAGTGCTTGTGTTTCTTGGAGATCGCACCATGTATCAGTTCCTAGAAGTACAAAGATAAAAACACATTGCTAGAAAAAAAAAAAAAAAGTACTAAAATAGGAATAGCAAAGAGGTGAAGAGGTGGTTTTGCCCTTTGTAGGACTTTGATGTTTGTAATGCCAGCATTTCGGCTAAGAAGGCCAGAAATTCACGAGCTCTTATGAAACTTCAGAATCCTTCCCTTCCTGTCTGTCCAGAAATGCTTGAACGGCTCTCCTCACTACTTTTATCTGTCAGTAGTAAAAAGACTTGTAAACACTATCTTAATTTTTGATAGTCTTACTCTTCCCTGCCCGCTAATCTGCTTGTCTAAAACCCCCGTCCTTTTATTATTTAAACAAACAAAAAAAAGTTCTCCTGCTCTTTTGGCTGCTCTTTTGGTACCTTTGGATGTTGCAGGAATTAGTTAGGTGTTTCTTTATCTAACGAGAGCTGCTTGTAAAGAAGTGGTACGAGCTCCTCCAAAGCATGGAGCAGCTTTGCCCTAACAAAATACTCCTGAAGTAAAGAAAAATTGTGCTATGTGCTCTTTTGCAGCAAAGTCCATTTCTTGGCAGATATATCACTTTTGTCTGCCTGTGTTAAGATAGCACACTGACATGTAGCCAGGCTGGGGTTTACTTTGAAAGAAATGACCTTTTTTACTTACCAGTCTTTTTTCATGAGCATCCTTGCTGGTGCTGTGCTAGTCCATCACATGCAGCCAAGAAAGCAGTGCTCACTGAGGGGTCTCCAGTAAAAGTCCCATAGCTTGTTTCAGCCCTCCCTGGCACACGGGTGGCTGTTCATGGGGATCACTGCAACATTTGGTGCATCCAGAGAGTACGTGGTTGACTTACTAGATTTTCCCTTCAGCACGCATGCATCCACTGAAACTTATTTGTTTATCTACATTTGTTTTTTATCCTGATCTAATAGTTCCATTCATCTCTTGTTGTGACTCTTCTGTGGGAGAATGTCTTGTGTGGAGATAATATTTGGTGTTAAAGATGTTTGAAATCTCTTCTCCCCGATTCAGAAAAGGTGGAAGGAGCTCTCTAAGGAGGACCAAGCACCGAGTTCTGAGCAGTCTCCTCCACATCCACCCAAAATAACAGAGAAGTACAATGGCAACAGCATAGGCCTGGAGAAGGAAGATCAAGTGGAGAAAATAAATGCCGACCTGTCCAATAAAGTTCAAGATATAACAGATGGAAGCATTGAAAGGTAGGCAAAAAAAAAAAAAAGAACAGAAGGGAGAGATACTCCTAAGACAGGTCAAGTTATTGTTATCTGCTTTTCTTACTGGAGGGAAACCTCCATTTAAGATCTTTTTTTAGCAGAGAGAAAAGAAAGGTAGTGTTTGAGGTTTTTTTTTTTTTTTTTTTTTTTTAATATGCAACTTCAGTTATTTCTTGCGATTAGAAGTTGTACAGAGGTGGAATTATAAATAAGGGTCCAGAGTTGAAGCTGAACTTCTTGCTGGAAAGCATTTTCCAGCAGTCTGTGATCTCTGCACAGTGCACATCACATAACTGCTGGTTGGAGAAAGAATGCCTGATACTTGAGAAGCACACCATTTCTCTTGCCTGCTGCTTTCTGTTTAGTGACTGCAGTGTCACTGAAGCCATATTTTACTTCTATTTTTACCAGATTTACCACTGTTGATAGAGTTGTGTCGCTTAGCTGTGATGTGAGCTTCACTTTTGCGGCCAAGTGAGCCTGTCCCGGGTGCTGATGTGTGAACCCGTGGCTCTAGCTCTGAGCAGGCATGAGGTGTGGCCCTGGGAAGAGCCCTGGGCGCCGCAGAGCCCCCGGGCCCCCGGCATCAGCGCCCACGCGCTCCGGGTGCCGAGAAGCAGCTGCCCTGAGCAGATAGGGAGGGCGAAACTCCTGAGGGGTAGCTGGGCGGGATGCTGAATGCCCTAGTGCTCTTTTTATCTCTCGTACTTCAGCATGGAGCCCTGCTGTGTTTTGGGGAGGAGCGACGCTGCGTCCCTAGATAACTGCAGGGTCCCTGCGAGCAGGGGGCAGCGAGGGCGCCGTGTGCAGGGGCCGTCCTGCAGACGGGCTGTGCTCTCCGGAGGGCTTTACGGAGACCTGGCGACAAGAATTGGGAGAAGTCACTCGTAGGGTAATAGCACACAAGTGAGTGTCAGCCTGGGTCTTTGATTAAGACTTAGCTCACAGCGTAAGACAGGCAGCATCAAATCTGCAGACGTGCGTAGATGAGGATCAGTGTACCAGAGAGGGTAGTGCTAACTCTGCATGCAAACATCTATACCCGTACTGCTTTTAGTCTGTGCGTGCAGGGTCTTGCACTGTGCATCCGAGCAGCATCCACGCAGAAAGCCTCAGGTGCTGAAGGGGAGGACTATGCTCGGATGTTAGATTAAGGGCAGTTATTTACTTAGGACTTTTACTTCGTGTATATCATTTACCAACTTTATCAGGCTTCACTTAGTCTTGATGTGCAGTTCCAGATAAAACAGATTTTTTTTACACTTTCATGCTACTGTGACAGATGGGTTAATTACCAGAAATATACTGGGAAGAGAATTTTAGTTTTACTGTTGTATTACGGACTTTTCCTGTTCTGCAACTGAAAATTTACCTTTTCCCTCTCTCCTTCTCTCCAAGTACTGTTCGAAAACGGCTGCGAGAGGATAGAAAAGCTATCACAGCACAGAAGCTGCAGCAGATGAAGCAGAAGCTAAATGAGACTGAAAGAAAAAGAAAAAGGTGGTTATATTGGAAACCTATTCTCACTAAGATTGGGTTTGGTGCATTGATTTTAGTTGGAGCTTATTCTTGCTGGAAAATGTATTTTCAAGAACATTCCTCGTAAGTAAACAATAAGCCTGTCTGCTGTAGCAGATAATCGTGCTGCGAGGTAGTGGCTAGGGGTCTGACTTAAAAGCAGGAAACTCTTTACACCTGGAATGGGTACACACAATTAGGAGCAAACTAGAGCAGTAATTCCAGCTGATCACATGTCAACATCTCAGGACTCTCTGCTGCAGGTACTTAGGAAAATGAACTGTTACCCCCAACAAAGTTGGTTTGTTCTTTTTGTTTTGTTTTTGTTTTTTTTGTTTTTTTTTCCACTTGTATGACCAGGTACAAACTTGCTGCAACTGTTTATACACTTTTAAAAATGGTGTTAGACCAAATCTCCTAGGTAAACCCTGAACTCGGAGTTTAGCTACTGAAGATTGTCTGGGTTTTAATTTACATGCCTGACATAAGCAATAAACAGTATTGTTATTATTTACATCATTAATGCAAAGAAGTTATACATAAATGTGTGTAATGTGTAATGTATTAGTGACGTGAACATAAGCATTTTATATTCTTATGACCTAGGATAAATATATTTTATAATTGCATATTTAATCTTTTTGTAGTTTACTGTACTTTTAAAAGCTCAGTTTGTACACATTTCTGACCAAAAAGAATTTGATTTTGAAATTAAATGTTAATTTGTGCATGAAAATGACAGTGCAACCATTCCCCATATTTTGACTCAGATTTCTGAAATGAGCAGCTAGGGGGTCTGATGAAGCACTTAACAATTTCTTTTTGTTAATTTGCATTCCTTATTTATTTTTTGTAGTTTTCGTTATTTAAATAAGGCTTGGAGATTTGACTTTTTTTTTAAAGCTTTTGAGAAGTTTGCCCCCACTGAGAAAGCCTACTGTTCAAGTGATTAATGTATTCAGACTTCAGCTCTTGTTTGAAGCCCAGCATTGTTAAAGTTCTGACATTCCATTAAATGTGAAACATGATGTTTTGTGTGTCTATAGATTTTAATTGCTCCAAGGAATAAACTTCATTCGCTAGGCATGGGCATAGAAAGTGCATCAAAGAAAAGTCTGACTTCCAAGGGTGGTTTTAATTGAAGAGAGATGTTGTTAATATCCTACTGTAGTCAGTATTTCCACTTGTCTTGGGCATATCTGTAACTCCATGAAGTGTGGGAGAGCCACCTCAAGTGGTGTTTGGGTTTTTCCCGCCCTGCTGCAGAGGTGAGGTAGCAGCAAAGCCCTGAGCGGTCTGTCTTGGGAAGACTTGTGCCAAGATCCCCTCGCTGTTACGCTGCGTGAGCCCCTGCCTTGTGTTCTGGGGCAGAGATTCTTCCGGAACGGTGCCGCAACACGAGTCGCCTCTGCCCTTCTCTCTGAGTGGTGGCGCTGTCTGTGGCTGTATCTAGCTTGAGACCTGGTGTCTTCTCTGCTGGCCTGCAGCGAGAAGCCTGGTTTATGTTCACTCAAATACGGTCTTGCTAGGTGACATTCGAGAAGTTGTTTTTCTCTCTCCCTTGACGTACGCTGATGGAGGGGACGAGGGCAGGTGCCCTTTGGGCACCGCTTGGATTTGGAGCCAAGAAGTGCTCGGCTAGGAAGTGATTTGTGCCTCCATCCAGTGCCCTGCAGCCCGGCTGGAACGTGCCAGGCGTGGGGCCCACATGGGCCAGCACTCACTGCACAGAGCAAAGTCGAGATTCCCACTTTGAAATTCTCATTTCACAATGGCTAATACTGTTTACGTAGTAAACAAATGCACAATGTCCAGATAAAGAAGAATAAAAACAAAACAAGGGCGGCTCCTCAGGAGATGCCGTTCAGAGCATTATTGATTAAAACCAGATAATTTGGTCACGTTAGTGACTCACGGGTTGCTGTGACGCTCTCAGGTGCAGGCAGCTGAAACACTTCAGGGTGGGTTGCAGTGCTAACAACAATAGTAATAACTCTTGGTTAACAAGAGGCTGGCAGAACGTTTTTGATGGTGAAGACTGAAGATTTTTCAGTATTTGCTCTACTAATCCGCAGTGGAAATGTACGTGCCTTGCAAAAGTTATGTTGTCCATGAAAAAACACATGGAATGCAAGAGTGCTTTTGTAACAAATATTCCAGATTCTAGGTGTTTAAAAGCAGATAGGGAAAAAATGCAAGAGCGAGCTTCCCTGAAATAACATTGTTACTTCCATATTCAACATGAAAGGAATTTTCCTGGGCACCCTACAGCCATTAAGCTCTGTGTATTGGCAATTCAAAACCTTTTTTTTTTTTTTTTCCCTCCTGTCCTCCTTAACTCCATTCCCTAAAATTTGGCTATTCTGTTCTCTTTTTGTTCTTTCCTTGGTCATGGGAGCAGGGGGTGTGTGGGATGCTCTTGTTGTATGACATCCTATGTTCTCGATATGATGTAGGGCTGCGTGTGAAACAGCTAATGTGTAAGAGTTGATTCCGCTACATCATTAGGTGCATTTCCAAAGCCTAATTGTTAATTAGGAGTGTTGCTCAAAAGTGTTCTGCACTCAGTCTGTCACTGTGTGGGAGTAGGAAGGGAAATTAAGCGTTAGATTTCTAAGTATCTTCCAGGAAATGATTTGGATGAAACCTTATTTTCTGGACCATCAGTAGCTGCCTCAGGACAAAATTAGCCTTCCTGCCTTCTGTCCTTCAATAAAATGTTTGTGAGAGGCGAGCTGTGTGATACTCTTGTTCAGTAGAATTTCAGTTTAAAACAGTTTTAAACAACTTGAATGTTAAATAAGAACAAATGTGGATTAAAATGAAGGCCTGTCAGTGCCTGGGACCTATGTTTTAGGAGATGCTTAAAGTGTAAAAGGGGGAAAAAATCCTAGTTTCTGGCAAGCTGCAGGTTGTTACTTCACTGCCTCTGAAATGTTGAACTTTTGGTTCAAAAATCTTATGGTGATTTGAACCCTTCACTCGCCATCCTTGTTTTGGAAATATTGTATTAACCACAGTATTTGCATAGCAGACTTCTTAGCATTAGATGAGTTAATGCTTTGGCAGCCAAGTGCACACTTTGCCCAAACCGTGCACGTTTCACAGGATTTCATGTGTGTGTGGGGGCAGATGTGGGAGGACCTCTCCTATCGCTCTGCGGTGTTGAGCTGCCTCGGGGAGAAGCCCGAGCGCGCGCGTGCCGGGCGCGTGGCGACGTGGGCTCTGCGGGGCCCGGGTAGCTTTCAGGCTAGCCAGCGCTCACCGAGCTCTTGGCTCTTGGATGCGCTCGCTGTGGGCACCGGGCTGTAACCTGAGACTTGGCGGCTCCAGCCGCCAGCGGTGATGAGAGCAGAGCCCTTCCGTCAGCAGGGGCTTAAGCCACAGGGATGAGATCTGCAAACGCGACATAGCATACAGCCTTCCTGTTTTCTCTTGCAGTGTTTTAGATCAGTCTTTTTTTTTTTTTTAATGTATTAAAAATAAATATGTTCAAAAGTGTACCTCTGTCTGAGTCTTTATTTAAATTGGAAGCATTAATATTTGGAAGAATTCTTTAATGTTTTAACTGACAGAAATCTGCTGTAAATCAAGTAGTGTTTATAGAAGGTTCAAGCGCTTTGCTTCTAGCTCCCTGGGTATTTTGATGCTGTGAATAGCGAGGTCCTTTTACGTGTCCTCAAGCGCAGCCTAACCTTGCCTCAGGACAAGACGTTCCGTGCTGGAATGGCTCCCATGGCATGCACAGAACTTGCCTAGGAATAATTCTTTGCCTGCTGCTCTGCCAGGACTGGCCTGCAAAGGCCCGGAAGGCAGTGGCAGCGCCTTGAGGTGCCGCCCTCTCTATCCCTCTGAGGTGGAAGAAGATCTCCGCAAGGCTTGCAATTAGGTGCAGGAGCTCTCCGGCAAGTAAGGTGCCTAGTTAGCCCGTTACACTGTGGAAAATCCCTGTGGAAAAGCACCGGCGTTGCCACAGTACGGGGTGGTTACTACAGCGAGGGCATGAGCGGCTGCTTTGTGGCTTATCGCGAGTTGCAAACCCGTTGTCTGTTCTTGCTCTTCCTTTGCACTGTGTACTGAATCGGTGACTCTCTTTTGCGTTGTATGTCGCAGGCCGAGACTGACTGACACCTAAGCCCTCGAGACTTGTGAATATGCTGCAGCTATAAACTGCAACTCATTGACATGCAAAGCAAGACATGACCCCTCTTCGGGAACAAAACTGAGGTCTAATAAATACTGAGAAGACCTCAATTATCTGTTTACAGCGTAAACTCCATCCAAGGGATGAAGAATACCACCAGCATGCTACTCGGCAAAACAGAATACTTTGCTGTCTTGTTTTTTATAATGCCTGTATTAATGTAGAAAGATGTAAAAGAAATAAATTAGAAAATACTTTGTTTTGTACTGCCATTCTTATTGTATTTTTATATGTTTTTGGCAGCATTAAATATTTTTTTAAATTGACAACATGCTGTTGTGTGCGCATTATGTTAGGAAGAAAATGTTAAGAGAGTCTTGGTGGGAGGGTAAAGGGGGATTTATATGTTATCTGAAGACTTCCCAGTTTCCTCTATGACTGGAGGAATTCCAGAAATATTCTCCATAGAAGGGTCTTCATACAAGCACTCCCACAAATCTGCTGCCAAGAACTGCAGTTGGCCAGGAACCTTCACACTGTTCTGTTGCCGAGTATCTCTTCGTTTATCTACCTTGTTGCTTTAGTTACCCTCCTAACGTCTCCTCTAACGTGGAAGGGAAAGTGTTTCGTTAGTGCTGATGCCTTGAAGGAAGGAATGACAGGAACTCTGAGGTTCAATACCCACAGTTGTACAGAATTAATGGTACTGTGAGCCAGGGGGAAGCACACAACGTCAACCTTAATTAAAGGGGTTTGGGATTATGCCATTAGGAATGTTCCGTGTGTAATGTTTTATTTCACATCCTGAGTCCCTGATCTGTGCTTTGCTGGATGCATTTGAAAGGGCCAGAGTGGAAAAGCAGGGGGAGCTGGAATAGGATTTAAGGGGCTAGTTCAGTGAGCTCAGGAGGGTTTGGAGCCCTGTGTATTCTACAACAATTTAAATTCTGCATTGAAGTTCTACAGCTGTTTCAAGTAAAGACTTAATTTGCAACAAATTCATATGAATACTCAAACTAGGATGCTGTGGGATTTTCTGTGTAACTGTACTTTGCATATTTTTGTGTATCTGTGTAAAAGGGGCTTGTATAAATGAGACAGTTTAATGTTGCTGAAGGTGGGGAGGAGGAGAAAAAGCATGAAAGACCTGGGAGTTATGAGACTACTAAGGGTATTTCTGCTGAAATAAGTAGTTTGAAATACTAGCAAAAGCTAGTTTTCAGACTGATTCAGGAAGCAACTAAGTGGGAAACTGAAGTCAAACGTGTATTTCAGTTAAATATGTGCTTGGCACTATTGCAGAATAGTGTAAACCACCACCTGCATCTGGCTTGTCTAAGTGTTTTAAAGATCTCTGGGTGACTAGAACAGTTCATAGTCTGTATTAGATCGGAAGTATTAAAACCTGATGACACTTTCATTTTCAAGTCTGTTGATGGAGCTGTGCAACCAGGCATTTCAGAGCAAGGGACCAAGATGTGGCCCAACTGACTGCAGTGAAGGCTGGCAGTGTGGAAGCGCCAAGGGGAGCCAGCCTGTGCTGCGTGCAGCAGCTCTGGAGCTGCCTGTTGGACTCGCATGCTGCCAAGGTCCACGCAAGCTGTGCCGTCCCGCGCTTTGGCCTCTTACAGCTGCACTATGCACATGGCAGCGGCCCTGGAGGTGCATGCACTTCATTCTCGCTGCTGTCCTACAGAGGGGAGCGCTCAGCTCTGTCTGCTTTAGCTCCTGGTGCGCTCCCAGGTATGGATGGCTCTGTGCATGGTGGCCTCATCCCCAAGTGGCCTGTTCCCCAAACCCTTCACCCTTCCCTTTGAAGGGCCTCTCTCCCCAAGCCTGCCCGCTAGCTCTGCTTCAGAGTAGCACTGTGAGCAGCCCCTCCTAAGAAGTAAAGGGGAGAAGAGCACTGCTACCACCAAGCCTCTCTGGAGTGCTGGTGTTGCTCTTTGCTGCTCTTATAACAGGAGCACAGTTGGTGACTGCTTCTCTGAAGAAGGCATTTCAGAAGATGAATGCAGGCAAGCAGCTGCACTCTAGGAGAAAAGACCACCTGTTCCTCAGCACAGCCCCAAACGTAGATGCATGACAGACTTACTTGGAGATGTTTCAGCTGAAGAACTGTGAATTACGACTACCCAACCTGCCTTTTTCCCCAGCTTCAAGAGCAATTCTGCAGCAAGATATATAGCTTTTCCTGGCTGTGTTACTGGGCTCAAGCCCAGGGCGAGAGCGCAGGGGGCATCGCAGCCGAAGCCGCCCATCACCCCCTCTTCCCTGCGGAGCACCGAGAGCCACTTGCAGCACCCATGGGGAAAGAGGCTGTGTCTTTTCCACAGGGGCAAATCAAGCCTTGAGTTCTCCCTGTTGAGAATCGCTAGCCTGGGGGCTTGCTCACCTACCCTTCTCCTGCAAGTTCTGTTCTGCAGTGCCTCACTTGAGAAGGTACTTCATATTCGTCTAACTAAGCTAAACTTCCTGGGAGCCAAACAGCAGCTTTATCTTTTGTCTTCAGTAATTTATTTGTCCTCACAGTAGCTTTTTAAAAGAAAGCTCTCTTAAGTAGCAAAGATACTTCACTGCTAATTTTTCAAAACACTCACATGGTCAGTTCTTTCTGCAGCTGTGCGTGGCTTGCTGGGGGCTAGCACATGTATCCCTGCCATGACTACAGACCAGGGTGGAAGGAGGGCACCATCCTCAGCCCGATTCTTTCAGCTTTGTTACCAGCTCCCCGGCTGTTCTAGTATGCCTAAAAAACAGGTGTTTTCATCTCACGGCGTGCTCTGTTTCACTAGTCATCTTTTAGCCTCCCAGAAACTCCTCCGTGGCAATTGTCATTTTGAAAATGGCTCAGATGATTGCTGTTTTGGGGTTTCCTTTGCCATGATCTAGCCTCTGTTGTGAGGGTTTCAGGTAAGTCCTTCGTAGGTGCTAGTTATAACATCAGACAACAGATACACTATTTCCACCTTTAAATACTCTTTTAATTATTGACCACTTCACTGCAAATTTTTAAGATTTTTCTGTGATACAGGGTTCACTTTCTACATTTTTGTAACATTATAAAAATTGTTTATGGCCTGCCTAGACTTCCTCTTCACTATAAAGAATTCAAATAGACATTTCTGTAGTGTAACTTTTTTTAACTACTGGTCAGAAGTTATTTAGAAGTTTTTTTGTAACTGAATGTCTGATTAAGATAATCTAAACAGATGATGTATTTTAACCCACCTGTTGTGAGGATCTCTGCCCTCTGGAGAGAAAAGCTTCTGCAACACACTTAGGTCAGACAACCTAGGAATATGGGAAAGCTGATGCAAATGTGGCCGTGGAGGTCAGGACTTTTGAGACATTTCTCCATGGCTGAAGAATTTTAGAAGAGCTCTAACTGATAGAATTCAGCTTTTAAATGCTCAAAATACTAAATTTCATGCCGTAAAGTTTTGATTAATAGCTGAAGAGAGATTCCAGTAGTGGAAAACTGTGTATCACTAACACAGGTTCAAGATAAGTCAACCAAATGACAGCAGAGAACAAGACCAAGAAAGCTTAATATTCCATTGCACTTTTTTTTCAGAAAAGTATTTTGTTAAGAAACTAAAAGAATAGTTGAAAGGGGAAGGGAAAAGGAAATTCATTCTAGCTAGTTAACTACCTATAAACTACATGCTGCTGCTTTTAGGTTAAAATGCATTCCAGCCTTACTGTTTTCTTAGGGATGTTGTCCCTGTGTCACACACAGAGACTTACCTGATGCCTTTGTGTACAGTTTCATATTCTTGGTGCTGCAGCACAGATAAATGGCTTTTCTTCAGATGCCAACAGATGGTGCAACCACAGCAGGAGGAGCAGCTGGTGAGGCAGTGTCTTCTCTGAAACCAAGGCTGGGGTCTCAATTCCTGTTAAACTCTGCAACAGATTGGTAGTGCAGCGTGTGCTGAGATTATCTGGCCCTCTGCCTGCCCTGGCTTTGAGCATATAAATCACAGGGCACCACCAGTAAGTCTACACTTGGAAACACTCCTAGAGCCTTAGTGAATCATGCTTGGCTTGGCTGCATTTTATTTGAAATGAATTGAAATAATTAAAACTTTTTTAGATGCTCATTTTTAAAAGCTTAATGCTTTGTTATTAAAAAAAATCTACATATTCCATCAGTAGCTAGCAGATACATTTTCTTAAGATGTTACAACACTGGTTTAATTAAAAGGCCAACAGAAATGACTGGCTAGTGTTGACTTAAACACCAAAAAAGTAATTCAGAAAACTAAGCAGCAAATACAGAAGCCCGCCTTAGTACTAAAACTATCTTTAAACCATTCATTTTGCAACAGTGGCCTCTCTTATTTATTTCGTTTGTTTTAATGTGTGATTTAAAAAGCCTGGGAGTCGACCTTGGTGTATCAAGTGTTTTTTAGTACCTTGTATATCTTGCTTGAACACAGTACATTCTAGACCTTGATACAAGCTGGATATTTGGTCAAACAACTGCAGACAGTCCTGTTTGGGTTTGCTATGTGTGTTATCCAAACACCAGGGCTTTATACAAGAGAGCTCCCTAATGCTCTCAATAATGTTTGCAGTACTGAGCATCATCTAGAAAACAGTCTGGAGGCAGAGATGGTTAGTAAGCTCATTGGCTATAGCACAGTGTGGCTCACAGGTGTTTGTTAGAATAATGACACTTGTTGGTAGGGCCTATAAGCAGCAACTAATTTGATCCCCAAGGAATTAAGTAGTTAAGCAGAGCAAACTAACAAACATTGCTTGTACAATCATCTTTCTAAAAAAAAAAACTTAAAAAGTTGGTGTCTGATGATAATTACCCCTTTTTCCACTAGAAATGTTCTAGCGTGATTAGATGCTTAAGCATCTCACATGCACATGTAGTTGTTTTCCAAAGCAGACATTACAATATGCAAGGTGTGGTTGAAGAGCTGGTTTGTTGATGGGTTTGGTGCAGCATTTTGAAAGCTAGTGTGAATACACTCCTTCAGGGCTGCTGCTTCAAGGTGGCCGTGGTGGTGACTGTGTGACCCCTGCATGAAGGCAGGGATATTGGCACACTAGTCTGGGCCCAAGGCCTAAACCAGAGGCCAGTACTGCTAGGGCACCAAGGGCCATGCACCAGCTGCTACGGGGCTGTACGGGTTTCTGTGCCCAAGCTGCAAAATCAGGTGCTTAATTCATGAGAGCTGCAAGCAAAGAGCTTAAGCGACCCCTTGCTCCTAGTCCCCCCTCTCTACCTGCTGCATATGGTGCCTTCATTCCCCTCTTTAAGAACAATTTGCACCTCATGAAAACCTACAGACCATACAACTGATTTTAGCAGGCACCTCCAGTATGTCAGTTTGTCTAGCGACTCCAGCAGAATTCCACAATTCTCCAGTATGTCAGGAAAGCTCCCCTTCTAAAGCCAGCTCCAAACATTTGGCATTCCAAGGCAGGGTATTTGCATACATGGTTATTACAAGCCTCTCCAAGCCCAGTACTGCTCAGTCACAGCTGATGAATTAATTTCACAGAAAATATAAGAACCCATCAAAATAATGGATGACATTTGAAGAACATTTACAGCACGAGTCCTTTTCTAAAAATGCAACAGTTGAAGAGTATTTTAAGAATGATAATTCATCACTGAATTTTAGATAATTCATCTAAAATAGGCTGCAAAATGGCTTAGCCTTCTACATACTTACAGCTGGAGAGAAAAAAAGAAAGCACAACACAGAATAACAAAACCACTCAAAGTTTCCTGGAAAGTGATCTTATGATCATGGGCTAAAATAACTTTTTAGGCTCACAATGATGCTGTGATCCTTTTAGTCGTGTTACTTTGCTCATCTTACGTTGAATGCCAGTTCTACGCTAGTTGCTGCTTTGTTCAGAGAAGCTTCTTTCCTCTTACAGTTCATGGCTTGGAGGGCAGGACTAAATTACACTATGAAGCACCTTCATCCTGAGCGCTCTGCAAAAGCTAGCTGGGAACACAGCTTCCATGTGAAGCTCTGTGAACTGTTACTTTACATTTCTAGCACAGCATTTAGCAATAAGAAGCACCAGGGTTACACAATTCAGACCTTAAAAAACAAAAGAAAAAAAGGACCCTGGAGATGTCATTAAGTAAGCACACAGCCTTTCCAGTTCTCCTAATGCCATCAGCAATTAGCTCCTGCTTACATTGTTCTGTACATACCTAGGCTCAGGACCTACACAAGTGCTGCATTTAACGTGAGACCGTCTGCCTTAGAAGATGTTATGTGACAGCAGGTCAGCGTATAATTAGTTGAAGCACTTGTTCCACCTACCCGTTCTCCAAGATGCAAAGTAGACATAAGACTGTAAAATGCTTAGATTTCCTGCCTGCTACCAAAACAATTTTGTTCATTACCTTTAAGTCTTAGGGCACTCTGTTAACACCCAAATTTGTTTCTAGTAAGGCTTATCTACCTAGAAAGCTTTGGCATTTTTGCAACTCTTGAAAGGAAAACAGAAATTAACACAGTGAAAGTACATGAAAGCAGATAGAATAGACCACTGTTTCTCTTGCCCTTCTCAGCTGAAATCACCGCAGTAGCAACAGGACAAAGAAAACAGAACAAAATTCTCTCAAAACTTTACCTAGCTTTTTTTCTCCAAAGCCTTCCTGGTGATATAAGGAGATACAAAGTTGACAAACAAGAGCAGGGTTTCATCTTCAGGAAAAGATCTGCATATCAACCTCAGGTTCTCAGCTATTTGATCAAACAAAGGAAACTGCAAGCTTTCCCATGGTAATAATACTAACCAAAGAAAAAGGTTTTTCTTTTCCAATTTTCTTTTATTAAAGAAAAAAAGCAATATTCCCATAAACAACTGTACAAACCATATTTCTTTGGTCAATAAGCCTAATATGCAAAAGGAATTTTCTTCTTAATTAAAGAATATTTATGCACACAGCAAAGCAAGCTGCTGTTGCTTGGCAATTACTGGGCAACCGTCTTCTCCGGGGATGTTCCATGTATAAGGGAGGCTTGCAGGAAAACCCAGAAGCCATTAGAAGAGCGCAGGTGGGAGACCACTGCCGAAAAGCAAGCGCCAAGAACTTGGTATTTTCCACTGTGAAGAAGTAGCTGTAGAATTGTTGCTCTGCAACAGGAACACAGAGTAATTCTTCATAAGCTTCAAGAGAATAATGCAGTTTAATGTAGTTCTATCTCTGGCATACATATTAAGAGAGAGAGCCTTTCAAGTAATGATACAATTACAGATTGCTTTAGAGAAGACTACTCTAAGATCAAACCAGTTCAAACCTTTAGATTTCCTCCATGCCTGTCAAACACAGGGTGAATTCCCAGGGTAATTTCAGTTAAAATGTATAATACAATAAGATAGTAAGAATATAATCTGGAGAAGTATAAAAATATAAACATATTAGATTATAAACAAGACATATTCGATGCTGTCCTTGGTGACCAACGACCAAAGTGAACCAAGCCCATAAAAGACCCTCTCAATCTGCAGAATTTGGTTAAACATTTGTTAAGTTCTGGACTGAACAAAAATGAAAATAACTGTCATAAAATAAGAAAAACAAGAAGTTTAGATGAGAAAACAGCACTTACTTCACATTTAATTAGCTGGAGCCATTCATTAAGATAGTTAACAAGAGCAAAGGCATCAGGGATATTGTCCCCTTCAGAGCAGAATTTCAGAAGAACTGCCATTTGGATTCCTTTTGAACAACTGCAATAAGAACAGGCACATTTTTTTGTCTATTTTCCTAACTCAGAACTCAGAGTTCATATTTATGAATTAAGCACAACAATCTCCATAAGATTTACTAAAAAAAAAAAATCCACATTTATTTGGTTGTGTTTTCACACCTCAGGCCTTCCTGTTCCAGGAATCACAGGTTTGGGCAGAGTTACCCAGGGTGCTGCTTGTGCACTCAGGTTGCATTTTCATCCTTTTGTTAGGGTACTATGACTATCTAAGTGCATTTCAGACACAGGTTTTATAGCCTGCATATCACTGCTTTACTCATAAAATTCCCAATCAAAGATAGAAAACAGCAGAATATGGAGAAAGAAATTTGGGTCAGGCAGAGCAGAATATGTTTGGTACTTTAAAGCTGAAAAAAATGACAATTATTCATACGGGAAAGAAAATGAGAGGGATGAAAAAAAAGTAACAATATAACTGGTCACCAAAGGGAAAGCTAACACACAAGTTATCAAGCTTAACACATTGATACTTAAATACACCTGCTTTGACATAACTGAAAGGCTTTAATCTCAGGGAGAACATTTTGCAGCTCTACATTCAAAGAGCAGCAAATAAAAATGCGTAAAACTGCGTAAGTCTTGCAGTTGAGTGGAAAAAGGTAAAGACAGAAATATTTCCATGCTCTGTTTTGCTAAGAGGGACAACACGACAAAATCTACCTCTGCCCCCTACCAGTGAATCAGTAGTTTAAACAATTTTACCTATCCCCTGAAAACAGGGCACATGTTCCTATATGCAGCTCACTCACCACTCGGTAAACAGCAGTTTTGTGATGCCACCTCCAGGAATATTTAGAACTTTCTCTGTATCATTTACTCCAGGGTAGGCTGATACTTTTTCCATTTCTTTCCATTTTAATCCCTGCATAAGGCCTGCCACTGATTCCTCAAGAGCCGGTGTAAGTAGGTAGCGTAGTGGAGTCCTAGGAACAGATCAAGGATATGGTCAGTACGAGAATACAAGACAAAATAGATATAACCACTTGGGAAGGAAAGGAGCTGCAAGCATCAGGGGCCGTTCAACTTTCTGCCACAACTATAACTAACTGATACATTTTACAATGATATACTTGAATGTGAAGCAAGTAAGATTTCTTCCTTCAGAAATCACCACCACATCAGACTATTAAAACTATACAACTATTAAAAACAAAACGACAAAAAAAGCAACTTTTTCTTCTGAAAATTCAAGAAACCCTCTTTTTAGATAACCAAATAATTGACACATATCAAATATGTAAGCGCTTAAATAGGAGAATTGTTTAAGGGTTGTTAGAATAGCTTACAAAAAAAAGCGGTTATTCTTCCTTCAGATGGAAATGGATTCAACTATAGTTAGTTACTTAAAAAAAGAGAAAAAGCATACTAAAAAAGGAAAACCCAAAACACAGAATAATCAAGAAGTAAGAAACTAAAATACTCTAACTTTTAAAATCTAATCGGTGAGCTGTGTGTTAGCAGCCAACCCCTAACAGGGCTTGCAGCAACGCAATCTTAGTTGTTAAAATGGAAGCTGATGGCACAGGCCAAATTACCTTACGGCCCATTATTGGCTCAGGATTTTTGTCACCAGACTCTTTTAATAATATATTAAGTATCTTAGGATCTACACAGCAAAATGAAGGAATGCTACCAAGAAAGTATTAAGCTATATACCAGTTTGCCAAAAATAATGGGACAATAAAAACAATGGAAACATTTAAGGACACACACATACCCGAGAAGTTGCTCATCATCACGCTGGTATGCATGGCTGCTTGACAGAAGAATAACTCTTGCACATTTGCTGCTTAGCACCCATGCAAGCAATGCTTCAGAAAATGCCCTGTATTTGTTCTTTATGCAAATACAAAGGGGGGAAAAAAAGACCAAAAAAAAATAGTTTTATGCCTTTGAGAAAAGCCACAAGTCTACAACACTAGATGTTATATTTAATGTTCAGTGATGATGTAATTTGCTCTTCATATCCATCTAGTCTTTAGTTTCAGATATATTTTTGAAAAAGCAAAGCACTTTGGTAATTTAATGAAAAAAAAGTATGTATGTTGATAAAAATCATGATGACCTCATTAACAGCTGTACCACTTATTTGTGTTCCATTAACCCAACAAAAGAAAAAGCATAGAACAATATGGGATGGCATAATTTCACAGTATTTTTCCACAGTTTGAACTGCAAAAATGCTGTAATGCAATTTATTCTGGTGTGGTATTCTGCCCATCTGAAATCACTATATAGTTAACAGTTAGAATTAATATCTTTATATTTTTCTCTTTACTGTCTTTGTGTATTTGTCTTTTCTTAAATGGCTCAATTTTTACTGTCACTCCAATTTATTTTCTAATGTTCCTATGTCCTCCATTCATTATATATATAAAAAACAATGGACTAAAACTAGATCACTTTGTTTTGTCCCTAATAACTAGGGACATATTTACGCTAAATTCTAATGAATTAGCTGAGTTGTTCCAGAGCTTGAAACAAATAAGCAAATAAACCCCCTCAAACTTAATGAAGGGAGGACACAGATTTTGTCAAATAAATTGTATCGAGTGCATAGAATGTTGCATCACTAAATAGAAAAACATTTTGCTTTTTTTGGTCTAACTTGTTTTAGGAAATTATTTCATAAAACAGTATTTTTTTCTTAAGTTGGGCTTATTTTAAGACACTATAATATCAGACAATACTCAAGTTGGAACAAACATGGAACACACATACCTTTATAAAAGGCGATCTGATCTGCAGAACTACAAGTTTCCTTGAAGGTAACGCATATACTACAAGGGAAAAATAAAAATAAGAACACAAGAGAAGGATTTGGATTTATCCAACTTATAAATCTGAGGATAGTAAACCTTTCAACTATCTAATCATCATCTTCATTGAATTTAATTTCAATTGACATAAATACAAAGGACTGAAATTAAGTAAAATCCTCCTCCCAAGACCAAAGATCTCCTGTAATGACCCAGATAATTCGTTATAATCTTTGCAAGGCCGCACAGAGAGTTTATCTTGATATTTCCATGATTTAAGAGGAAAAAAATGTATATATAATTTGAAATGCTGCAATTCAGGCACAGAGAGAATTTTAAAGAAAAAAAAATCTCATCTCACTGCATTGAGAAAAGGCAAAGATAGATGGGAAGGAAGAAGACGAGAAAAATAACTTTTTACATTCTCTTTCAACTTGTATGCTTTACTGTAAGTACGCACACACTTTCTACATTTCTCCATGTTTCAACTTGGTTATGCAAAATAACAAACGTAAGTACCCTCTGCAAAGTATAGATATTTATTCTTATCTGTAAGTCACAGATTCAATTATAATAGTAATTACTGAAGTTAGTTTATTCTCTATAGCAAAATGCAAGGAAAAAAAAAGCAATGTTCTTACAACTGCTTTCTACAAGCAAATATTTAAGATCTAGCTCGTCTTCAATACACACCTTCTGCATTTATGCTCAGCTCTGTTGAGTTTTCTTCTGCAGTTGCGTATGGATTATTCCCAACCATTGGCACAAGGCAATCAGTGTAGAAATAGCCAATTTTAGTCATTTCAAGCGTGGAAATCACTAGGTCTATTGCCAGTTGACCAACATTTCCCACTGACACTGCAGGCTGCAGAAGTGTTTTAGTATTAGGAAACACAGAATTCACTTAAAGAATTACATTGTGTTTACGGACAACACAATCTGCTTTTGCAAGTAGTTAAATTTTAAGTCAGTTGAACTCTGATTAAACATATGATTCCTTAAAGTGGTGCTATCTTCTCACAAAAATCAATATTTCTTATCATCTTATTAATATATAATTGAGTCTCTTTCTTACAGATCCATCGTGGCTACTTTGGTGAATAATACTGTCTCATTATAAATTAAAAAACAAAAAGGAGTTTTGAAACTCGTGTTCTTCGACCCAATTCCCATTTTTTGGCTACAGATTGTGAAAAATCACTCAAAAACCTAACACAGAGGCTGGCAGCCTCCAAGTGACACTGAACGACATATTGCACATTTGAACTATAAATATCAGATTGACCTAAATATGTGAATAACTAGTTCAGCATGTTCAGGGACTTCAGTGCTAAGGCTATCTTAGATGCATTTACCAGGAAATTTGTTATCCCCAAAATGGGATGATGCTGACCCCATCTGAGAGCATACAAGAAAAAATTTAACTTGCAAGTTTGTATCTTTCTAAGGAAGCTGCAAATTGAAGGGCATTTGATGCCAGTAACTCCAACATGCAAGAGGATGGCACAGTACTTGCAGACTGTCATTACAAACTGCCTAGTACTCAACGGCTTGTCATTCCGGGCAAATGCAAGAGCAGGGAACTGTTTCCTGTTGCCAGTCAGTTGATCGGCAAGAGCTTCCTGTGCAGGATCTGGTACCTCCCCGGAACATGCACAGTCACCAGAGGTAGCGCAACCCTTGGTGAAAAGTGACAGGGATGATGATAAAGCAACGGCACTTAACGGCAGGAAAAAACGATGGTTTGCTGCTTTGCAACCTGGCACCGTATAAACACACCGAGCAACCTTCAGCAGCTTCTCTTGAACCGATTTTGTATTGCGGGCCATTAGAATATTCTCTAAACGAATTCCAAGCTCAGCTTAAATATAGCACGGCTAAGGAATTTGTCACCGAGAGCTATAAAACATTTAAATTAAGTTATATTAAAGTATGATGTTATGATTATAAATGATAATTATAAATTAAATAAAGAGCAATCGATTACGGGAGCGGAGCGCCGCGGCCCGCGTGCCCCAAAACCGGTGAGAGACGTAGGGACGAGCCCCGCTCCGCGAGGCTCCCGGGCTGCCTCAGGCGCCCGGGGCGGCCCTCCGGCGAGGCGGCGACTCACCACGAGCAGAGTGAAGCCGCGCAGGTCGGGGCCGGCGGCGCGGTCGCACGGAACAAACATGCCGGCAGCGAGGCAGGCGGCTCACGGCGCCGCGTCGCCTGCTCCTACCTCAGGAGGCGAGCGCGGCCGTGACGCAACGGCCGCAACGGCCGCAACAGCCACCCTCGCGGAGGCCCCGCCCCGCCGCGGCCGTTGGCAAGGCGGCTGTGGGCGGGGCTCGGCCCCCGCAGTGCCGGAGCGCGGGCTGATCCCGTCCCATCCCGTCCCCTCTCCTTGCCGTGGGCACCGCCATGTCGCTGCCGCCGGAGAAGGCGTCGGAGCTGAAGCAGCTCATCCAGCAGCAGCTGCTGAAGGTGAGAGCGGCGCTGAGGAACTCGGCTTCGTGTAGCGCCCCGTTCCCAGCGCGCCGTGGGGGGAGCCGCCATTTCGCACCCCTGAGGGGAGGCGGCGGGGGCTGTGCATTTGCGCGCTGCTGTTTTAGCCAGAAACTGCTGCTGGAAGTTGGGAAAAGTGAGGGAGATACGTTGGTGCTTTCGCTCCCGCGTCGCTGGAGCCTTGCGGCGTTTCGGTGGTTACGGCCCTAGTAGATCGCTCCTCCGGTAGAAGCTGCTTCAGAAACACTTGCAGGTTTACGACAGAATCGTCCGAGTGTAAAAAATCCGGCTCAGTTCAGACACTGATCATGGAGATAGTGGCGGTGCAGGTTTCCTACGTGTATGCCTTGCCTGCAACTATATAAAGGTGTTTGGTTTTGGTTTTGGTTTTCTTAAAAAAAAATAAGTAAGAGGAGGAAAAGGAGGAATTAAACATGTTCCAAGTTGTCTAGGCAAATGTACAGAAAGTGATATTCTTTGGTGCATTATCTCTGTTTTGCTAGGAGAATACTTGTTACCTAAAGTGTAACATTTTAGTGATAACTGACCATAAGAAAAGTGTAATTTCTTCTTATTATTTGCATACTAAAACTCCAATCAAGAGGGAAAATAAAAATGTGTTTGTGGAGACTAGATTTATACTCAGTTTTAATACTGCTGAGTGTGACTTAAATCATTGTAGAGGTTATTAGGAAGTATTGTTTTTAAAGCTTGTGAGACGTTAAACGTGTTTAGAGCATATGACAAATTTTCTGTTCAGATGGATGTTCATGGCAGGATCAGAGAAGTTCTTGCTGAGACTATTCGTGAGGAGTTAGCACCTGAGCATCAACAGTTGTCCACAGAAGACCTGATGAAAGCCTTAAGACAGCGAGGAATCATTGATGACGTTATGAAAGAACTCAAGTTTGTAACTGTAAGTAGCTTTTGGAGTGTGAACATATTTTGGTTATTTCTATTATGGGCTTGATGTTATGGCAGCTCTTTTAATATAAAGTAAAAAATTTACTACTTCTGAGCATTTGTATTAGCTTTGCTGAGTTCTGAGTTGTTTTAGTGATAATGTTGCATTGAAAGTACTTGTTTGGTGCCATTATGCTTTAAATCTTAAAAGGTAACAAGTTTGAAGAACACTATTCAGTTGCTCCTGATATATGATAGTAGAGGATTATTTAATTCTTAGGAGATAGCAAGAAGTGTACTGTTGTCTTGTTTGACTCCTTAAGAAGTCTAATTTTAATTACAGGATGTGGACGAGAAGGAGAGGACTTCAGCTCCACCAAAACCTTCTACACATTTTATTGACAGAGAACAACCAGTTCTGAAAAAAGGTATGCTGCTTGTTTACTTCAAAGTTTGAAGCATAGTTTTAAGATAAGTCTTAAGTATATGTTTATTGAACTCCTTGAGCTAATATTCCAGTGGGAGTTGGGTTCATTTTAGGTTTCCATATTGTAAAGAAATAGATGTTTTTCTTGATAATTCCGAAGAAAGTAAATTCCTGCAAGCAGCAGAAATCAGTTCCACATGAAATTTAATTTATTGTATATTATCTTCCATATATTTTAAAATTACTTTTTTTTTCTTAAACATTTGTTTTGAAACCTTTTTTTTTCCTTTTTTTCCTATTTAACCAACAGCTGTTATAAATATGCTTAAGATCTGTTTTTAGTCTCTTCATATTTATTGCTACGCTTTACAGCTAATATTGACCCAACACGGAGGTATCTTTACCTTCAGGTTTTGGGTGGAAAAGCTTTCCTGGAACATCTTCAGGAGCCGGAGCCTTTGCCTGGGCAAATCTGTTCTACCTTCACTCTGTGTTTACATTTTCGGAATCAGCGCTTTCGATCTAAACCTGTCCCCTGCGCCTGTGAGCCAGATTTTCATGATGGTTTTTTACTTGAAGTACACAAGGACAGCCTAGGTAAGGAAGATTGTGCGTTTGAAGCTGATGTTCTTTTCCCCAGTGGTCATTCTAAAATGTGCTTGATATTATTTCTTTATTTTGTGTGTGGGTGTGTTTTTATCATGTTTTTTTTCTAAGGAAATAAATTGCAGTATCAGATTTCACTACTCCTAGATTTTTGTCAGTTCTTACCTATTCTTTTTCCTTTTTTCCATTCCAAACTAACTTCTGGATTTGACCAACTTCATTCAGATTTAACAGTGTGATAGTAGTCCCAGAGATAAGAAGTTCATATTTTTCTGAACCTTGTGCTGACAAGTGAAGAAGAAAGGCCTAATTTCTTTGTCATAGGTAGGGAAAAGCTTCAGTGTGATTTTGGTCTGCTTGCTGGTTTGCAAACACCTGCAGAATAGGCTATCATCCACAGCCTCTATCGTCTTTCTTCTGTTGTTAGCCAGGCACATGGTAGCAAGTTTGGTATGTTTCAGAAAGGTTTCTGAATAAATAGGGGAAACTTTAAAAAGTGGCATAAAGGAAGAGGAGATTGGCAGTGTCTGAATCCTGTAGAAATCTAGGGTACATTGTGGAGTGTCAGAAAACAAAGAAAGCTAGAGTTATTGCAGGCATTCATGTGGGAGAGAGTGAATATACTGCAAATTCAGAGAGAAACAGCCTTTGGACAGCCTCTACAACCTATTGTAGAGCTTCACTACAGAGAAAGCTGTTTCCTAAATATGGATGTCTTGTGAGCTGACCTGAAGCATTACCACTTGTTAAAAGAGTAATATAAGTATCTGCAATTGCTTTTACTTATTAGTACAATATTTTCTTTTTTTTTTAAGTAACATTTCCATTTTATTTTTTGTACAATTAAGAGTTATATTAGAGTACTCAAATATAGATTTTTTTTTTGCCTCCATAAATGAATGGATGCCAATCTTTCTGGAACTGTCTTGATCTTACTTTTATTTAAGATGGGGTTTTTGTTGCTTACACTTTTTGACGAAGTACTTTCTTAAAATGTCATGTATGCAATAAATGTAAATGCCTATCCTTTTATTTGTAATAATGTTCTGGCTATCTTGGTTTATTAATGGCAGGTGATGGAAGTAAAATGGTGGATGCGACAGCGATGTTATCAATATCAGATCCAGTACATATGGTTCTGATCAGAACAGACACTTTTGGCGAGACCACATTAGTAGCGTCCTATTTCTTGGAATGGCGATCTGTCCTGGCTGCAGAGAACGGTGTAACAAACGTTGCTGTTGAGCTCCTTGGTGTAGGTAAGAATACATAATAAGGGTATAATTAAAACACTTAAAATTGTTTGCTTATACACTCAAAGTAGTATTTATGTCATAGTTTAATTACAGCTCATGAATTATTATGAGCTATCCTTATAAAATGTGTATGTGGGAGACCAATGGTCAGATTTTTCATCGTTATCAAATACTAAAACCATGTATTGCAGAACTTCTCTAATAGTGGTCCCCATGTCAGATGGATATTTCCACTATGAGTTTTTTTTGCAGAATTTAGACGAGTTATTAAACTTTCAGCCCTCCCCACGCCTTCAACAGATGAATATCTGTGAATTTATTGGGCTAGTGTACGAAGAATAAAATCTAGTGGGTATCCCTTTTACAGCAAAGTAATAACTGCTTGGCAAAGTGTCTTCTGCTGTGCCACTATCCATTCCAGCTGCTGGAAGCTTCTGCTAGAATAGGTGAGCAGCTTTGTTTAGGTGCTTCGCAGTCAGTCTACATGTGTATTCCTACGTACCACTCTGTAAATGCCCCTCTAGGAGTTGATAGGATATTATAATTTAGTGGGTAAAGACGAGATATAGAACTAGATCTAGCATGAATTCCTACTCTGGCTCTCCCAGAGATTGGGCCAGTAGTAGTTGATGAACCATTTGAGAGTCCTTTATCACAATTTCTCTACCTCTTAGGTGAGCAGTCCTTTCTAATTTCCTAAGAGATTAAATTATAAATTATAACTAAATTATAATTTATAAATAGATATACAAATTATATATAAAGTATTTTAAATATTTGATTTACATAGTAAATTATTCCTGATTCTTATCTCTGTCGCTTGCTTTTTGGAGATGATTTAGTGCTGTGTTTATCCAATGAACACAAATCTGCTAACCTTATTTACTAGTGTTTGGCAGCACTAACTCTGTTGGAAAATGCTGACTGTTGAGAAAACATACTTAGTAAAAGGGACTTGGATAGTCTTTCAAGTAAAAAAGTTTCAATTACAATATTAGGAAATGTATACAAAATAACTGGAGCTGAGATGTGAAGGTAAAAGAGGAAGTTGAATTATTTCTATTTTTTTTTCTATTTTTCCCCAAGGGATAAGGAATCAATATCTAAATCCAGTGCTTTTTCTCCTCTTTCAAAGTCTTGTAATTGTACAAAATGCATTGACAATATTGAAGCATACCACCATCTTGGATAGATAGACAAACTCTTATCTGTTACTCATACTACTTATAATTTCATATGTGTGCATTTTATTTCTTCTGCCTATTTAATTCTAGATTTTAAATTTAAATGGTTTCTTTTTTGTTGTTTTTTGACTATTATAGTATGCTGGGTCCTTGATAATAAATACATTTTGGGGAAGATGAACGTTTAGTTTTGACTGCTTATGTCTAATCTACTTGTGTAATTAGTAAACATAGTAATTTCAGTATGACTTTTTCAATATATTTTATATACCTATTCGAAGCACATCTGGAATGCCACTTGCAATATATTCCAGTGTTGGCTGTACAAGGAGGGTTGGGTAATTATCTAAGATGTAGATAAATGTCTTTCTGATCTGATTACCCTTTCTTTCAGTCCCAGTTGGCTCATTCTTGTTTGAAACTTAAAGATTTTTATTTTGCATATGCTTAAAGACACTTTTTGTACTTGCGGTTCTTGCCTGTCTGGAATGTCCGAAGTGAAATGAACTTGAGAAAATTGATCAAAATGTGTTTTGATTCAAAGGTACAGAATCAAAGGTCTCTGTCGGCGTTTTAAATATCAGACTTGAAATATATCCACAGCTAAGCAAGGTGCTGTCTCCAGAAATCACTAGTACTCAAGTAAGTGAACTGTGGAGTTTTTGCATATCTAGTGTTAATCTTTCATTACATTTAAATAAAATCAGCTTTTCTTAAACTATTCTTTTATATGGATCATTATTACTGTAGCAGTTTTTCGAGCTACCTGTATCAAAACTTTAGGGAGAGGAATGAGGTAGATGCAATACACTTTCTGCAGACAGTAGATGAGCTTCCTTGTTTTCTTTCCATTTTGAAAAATCATTTCAACCACCAGTTATCCTGCTCGCAAAGCCAGTAGATGTTGGCCTGAAGGTGTACGCAGGTTTTCTTCCACACTTCACAAGCCAAGTTTTCATTCATTGTGTTTTAGTTTGAAGACAAATTTTTCATTTCTTTAGTAAGTTTTGAATGCTAAGCTTCATTTTTACATATGCTAGCATTTGATGTTAATATATTTATTGATTTGCATTTATTCTCTTTGGCGTTAATCTATGTGAGGCTGTTCTGTTTTCTTACCTGCAGTTTTCTTTGGAACGACAGAAAACAGCAGAAAAAGAACGATTATTTCTTGTATATGCTAAGCAGTGGTGGAGAGAATACCTGCAGATTAGGCCTACACACAACGTAAGGCTAGTAAAGATTTTTGCACAGGTTTGTAAATTCTGCTAATAGAGTAATCTGTTCTCTGAGGTATCTAATTATTTTGTATACCTATTTGAATTTTCTGTGTGTTTATGTATACAGAATGTAGAGTTAGATCTATATATAAATATATAGAATATAGATTTATAGTATTACAGTCAGGTCAGGGCTACATCTGATGTAACGTAAAAAAATGAAAATTGTCAAAATTGAACTTTTATGTGATTCTTGTCATTTAATGATGCAGTAGTAAGGCTACATTACAACTGCTGATGTAGGAGTTAAAGCTAGTTTAGCCGTTTCCTTGGCAAAGGCTCAAGTGGTTTATGCAAACTATTTGAGGCAAGTTTTATATCAGCTGAAGCAACTCAAGAAGTGGATATACTAGCTAATCCATTCCATATTCAAGTTCTTTGTAGTTTATTAAGTAATTTGGCTGGTTAGAATTGCAGGCTAGCAACAGACATGAACAAATTTTGCTCAGGTAAAAAATTACTGTGTGTCAATTGCTCCTTGGCAACTGTCCCCCAGTAAAAGGAGTGGTAAGATACTTTGCGGTTAGTATGCACAGACACAGTCTTCCTACAGCAGCTGGGGAGCGGTAGCTCATTACCACAGAGTATCTTGCTGAAGCAGTTTCATATCTCATGTTTTCCTGCAGTGAAGTAACTGCTGTTCTGGCTATTCTGTTTTGGCTGTGCAGAGAGTGTTTAGCAGTGATGCAAACTTCAAAATTATGGTTAAGGTTTTCAAGGCAAGAAATGCAGGGAAGCAAAACCTTTAACTAGATTGGGAGTTGTAGAACTGGGAATTTGATTGCGAAAGCAGTGTAAGAATTAACAGTACTACACTTTCTGTACCAGAAGAGCTACACTAGGGTTGAGGAGAGGCTTGGAGGGAAGGTTTTGTGGGTTAGATTAGAGGACTAAATCCTCTATTACAGAACAATTTAGAAACTGGCAGCCTCAGAACACTGTAGGAACTAGGCCATTTGCTGGCCCAATACCTAGAGAAAGCAGTGGCGAGTTTCCCACTGGCCATGGCAAATGTTAATAAAACTGCCTTTTGAGTGCCTTTCTGTTCATTTCAGTTATGTAATCCTAGGAGTTAAAAATTTCTTGACTACAATCTTACTCAATCTCTGTAAAGCTTTATAATGGTAGATGAAAAGCCAGTGGAAGTGGAGAAATTAGATTATCAGAATTGTATGAGAAATTCAATTATCACATTATTATCTGCTTTTATATGCATAATGCAGGAGCATGTGTTGCAGAAGCATGTATTAAATATGTGAGACTATAGTAGATAAATGTGGACTTCTCACTGCAATCTCTCCCTGCTTTCTGCCTGGGAGTTTATTTCCTACAGGATTTCAGTCAGCATCCAGTATCAGCTGCCTTTGTTACACCAACATGCAGGGAAAACATGACAAAACCTTAACATGGGCACTATGTGACCATAGTAGCTGGTAACTTTCTAGTTTAAAAAAGTCAGACCATTATTTCCTGAAGCTGTAGAGCTACAAAAATCTTTGATGCACAAATATGAAAGTATTGGCACAATGAGGAAATGTACTGCTTCAAATAGTTTTAATAGTTGATAATCATAGTATTTTCTTGCAACGCAAAGTAGAACTGATTGATTTCTGATCTTATTTCTCACTTTTTCCAATAAGCCAAAAATAGTATTTGTCTCTGTGTAAGTCTGGTGACATTTGTTCATAATGAAGTCACTGTTTTTTGTGGGAGAGAGAGTGGTCAAATGCAGAAGCAAATAACAACCTTTTAAACTCTGGATGTTTTGCTTGTTTATGTGATGATATATGTAATTTGATTGTGGGAAAAGCATGAACGGTTTCTCTCATTTAAGGAAATATGTTCAGCTTGTATTGCTCTAGGTGTTTGAACTCTGAGTCTGAAACACTTTACTAGTGACAGACCTGGAGGAAAAATCTATTATCTCTGAATGAATCTCGTGCCTTAATTCCAGGGGCATTTTTTGTATTAATTCTCTTGAATGGTATTTATTTGTGAGATAGAAAATCTCACTTCAAGAAAGACGGTCTGAATTAAGATGAATCTTTTGTGGTGTTTGTATGGCCGCCAAGTAACCGGATGCTATGTTCAGGATGAAAATGGGATAAACCGTCCAGTGTGTTCGTACGTCAGGCCGCTCCGAGCGGGCCGGTTGCTGGACACGCCTAGACAAGCCGCGCGCTTCGTCAGCGTCCTGGGCTACGAGAGAGCGCCTGTCATCGGAGGCGGCGGCGGCAAGCAGGAGCAGTGGTGCACCCTTCTTGCTTTCCTCTGCAGAAGCAAGGTACGCCTGCAAGGTGTCTTTGTAAGACACAGTAGAGCTGGATAGCATATTTGGAATTAGTAACATGTTGCAGACTGCAAATACACGGGATAAATCCCTGTCAGATTGCTATCAATCACAAATAATTCGTAGTCTGAGATTTTTTTTTAAAGAGGACTGTAGTAAATTAGAAGGATTTGGAGGGGACTTAACTTTTGTTTTACTGCTGTTGTTGGTATCCATATTTTTCAATACATCTTTGTCTGACAATAAGGTTGTTTTTTCTTCATTTGCTTTTCTAAGATGCCATACAACTATTCCATGAATCTCTGCTAGCATGCAGACAGCAACTTCAAATTCTAGAGTAATATAGGAAGAGTTGGAAAAGTCTGTCTTACACAAAATTACTCTGTTTTTATATGCTAAAATATGCTATCAGTAAACTTCTATATATAACCTATTTTCAATATATGAATTTCCGCTGCAAGTCAGCTTAGTTCTTGGTATCAGACATTTTTTATTATATTACTATAATAGATGTTGCATGAATAAAGGAATACGGATCACCTTCTCTTGAGTGATCAGTGCTTTTAATCACCATTGAAATACTTCTGCTTTCAATAACAGTCTCTCTGATGTGTTTATGTTAAAAAGATCTGTTATTTTTGCGAGGAGAAGCTTATACCAATTTTTAGACCTTCTCAAAGACCAAACAGACTAAGCATTAGCTGATTTCTCCAAGTACTGCATCATGCATAGGTACCATATAAGTGCACGTTCTCAACTACCAACTAGCTTCTACATCTAAGTGATGACAGTGACTTGGGGATTGAAGACTGCTATTTGGAGGTACATAGAAAGAGTTTAGTCCAAGGCAGAAGTGGACAGTTGTACAGAAAATAGCTGAATTTAGCCCCTGAGACACCCGTTGGTGTTTGTAATTTCTCTTGTGAAAAGTGGTGTGGCATTGTTAAATGAACACAGGTTTGCCAGAAACTTGTTTTAATCTACTGCTCTAGATATTTTGCCTATGTCTTATGGTGGAGGAAAATAGCTCTCTCTTCAATTAATAAATCCACCTAACAGCATTGTCTTCCACATTTCCAATATTCTGAATAATAGTTGGCTAAAAGGGCCTTATTGTTCTCCTCTGCAAGGCTGTGCTTCGCATTGTGGGGAAATCACTGCATGAGGATGAGGTTTTGGGGTTTCTTTATTGCCAACTTGTTATTAAGAATTTGAGTTCTTTATTGTTTAAAAGAGTAAGAACATCAAGCACCCCATTCAGATTCATTATTTCTGTGAATTATCAATGGTAGCGATAAATTTAATTAGGGAAACCTTTTTGTTGGTTGAAGGGAAATGCCTCTAGACAAGATTTATCAGATTTTTTTTGTTGTTGTTCTGTCTATTCTCTTTTGGTTTTGTTTAGTTCTGAGCTTTGACAGCACATTGAAGGCAGTAAAGTGAGAATTAGATTTTAAGTGACTAGCAGATCTGCATTTCCTGACTGTATGAGAGTATTGCATAATTTCTATTATTTCCTCAGATGTTTCCCTTATTTGCATTGTGATTTTTAATTAGAATATTTTTGTCTTGATAGCCCTGTAACTATGGTTTTCATTAACCTGAAGGTATTGTTATAATATTTAAAAATATTTCCTAATATTAATCATATCCTTTAGTCAAATCAAAAAATATAGATTTTCTATCACTAGAAACTACTACTGTTTGTTTTTTTGTTTTGTTACAGAAACCTGAAACTTGGCAAATGAAGAATTAATTCTTGTGCTAAAATAAGTTTACTAGCTACCAGTAGGGATCAGTATTTGTAAAAATAGTCTGGAGCTTTTACTCTAGTTTGTAGCAGTTAGTTTTCACATTATACCATTACCAGAATCAAACCTAATTCATGATTTTGACTATCTTTCTTCCCTTGGCTGAAAGAATAAAGAATATGAAAGTATAGAAATGGAAGGAGAAGTATTGCTAGCCTCCTGCCTTAGTAAACAGTGATTCTACATTAGATCTAAAACCTACTGGTTCGTCTAGTGCTTAGAATTGCCCTTATAGGGTGTGAACAGCTCTTATGTTTCTACTGGACCTCTATGGCAGTCTTGGAAATTGTAGTAGGCAGATATATTCTGACATAGTAAAATATATATGTCTAGAAAGAATCAGGGTAATTAAATTTTTAAACCTTAATCTTGGCTTTTGCTGTGAATTTTAGATAAGCAAGAGGGAGTGAGAGGGAAATACGAAGAGTTGCTTGAAAGATGTCATGCTTTGTTGCTTTGTTGTCCTTTCTTTTTAATTCATGTCTGAGATTTCAAAACTATTTATTAACATTCACTGTCTAGGGTGACTGTGAAGATCATGCTAACCTTCTGTGCAGTCTTCTCCTTGGATATGGCTTGGAAGCATTTGTGTGTGTAGGAACAAAAGCAAAAGGAGTCCCTCACACTTGGGTTGTGACTTGTGGGACTGATGGAACCATCACTTTTTGGGAAAGCTTAACAGGACATAGGTGAGTGAATGGAATGTAAGAAAACTGAACAATGTACGTTGAGATTGAGAGGGAGAGGGTGTGTGTGTTGTTTTACACACACTCTAGTGTTACTAGGTATCCAGGTGACCTCTCTCTTTGAGTCTTTGTCCTGACTACTGCTGTCTGGACAATAGCTGGTTGAGCATGAGAGGATATGCTTCATCAGTCTGCAATATATTTTAAGGCTTTAATACAGCATGGTGGCTGTTTGTGCTGCCTCTTTATGGCAGCTGACTGCTCAGTGATGCTATCACTGCTGTCATTTGTGATGTTGGAGATGGTCAGATATGATTGTCTAAGAGCTTATATTTTTCCCCACAATTCATCTGTGAAGTCAGTGTTACATTGCTCTTTCACCTAAAGAAATCTTTTAAGCTCTCCGAGAGCCTCTCACATTTTAGAAGGATGCATGTTCTGTAATCTTGAATTTATAGAACCTATTTTTAAAAAATATTTCCTATCTTATTATTTTGTATTTCACATTGCCCCAGTGCATTGGATAGTACTCAAATGCAGTTTACGTGTCAGAAGGAAAATTGCTCAGAACTATGTGTAAAGAACTTCCAGTTTGTTGATGCTGTTCAGCACTGTGATCCATTGTATTGTACTTTGTAGTGCAGTTTTTTTTTTTAATTCCTGTATAGCTTCAGGTAGTGGTGTTCTTACATTGGTAAAACTGCAGTGGGGATGTCTATTTGAATACAATACTTTTGTATTGTATTCTTTGTGAAAAGAGATGATTCATATACAATGTTGAAAATAAGATGTGATTGTTTTCCCACTATGATTAGCATTTGAAGATATGTTTCTTAAAATATGATGAGTGGGGAAACTGCATGGGCATGTTATAGTTGCAAAATTTTAAGTGCTATTGAGCATCTGCTTGACGAATCAGCCTAATTTTCTAGATTTAAAGAAAAAGAGATGTATTTCATTTTGTACACTATGCTTCTAAAACATAAAATTAACTTTTGGAAACAAATGCAATTTGGGGAAAAACTTACAAGAAGTTTAGTTTAAATTTTAGAAGGAGAAATTTCCTATTTCTTCCTTATACAGATATTTTCACTTTGCCTTAAAATAATGTCTTTAGTTCAGAAACTGTGTGCTTTTTGATCAGGTACATCCACCATCCTATCAACCCTGATGACCCTCCTGTAGCTCAGCAGCCCAAGCCTCTGTATCCTTATCGCACCATCGGATGTGTCTTCAACCATCACAAATTCTTTGGAAATTGCCAGCCCTCTGATGCTGTGGAGCTCTGTGTGTTTGACCTGCACGACGAATCTAAATGGAAACCCATGAGCGGAGAAGCAATAAAATCTGTGTGTTCCCCTGGAACAGTATCTTCGGTTCCCCCTTTTCCTCCTCTCTGTGCTTCCACAATAGATGCTGCAATAACAAGCAATGAGATAGAATTGCAGCTGAGAATACTAGTCTCTGAACACAGAAAGGTAACGTGTTCAAGGATTTTGGTCTTCAGTGGTAATAGGGTTTGTGTTTTTACTGTGTACTTGCTTTGGATAGCTGTATGTTGGTTTAAATATGACTTTACAATGTGATTACCGTCAGATTTTTAGAAATGCTGTGTGTGAAAATTTAAGTAACAGAGGAAAAATATCTGGAAAGATTGTATTGAGCTAGTTCACATCTTTTTATTATTTGCACTGGCACTTCTGTAGTCCCATGTTTGGACTCTCCCCCACTCCACTTTTCCCTCTCTGATTTTCAGCTTACTGGCATCTGTAGATTGCCTATGAGCAGTCTGTGAAAGAGCTAAAAAGATCAAATCTGTTTGTCAGTAGGCACTATGTATCCATCAGAAATTTTTTATTCTGTTTAAAAAAAAATAATTGGAGGCAGGCTTTCAGTTTTCATAATCTCACTCTGACTACTTTACAGAAATAAAAGTTAATAGTATTTTTAGACATTTATTTTCTGATTTATCATGATGCTTCACACAAAGTGCTAGTAATGATTATCCTTTGCTGGATGTGAAGGGATGATACTTTAAATCCTGATTAACCTTACACCTTTTCTTTATTTTAATTTTAGAAATTTCCTTTTTTATCCCTTGCCACATAGCGGCAACCTCAGGATGACAAGTAATTCCCACATCAAAATGACTTTGGGAATCTCATGCAACACTGAACACTTAAGTGGTAGATTTTTCTACCTGATTGCAGTTGTAGGATGTTAGGAGACAGGGGTGTGTGTGCCTGTGTCTGTATGGAGTTACCAATTCTTTACCCTGAGAGATATAGGAAGAATACAAGTGAGGTGAATCTCAGTTATTTTCCATGTTTTTGCTACGTAGTTATGCATTATTACTACCTTCTTGTGTGTCACACCAAGATACTGTAGCTAAAGCATCTACTTTCAACTGTACTGGTCTTGATTTAGTCTAGCAGTGTCACTTCATTTCTTGCTAAATGCTTGCTGCTTTTTCTGTTGTTTTTCTTAGTATTGTGAATCAATGTGCAAATCTTACTGCTTTGTGGGTTAGCTTCTATTACCTAAAAAATAGAGATTTGTCATAAATTAATTTATACTGTATTCAAAACTTGTAATATCTTAACGTTCATTCTGCACTACAGTTGTTATTCTGTGACTTGCCTCCCAGGATCTTAACCTTTCTACTGTTTGGGACGACCAGCTATCCTATCTGCTGTCCCCAGCATTAGCAGCCTATGAGCTTGAGCGTGCAACAAGCATTTCTGCAGGAAATGAAGAGTTTCAAGATGCTATAAGAAGAGCAGTACCTGATGGTCACACGTTTAAAGGGTTTCCTATCCATTTTGTATACAGAAATGCCAGGAGAGCATTTGCCACGTGCCTTCGGTAAGATTAACTCTAATATAAATATTAGATATTTCATACATATGAATGAAGCCAAGCAGTAATATTTGCAGTTATGGACTGCAACTCCTTACTTCATAATGGAAAATCAATTTCTTTATATCAGAACGGAATGAGTTGTGGAGTTGTTGCACATGCAGTATGTCATGGGATACAGAGCTTTTATGTTACACTTGTGAGTTCATTCAAGATAGGCTTCTTTTAGATTAAACAAAGACTGAACAGTGTGGTGTTTGTTTCCCCTAAAATAGGATTTATTGCATTTCTCTGAACTCTTAAAAATGGTTAGTGGTTCCCTGCAGGGCACAACATTTGGCAATAAAAAAGTAGTATTGCTATTTGTGTCTGCAGACTCTTTACATACATTATTATTGAAGCGTTAGTTAGTCATGTTTAAAATAAGTGTGCATCTATACCTCAAAAATTTAATGATAACTTAGTATTGTATCTGTTATTCTTGTTTTTGTAAATAGGTCTCCTTTTTGTGAAGAAATAATCTGCTGTAGGGGAGACCAAGTGCGTCTTGCAGTTCGTGTCCGAGTGTTTACTTACCCTGAATCTGCATGTGCTGTTTGGATCATGTTTGCTTGTAAATACCGCTCTGTACTTTGAAAAACAAGGTCATTCTTCCCTTTTTAGATCAACGAAATTATGTATGAGTGTGTGAGTGATGCAATGAAAGACTACTGTATTTCATATAAGTGCTACTTACTTTGAATATTGAAGTGCGTGCTTTGAGAATTATGTGTACACAGTAATGATTGTATTTATAAAGAGAATTTATTTTAATAAAAGCTACTTTAATATCTGTGTGAGTACAGGACTAGTCATTCAAATGCATTTTATAATACTGACACAAATTCAGAACTGCAGAAAAGAACTAAGATTTCATCTTAGAAGAAGTCTGTCTTACCTGTATGTTGTATTGTCCGGAGTGAAACAGAGAAAATCCTCACGTGGCTAACAGTACTCTTTTGTTACTGTCCCTTTCAATTTGTGCTGAGGTATGCAGACAAAGGTATACTGCAGTCCTTGGTTATACTGCCAAAAAAAAAAAAAAAAAAGGCATGCAGAATGGCAAAAATGAGAAATGTTCAATTTGTTTTATACACACACACACAAAGTCACTCATGCCATAGTACTTCAAACTGAGTTGCTGTCCAAGGTAGAAATTGCCAAGGCAACCGTATCACAAGTACCAAATACGGCTCCAAAGCTGTGTTTGGGGACAGCAGGGGAGAACAGATAGGTAGGCAACTCCCTTCTCCCTTGCCCTCCTAGATTTGAGATGGGATTCTAGGAGAGATGCTTTCAGGGACAGATGGGCCTGTCTTTTACTTTGCATCTTTTTTTATAGCAACATTTGTTACTTTTTTTTTTTTTTTTTTTTAGCTGAATTTGCTGGTTCTTCTCTTGTGCGTTCAGATTTTATTATTGGATGTTCCTGGTCTTACTAATATTTATGGTAAAGATGGCAGATGTTCTGTAGAGATTTGATCGAGGGTTTTATCTTGTTTCCTTTCCCAGCTGTTACCAGGCTGAAAGCTCCAGTTAGAATACACATTCTGAGCTTCTTTCCTAGAAGTCGGTGAAGTTAAATAGATGAAACTGTGTCTATGTACTTGGCATTGCTATATGGGAAAGGTACTATGTAGCCTAGGCTATGTACACTTTCCTGATGTGGACAGGCATTTAAAACTTGTTGGGAAGAAGCAGTAAAAGGCTAAGAAGCGGTGTGTTACTCTATGTCTCGTGAAAATGTCTCAAAACTTAGTAAGAGGTTAAAATTACTTAACCATGTATCCATGCTATGGACTGAGATCCAAAAATCCTGAAGTTAAAAGTTTGTGTTCTTACCACAAGGAAAACTGTTTCTGCCTCTCTCGGAATGGATAGTAGCTTCCAACATCAGCTTCTTAGAGCAAGTCAGCAGGGTCTAGGTAATGCTGTACCCTAGTCTATGGGTTTAACAACTGAGGGATTCCTATGTGCGTTAGCGCAGTAGATATTCTCATGCCAGGCAAAATCTGTCCAACCTAATGATATTTTTCTCCAACAGAAGCATGTAACAGATGACAAAGAACAGAGGAAAAATCAAATTGTGTAGAGGCTTATCTCTGCATCTTTACTGCCAGAAGCTGGGGAAGATGAGTTTGGAAATTTTATAAGCAGTTATAGGCAGACTATTTTGCTTTATAGCCTTTCAAAATTTTGTCTAGTGCCTCCTTAAAGCAATTTATACTTTTGTGGAGTGTCTTCTGCCTTTGGTCGCTTTTGGGCTTCCTAGTTCAGAAAGGACACACTGGCCTATGTTCTTCTATGGCTTTTCAGTAAGTAAAACACAACTAAGAGTGCATGCACTGGAATTTTACAGGCCCTGCTTGAGAATGGAAAATTCAGTGCTCCCAATCCTCCACACACTCCTGTTTCCAGCCCTTTGGGCACGCGGTGCTTCAGCCTTTCAGAGCAGCCGGCAGCCCTGCGCCTCCCCATGGGGGGTTGCTAATAGTTCTCAACAGCTGCAGTATCTGTGATTGAGATGAAACTTAGCGCAATGGCTTATATTTATAAGTATATGAATATTTATGTATTTATACGTATAAAATATATGAATATTTATTTCCGTCTGCGCTGCGCGGGCCGCGGGCGCGCGGCGGCGGCAGGGGGCGCGGCGGGGCCGTTGCGGCCGTTGGCGGGCGGGGACGCCATTGCGTTGCTATGCGCTGGCTCCCGCCCCCGTCCCTCCCTCCCTCCCCCCTGCCTCCCCGCGGCGGCGGCAGCAGCGGCGGCAGCGCGGGCGGCCCGGGCGCTGCTCCTCCCGCCGCCCGCCCCGGTGGCACTCGCGGCGCGGGGGAGGATGAGCACGGCGGCTCCGGGCGGCCGCGGCAGCAGCAGCTGAGGCGGCTGGCGATGGCGCTGCCGGCGGAGCGCGGCCCCGAGCCGCGGCCCGGCGCCTCCCGCCGCGCCGAGGACGAGGAGGACGGCGGCGGCGGCGGCGGGGGGCAGCCGGAGGCGCTGTCGCTCGAGGAGATCCTGCGCCTCTACAACCAGCCCATCAACGAGGAGCAGGCGTGGGCCGTGTGCTACCAGTGCTGCGCCGCGCTGCGCGCCCGCCGCGGGCCCGCCGCGCCGCCGGCCCGCGCCCGCCGCGGCCCCGCCGCGCCCGCCCAGCTGCGCGTGTGGCGGGACGGCGCCGTCACCCTGGAGCGCGCGGAGCCCCCGGCGCCGCCGCCCGACCAAGGTACGGGCGCCGCGGAGCCGCCGCCTCGGCGCGGCCGGGGGAGGAGCGGGGCCGCGCGGCGCTGCCTGCGCGGGGAGGGATAGAGCAGGGGCCGCTGCTGCTCCGCAGCATCTCTGCGCCGCGGCCGGCCCGTGTCGCAAGGAGCGCTTTTTGGTGGCCGTCGTGGCCCCGATTGTGGAAAGGAGCTAAAGGTCGCGATGAGGCGGCCCGCGGTTGGCGGCGGTCCCCGCTGACCGCCCAGGTTCAGTCACGGAGACTTAAACGTTAATGCGGAGCAGAAGGCGATGCCGACTTCTCAAAATGGGATTAGGGAGCCCTCGGCATTTAGGACATGGGCGAGGTGTCTGGCGCTGCAAATTAGCGAAGGCTTTTAATAGAGCGCCGGCCTGGGAAACCTTTCGTCGGAGATTTAGAGTAATCCCGTTTGGGGCTAGTGGTACGTGCGGCTACCAAAACACAGGGAAGGGAAGATGGGCGCAATGCTGCCGTGTTACTCAAACGAGTGCAATGATGGTTTTCATTTCAGTGTGATCCGACGTGCTTTCCTCACGCTATAATACTCGATTAAAAAAAAAAAAAGAAAAAAAAAAAAGAAAATTAATGTCAGCCCAACAGCCAGAGGTGATGGGGGAAATACTTTTCCCAAGCAAGGCATCTGCATGGCACGGGAACACGGAAGAGATACGCGCTGCTTGTTGTGTGCTGCGCTTCCTCACCGTGTTTCCAGATGGTATCGGGCTTCTTCATCTCCCTTGTTCTAGGAATCCCGTGGAAAGGCTACACTTTGCTTGCTGTTGTCATGGTTTCTCTGCTCTTTGCAGCCTTCTTCTGTTTCTTATTGGAATGCTTCTTCAATGACTTCTGGGAAGGTGGTTGGACGTAGGGTTCAGGCTCATCACCAACATGCCTAGTGTGTGTTAAAGCTGCGTGTTGCACCTGCATTAATCTTTAAAATGTTTTAGTTAGCATGTGCTAGCTGGTTTATCTTGATAACACATTTAAATTTTATATAAGCAAGACCTAAACTCTCTGTTTTTCCTTACATCTTCCTTTTTTTTTTTTTTTTAAACCTCTTCTGTATGTGTTTTCTTGTGCATCACTTAATATCACATATCTGTGCTTATATTGCTCCCGGGTTCTCCAGTCTTCCCGACACTTCCTACTTTGAGCGCGTTTCTGCGATATAGGCTCTTGCTCAGCCTTAATGGAGTTTTTCCAAAGATTCTGGGCGTTGGAGGAATTAACTGTCGGCAGCACAAAACAAACGCGATTCCAGTCAGGAGGCTTTCAGACTGTTTTTGTGGAAATTGCTGGTGTTTTGCATTGGGAAGCTCCATATTCACGATGCAGAGACCGCTGCTAATTCACCATGAGGAACAGTGAAGAGCTGGCCATAGGCTCGCTGCTTGTCGTTACCTTCGAACCATTTCAGTTCTCTTTGCCTTATTGCTCGCTGCGGTGTCCTCAGCTGGTGATTCATGGGCGTTCGGAGCCAGTTTCGGCTCGAGCCTCTTCAAAGCAAAGTTATTCTTGTGCTCACGTATCCTGCTGGATCGCAGGAAGATTAGTAAGACCCGTTGCCCTGCTGCTATGGCTTGGGAGCAGTATAGGGTAGCACAGGCCCTGGAGCTGGCTGTCAGCAATAATTTTACTCTTGAGATAGAAACTGAAGTTGCCTTAAATAGAAGTACGGGTTTGGTAGATAGAGAGGATACTTTAGTGTGCAATACTTGAAATTCCAAGTTAAAAAACACCTAAAAATGGATGAGAATGTCCTTGAGGTAGGAAACAAAGATGATATCTGGGACAGGAAAACAACCTTGAAGTTGAATCCTGCTCGTTAGCCAGAAACAGAGAATAATTCTCAGATCTTCTTTTCAGTTTTATCTCCACACTCTATTAGTATTCTGTTATCTTATTTTCTTAGAAAAACAGTTAGGCTTTGATTAAAGAAAGATATTCAGAATTAAAATATTATCCATGGTTGGCCTTCTTGGGAACATTTATGTTATGTGACATTTGAAACCCTTGCAAGGGGCAGGATTCGTGGTAGTTGTTTTCCTGCCTTTTTTTCTCAAGCAGCCTCTGTTGGAAGGCTGGTTAGAGCAGCAGGCGCTCTGCGGGTTAACAGTCTCGCCTGCAAAACTATTTATTTCATTACACATGTAAAAAATGCGTAGCTGTAGGTTGGTCTATAGGGTTGGCCAATGCACAGAGACAAACGGTGGCCCTTGGTTTCCCTCTCTGTAAACAATAGCCTCCTGTGTGGGCGCATAAAGGAGTCCCCAGAGAATGGTGTCTCTGGGCAGGGAACATTGGGGCTTTGTTGGGGCCGCGGGGAGCGATGTGATCGCTCATGCCTGTCAGGAGAGCTCGGCCCGATGCAGGGGAAGATGCAGCTGGGTCACAGAATTTGCTTCGGAGACACTTCTAAAGAGCTGCCTTCATAGCGCCTTGCAAACCGACTCATTTTGCCTGACCTGTAGTAAGCATGAATATGCAAGAAGTGAAGGGTTTGCTGTGGTCACATTAGCATGAATCATTGTACATGCTGCCGGACGTTGAAATGCCACGGAGACGTGGGTTGCTGGAAATTCCCAAGATGAAATTGGAGATATAGGCTGAAACTGGACATATAGTGCAGAATATGCTCTATCAAATAGTTAATTTTATATGAATATCAAAAAGCAAAACAAAGAAACAAAAAAAACCCCCAGAAGAGTAAAATACCCAGCAGTGGTGTCAAGTGAAGTGTCAGATGCTGCTTCTGAAGGAGTTCAGCAGTTCAGTATGAAGAAGGCAGCGCGCCTGGGCCTTCCCTCTCCTCTGGAGAGCTTGTCTCCGCGTGGAGGCCCGGCGCCCTTCGCTTGCACCCTCCACCAGCCCCCGAGGAGGAGGCAAAGGGGAAATCGCTGCTGCTTCTCTCGAAATGAAGCCCCCTGCAGACTCTTCTCTTGGAGATCTGCCAGGTGGGCAGAGGGAGGGTGCGATGCACAGCGTATCCTGGCTTTGCATCTGAATGATCACAGAGGAGCTGACTGCACGGGGCCTTTCAGAGGGCGAGATGTGCCGGACAGAAAGGGCCTATGTCGTTTGGGCAGCTTTAATGAGTTCTGTGGCTTTCTCAGAGCCTTGTGTGAGCTGGTGTTGGAAGGCAGCACGCAGGAGGATAGGGCAAATAAATGCTGATTTAGTTCCTACACATGAAGCCATGTTCTCATGTGTCAGTCTCACAAACGGTGCTGGGGGAAAATACAGAGGTTTTTAGAGGGAAATGAATGTAGTCACGCTTACTTCTGATTTTGCTGGCCCTTTTGAAAGATGATGGATAAGAGTAGCTTCTTTTGCTGTTCAAATTTCAGAACTGGTACTACTGTGCTATGACAAATACTACTTCTAAAATTAACTTTTAATTAAATATTCTCAATTTTGATTTTGTTCTAGTGCATTCAAAAATATCTATATATAAAGATAACAAGGTCCAATGTTTTCAACCTCACCGTCTTCTTTTAGGAGTTTTAAGATGTCCATGGTAATGATGGAAGTCAAGGTAGGAAGAAAATGGCACTGGGCAGTAGAGAAGATCTCAGTGGGTTAATCTGAGTGAGTTTTATTTCTGTCCACTCGACTATCTGAGCTGTGAAGGAGAGAGAGCTTAGACCTTATTTGTGTTAAGCTTTCTGTGATTAGTGTTGTTCCCAGTACAGAAGGGTAAACTGGAAGGTTTCCAATCATGGCTAATGCTGGCGCATCCTGCGCGCAGGGAAGTACGTGGCTTCCCTGGCAGTATGAGGGAGCCCGTCAAGGAACTGCGTACAACTCTGCCTGGGGAGGAGAAAAATAAAGAAAAAATTCCAACACAGTGTTGTTTTTGGCAAAAATATTCTTAAGTGTCTGCACAAAACACATGCAAGGCAGTTACCAGCTGTGCTGCCTGACCTCGCTACTGTGTTTGCATGTGTGTATGCAAAAGCTGGTGAGTAGGCAATGAAGACAACAAGGGCTAATTTGGTGTTGTCTGAAATATACCTTTGATCCTAAGGAAAATCTTCAAGCAAGGAACAGCTTTAACCATAGCTGGAAAATATTTGAGGAGCTGTGGGATCTAGAAGTTCACCGTGACTTCACCAGTCATAACATGTAATTTATTGGGGTTGTACTTGAATAGTGCAGCAAACATGTTGCTGCAGAAATAAAAGTCAAATTGCAGTTGTTGTTATTGACGGTGCTGGAAGAGTGGGGAAAAAAGATTCCTGTCATGGTGTTGCTGTATTTGCAGGGAGCTAGTGTATTGTATATAAGGGGCTTCACAGGACAAAGAGCAAAGCTGCTCCTAGAAGGTAGTAGTCCAGCTTCAGGAGCTGCCCGCAGGTGACCCTGAGCACACCATACCCAGTGAATGGGTAGGACTGGGGCAGCCTGAGGGACCTTGCGAATGAAGGCGGCAGCTCTGTGTGGTGCAATGGGTGCGAGGGGAGGCCTCCAAGGGGCACTCGGGCGCAGAGGTGTCCTCAGAGCAACAGGCAGGGGGAATGAGCTACAACAGGACCAGGCTGCGTCTGCCAAGGCTGCAGGAGGGCTCTGGCCGTTGTGAAAACATGAGGTGATGAGAGCATTAAAGGAATGGAACAACCTGGCTCTAAGTTGGCCATGAATCCATCCTGTAAGAGCAGGGAAAGTGGTTTTTTTTTTTTTTTTTTTCCCCATAATCTCTGTTAAAACCGAACGGTATTGTCTCTTTGTTTGTGAATTATTTTATTACATTACAGCACTGGATCCAGCAAGGAGACAAAAATAGTATTGCTGCATTCCTAATAAAACCCCAGGGTAGCTTGTATGACACACAGAGATACCTAGGATATGAGTGTGTGATTGAGTAGTATGCGCGTTAAAAGGAAGAGGATGATTCAGTTTGTACAGTGTGTATACAAGTCTGTAAAGATATAGCCAAAGTACAGGAAAAGTTATCAGAGAGCTACTTTTTTTTTTTTTTTTAATTGACTTCTAAGAGTTTATTAACACTGGGTAAAAGTTCTTGGCTGAGCCAGGAGTGCAAGTGTTACCAACTTAGAAAGTTGTAACCTGCTTGAAATTCTGCATCTGTCAAATATGGTGGCAGAAGCCGGCAGTGACTTCCATGGAGTGAGATTTCTGCAGCAAGTGAGCAAGTGTTCATTGAAGCAAAGAGTAAGCAGGTGGCTCCAGAATGAATGAGAATATTATTAGAATAACACAAAAAGAGGAGCTTCCTTGAACTCAGAGTTCATGTCATTTGAAACATTTATGCTCTTTTTGGGAGGAGATGATATCTGAACAGGCAAGAGACAAGTTAGTGTAGTATCTAAATAAGCATCTGCAGAAGTTTGTGTCAGCTGTGAATAGAGTAAAGCAGCACTTAGAGATGCATCTGTCCTGCAGTATTTGCCTTGGATTGACTTGATTCCTAGGTAAGCTTGCAGGTTTGTTTTGGAGAGTGAGCAGCGGCACGTAGGCAGAGCTACAGCTTTTCCAGTCACTTTGCTTGGGCATGGCAGGCATGGGTCAAGACCAAGGGTAAGAATTTGTAGTACATCTTGGAGAGTAGTGTAAAGGTAGTTCATCTGGAAAAAAAATAAAATAGATTTTAATATAGATTTATTGTAAAACACAACTAGATATTGATACCTAAGTCATATGTAAATCAACTAGGTATTGTATTACATTTGTACTGTACAGGGGTTACTTGTAAATGAATTGAATAGAGAAAGGTGAAGGTGTGAAAAGACTGATATGATGATGAGAAAAGCCCTGGCCTCCTCCTTCCAGTCTAGCAACCGTTACTTCTCTCTTAAGAATTTTCCTTGCCCTTTCTTGTGACTTTCTCACTTTTTTTTCTTCCCAAGTTGAAAAAATGAGGCACTTCCTTTCTAGAACACCGACTGTAGTCTGATGCTATGGTCAGGAGTAAGATCCAGATAGTAATGAGCTGCTAAAAACTTGCTCTGCTTCTTGCTGTCTTCTAATCTCACAGTTGAAAGGAGAGAGATGTTGGGCTCCAAAGCCCAAATGTTTTGCTTAAAAATGTGCTCTCTCTGCTAGCTGCTCTTTGAGGGGCTGCATAGCATGCTTCTAACCCAATCTTGCTCTGGTTTTCACTCTTCTTGACCTTCTCTTTGCAGTCTGCAAGCTCTTACGTCACATTTTCCCTATACTTTTCTCTGTCATTTTCACTTTTCTTCCTTTTCTTCTTACTTGCTAAAATTTCTTTCCATCCTTGCATTTCTGTCATCTCTTTACCCTGTAAGAACCCATCCGCTGCCAAAAGCCTGGCTGCCTCCTGCCATGTCATTATTTTGCTGTCTCTCCATGTAGTTCTGAATTCTACTCCTTACGTATGCCTGTTTTCTTTATGCTGCTTAACTGCCTTTGCTTTCTTCTTGTTTCCCTTTCATTGGTACTAATCTTCCCTCTTTTATTGAAAGTCTTGTCAGATTTGCTAAATAATGCTCCAGTTCCTGCAATGAAACTTCCTAATGAGAGTCTGAATCTTTTTTTTTTCTTTCTTTTAAGGAGTTCCTCATTCCCTTAAGGGCTGAGAAAAGCTATCGTACCTCTTTGAGGCCCTAAGAGCCAGACAGCAAACCCAAACTGAATTTATCCTTAACTTGGGAGCCTGACAAAAGACTGTTGAATTTGTCAATCTTGAGATAATGACTCCCAGATTCTCCCTTACTCTCCTCCTATTAGTCCTTATGTCCCTTCTTCCGCCACCTCCAGCAGTGGCCCTCTTGCATGAAGGCACCTGGGGCTCTCCACCATGGAAATAATGGGCTTATTTCACCCAGAACTGCAGAAAGAGACTGTGCCATTCAAGTAGCATGTTAATCTTGCCCACAAAGTGATTCTCAGTGCATGTTCAATTAAGCTGCTGCCTGAAAATCCAAAAATCAGTGCTGATGATTCTGCCTTGGTTCTTGGCCTTGATTGTGTACGGAGTGCTGCTGAGGCAACGCTCCAGGATCTAGAAAGAGGAATTTTGGATGCTACAGGAAGGCTGGGAAGATGCTCTGAGGCTCTGAGCTGCGAGGCTCTCGGAGCCGCTGTTTGCTGTTGAAACAACAGCCACAGCATCACCTCTGTATTTTAGCTTTTCTTAGGATTGTGGAGTACAAATATTTTGTGCATACTGCGTGCTTTCGTATGAATATTCTGTGTCAGTCCGTTTGAATGTGCTGAATTATTTATTTTGGTTTTCAGTGCGTGCTTCTCGTTACTGGCAGCAGTAGAAGGTGTGCTTTCTTTTTGATTTGCAAATCTGTGAAGACCCTTTACTTACATGACACTCCTTGGGATTAATGCTTGGGAGACATGGAAATTGTGCTTGAGTGAGGCTAGGGCTATGGATGGATTGAGAATAATCTTTTTATAATGCTGTTCAGTTAGATCATGTGAAAATAATTATTTTTCTGTGTCTCAGCAGCAGCCTGAAGCGATGAGTCACTGTATCCAAGTGCTTGCTGAAAGTTTGGCATGACTCCTCGTGCTGGGGGCTCAAAATGCCAATAAATTTCAATTCAGGGGATCAAAAAAGAATGCAAAGAGTGTGTTTTAAGGTTTGGTTTTTTTTTTTTGTATCTTTTACACTTTATTGAAAACTGTTTTCAGAGGTACAGGAAACCTCCAGTTTAAAGCCCTCTCCTGACTGCATCCTTTTTTTTTTTTCATTTCGACAACATGGGAGTCAAAAATTATTTGATCTTGCAAGCAGTAGGTTGTTTATAAGTTGAAGCTAACTTGGCAGCTGACAATATTGCTGTTTATCAGTAGTGAAAGGATTAGTCACTATTTGAAAGTTGTCATAGAAAAATACCGGTGATTTGTCTTTTAATTTTTTGCCTTTACGAATGAAGAAAAGCCTACACAGATTAGTGTTTAGTTGGGTGCTTGTGAAGTCTAGAGAAATATGAGTCCGTGTTAAGAAGTAGCAGCTGAAACACATTTGTAAATCTTGACCTATTTGCCAGAAAGCACTTAGTACTGCTCATGAAGAGAATAAATGGAGACTTTTTAGGATTTATTTATCTCCCAGTGCAATTAGGAAAGTGCAAACCTTAGGCTATGTTCAAAAGGTTCTGCTTTTTTCAGTCTTGTCAGATGAAAAGAAATCTGTTCCTAGGCAGTGTAAGTAGGAGTAAATATGCATTGGTTTGCATGGGCTCTACAGAGGTGAACTGAGTTCAGCACTGATGGAAGCAAGTGGGAGAAATCTCAGAAAGTGGAAAATTCCCCCAGGAAAGGTTCCTGAGTGACTGCAGGCAGCGCAGCGGGATCCTCTGCCCAGCGAAGGGCTACAATTAAGGGAGAGCGGCATAAGGACTACCCTAACGCACAGTGTGTTATTAACGTACTCGACGTCGGTACTTTGGGCTTGTTTAGAATCGTGTCTCTGGCTCCTGTGAGCTGTGCGAGCCCGGACGGCTGCTTGTCCTTCCCCCTGCCCTCCCCAGCGCAGGCGGTTGTGGCACGGCTGCTGCCCCTTGCAGTGTTGGGTCAATCTTGCTCCTCTCCTGTTTTGTCACAGGTTGGTCAGAATAAATAATCCAACCTAATCTGCTTCCTGAATGCTAGCAGCAAAAAAGAATTATGATTTGTTCTGAAATCAGGAGTAAGTTTTGGCAGCATCATCTATGAAATGATGAGCGTTCCCCAGACTTGAGTTGCTTCTCCTTGAGAATCCTCTTTCATCAAAGTTTAAAAAATGATTTATCCAAACTGAATCGGGAGGGAGTGGGAGAAGTATGGTGTTCACATTAGGCACTTTGGCTTGGGCAGGTTTGTTTGGTACTTGAGGGTTTGGTTAAGACGTTGTGAAAGGATGTTCCTTAGGATCTGAGCAGTGCTTTAAAGTGCAGAGATGGACGCTTCATGGCCGCACTACTGAGGGGAGCCACTAGGCAGCTTTCCTGTTTCATCAGCCCATGGCAGATGTGAATCAGAGTGTTTTCGTTTATCAGACAGAAAAAGCTCTTAATATAGCTCTTAAAATTCATAAACCTTCGACCATAAAGAGTGTTAAAAAATAAGCAAGTCTCTCTGATAAATCTTTTATATTTCACAAACGTTACCATTTTAAACTAAAAAAAAAAAAAAAGTCTCTTAAATGCATCATGAAGTGGCTCAACCAGAATCACAGGTCCTTTTGAAACAGAATTACAGAATCACAGAATGGTTGAGGTTGGAAAGGACCTCTAGAGATCATCTAGTCCAACCCTGAAATGATGATATGTTACTTAAAAGGTGCCTTTTTTAAAGGCACTCTCCTGCTGTTTGTTTTGCAAAGAAACATTGGTGCCGAGCATGTAGCTTTTGTTGGCACTGGGTCAAAATGGAGGAAAACTATTTCCCCTGTGTTAGTTGGATACTCCATTCTCATTCAAGATCTGTTTAACCTTTAGTTTCAAAGGCAAGGCGACTAATTCAATGTGAAAAAATCATCTCTCTTCTATTTGGGAGACTTAGCACTTAGCACTAGCACTAGCAGGTTTGCATGCCTTGCCCATTTTACAGGGTAAGGCAGCCCTGGCGCTCCTCTATGCAAACCTTATGCTAACCAGTTGGCTGCCCTTGCTGGAGCTCGCCGGGCAATCTGATAAAACGCTCCTCCTCGTTAGGACTACAAATTGCAGGCTCTTCCCAGCGATTGCCAGCAGCCGAGTCCTCGGCCGGGCTGCCTGGTGGCTGGTGCCTGTCACCTGCAACGCGTGCTTCCAGCATGGGCACGCTGCCTGAGCAACGTGCAGAGCTTTCATATTAGAGCTTCTCAGTTTTAGAGTTCCCCTTTGAAATAGATATGACTCTGTTGAGCATTTGATTTTCTTGAACGTCGCTTTTTAGTAGAAAATCATCCCATCAGAATGACTTCATGCTCCTCTGATGTAAATATATCACTATGAAATGATCGACTTGCTGCATTTAGTGAAATGGTACCTCCCTAATAATAAGGTGAAATTTCAGTCTTATTTTTATAAGCTGCCAAGCCATGAACACTTCTAAACTAAATGATTTTTTGTCTTGACAAAATTGAGGCTTCAATTTGAAGAAACAGTTCAGAAGTTGTTTTTCTATATGGCATAAATTCCAAAGTGTAGTAGCTTCTTCAGGCTCAGAGGAAAAGCAAACATTGACAAAGATGGACTTAGAGTAAGTTTTCTACTTTGCTTGCTTGAACTTCATGTAGTTGTTGAGTTCTTTAATACTGCAGTAGTAAACTGGGCTTTTTCATGGTTTATGAGTTATCGGTATTTTTTTTTTATTCTAGACCTAATTGTTTGCTGCTACTTAATTTAACATGTTTTCATGTTGCCTCCATGGCTGAACTTCAATCATACAATTTAAATAATGAAGCCAAGCATTAAAGACGATCCTCTTAGAGGGGAACATTGTGAGGGATCCAAATAAAGAGGGCAGGGCCTTTTTCATACTGCTAATTCTGTGATGAGTATAATAGCAATATTATTGAAGTGTGTGATTGAAGTAAGGCCAAAGAATTATTTGTAAGTACTTCTTAAAAAAGAGCTGACTCGGGTGTTTAGTTTTATTTGTCTCTTGACTTTTACTTAAATAATCTGTTTTTTTTTTTTTTAACAGATAAATCTGGCCATTTACCTTGCACAGAGATGGAGGTAAGATCAGTATTTTGTGTTTTCTGATGGTGCTGATTTAGCTCAACTCACTCTCTCATTATCTCCTTAGTGGAAAATGCATGTTATTAGGATGGGGTTATCATTGCAAAGTTTTATGGTGAAGCATGCATTGTATTTATGACTGGTGTTAATAACTGTATAAGACTGTCTTACAGGATATTTAGTTCCACGTTCAGAAACAGAGGAAAAAAAGACCATGTGCTTTTCCAAAACCAGGATTTGAGATATATCAGGTGGCCAATAAAAACTTTTTCAACTTTGATTTCTTCAGAATATATCACTTTAGTAGCATATGTTATTTTAGATAGTTTCTCTTGGCTAAACTATCTGTCAGTACACTGATTTTAGACAGAACTAGTAAACAGTGGAATGAATACTTAATACATTTTCAGAATGGTCGGGCAATTTTTGACAACCTATTTACCAAGAATTCAGACACAAGTGTGGAATACAAGTAATTTTAAGGTTGCCTTGTTCATGTCCTCATTTCAGATGCTTCCAGTGTTTCCTTTAGTTTATCACTTGTCAATGTTTCGGGGCCTAAGAAATATCATTCAATGGTTTGCTGAATTTGAAATAGAAATACAAATTTCTGTTAAATCTGCTGAATGTGTATCTTGACCCTAGTTTGCCTCTGTATTTTTAATACTAAGCTGTGACTGGTGCTGTAAGAATGTTCAGACTATCATTTTGATGTTCATAGGTTTAATCCAAGATTCAAGTAAGAACTAGGTAAACTTTCCTGTTAAACAAGATACGGACTATATTACAATTTTTTTATTATGATACAGAGTAATCATATAGTCTGTTCCCTAAATATGTCCTGCAATAAATGCAGCTTCAGTGTCCTTTGCAGGGCAGTCTTTTTTGTTGCCTTTGAACTTTCTTTGAAATGTAAAAGAGTTTTTGCTTTAACTCTTCCATCAGTGCCTCAGGCCTGAAGCCTGAAGATGGGGCCAAGCTACACGTTTGGTTTCTTATCAGAAATACATTTGAAGGTGACAAATTTTTGTTGCTAAAATGTTTATATGCAGATAAACTTTATATCAAAATGACTGTTTTAAACATAGCTGATTCAACCACAAAGGGTAAAATGCTTCCATCCATATTTTAGCAAGTATTAATGATCAAATAGGAATGTGCTTTCTAAAGAATACAGTGCAAGGAATAATTCCTAATTGATATAAGTACAGAAATTGGAAGTGGGCATGTTTTGTTTCTCTTCACCCAGTTCAGCTGAAGTGAATACATCCTGCTTTTGTTTCAACTTGGTGCCTAATTTACATATGCTAATCTAGTGTGTCATCTGCTTTGCATAATAAATATTGTTTACAATTGTGCTTTGCATTTTTTTTCTTTTAGGGAAGGTAATGATAGGTCGTAACATAAAAAATGCAGATATTAGCAAACCCCTGTTAAAATATTTTTAGCAAAAAATTAAGCATTTCACTTTGGGAAAGTAAAAATGTTTGTTTCAAATAATGTCTAATGAAAGTTGTTTAGATATTTTCTACTTTGTTTTCTTTCATGGTGAAAGATTCTTTTATTGTTTTTAATGTTGTTGTCTACATTTAGAAAGAAAACTTAAGATAATTAACATTTTACGTGGAACAGAGACTTATTTTAAATTGTCTCTGCCAAGGCGCACAGTGACCATTATCATATTGGCTCTTCTTTCCATTGTTGCCATCTCAAAGGTGAATGAAGGAGTGAGGCTTTTGCTTCCTGCACAATTCCTTTGGAGCTGCAGTTTTGGATTAAAGTAATTGGTGCTTTCAGAGCTTTCAGAATTAGGAATTCAGCAGAGGGCACCTATCTTGCTCGTTCGATTCCTGTGGAAAGGAATGCAGCTTGATTGCATGTATTAAAACATGTGGGAGGCCTCATTAAAGTGACAGCTAATAATAATCACCACATTTTGGCAGCAATTGGAAACTATATTACGTGGGTCCACTGTTTCTTTGAAGACAGCAGTTTGAGCAATGTATGAAATTCTGAGCCCATATGTCTTAGCCACATAGGAAGACAAGCTGACCTTTCTTTATCTGCATCTGCCTGCGACTCTGCTGTCCAAGATGAGAGCTCTACTTAGCTGACTCAAGCAGGGCGATGCAGATTATATAGAATATACCAGCCTCATATGTAAACATGTAGTACTCATGTAGAAGGCATTCTGGGAATGGTGAGTGATTCATATATAGGAAGGTTTAATTGCCAAGCATTTGAAAGACCCACCTGTTTGAGGATGGGCATGTTGTGTATGAATAATGTAGTTAACCCATGTCTCTGATAATATAAAGATACGCACAACCTCTCCTATATGTGCAAAAGTCAAAAGTGAAATAATTGGGCTGTCTCAGAGTGGTGAATAAACTTTGTTCGACACCATTCAGCTCTTGTTGCGTGACTAAAATGAATTATTTTTAGAAACCTATTTCAGTTTATATGTAAATTCTATTTATTTCAAAGCCACCCGTTATATGGATTTCATAATTATTAAAACTATCTTAACATACAACAAAAATTGTAGTGTATTTGACTTACGACCTAGAGTTGACGGTATGCTGCTTTACCTTTTTTCTATTGGGAGCTTGAAGTGCTGATTATATTTTTTAAAAAAATTTAAGAAAAATAAATTGTAAGGATATTCTGTTTATTTCCGTACAAATAAGAATGTATTTGTTAGTTCATTGTACATATTCAGACATAAAACCAAACACCTCCCAAATTTAATGAAAGTGAGCATGTGTTTGCTAGCACAGAATGTTAGTATTTCACAAGATATGTCACAGTTTTACAGTCAAGTAATGCCACATCTACATGAAAATGTTACCTATTGAAAATTCAAGTAGTATAAAATGTACATATCGTATATTAATATCTGGGAATCATTTTTTATCACTGTTTAGTGTAAATGAAAATAACTTACTGATTGAATGGGAACTGCAGAAGCAAAGAATCATTATTGTGCACAGTGAAAATCACTAGTTCCATTTACTGAGCTGTAACCTTATGAAGACAGGAGGGATGAAATGTCGCTGCAAGGAGGACAGGCAAGAATGTTTTTATGAGAGTAATTTCCATTAGTAAAATATGGGCTGCGTCTTGCATCAAAATGACTTTTGATTGCAAGGAGACTATGCATCGAAAAATACAGAGGTGAGGGTCTGTGTGAATGCCAGGTTGTAAATCTAGGAATTCTACGAAAACTTTTCATTCTTTGTGCTCTTAAGGGAAGAATTAACTGTGAGCCAGGATTGCCTTCTCTGAGTCGAAGTAGAATCATGTATCTTCTCTTGAGAGTATTAAGGAGAGCTGGAGCTCTGGGTGCCCCTTCTGAGAAATTAAGGACTTATTGCCTGCTAATGGGATTATCTCCTGGAGATACTGCATGCCCGGCCTTTGAGGTACCAGATATCCTGAGAGTATTTTATAGGTGTTCACCAAGATGTCGCTGTGTGGCACTCGGTCTTCTGATCTCCAGATTTTCCTGAATTGCTTCATGGCTACAAAGAAACAACTTAGCAGACTCCTGATTAAAAAGTAGACAAAAATGAGTTTCCGTTTTGATCTTTTGTAATGAGCTGTATTTTCAAGAGAAACTCTTTTTTCTGTAAATTGTATGAACGTTTATAGTGTATCTTTGAGGAAGATGGATTTCTGTTGTTCACACTCTTTAATGTTGGCACATCAGCCTTTCATTCAACATTTCATTAAAAGCAAACAGTGAATATTGGGTTGGAGAACTAATAATGTATTCGACTAAGCTGATTTAGATGTAGTCAGATTCTACCATCTGTCCAGAATCGCTGAGAGAAATAAGATCTACCTTGTAAAGTCTTTGTAATTTTGCAGTGCAGTATGTTGCACCTTTAATAATCTACACACCCAAAAGTAATGCAAGATTTATGATGAAATCCTCATTCCAGTGATGCCACTGGAAAGCCTTGCAGTTAGGTGGGAAGAGGAGAGAGGAGGATTTCAACCTCCCTCTTCAGACAGCATTTCAGTTAATGGGTGGTGGAAAATTAGCCTTTCAGTAACTTGGTCCCCAAGGATCATTTTCTCTGTGAAAAGCACAGAGAAAATGTGTTGTTTAGGTGTTGAGTTTTGTTTTTCTTAATCTCAAAGCACAAATATTCCTTAAATAGCTTTTGTGTGGAGTCATTAGAATTACTAAATTTTATCAGAAAATCAAATCTAAAAGTTAAGTGGAAATGTGCAAATTGAACTCGCATGGCTCTGAATGAGATCTTAGGGTGTGGGGAAAAGAAGGTAATTTGTACAAGTCTTATTTTTTTTTCCAGAACTTTCTGTATTATCTCTATTATATTTTTTTGTCGTATCTAATGTATTGGTAATGTGCTGTTGTATTAAAAGTATTGATTGATAGGATAGCTGTCACACGAATTGACTTAAATTAAAGCAAGGAGGCAATGGAAAATTGTTAACAGAACCATGATCCGAGCAAGCGGTACACCTGGGGAGGATGCATAAAAGCCAGATGATGGTTCTTAGAGTAGCTAAATGCAGGGCATCCTTGTTACTGTGTTGTTATTGAGTTTTTGTGTAGGGCAATTCAAAACTAGTGTAACTGACACCTCTAAGATTTAGTAACTTCAGTTACATTGGTAGTTTTTACCTGGTTTTGTGCTGTTTGCTTTTTGGTCTGGGAAAATAAAAGCTTTCTCCTGTTCTTAACACTACTGTTAGTCACTCAGAGCTCCAACATCTGCAATACAAAATTGTGCAGAAGACTTACAAATGATGTCAATGAAGTGCATGAAATAGAAATAAAATTACACAGACAAAAAGCAATGAAGCAAGAAACTAATTTGGAATAGTTTGTTCTAGCTGTTGCTTCTTTATCACTTCTTTTTTTTCCCTAATTTACTTACTTCCCATGTAAGTTGATGCCTAAAACATAAAAAATTTTGCTTCGATCATTTGTCCAGTGGAAGTTAACATCCTTATTTTTTAATTAATAAGGCACATAAACTTATGCTTGATGCTTGTCATCTTATTTTTGTGCTCAAGCTCGAAGTAAATCCAAAGGATCTTAATGGCCTCATATAACCAATTGAAAGATATTTTTTTTTCTTCACTTATTATAAACTTGTTATTTTTAAAGCTGATAAATTTTAAAGAAGAAATGAGACAATGTGAGAAGAGTAAAAGTGCCACTCTTACTTTTTGTCAGCTTTTCCTCTCTGGAGCGGAGCTAACAGCCAACAGAGCTGCTTTCACTCGCCTAACAAAGGTGTGACGCGGTGCTGCCACGTTACCTCTGTGGTTATTCAGAGATATTTGTTTTAGCAGCTAGACTTTGGTTTTTCCAAACCAGGTTTACTTCCTTTCTCTCTCTCCCTCTTAATTCTAAGAAAAAGGAGAGATTAATGATATCAAGAATCTTGTTCTTTTGCTCATTTTTATTATTATTTCTTTGTTTGCCTTTTCTTGCACTTTTTACTGTCATGATAAATATGATAAAAATAGACGTGTTGAAAATTTCCTTTGGTTTACAAGCATTCTTTATCTGTCATATGTGTAAGTGGAACCTATACAACTTTCACTGATGCAGCCCTTATACCTAAGGTGATGAGGCGGGAGCACTGCACAGGCCTAGTGAGAAGCCTGTTTCTAGCAAGCTGATGGAAATGGGCCCCCTGGGAGCGCTTGGTGAGGCGGTCAAGTATCGGTGAATAATGCTGCATTCACGTTCATTTTGTGCCGTGCTTTCCCTTCACATGTTCTTTGGACTCTTGATATTGTAGTTGTCTCACTGCAGGACACTAGTAACTTCCTCTGACTGAAGCCGGTGTTACTGATGTTCACAAATATTGACATTTGTTTACTCTTCACAGAACATTTATAGCCCTACTAGATTATTAAATCACCGCAAGAGTGAAAATTGCTCCAACAGCCTTGGTTTTTTTTTATATTTATTTTCCTAATTTTACCTTTTTCTTTTTTTTTTTTCTTTTCCATTTTTGGGTGGCTGGCTCTTGTGGCTCTCATCAATGCAAACACCCTAGCCTGTTTAAGCAGCACTATTTCATAGTTGCTACCAAGAAATCTGACATGCTATTACTGTACCAGGACAATTTTAACATTGCTAAAATAACCTAGTTGCTTCTTTATCAGTTTTGAGTGTGGTCAGGTCTCAAAGAAAACTTGAATTCAAGGGAGCTGAACATTTAATTTCACTTCAGCAGTTCAGTTATCAAGTACTAGTTCCCAAGCTTATAATTTAAATGCTAATGTTGTTTTAAATTTAACCATGAAGCCAATGGCACAAGGCTTGAAAGATGAAACTAGCAAAATCAATAGGTCTATTTTTAAATAGTGGTAAAATTTAAAAGAACAGAAATAGTTATTTATGCTTGGAGTTGGACACACAGTGCTCCCACCTCCTTTGACAGCAGTGCTTTTCTTTTCTATACTAATTCAGATTATCATTAATGGAGTTGTTCTAGCATTCCTGCTTCATGTCTACACTAGAAATGTTGATCCACTTCATGTAACCCACTCTTCTATGAAGCAGACCGTGTTTTAATGTAAAAATTAACTGATTAGGCACTCCTGCTGCCTTTTGCACATATAGAATCCCCAGCAATTTATACTTGGGAAAATACCGTTATGAAAGACTTCTATATGCAGCTTTAGCTGACCTCATGTAAAAGAACATGTGATTTTCTTTTTGTGAACAAGTAGACAGTATGATTAATTTGTGTTTAGCCTTCGATTTCTCTTACCTTATCACGTTGTCTTGTGTCTCAGTTGGGAGCAACACAAGCTCTCTCCTCTGTCTGTGACTATCCAGCTGTTGCAAGAGGAGGGAGGAGAAAGATGATGTCCCCTCATGGGATTTGCAGAGGGAAAATACCACAAATAAAACTTTTTTTTTTTTGCAATTTTGAGGCTAAATTTTTTTTTTTCCATGTGAACATTGACATTTATATTCTTACTTAAATCACTTGACCTGAGAAGTTGAAGCAGTAAACAAAGCAGGTTTTGCAGTTGAGTCATACTAGTTTGCAGCACTGAGTTCTTGGGCAAAGACACTGAATCTATCTTGCGCCTCAGTGAGGCAAAGAAGAGATTTGGGGAAGTTTGCATCTTCTTTTGACTCCCGACCCACTGCAACCTCACTTGGGCTTTTCTTCCAAGAGAGTGTGAAATCACTGGGTAAGCTTCTGTGCTCCCCAGGACGCACAGGTGGGAACATATCCATCTTGAACTGGTTAACATTGTCTGCCCGTTAGTTGTGTGTAATGTCAACCCTTAAAATAAGGAAAGCTGCAAAATCTCTCCTCAGAGGTGTGAATAAAAGACTCTGAAGATGTCCACCGCTGAATTCTTGCCTTATTTAGTGGTGCTGGAAGCTGTAGGGCATGCAGCAAAATACCCTCTGTATTTCCCTTTCCTAAATACAAGTCAGTTAAACACATAAATAGAGGACAGGGGTTAGGTTAGGATTTGTGTGCAGCTGAATTCCTGGCGCAGAGTCTGTCGTGGCCTGCTCTTCTATTAACCAGTAGTAATTATGAAGCGCTTGTAATACTTTAGTGCTTCACCCATAGCAAGGAGCTAAGGCTAAATAATTAACTAGGATAAGCCAAGCTGTTCACACTTAGCAGATTAACTCCTGCTTTGGTTCAGGAGGTGGGGGTGCTTTACATTGACGGAGGTGGTTTTCCTTCACATGTTCATCCCTAAACTTAAAACACCCATGTCCCATTTTCTCATCACCTTTTCTCATCCCTGTTGTACCTGTATTTCAAGCCTCCTTCTCCCGTTTTCCCTCAAAATCTTCCAGTTCATTCGTTACCTTCCCTTCTTGCTGGTTCTCCCCAGCCAGGGTGCTAACCCCCAGCTCGGCTGGGTGTGCGTTACTGTTGCTGCCTCAGTCATTGACGGCTGTGGCGCTGCTGTCTCCGCTGCCCATGTGCTGCCTCGCCTGCATGCGCCTCCGCTCCTGACTTCCCGGGGCCTCAGGACGCCGCTGCCGCAACTCCCCGTAGCTCCGCGGCGCCTCTCTCCTGGTCTCCATCTTCCCTGCTATCTGGCCGCGCACATTAGCGCTATCTTTGACTCGCACTCTCTCCTTCGGATGCCTGCCAAATCCTTAATTGCCATCTGCTAAAAGCACCCCCTCTTGCCAAGGCCTTCATTCAGGCTTTGTGGTTTTTGTCGTTTTTGCCTTGGCTCGTGCGAACTGCCTGCCATCTCCTCCTTTCTTGGCAATAACATCAGCTATTTCTTCAAAGTTTGCTATGCCGTTCCCTGACTGCATCATGCCTCTTGGGTTGCCCTGTGCAGGTTTTCTCTTCGCAGTTGACCTGTACATCCAAATCTTCTTCATGCTGGTGTATGCCTGGAGCTGGAGAGGAAGCAAGTTGCCCTCGCAGCCTGTGCTCTGTTCGTTCAGGAAGGTGCGCCGCGCACTGCCTTGTGTTCCCTGTTTGCCTTAGAGCAAAGCCTTCACCAGTGTCTCCAGAACACACGTGAGAAAAGAGCAGGCAGCCTTCATCTCGGCTGCACATTCCCAACTCCTGCCCCATCCGGATGACTGTGACTTTGTTTTGAACATGCTGTGTAGCACATCCCATTGTGTTCCTCTAGAGCGCTGCACGCTCAAGGATTTCATGGAGTATTTCCGTGTCATTCTAGGGGTGAAAGCTCCCTGCCATCCCTAGATCATCTGAAAATATTTCTTTTTTTGTTGATCATAGGGAAAATAAATACAGCTCAAATGGCATGAGCACAGTAGAGCAATTTGTGGTTTCTGCTCGTTGGCTGCCTTTTTACCCTGTAATTTTCCCTGAAGCTTCTTTTGTATGTAAGTCATTGCATTGTTTGCTAGGGGAGCTTGCCTTAAACCTACTCCCTAGCGGGAGGTAGAAAATAGTTCTTTTCCCTTTTCTTCTTCTTTTTTTTTTTTAAACAATCTATATGCCAACAGCAGTAACGTTTCTAATGAATTTGGTTGACCAGAACATGTTTCTAACACCCCAAATTACTTTTTTTTTCATCATACTTTTTGCCTAACTTAAAGTAGTTGAGGACTATGGTTTTATTTAAAATATAAACTCTTTATTTAAATACATTTCCCCCCTATGATTTTACCTTCAAGCTTCTGTTTATCTTTTTATCTAGGTAGGACGGAAAAGGTAGAGCCAGTGTAGAGTCTAACTTTCTTTAGGCCTTGTTTGGTGCCTTTGTCACAAAATCTAAGGAACATTTGAATAGTAGCACTGCAGGGTCACTAAAGGATTTGGTGTGTGTTTATTGATGCCTATAGAATGTAAAGCATTCTAGTGAAGAAAATATATTGGAAAATAGTTTGTTTTTCATGTTTCTGATCAAGTTAAATAAAAAATTAATCTGAAAAGTAAGTAAAAAAGGTGCATGTTTTAAATAAGAGCAAGTGAGACAATAGGCAGTTGTGATGCAGAGTTTTAACACTTTTGTGGAAGGATTACAGCAAAATAACTGTTCAACTTGCCTAAAATACTTCATTCCCATATGCAAATAAAATGTTTTTAATTTCTGGATTCCCAAATTCCCAACGTTCTGGAGCGTTGTCTGTTTGCAGCTCACAGATCCTTCAGTTGGTGACTTGTGCTACTTCAGCATGCAAATATAGTAGCAGCCTTTACAACTGAAGGCCCAGACATGCAGTAAATGATGTATGGGTTGAACCTGATGTTCGGTGAATTGTCCCAGTGATTTAATTATGTGGACACTAGAATGGGCAAGATGGACAGTTGGTGGGAGTCAACACATGCTCTTCTCCTTTACGGAAGGAAGAACACGGCTGAAGAAATCCAGACACTTGCCCAGTGCAACATTAGGGCTCTATGACAGAGGCAGGGTACGAGCTAGATTCTTTAAGAATGTCTAATGCCTTAATGACAAAAGCAAAAATCTTTCTTCAGTTTTTAAATGCTACCCAAAAAAAAAAAAAAAAAAAAAAAAAACCGAATCTGTAGCTCTGCTGCCAGTAAATTATTAATTCTTTTGAGAAAGTGTTCACCTAAATCCCAGGCATCTACTTTCAGGATAGTCTGCACCTTTTTTTCCCATGTATATTATTCAAATACTTAAAAATTATATAAAAGGAATAACCCACTTTTTTCAGACAAATCTCTTCTATTTCAGGGTGATACATGTTGCTGTGCTAGTACACAGGCACCCTTTGCTTTCTGTTGTTTGTTTGCTCGCAGCAGGTGGACTTTGCATTTTTCCTACACATAAAAAACAACCTCATTCCTATATTTACCCCAGATATTTGAGAGAAAGAGAAAGTGTTTCAAAACCAAAATAGTTAAAATGTTTGGGAAAAATCAAAATAGAACAGCTATGGATAACAAATTAAGGAAATTTGGAAAGACTTAAAGTGGCAATCATATCTAGGTATGAGAAAAAGGAAAAGAATTAATAATAAAAAAGCATCACAAACTAATACCTCATAAGGAAACAAACAGAACCCTCTCTTCACTGCAGCACTTGTAAAGGAAGTGATATAAATATATTGTCATTTAAATATGGATTAAATAATGTTTTACTTCACAACATGACAATAATGTAGTAATGAGTAAGCAAAGGAAAGAGAACCTGAATAAAAAATGTGGTGTAGAACTGAGCGAGCCAGTGGTCCTAGAGAGAATTTCACTCTACAAAATCTGTCTTGGAGGACCAGTATTATTTTTTCAGCAGACATACTATGAATTAAGATACAGTCATTAAAAACAGCCTGAACCTTGCTGTGAAGGTGCAGTTCAACACAGCATTTCTGTACTCCACTGGCATCTCAAGCGTCATATTAAAATGCGGACTGTCAGAGTAATGAGATTCCAAACCCCTTGCTGTCAGTGCTTCGTTCCTTTGTTTTGGGAAGAAGACAGCTTATATATCTCTGCAGGTCTCGGCCCTTCAATTTTTATCTCTGTTTGAATGCACAGAGAGAAAGATTTTGCCAGACAGTGGGCTCTGTAGCAGATAGGCGTACACGCTGTCAGGCCTTTCCTATCTTGGCCAACTTGAACGTTACGAGATAGCAGGCAATTTTTTGTTGGTGTGTATAACTAAAAGTGTTCACCAAAGATGGTCAATCTGTGTGATACTGCTTGTTTTTCTTATGGCTTATTGCAGTTTTATAAAATGACTGTGATAGCAAGCTTTTAAAAAGTTTTTGATTAGAAAACAGAAACAAAGTGTCGATTGCTTTGTTTTTGTGTTTATTGGCTATAGGAACAAAGAGCATCAGCCGCTTCAGGCATTTTGACAGTTGCAACCTTTGTGGCTTTGATGCAGTGAAAATAAACTTAGGTTAGAAGGCTTAGAAATAAACAGCCTTCCAAACAACACCTGTGCGGAAACTATGAAGCACAGCAGTAACTTCTTAAAAATTTATGTTCTTACAATCCTGATCCAACCAACCACTTGCGTGTTTGCATTTGCACCGGTGTGCAAATTTGAGTGGGCTGCGATGTGGCCTCTCAGGGACCGTTCCCGTGCATGGTTAGGCACTGGGGTGCTGTGCAAGAGCAAAGTCTCTCACAGCGCCCGTAGGAGCTGCTCTGCTGTGGCTGTGGCTCCCTTCCGACCTGTAGTTAAGAGCAGGTCAGTTCCTTTGTGTTCAGCTGGGTTCCTCCTGTAAGGCTGGGGGGTGGCTTTGAGACCACATTGACCCAAGTGTCCCAGGGGACTTCCGTTGTTGCCTATGGCTTGGCTCATTTCTGCCTTGTCCTTAGGGACAGCAAAGCTCAGAAGTGCTCAGCATCCTCATGCAGGTTTTCCCCTACAGCTCTTACAAGAGTAACCTGAACAGAAAGCCTGAACAAAGGAATCAAATATGAACGGTGCAGCGAAGAAACATCCTCAGCCACAGGCTTGATAAACTCTGCGTGCCCCAGTCACACCTGTGTTTGCATTCTCAGATAACCCTGGCAGCTCGAGTATCAGGGCACTGGATGTACAGATGGCCATTACAGATCCTTTGCCCCTCTTACTGTCTTCCTGCTCTCTGACTTATGTTCTTGGCACACGATTTCCTTGACCTACAGACTCACTCTTCTTGGCACAGTGTCCTCCTGACATGGAGATGGGGGATTAACTCGCACTGTAGCAGTCTATTTTAGAGATGTAATTACTACCTGAAGTCTCTGATCTCCTCAGCTTCTTCCATTCCAGTGACTGACTTAAGAGTGTCCTGCAGGTTTTCTAGAGCCAAGGAAAACAAGCATTATCTCTTTCTAGCTTTGCAGAGCACACCACCGAGTCATAAGACGCTAAACGAACTTATTCCTATGTCATGAGACACTCAATGAAACAATATCCTATTGAAGTTGTACCTCTGGCAGTGTATTTACGGGTGCATCTTTCTATGAAGTTGGGTCTTCCTGTTAACTACAACATTGTTGACAAGGGGACATTAAAGTTCTTATTCCAGCTGATCCTTTACAGACTTTTTTTTTTTTTTTTAATCCTGAGAAGAATGTCCTGTAAGAACCTTCCCAAGTTTGCCCAAGATTTTGATTGATTTTCATTTGAAGCAGGCAAGGTACTTCTGTTTTCTTTTTTTGGATGCACAGTGTTTATGAGTGCAAGCTTTATTACTCGCTCTGAATGTCAAGAACTGTAATTTAACATTCCCAGGACCTTCATATGATCTCTTAGATTTGTCTCCTCTGTGGGGATTGGCCATCCTGATTCAAATCCCTCTGACACAGCTAACATTGTGCCAAGATTTGGTTTATATTAGCTAAGGTGGCGCTGACCTTGATTGCTGTTTATTTCATCAGAGCCTCAGCTGTGTTAGAGATGTTGCTGGGGAGGTCTCCAGCCCTGACGTGTTTGGCGTGGCCATCAGGAACTCTGCAACTTCATAAAGCTGTAGGGCATTGACTGAGACTGGGAACAGAGCTGTGTTTGTTACGGCTGTGCTGGATTCCTGCATCCGTGCCTGTGTGGAGTCCTCTCTGATCTACAACTTGGTAACTGTAAATTGATTGACTTTGAAATTGGCCAAAGTTACAGTATCACAGAATTGTAGATTAATTTGAACTGGAAAGGACTTTTGGAGGTTGTCTGGTCCCGTCTCCTTCCCCATCCTCCCTAATGATGTTAAGTTCAAAGTTAAATGAGGTTAAAGGGACTTGTCCAGTCCAATTTCGGTTATGTCCAGGGATGCAGATCCCACAGCTCCTCAGGACAGTCTGCTGCAGTGTTTTACCACCCACACTGTGAAGAATATATATGCAGGAAAATATAGCAAAAGAGATTTTTAGTAGAAGCCGTAGTTAGTTGAAAATGCAAGGTATAGGCAGGGGCACATTCTTTCTGGTTTCTCTTTAATTTCCGTGCTCTTGATTCAAATTGCAAGTAGAGAAATACCAAGGGCATGGGGGCTAGTGCTCAGAGCAGAGCACTGGTGCCACAGCACAGCACAAAAGACAAGGGCAAGAGTTTGTCCTCAGAGGCCTGTTAAAGCTAGAAACAGACTTACTAAACTCAAGAGCTTACAGTACATCGATGTCCGTTTGTATACGGAAACTTTGGGTTGCAAATCTTGAGAAGCTCTTACCACTGGTGTATTTTTTGTTCCTTATTTCTGTAGGTAACATTGTATTTGTGTGTTTGGGAAATGGTCTTTCCTCTAGCAGTTTCACAACAGCCTGCAATGAGTGATCCTATTTAAATTTTGCAAATTATTCTGATTTTTTTTTTACTGATTTTTTTTTGTCATGGTGAAAGAGCAGGCAGGAAAAGAAACTAATCATGGATACATTGTTTTTTTTTTTGCTTTTAGCAACAGGATTCTTGTATTTACAAGCATTTGTAAAGCTATGCCAATAATGAGTGTGTGTCACACAAGGAAAAATAAAGACTTGGTAGCTTTTTGTTAAGCTCCTGTAGGTGCTGATTATGAATATGTAAATATCTAGGAAAACAGTTCCCTTTAAGTGAAATGATAAATTCAAGAGACATAGAGCCTTGTGACTGATCACAAGTTTACAAGAGACTTCACATCACCGAACCTAATGTTACATAAGATTTGTCCTTACAGAATGAGTCTTATGGATTATAATGTGTAGTAAATGCAGTGTGTTTTACCATAATATAGCCAGTTTCAAATTTAATTGAATGATCTTAAAAAGACTTGTTAATAACCTTTGTCATTAGCCAGTCTCATATATTTCTTTTTCTGATGTAGATTATTATCACTGTTTATTTGAAGTAAAGCTCATGATAAAATGTTTTTCAGATGAATGAGACTGGACAGATTCTATATAAACTAAGAGCTCTTCTTTGTGTATCATGGCTCATTTTTGCTTTGTTCATCCAAATGCCTGATGTTTAGATACATGTTTGCCAGTTGTTGCTTATGTAGACTTTCCATACCTGAGATGGTTTTATATTTCTCATAAATGGACAGCTGCTCTACAGCAAGAAACCTTTCTTAGGTGTCCATATATAGATAATTCAGTTTTAAAATGAGAAGGCTTGAAGATAAGCAAAGATCTTTATATACTTCCTAAATATTAGGAATGTTTTCTTAGCTAGTTTGGTTTTTTTGAGAGAGAGAGAGAGGCAGTGAGGGAGTCTCACGCAGGGCAGTCTGGAAATACTTCAGCGACTTTGGGACTCCCACGTTGACCTTGGCTGTGGAGCTGAGTTGTCAGGAGTGACGCATTAAGGTTTCAGGGAGGAGGCAAAAGCCTTGCACTGCTCCCAGCTACTCCGACCAGCTGATTCTGACTGTCACTGGGAGCGTCCCATGGTCAGGTGGTGAGGAGGAGTGAGCCACGAGGCTGGCCAAAACAGAAGAGAGTTTCTTTAAGGCCCTGGGAGGAACGTGGTGAGAATGGGGCAGAGGAGGTGGCTGCTGCAGCCCCGACACGTGCGCTGGAGACGTTCGTGCCAGCCCCAGTGAGGCTGCCACCCCTCGAGTCACAGAGACGCTGGACGTGCGGCTGATGGGCACACGGGCAGGTCGTGCCTGTTTTCACTAGTTCTTTCTGCAGTTGTTGCTCTCTTTTCTTTCAAAGGAAGTCTTGTTTGTGCAATACTGTTGATGGATCTCATTGGGGTTAGTTTCAGAAACAATACTGGCCTAAAAAGGCTATTATTCTCAGACACAAAACCGTCAGTGACTTCATTACAAGTTTTTTCCTGATGATTCCCAAATATAATAGATGGCATTTAATTAAACAACAAACAACACAGGTTTGTAAACAGGTCTCATGATCTGTTATGAAACAGTTGCAGCAAGCAAATTACCAAATCTCCTTCATTCAAGAGGCAGGAGTTCACCTCTTCCTGAAGAACATAGCTGGCATTTTGTCTCATAGGTTCCGTGGAGAAAATTCTGCCTCTGTGTAGAGTAAGACACAGCTCTCCGACAAACCAACTTTCCAAGTCCAGATATAGTTCAGGATCTTTTATGAGGTAATCTGTCTGAACATGGGAATTATTCTTGATCTTGACTTCAGACTTCTAGTTTTCAGTAAGACTTTATTTTCTGATAGTTGCTGCATACTAATGGTAACTTTTTTTTTCCTCTTCTTGCTGAAAACACAGTATTTTGGTATTTTGTGGCACCAAAGCACCACCAAGCCCTGTGTGAGGGCTTTGGGGGACCAGTGCTGAAGGCGAGCTCTGGTCTGGTGCTGTGGGCCAGGTTTGCAGGAAAAGAAGGAGTTGTGAGAAGCTTCACTGGAGGCTTTCCTCCCTTTTTCAGAGGCTTCCTTCCCTTTTTCAGAGGCTTTCCTCCCTTTTGCAGAGCAGCATTGGAGCTGAGGCTCTCGCGTTCGGTCTCTCGAGCTGTGCAGCAGCTGTTCCTGTGCCTGGCCACATCCCTCACAGATCCTGACCCAGAAACCTGCCTTCCTGGCCCAGCCTCAGCCCTGCCTCATCACTTTGCTGGTGACTGGTGACGGTGGCCTGTGGCTGACCCTGGTTGCTGTCACCCGACCCACTCTGCTTTTCCTGCCCGGGTGCTCGGGACGGCGTCCCTGCTTGGTGAGGATCCTGCCTCTGCCTCTGTTGTGGTCACCTGGACTCCCGGCTCACCTTCCCTCGCGGAGCCGCCACCCCTCCTGCCCCTGGCGCTCTGCTCCGCTGCTCCACGCGCATTCAGGAACAGGTTTCTTTTGATCCCGGCTAGAAAAGCAGGGCAGAAAGCCGGCCACAAGCAGATGCTGAGCCCTGGGCGGGGGGAGGCGCACGCTCCTTCTCCCGCTCCACACTAGCAGCGGCCGACATGGGCTGGGAGCAAAGGCACGCAGAGCACCGTGCCAGGCTCTCTGAAGCTGCAGTTATGGGTGCTATGGACGTGTGGGCACCTTAGTACCCCACCTATACTGAGGGTGTCATAGCAGGATACCTCAAAGAAAATCCTGAGATGTTGTCCGACATTTGTCTCAGTGAATTACCATTCCGTCACAGCAGACAGGACTGAACATGCTCTGATGTCCAAGAAATTGGTTCCAGGTTTGTTGCATCCTCTCTGTCCCATGGAGACAGCGTGGTGACAAGAGCCACAGACCACCTCTACAAGAGCTACCAGGCAGTGGGGCAACTGGGGCTGAGCCCTTTTTGTGTCTGTCTGCGCACCCTTGATGCCCGTTTTATGTGGTGACTGTGAAATAGTCAGTTTAATTTGGGTTTCTTTCCAGGATCGTTGTGCCTGTTTCCTTGGAGGTCAAGGATTTATTTGTGGCTGAGGAAAAAGCACGGAATTGTGAATGCTTGCTTCGTAGAGAGTTAAATTCAGAAAAAAAGTGGTCTCATTGAACTTCTGAGAAGAGAAATTATGATGTATAGTAACTTTGAGTCAGAAGGGAGCAGGCCTAAACTCTCAGGCCAACAAAAAGGAAGTAACAAATACAAAATGTTATCCAACACTGTGAGTGAGTGACAAAGCTCTCTTAGCTATTTTAACATCAATACATATTATTGCTAAAACCATCTTCCAGTTTTAAGGCATGCTAGTATGTTTTTAATACCCCAGGCTTCTTTCTGAGGAGAAGCTAATGCGTGCGGAGAGGTATCTCTCCCTGCCTGGGATCAGGAGCAATAGAAGCCCTGTTCTTTTTTGAGGAAACAAAGCCAATACTCTGGCCTTTTTTAATTCTTGCAACACTGAAGTTGAGAATTGTTTCCAAAGAATGTCGGTATTGAAATTCATAATAATAATGTGCCGCTCAGAAGCTTGCTTTTGTGCTGAAATTCTGGCCTCTGCAGAACACAGAAAATCATCCTTTTGTCCATTTTCCTTGCACTCCAAAGAAGGGATATCTGTGGAGCTCTTTAGTTCAAAGTTATGCTGTTGTTATGCACTGTCAAAGTAAAAGGAAGCCTCAAAATCATCCTTTTCTAAATTGCCAAGATCCTCTTTCAGAAGTACAGAAATCCATAGAAGTAGACTGCCAAAGAAGATGACAGTTTGCTATCTAGGACATGTGGCACTGGGATGAATAAAAGGATTATGTGCTTTAAATGAAGACTCTCACTGCTGTTTAGTCAACTGGATATATCCAACAAATTATATAAGATGAGCATCTCATCATCACCTGATGCTACCTTTTTCACATGTTTATGCTATCTTCTCTCCTCAAATTAATATTTCAAAGATATATAGACTTCATTGCAAAGCAGAAGAGAGAAATCTCGGTGTGGCCCATAAAAATGGATTTTAAAATAGACCTACAAATCCACTACAGGCTGGATGTGACTGTTGACCAGGGAGAGATAACAGTGTATTAATTAGCAGAAATATATTTTTGTAGCTGTCTTGCAAGGGGTACAAATGTTTTCGCACCTTTATCTGTTCAGTGAGACTGTGTTGTCTCCTGATCAATGTGGAGTGGGCAGAAATGTACCAAGGAACAAGATGCAGTCGTGATCCCTCCATCTTGAACTGGCCTGTATATTTGGCCCCTCTTCAGTGCTTATTGGAGCTGAGATTATAATGCTATGGGTTTGTGCACACCGTTTTCCAAAAAGGAAATGTTTTGAAAAGATTCAAACATAGACCTACATATATTTTACAAAAAAACATTTATATGTAGCATGTAATCTGGAAAGACCAGGCTGTGAAAAGAAAAAGTGGGGTGACTTTAATTTCTTTGGTTACCTGCTAAGAAGTCAGGGATCTGATAGATTCAATTTTGGATTCTCTGTGAATATTAATAAAATGCAGTCTAAGTGTACTAAAACTATCAGTACTTAATAGTACTATACAGTAAAATAATTAGTTCTGACTGTCAGCTACTCCTGATGCTTGTGCTTTTGCAGCCTTTTTTGAGAAATGCTTGTTACTGCAATCTGAAAAGTAACTAAATTGCTTTGTAAGACAGGAGTTCAGTGTTTGTGGGGGAGTTGGGCACTGAGTATGTCCTGCTGAGAGGTTGTCTCAGCCACAGTTTCCAAACGGAAGGTAAAGAGCTTGTTCTCCTAGTCATAGGGAATAACCTGCAGTTAGTTTCTGCAAGATCAAGTGATCTCTGAAAGAGCATTAGCACGGTGGCATGCAGCTCAATGTGGGTTAATTTTCTCTGAACTAGTTTTCTCGCAGCGTTAGGGTAGGGACAGCTAGATTTCTGCCGAGAGCTCTGGTTTATCAGGAAGCCCGGCGTGCACAGGATGGGTGTCTCCTCGGCACACGCGGGGTCCCGCGCACAGTAGCTGCCTCTTCCTTGCCACAGAAACAGGCGCTTGGGCAAGAAAACTTGGTGCAGAGGCCTCGCTGCTCTTCTGTGCTATAGGGAATGAGTCATGAGCCAAACTGTAATTGCAGTTATGTGGGAGAAGAGTCAAGGTACTTGCACTGAAAAGTCCAAGGGAACACTTGATTTTTATTTTTATTTTTACTTTTATTGCAAAAAGCTCTTTTCTTTTGATGATCGTCTTTGACTTTGCCTGTTGCAAAAGATCTCCAGTGTGAGCAAGAACAAAGATTTAAGCAGTTGATTGACAGTATCATTATTAAAGACTCTTCTTTCACTGTTAGATAATGTTGAAGTGCTGTGCTATGGACATGAGTGTTTTGAGAAGCACTGTGTTTATCTAAATTTAATTAGGATTACGGGTATGTACTTCCCAGAGGAAGAGTAGGCAGAAATCAGTTTGCAATATAAGTACTTAAAAGTGCTAACAGTATTAGGAAGACATAACAAGACCTGCTCGAAAGTGATGTCCTACCATGTGATAGATCAGAAATAAAGTCATACAACAGATGACTGGCTGAAGCTTCTTTCCTTCCTTTAGCAGCAGTATGTGAAAATGGGAAGTCTTATAAAACTGTGTATCTTATGTGAAATTCTATATGATCTGTAACTTCTTAAGAGGACAATACAATGCTAGAAATACATTGTGTCTGCCTTTTAGGAAGATTGGTGACTTTTTTTTTTTTAAGTATATTACAATTTCCTCAAAACAATAGAAACCATCTGTCTCTTAGATCTCATTATATCTTTCTTGCACCCTCAGTGTGGGAACCTTGGTACGCATAGCCACCTCAAGCCGTATTAATCACAGAGTCATAAAAACAGTTACTTGCAGAGATCTCATGATTCTCCCTTCCATAGGGAAGCAAAAAAAGACCTAGCTAAATTATGCCAAACACCTTTCCATAAAGGTTCTTTTTAGAAATGTAATAGATTTGGGTGTTCTTTTATTTTGTTTTTCTTTCGTGCCCTCCTCTTCCCTCTCACTCCCTGCCAAGACAGAAGAGTAAAGCTAAGAGTAGAAAATGCTACCACGGCTTGTGAATTCCTATCTTTTGCTTTCTGGGTGATTCTCTTTCACACCCTTGAATTAACACAGCACGATGAATCTATTACTTACACTGCAAATATTTTATCCTGTTGTAAATATTTTTTGATTCCTGAGTAAGTAGAGGGTCAACTGTTCTGTGTCTGAGAAAATGGCAGAGTATATAATTAGCCACAACTGAATTTAGGAGAGAATTAATGTAAAACTTCTTGGTCTTCTTTGGTTTTCTTGTTTGTATTCTGCTTTTATGTTGTATAGTATATTAACTAATGCGTTTAAAACCCCAAAGCTGGGGAATTTACTGCAGATGGAGGAAAGGTGCCTTAAGCTTGGTGTTTGTAATCAAGTGTGCTTTGGCCTTGGGTAGTTAGACACAGGGATAATTATTGTAATAGTAATGGTTAATAACGTTGCTCTTTTGGGGTAATATTTGACTGGTATTTAGAAATAGCTTAACGTTTGCAAGACTGTGGGTAATGGGATGCTGTGGATTTCTTTTTTCTTTCTTTGTTCTCTTTCCCCTTGGCACTTAAAATGTTGGTGTAAAATCTACACAGAGCCTGAATATCCCAAAAGGATGCAGAACCTCCCTCGAAAATCTGCAGCTGTCAAACAATGTAAGTTATATAATGATTATTATAGGAAAGATAAATCTGAAATTATGCAAAGCAGTATTATAAAATTCAAGCATTTGAAATTGGGTCAGCTCTTAGAAAACCCTTTTATTTTCACTCAGAAATTCATGAGTCTGGTCCTTTCATTTCTTCCTTAAAGCCCCAAACCCTTTAGAGTTTCTGGGGCTTGGCTTTTTCTGCTTAATGGCAAAGAGACTCACTTGAAAGCAAACAAACACAAAGCCTTAAGCTCTCTTACATAACTCAGAGATTGTGTTTGTAAGAAACAGGCTAAATTGCTTGAGTCTTCTGAAAAATATGTGAGAGCAAGTAACTAATATTTCAAGTGCAATTGGAAAAATGTAGTGTGACAAAACATATGTTAGTGCACCTATGTCTAGGTTAATTTTTCTGTGATTGCTAGGATACCCACAGCATCAATTGTCTTAAACTAAGGGTTTATTATTTCATTTGCCTTTAAAAGATTTCAAGATTTTTACCAGACTCCAAGGAATATCCAAGTCATAAATTACATTGTTGTGTTCATGTGATATAATCGTTACTGTCCAACCTGCATATAGAGCAACAGACCTTATGTTTAGATGTATGTGGCAAAGAACATATGTTATGTCCTATTAATGTAATTAAAAATATTTATATTTCAGAAAACTATTTAGGGAAGGAACAGCCTTTTTATGCTGCAAAATTTAGCATAAAAAAACAGCCAGTAGCAAAATAAAAGTCTTTCTTTAAAAGATACGTTGCCTGAATGGAGAATTCTCTGAAGGATTGTAATGAAACCTCCTCCTGGGGGGAAGAATAAGGCATTTTTTTTGTGACCAACTTCTGGATCTGACCTATAAACTGAACCTTCATCTAAAAAAATCAGAATATAATAGCAGTATTTTTACTTTAACAAAAAAAAACTTTTTTTTTTTTGATTGCTTGTGCAGACCAGCTGTTGTGGTGGAAACATCTCATGCCTTTTACTGTTCCTGAGGGGAGAGAGTGACCTACTGGGTTTTATGATGTGATTAGTAAAAATGTCTTGTGTGATGAAGTTGCTCAAGATTTTTATAAAAAAACAAAACCTCTCTGCAGTTCTTTTCCTGAATTCCTGTTGAAAGTCATCAGCTGATGACTGATCCAAAGCCCAACAACACTTTGGGACGTGTCAGATGCTCAAGACTTCAGAATATTAAGCCCCTTCTCTAGGTTCTTGAATATAAAAGCAAAGTGCTCTATTACTATGAGTGTTGGAAAACTTGCAATTGTCCTGGACATTAATGAAAAAAGGGCTTCGGCAAAGGCTAATAATCTCCATATGAGGAAGAACTTATTTCCTGCGAGGGTGACAGAGCCCTGGCACAGGCTGCCTAGAGAGGTTGTGGAGTCTCCTCTGGAGATCTTCCAAACCCACCTGGCTGCCACCCTGTGCCACGTGCTCTAGATGTCCCTGCTGGAGCAGGGGTGCTGGTCTAGATGATCTCTAGAGGTCCCTTCCAACCTCAACCATTCTGTGAGTCTGTGTGATTCTGTGATTCTACCTAGGATCTCAGAGCTGACCAGCTTTGTACAACAGCAGCTCTTCTGCAAGCCAAGGAAACTGCTGAGTTGCTCAAATGAGGAAAACCTTAGCAAACCAAACCAGTCACCTATGGAGATTCTTTCAGTTCTCCTAATAAATTATCTACATAATCAGGAGTTGTTCGGAATATGCAAGAGTATGTCCAGATGTGTCTCCTGTTACCTCCTATCTGCTCCTGCTCTGTCTCTCCAAGGCAGCGTGGTGTCCTCCCACCTCCCTGGCTCCTGAGCAGGCGGCTGTCGCGCCGGGCCCGCTCGTGATGCCCTTGGTCCGGCAGCATTCGGTGTCACGGGCAGCTCCAGCTGGTTACAGCAGCAGGAGTCGGTTCTGTCTCCTATGGATTTTTAGTGGCGTTTACTTCTTCAGAATATGTGGTTGCTCTACTTCAAGACTGTATAAAGTATCATATTATAATTACAATTTATCTGCACACACTAGTGCATAGATAATTCGACTATTAATCAGCCTGCAGAGAAAATTCTTGCTTCCCTGTTTGCCAGACAAAACACCAGTCCCGTAAACTGTTTTATTACAACAGTCACACATAAATCTTCAGGAATTTTTATATTGTCATTTAAATAACACATAGCAACAGTATTTATTCTATAAGGAGATAATAATACTGTGTATGTGTTTGCACATGCATGAACTCATGCTCACAGGAGGATGCCGTTTTAAGAGAAAATAAAACCTAATAAATACCGACAGTCTCTCAGACTGGGTTCTTATTTTTAACATCCTTAATGAAGATTAATCATTGCATTGCTATTAAAAAACCATTCCTCATGATTTCTGCATTTGCTGCTACTCACAAGTTAGCTCGTAGCCATCAATATGCTTACTATAGTGACACTGCTCTTTCCACTGCAGTCACAACATTAAAATTTGGAGATTTGCTTTAAAAATCAAAACAGAATCATTAGGTTGGAAGGGAGCTCTGGTCAACCCTTAATTCAGACCCTGTTGCTCAGGGCCTCCTGAGACAGCAGTTCTCCTGCATTTCTGAGCAGCCATTTGCCGTATTAATATCCTTCGTGTGATTTTAATTTTCCTTTATATCCAGTCAGAACTTCCCCTGTTTACATCTGTGGCAACCGACCCTCGTTCTTGCCCTGTACAACTCAGTGAAGAGCCTGACTCGCTCTTCTCTGTTACCTCCTTGCAGGTACCAGCCCCAGAGCCCTCCCTTCTCTGGGCTTGAACAGCCTCTCCTCAAAGGCAATTGCTCCATCCCCAGCCTCTGTCCCCGAGGAAATGAATAATCCCTGGCTGTGACTGTCTTTGCTTTTCCTCCCTATCACCCGGCCCATCACCATTTTTATTTTTTTGTTCTTGTTGCTTTTCCTGATGTTTTTCCGAAGCTCCAGACCTTCATGAAGTGGAGTGGGAAGGACACCATGTGCCCGTTGTCACCTGAAGCCTGCTCTGCAGGGCCTCGGGCTTTGACTTGTAGCACTAAGAAGCTTACATGTAAGGACAGAAAATATCTTAATGATTAAAAATGAAATCTTCATGAGGCTCTCCCATATCACCTGATTATCCGTTTGCTTAACTCTTGAATCTGCTTTAGCTCCTATGTAATTTTTATTTTGATGGATTTCTTGCCTTTTCAAGGCTTTGTTTAAATGAATTCTTAGAGTAAGTGTAAAAACCGGATGCAATATAAATCAATAGTATTGAATTAGTGCTCATGCAAATATTAAGTGCTGAAGTAGTCTGTGAGTAAAATAAGCACCAGATCCTACAGGAGGGTCTGTGTGCTTTTAGAAAGCAAAGTATCTTTATCATTCCTTTTTCCTGGCACTCTGATACTCTGTTGAGCCTTTGTTTTGAGTTTCTTAAGCTGACTATGTGCAAGATTCTGTTTTATTATTATTTTTTTTTAATATGCAGGCAAAACATACAAGTGCTCGCTGTTATAGAATGGCTTTTCTATGTGAACAAAAAAATCCTGGACATTAATTAAAAGCTAATCGAACTGTTTGCTTTAATCCTTTACATTTTTTGCAATTTTGAAAGAAAAGAGAAATAAAAACAACCCTACATGAGTCCTTCCTTAGCTCTCCTCCTTCCTACTTATAAAGTGCAGCTTTGTACTCTTGACCCCTGGGCCCTTTCAGGCACCCAGTAAAACTCCTATTTATTTTGCTAGTCAGTGTTTCTAACAATCTCTGCTATTAAAAGCTATTCGGTGATGTCCTTCTGTATACTTGTAGCATTAACATTGTGATGATAGATACTCTTTAATAGTCAGAACATTTGCATACATTTCCTTTTTTATTATTATTTTTATTTTACTGTCATGCACAGTCATGCCAGAAAACTAAGAAGAATTATGTTGTAAATCATACTGGAATCAGACAGGACGTGTAATCACCTTTAGCTTTTTTCCTGGCATTTGCTGACAGAAGTGTTTAAAATGAAGCCCAAATGGAAACCTGCAAGGTATTTGGCTGGGAATGGGTGCACAATAAAAACATTTGTCAAAGGCAAAGTCCTTCGTTCTAGCAGGATGAGGTTTTCTCATTTAAACAGCTGGTAACACTTGCACTGGCTGAAATCTTTTTGCTTTTCTCAGCACACCTTTGAAGAAGTGTTCATGCTCACAGGTTCATCATGACCCTATTAAGAGCTGATTTTAAAATCTTTAAGACTGTTAAATGTCTAGAAATAACTGCTCTCTCATTCTGGGTATTAGCAGCAGTAGTTGGGAAGAACAGGAGGTTTATAAAGTCTCCCTTTTTGCAGGCCTCATGGCTGTTTCTTAAAAAAAGGGGAAAAATGGTAAAAAGGAGCCTCAAGAAGGGCAGTAAACTAAATGTAAATTGACTGATTTTGGTCAGATAGAAGTTGGCTAAGGATTTGGGTTTTAAAATTTAATTATAGTATTCTGGGTGATTATCATTTTCATGATAAATTTAATGTAACACCTTGGACATTTTATAAAGAGAACCTTTGTGTGTTCAAACTGTGCTTAAGTGTCCAATTTGATTAATCACATTGGAAAACACTGGCAAATGAGGCTTCCTCAAGTCAAGCATCAGAAAAAACAAACTCATTTTCACAGGCTCTGTTGAACAGGCCCATGCTTTGAAACCTGAGGGTGCTCCTAGCAATAGGTAGTTGACCAAACCAGGCAAACTTCGCTTAAATTAGGTAACTTAAGGCAATCTGGTATCAAGCATCTGTTAACTGTTAAGCTTGCAGAGCAAGTAGAGTAGATTCAACTCTTTCTTCATAAGCAGCTTAGCTTCAAAGGTAGGAAAATGGATGTACTCCTGCAGAGAGTGGTGTTTCTGAGTGCGTGTATGCTCAGACATGTGCACACTGTATGTGCACACAAGCTGTAAGATTTGTAGAGTGGGATATGTGCACGTGTTTTGGAAGATCATTATGAAGTAAGGTATGTGTGAGGTGAGTGTGTCTACATGGATGCATGTTGCAAGAACTTGAGTAAGGTTGAAAATTCAGGAGTGCACAAACCAAAAAAGACTAACTGAAGGTGTTCTTGAAACAGCAGTTTGATCCCATTCTGCGTTTACGTTGTGTTATTTTTTCCCTAGCATTTCTGCTTCATTCAGTGCACAAAGTAGGTACTGTATCTTGAGGATCAGAAGAGGGTTTTTCCATTTTGTTCAATCGTCTTATGTTATACTTGCAACATGCAGATCAGTTTTCCGAGAAGGGTTGACTGATCATTGTGGGTTTTGGGGTTGTGTTGTAATTTCAGAAGGCTTTACAAAATGCTTCATTTAATGATTATTAGTTGCACAGATGTTCTAATTTCAGATACCCCACTCTGAATGCCTAGGACTGGGCTTTCAGAGTACTTAATGCTATGCAGAGCTTTAGACATTGAGAGCGCAGCTTTCACTGACTTCAGTTTCGGCTCTGGTGGTTTAGTGCATCCACTACTCACACCTCCGGTGGCAGTTTGGGTTTGCAGGAAGAGAAGTATTCAGTGTAGTGACTAGCCATGCTAAGGACATGCAGTCACTGCTGTATGTGTTTTTAAAGCTGCACGGTAGCCAAAGGTTGGAAGATGTTATTAAAGCTAACAAAAGGCATTCCTGAAACAAAGACCTCTTACTTGTCTCAGTATTTGAAGTCACTATGCAAACAGCAGGGGTGAAAGCTTTATCAATTAAAAGTTGCTGGAGTTCAGCACAGCTTAGCTTTTTCTTCCCTTCAGAAAAAGAAAGAGGGTGAATGATGGGCTTAAGACCATGGAGATGGAGGGCATGTAGGGCAGGCACTTTTGATGTACTCCTTATCGGAAGCATCAGGGAAAACTCTTTTCATTCGCAAATATCTGCAAAGGATGAAGCTGTCTGTGGGGAAGAAGGCAGCCGAGCCCGGTGCTTCGGTCCTGCTGCTCCAGCTGGGCAGGGTTAGAGGTTCCAGCTCACATGGGTCTTGACATTAATGCCTTGATAGAGTTGGTGGTCTAGTTTGCTTTTATTCGCCCCGTTCTTCTTTCTTGCTTTCTCAAATGAAACGTGTGGTCTTTAAGCATGTGGGAACTGGGAAATGGCAAAATCCATGTTGACCATTCAGGCACAATAGGGACTCTTGTGCACACATTACAGTATTTCCCTGCATCATGACCTGATATCCTACTGTCTGAGGACTTGCTGTGGTTTTAAAGCTTACACTTCACAACAGTGATCAAAAATCAGTTAGTGGAATTACTCTTGCTGAATATTCCTGAGCAGACTATTCTACCAAAAATAAAATTAACGAAATAGCCTTCTTGGGTTGCCTTATTGATCTTTGCATGGTTCATGCTGTGCTGAAGGCATAGATTACATTCATTTTTCCATTTGGATGGCGTTAATTAAATCTGTTTAGTGTCGATAATTAACAGTAAAAACAAGAGACTCAACAAGTTTTCTTATGCCCTTAAAAATTTTAAAAACCCTCCTGTTTTATTCCATTTTGCTTGCGAAAGCTACAAAGAAAGTTATCTGTGACATCTGAAACTAAAATCAGACATCTAACAATGCCCGGTGGTTTGGGAACGGGAGCGGGAAGGAAGAGAGGATCAAGCCAACCCTTCATTATTAATAATACAAACCTTCTTTTTTCTTTTTTCTCTTTTCTGCCCGTTGGACTCGGCGCTCTGGAGACAGTAAAGCTTTCTCCTCTCTTTTTAACCGTATTCCTCTGAGCGCTGCCAGAGTTCAGGTTACCGGCAGCTGCGGATACCCGACCTGCGCCCTGGCGAGCAGGGCCGAGCCCCGGGAGCGCGGCCAGGGCGGCCTTTGTGCGACCGCGCGGGAGGCTCCAGGTCGCGCGGCTGCCTCAGCGCTGCTCCATGTGGCGCGGCTGCCTCAGCGGCGCTCCGCTCCGTGCGCGGCTGCCTCAGCGCTGCTCCAGGTCGCGCGGCTGCCTCAGCGCTGCTCCAGGTCGCGCGGCTGCCTCAGCGGCGCTCCGCTCTGTGCGCGGCTGCCTCAGCGCTGCTCCATGTCGCGCGGCTGCCTCAGCGGCGCTCCGCTCCGTGCACGGCTGCCTCAGCGCTGCTCCATGTCGCGCGGCTGCCTCAGCGGTGCTCCGCTCCGTGCGCGGCTGCCTCAGCGCTGCTCCAGGTCGCGCGGCTGCCTCAGCGGCGCTCCGCTCCGTGCACGGCTGCCTCAGCGCTGCTCCATGTCGCGCGGCTGCCTCAGCGGTGCTCCGCTCTGTGCGCGGCTGCCTCAGCGCTGCTCCATGTCGCGCGGCTGCCTCAGCGGCGCTCCGCCCCGTGCACGGCTGCCTCAGCGCTGCTCCATGTCGCGCGGCTGCCTCAGCGGTGCTCCGCTCCGTGCGCGGCTGCCTCAGCGCTGCTCCATGTCGCGCGGCTGCCTCAGCGGCGCTCCGCCCCGTGCACGGCTGCCTCAGCGCTGCTCCATGTCGCGCGGCTGCCTCAGCGGTGCTCCGCTCCGTGCGCGGCTGCCTCAGCGCTGCTCCATGTCGCGCGGCTGCCTCAGCGGCGCTCCGCTCCGTGCGCGCTGCCGCGGGCCCCTGCCTTCCCTCGCAGCTCGGTACGGCCTGGCAGCCCCTCCAAGGGTGTCGGGCAAACCCCGCTCTGCCCTCAGGTTACCTCCTCCTTAGAAAACACTGTGTGAGGGAGATCTCTCTGCTGATAAAATGGCTTAGAACAACATATCCGCTTGTGCTTTCAGTGCCCGTTGTTTTTGAGACCATGGATCAGTTTATTGGCGTATTCTCAGGTGCACAGCACACTGCTTATCAGGTTTTTGCTTTGTTTTCAGATTCCTTTTTTTCACAGTGAAATCACAACACCATTTTATATATATGTGTTGCAGTTGCGTAAGGCGTAATTTGCTCTTAAATGCTGTTTCCTTGCAGTCTCTCTTTCCTTTCTTCTCCCTTACTCTGCCCCCTGAAAAGCTCCCTTCTTCCTAATTGTCTCCAGTGTCACCACATGTGCCTGATTTCTGAGGAGACAGATGATCTGAGGATTTATTTTCAGTTCTTTTCTACAGGATGCAGGTTATCTCCGGTGGAGGTTATTTAGATAAAAAATGTAATAGTTCTTTCTCTGTGTGTTTTTCAACCTATTGAAGAGTCTATGGTGTAAAGAAGAGTGCAGAGAGTTTATCAACCACTGAGATTGTATTAAAATATCATATTGTATAGTGTCCAAAGCCATCTGATAGAATTTGTCATGAAACAAGAGTCCATTAATGTTTGAGAGGCACTATAAAACAGGCAAAAGAAGGAAAAACAAGAAAAAAGAAAATTATTTTCTAGTCTGGGGAATTCTTTGGTGGATAAATATTTTTATTGCACCATGTGTTTTAATCAAGCATATATATATTTTTTTATTAGTAGCTTTTTTCAGAGACCTCCTTGCCTGCCCTTGAAGTATTTTGAATGTTGTGATTTGGTTTTGCAGGGAAGGAAGGGCAAGTTTTGGAAAACTGAGCTTGCAGACACTGTTTGGCTTTCCTTGAGAAGCTGTTGTCCTCACTTTTGCAGATCAAGAAGTGTTAGTTCAGTACTGGTTGGGAAGAGGGGCTGCATTTGGTGCATCTAAACTCAAAATCCTTTTGGCCTCCCTGAATGCTTTGTTTTAGGTATGAGAAGATGCAGCCCCTTTCTGTTGGTGAAGGTGGCCAAGACTTGGTGAAGTCCTTGTGCATCACTCCCATTTCACAGCCTTCTCAACATCAGCGGGGAGATGATAGCCACATTGCGTGCTGGGTGCTACCGAGATTAAAAGAACACTGTACTGGTGTGGTTTGGGAGAGGGTAGTTACAATGCCTTAGTTATCCATAGGGTGCTGTGGGTGGTTACTGTAGATCTCATCTGTGCTTCGTTATCCATATTTTGACTGAAAGTGGAACAGCCATGAGAACTGTCCTAAAACAAGTCAGACGGATGTCGTCGCTAAAGCATACTTGCATGCATGCTTTTATAAAATAGAATTTACCATTAATGTTAAATTTCCCTTTTTGTTTTAGCTTGTTTTACTTAACTCAGAATATCCATTGCCGAGTCTGCATAAATTTTTTTGCGTAGTATTAAGAGGCATGGGTAGAAAACATAAGTTTTGAGGTTTCAAGCAGCACCTTCTACCCATGCCTCTTAGAGCTTGTCCTATATTATTTCATCTTTTAATATTCAAAGCTCCAGATTATATTTTAGATCTGTTATTTTATGATTATTGTCATGTTCCTCTGCTAATTTTACACTGATGATAATTGCTTGCACAGTTTCATAACACTGTAGCAGCAAGAAAATACATGCTCACTGACTATTTAGAGAAGGAAAAACAGACTATAATAGTCTAGAATACCTGAATTACTGACATTCTGTTTCTGAATGAAACTCTAGCTCTTCTCCTTATTGTAGTACAGTTAAAATACTTTGTAATAATAGTATCCATCTACCCCACAGTTTTTAAGAATTTCCAGGGTTTCAGTCTGAATACGAGCCAACACATAGGAAAAGAGATGAACAGCACTCTCATCTAAGGACTTGAATTAATGCACTCTATAAAAACTGATGAAAGGTGGTTTCTTGTTGTACTCCTTCTGTGGGTGGGCAGACCTATTTGCAAAATAGGTCTGTGGTTTTCATCTCAAAGAGAATTTTCCCATTCTGCCAGTATTTTCTCTTCTATTTGAAAGAAAATATTTGAAACTGATTTCTGAAATCACTTTCAAATCACTGAAACTATGCTGCTATAATTCATGAACAGGTATTTCTTAATTACCAAGTTATAGAAGAGCAATAAAATATGCTTAGTTTTATGTCCAGTTTTTTTAATGCAGTAGCAAAAAAAAAGTGTGCTTGAACGAGAGACAGCATAAATGTGGGCCTTTGGTAATTAATGCTGCAAATTCCAATTTTTTTTAACAGACCTCATGGTGTCTTTAAGTTTCCTAGGTTTAACATTTATGGCTATCAGTGCTTAGAAATCACTGACAAGTGAACTTTCAGAACATCCTGATATTAGCAGTAGACCAGGATTGTTGAAAAAAAGCAATACAGTCCAATAAAGGATATACTGGAAGTGTCATGGTAAGATGAGGTGCAGTTTGGAGGAAGCAGCTGTAAATGAGACCAGAAAAAATCAGCTATCGTCAAATGGTCAAAAAGACAGATTTGGGCAGATACCATGAATATGCGTAGAATATTTAGACTTGCCCTCAGCTGAGAATTTCTGAACAGTTAACAATAGTCTGTCTGTTGTGGCCACGCATCCTGCCTACCGCAATTTTTTTATAGTGTACCCATAGGAACAGCAACTACTGAAGCATTTACACACTCTGGGAAGCTTCTCCTTCTTCCTTACTTTCTAGTGAGCAATAATCCGCCATTTTAGGTGTGCTTTGTCTGTAAGGAAAAGAAAAATCCTTTTCCCCTCTAAATTTCTCTGTATAAATATGTAGGTCAAGACATGCTCTTAAATACTCTCAAGTAATTCCATGGGTCAGTTGGTTCATGGAAGGCAAGTTTTAGCTGGGAGCTTTTTAAAACAATTACAAACATTGTTCATTACCTCAGTTTGATCATCTGAAAATAGGGACTTTTCTGGGGGAGACAAGTGGGATTCCACTCTGGTAGGATACACTTTTACTAGGTCAATTAGATGAGGGCAACTGCTTATGCCTTTGCATCTGGACCTTGTTAAATTGTCACATATTGTGTACGAGTAAAAACACTTGTAAGAAGAACTGCAGAAAATAGCAGATTTGATTTTGAGGATTTTATTTAATTCATTTTTTTAGAAAATTGAAAAGCGAAAAGGAAACACAGTATCTGGAGTAATTTGCTCTGCTTTGAGATCTTTCATATGTTTAGATATCGTGTTTAGAAATCCCTTAGTAATAACTGCTAGTTTGAATATGAAATAACATTATGAATGAATATGAAATAACATTAAATTTTTATTTTATTTTATTTAGTCAGTCTAGTTTATTGTGTCTTGCTTTTGTTGACTTGGTTAATTTTATATTACCTTAAAATGCCCGCGGCCCACGCTGAGGCGGTGACGGGCAGCCCTGCGGCTGAAGCGAAGGCTGTGCGAGCCGGCTGGCCAAGGGCATCAGCTACCCCATTTCACTGGTTCATCTTTTCTGAGGCTTGTGAGGAAAAAGAAGACCTTTTCCAGCACGGTCATTTTTCTGATCTGGAAGACCTCATGGCCACACGGACCCAGCTGGAAGCAGAACGAAGGTTGAAAGCAGAAGATTAGCCCCTTGCGTCCCGCTCTCCCTGCCTGCCCCTTGGCACTTTGGCACGTCACAGTCACAGCGTCACCGCCACCACCGTGCTCTCCGAAGGGGCCTCACTGCTGTGTGCCTAACACTTACTGCTAGTCTCCACGCCATGAAATAACTGTCTTGCTTTGCAAAGTGCCTACCCCGCCATCCCCACACTGGCATTTGTGTCTTCAGCCTGTTCTGAACATTACACAAGAGCGTGCAGCTTCACGGCTGTCCTGAAGCTTAACATCCCCATTTAACAAAGGAGAAAAATAATCCATGCAAAAGGGCTAACGAGAAGAAAATAAAACCAAATTCTGCCATTCTTTGCTCTAGAATTTGCAGAAATAAATTGTGCCCTGGCATCTGAAGTACTGGAGGTTGATTTCCTGTGGAGAGGGCACTGAGTACATATTCTTTCCATCCAATTTGATGGAAGATCCTTAACTCCTTCAAGATTATGGACCAATATAATGATTTAGTTAAAATGAGGCTTATGTTTGTATTATGATGATAATTTTCTTATGTTTTTAATTCTCTAGACTTTTAGGGGTGTTACAAAACAAAAGAACAGGAGCAAGGATTCTCTGGTGGCATCAAGTGGGCATCTCTTTTATTTAAAGGGAGGGTACCTTTAATTTATGTGTTTCCCTGCTAGCCTGGGACACTTTCCGCCCTCCGCAGGTGATGTTCTCACAGAGATGCAGCAGACTGCACCCGAAGAGCTTAATTTCGAGCTTCCTTTTGGAATGGACCTTGTGACCGTTACATTGCTTGGCTTTTCTTTCCTTCCGGGAATATTATTTAACTTGTCAGGGAACCATCTAAAAGCAGCCCTTTTTTTCCCCACTTTGTTTTGTCTGAAGAGATCACCAGGCAATTTCTCTTTGAGTTATAATAGAAAGAGTCGTGCTGTGCATATGACAAAACACGTTCACCGAAAAGATATGGGGACACCATCAAATCTATAAAAGGTTAAAATCTCAATAGATATTAAAAATAACTAGGGATTCTTTAACAAATTAAGGATCAAAATCTATGGCCACAATGTCCAAAGTCATTAAAAATATATTTTGCTATTCTTTCCTGTATCTTAAGCTGTAAAATGTTCTTTTGCTAGGATGTGCACTAGTGATGTAGGAGATAGATATAATTAAATCAGTGTAGCAGAATGAAGGGATGATGCTGTCAGAATCTATTTTCCTTGAAGTTTAGAACACTCTGATGCTATGATGGTAGTAGCTAGTTTCTCGGTCTACCTGTGCTATTTATATTAAAATAATTCACACATACTGGCCGTTGTCTCCAGGCACATGGAGGATAAGAAGGTGCTCAAGAGTAGTCAGCATGGATTCACCAAGGGGAAATCTTGCCTGACTAACCTGATAGCCTTCTATGATGAAATGACCGGCTGGATAGACGAGGGGAGAGCGGTGGATGTCATCTATCTCAACTTCACCAAGGCTTTTGACACCGTCCCTCACAACATCCTCCTGGGCAAGCTCCGGAAGTGTGGGATAGATGAGCGGACAGTGAGGTGGATTAGGAACTGGCTGGATGGCAGAGCTCAGAGGGTGGTGATCAGTGGTGCGGAGTCTAGTTGGAGGCCTGTGGCTAGTGGGGTCCCCCAGGGGTCAGTCCTTGGTCCAGTCCTGTTCAATTTTTTCATCAATGACCTGGATGAAGGCACAGAGTGCTCCCTCAGCAAGTTTGCTGATGATACCAAACTAGGAGGAGTAGCCGATACCCCAGAGGGCTGTGCTGCCATCCAGAGGGACCTGGACAGACTGGACAACTGGGCGGTGAAAAACCTCATGCAATTCAACAAGGCCAAGTGCAAGGTTCTGCACCTGGGGAGGAATAACCCCAGACACCATTACAGGCTGGGAACCGACCTTCTGGAGAGCAGCTCTGCAGAGAAAGACCTGGGTGTCATGGTGGATGATAAGTTGACCATGAGGCAGCAGTGTGCCCTCGTGGCCAAGAAGGCCAATGGGATCCTGGGCTGCATTAAGAAGAGCGTCTCCAGCAGGTCGAGGGAGGTGATCCTGCCCCTCTACTCAGCCCTGGTGAGGCCGCATCTGGAGTATTGTGTCCAGTTCTGGGCTCCACAGTACAAGAGGGATGTGGAGCTGCTGGAGAGAGTCCAGCGCAGGGCTACAAGGATGATCAGGGGCCTGGAACATCTGCCCTATGAGGAGAGGCTGAGGGAGCTGGGTCTGTTCAGCCTGGAGAAGAGAAGGCTGAGAGGGGATCTAATCAGTGTATATAAATACCTCAAGGGAGGGAGTGCAGAGGACGGTGATGGTCTCTTTTCAGTGGTGGCCACTGATAGGACTAGAGGAAATGGCCGGAAACTGAAACATCAAAAATTCCATAGGAACTTAAGGAAAAATTTCTTAACAGTGAGGGTGACAGAGCACTGGAACAGGCTGCCCAGAGAGGTTGTGGAGTCTCCTTCTCTGGAGATCTTCAAAACCCGCTTGGACGCAGTCCTGTGCCATGTGCTCTAGGTGACCCTGTGTGTGCAGGGGGGTTGGACTAGATGATCTCTAGAGGTCCCTTCCAACCCTAAGCATTCTATGATTCTATGATTATGTTTTGCTTTATATTTTCAAAGGAAAGCAATTTATTATGTTGCACTGCACTCAGCTGATAAGCCTAACCCTTAGCCTCAGGGATGTGCTTTTCTTCATTTTTTTTTGTTCCATGGTTTATATGGAACAAAAATCACAGGAAAAATAGAGTGATTATAGGGACTTCCAGCTGAGCTTAAGTCTGAGTATGTGACATGCAGGCATATAATTTACACTTGCACAGCAGTTTTCGTCCAAAGCTTTCAAAACGGGTCAATATCCTCAGATATAGCAGGTGGTGAAATTGTTACATGAGAAATGGCTAGTCTGAGGTCTCACAAGGAATAAGCAATTAGAAAGATGACCTTCATTTCCCCACGTTTTTACATTTGGAAATGGCTCACTTAATATCGACAGCAGATGTAATGCCTGTGTTGTAGAACGGGGCCAGGAAGGTCAGTTTGACTTATTTTACTGGGGAATTTAGATGCATAAGGATAAGACTAAATGCATGTTTTGAATATTTTGGCTGGTATAACTTAAGAAAATTGGGTAGGCAACTAGAGTCTGGCATGGAGATGCTATGATGACGCTTAGCTAGAGATTATAAACTGTGAATTGTAGATAATATTTGACAGAAAGCGACGTCTTCAAACAGGAACTTGACACAGCACTAGCACCTCATTTTATTTTTCCAAGTAGGGATCCCATTCTGACAGGGAGGTTTATGCTCCCTCTCTGCCTGAGTTAGTTTGGGTATTTTGATTGTTTTTGTTGTGCTGCTTTTGTTTTGTTTTCCTTGTGCAAAGGATGGCAGTGTGATTAGAGCAGGAACAGACATTATGACATCCATTAGCAAGAAGTCGGCCCAGGAGAACTTTGAGTTTGGCTTTTTTAGGGCTAATTCAATGTGACACTCAGGTTTTCGAAGTAGTTCAAAATGTACTCAGTAGGCCGGAGAGTTTGGTTGTGAATTCTGAGGCAATAAATCTTGTTAATTGGTGTGCATACACTCTTTTTTTTTTTTTTTTTTTACCTTAACCTTTTTGTTGTTCACAAACATATGTGCAGCTAACACGGATGTAAATATTTGAATGAACCCCACTCCCACTAAGGCCTGAATATTTAAAAACTTGATTGCTCTCTACAGAGCTGAATAAATGATATAGATATGCCTAGTCTATTAGAAAGGTCAAGAACTGAATGTTGTAGAAAATCTGCCTACATCTGCCTGTGTAGGTGTCTGCAGGGAGCATGAGTTATGAAAATTTTGATTTGGGGAAGTGGATATGGCAGAGTGTCCTTACAACGAGGAGCTCGCAGTGGCTCTGTCGGCCTGCGGTGATGAGCTGGTGTGAGACCTAGGCAGAGTATCTCCTCAGACTATCGCAGTAACCCATGTGCGAATTCCCATATTTCCTTACCAGGACATGTCCTTAGTGCCAGCCTCATCCATGTTTCTTTGCATATCTGACTAATGAAAAAACAAGAGCCTGTAAGTTTCATCTTGTTTGTTCCTAGGCCATCTCTGCAAACTCTCATTAGTTTCTTAGCAAATAAATGATGTGTCTAAGTACAGCTGAAAGAAGCATGGTAAGTCTTGGCTTGCTGTGCAATCAAAGTCAGTATCCTGTAGGCTTTTCTAAAGTTTCTTCTTCAGTATGAATGAAAAGAGCAACCTCCATGTAGTTATTTGATGTACCCACCTCTGTTCAGTAATTTGAAGATGAGTGGCATTAAATCTTTGTTGAGTTTTGCATGTAACTATGATGCATGTTTGTTAGTATGAAGCAGCAAGATGCTTGATGGATGCAGGATGCTTGAGCCTCTTCTCGTGACACAGAACTTAAAAATGGAGCTTCTGCACTGCCATGTTTGGGCTTGTTTCTTAATGTGCTTGAGTTTAGGCTAATCAAATCTTGAAATTACAAAAGCTTGGCTGCTTGGGAAGAAGTCAGATCAGGAGACAAAAGAGCACATTTGTTCAGGAAAGGAAGAAAATGGATTTGGGGGAAGCTATAGTTAAACCAGGAAACATGTCGTGTTCCCAGCTCCATGTGAGCTTGTTCAGATGCTTAATCTGTTTTAAATTCGTCATCAGTGAAACACAGGAAATACCTACATGACTCTGAGAAACACTGTGAACCCAGTGTAGCTTTTGTGGAGAGAGCCCCCAATAGAAAGCTTGCGTGACATGCAAGCAGATGCAGTGCTTTAATTAATCGCAAGTTTGTGTTTAAAAGGGTAGCTTTCATTGCATAGTTACTTTGTTTGCTTGGCTTTTGTACTTAAGTTAATTTGGGGAGAAATAGGTGTGAGAAAATTCTTGAGTCACAGGAGGAGAAATGATTTACATTGCAGCAGATGTTTGCTCACTTTAATTTTTTGGATTAATTAAACAAGCCTGAACCAGACAAGTGCAGTAGATTAACAGAAATCTGCTGTGGGAAGGCCAGAAAGTTAATACAAATGGACTTTTAGTGTGGATTAGTTGAACTCTGTAGATATTTTGAGTAAAAATGGCATCGATTTTGTGTTCCTTCCTGAACCAGTAAATTGAACTGAATCAAAGCTAAGTGTTTTCAAGTGAAATTAGCTTTTTTTGATTATTATTCTATTCCTGCGCTATAGGCAGGCATGTAGTAGCAGCCAAATTTAGACCAGTCTCCCATGAATTCTGAACACTACAGGTGCTGAACTGATTTCACTTTATAACAGTTTCACTTGAGCTAGTAACTTGCTATAATCTCTTTATGGAAAATCTCTTGCCCTAGTTAAATTCGTACTCTTTTGTAAAACAGACAAGGCGCTATTCAAAAGGCTGATACAACAAATGTCGTTTTCTGCCAATTTCTGAAATTTCTGTGGCTTGGTATAATTTTAGTAGTTAAATGCTTTGCTTTCTTTTGGTTTATTAAGATAGTTCACCTCATTAAGTTTTAAATAAAAAAGTTTATACTTCCTTATTATCTACAAAGGAAGAAAATCCCTTTGTTAGGATCTGACTTAATTTAGTAAACTTGGGAATATTGAAGGGTTATATGTGCAGAAAAGAATAATAATTTTGGAGGACAGAAAGACACAATATTAGGTGATTCAGATGTGATAATGTGATACCTTTAGCTTCATGAGCTTAGTCCTCATTTGAAACTTTTCGAAAAGATTATGTTACATGTATGCAGCATTACTCTGAAGGGTAATGACATACCTATGTCTTCATTTTACATGCAAAGGGAATTAGAACAAAATTTTATAACATGTTCCAATTTTGTGTCTCTAACTTAAAGTAAAAAACATTTTTGTTGCAGCTTGGAGCGGGTCAGGAATGCCAGACAACAACTTCATAGAAGCTGGAACTGGCTTCGTTTATTAGCTTTTCATGCAGTACATTTATATGATTCTAACAGTTAGTGATGTAATTACACAGGCTCCTAATTGGTAGACAATGATCTAACTCAGACCCTTACAGCCCCCCTTACTTGTTTAGCTCATCCTTTTAGTTCAACAGCTCTTTTATTCCCTCTGACCTTGGTCTACTTCCTTATCTCCTAGTTAGCAGTCCCTTTGTTCTTTCACTGAAACCTGAAGGCTGGAATTGAGCAGGCCTGCTAGGCAGCCATGTCCGCGGCTCTCTAACCATTCCTCTACAATTCCCCCTTTTTCTTTAGATTAGGTGACCCCGGGAAGCAAGCCAGCCTTGAGGTGTCAGATTCGGATTGCGTGAAAAAGCAGTTAACAAACGTGACATTAAAGCGCGCAAACAGGTACAACCAATCATTAAGCTAATTACAAGCAACAGTCCCCATAGTAACAACATTAACAGCGATTTCATCAACGATTTTATCCATCCCCCAATTCCTAACCAGTCCGTTAGTCCGTCTAGACCGAAAAATCCCGCATCCTTTGTTACTTTCTCCGTATGCTTGGTCAAGTCGTGGAGTTGTCCATGTATCGCCGAGTTGTCGAGTGATCTTGCAAGTCCATGCAGCACATTCTGTCGAAGTTCTGACACCCATGTCCGTGAGCAAGAAGCAGGAAATCAACAGTGGCACAGTTTTGCAGTACAGCGTGTTGTACCTGGGTTAAATCATCTGACAACTCACTAAGCACAGTACTGGTTGCATTCGCTTGTTTCAAGGCCTAGCAGGCAAAGAGCTCAACATTTCAGTGTGCCCGTGTGGCTGATACCCTGGGGACGAAGAAGGACGCTGCTACAACCTCCCAACTGCTCCAGAGATCAACACTATCCTCACATTCTGAGCTAAAAGAGTTCGCTGCTCTTTTTGATCACCTTAACAGGGTCTTGCTGTTCCCCGGAGGGCCGTGTGGCCAAATCATACCAAGGCGACCAAATGTGCAAGGCCCACCCATAGGCTGGGGCGGAATGCCAGCCCAAGCTCGGTTCCCACATATCAAAAACCACCCGGTGGGAACCTTCCTAAGCCGGATAGTTCCCGTATTGTGGGTAACATTTCCGTTACACCATTCCTTTTCCCCTCTTGCCTCCTCAAGGGTTTTTGCATACTCAACTTTGAGACCTTCCAGTTCAACCTCGTATCTACTGTTCTCATTTTCCATTTTCTTCAGTCTGTTTCTCTCACCTTCTAGTTGAGCCTGGAGACGAGCATTTTCTTGCCTTAAAAGACTATTCTGCGATTCAGTAGAAGACATCTGAACTTTAGTAGAAAGAAGCTCTTCTGTTGCAGCCCGTTCTCTTTCGGCAGCTGCTGCCAAAAGGGCTTGAGATTCACCAAGTCTGCTGGAAAGATGCTTTTCCAATTTTTCCCACAAGGAGGTTTGCGCTCCCAGCATGGCTTGCAAATTTTCTATTTGCCGAAGCAGTGGCCATGTAGCAGATGTAACACTTTGGCTCGGTTCTTGGTTCCGACTCTCCTCTTCTTGCAGTCTCTGTTGTAGTTCACTGATTTCCTGCCGTAAGTAGTCCTCTCTTCTTGCTGCCTGTTGTTCTGCACGTTGCAGCGCTAGCCACAGGTCTGCCACCTGAATCGCCAAAGCTTCTTGTTACTGCCATGCCTCATCCTGGGCCTTCTCCAAAGTTAAACCAAGTTGTTCCTTTGCCTTCATTTCCCGACTTAGGGCTGCCTCTTGTGCCTCACTGTCCTTTGTGGCATTAGCTTTATGAAGATCTGCAAGTTCCTTGTAAGCACTATCAAGTGCTGCCTGGACACTTCTGTTCCTTTCTTCAAGATCTTCCACCTCTGCCTGGAGCTTATTAAGATCCTTTTCTTGTCGCTCTACAACACTGTTCAGTTGTTTAAAGGAATACCTAACACCAGTGCATCAAATTGGTCTGCTGTCCCACAAAGCCAACAACTCTTAACTTGAGTATAATTAACAATATGCCTAAGAAGCATAACATATCCATTAGTGTTAAAAGTAGCATCAGCTTCTATATAATAGCATTAAAAGTAACGTTACCTCCTAACAGCCACAATATACAGCTAATAAGAACAGTAACACTTCTTCCTCCCATGTTGTTCTTCTGCAGGCTCACACTTTCCACAGCTAGGGTACCGGTTGCTTGCCTGCTACATCTGATGTAGGCGAGTTTGCTTCCAGCCAAGGTTTCACCCATTTTGCTGGCACCCATCTGGTTCCAGCATCTGTAATGATACAAGCATACCCTTTTCCCCAGGTTATCAAGTCTAAAGGTCCCGTCCATTTTCCGGTGTTCCAGTCTCTCAGTATCACCTTACACAGACCCGACTTTACTTCTGTCAGGGCTCCCTTTAGCCCAGCCCTGTGTTTGACCATCAGAGGGACTAGGCTGTCCTGGGGTAATCTCAAAAATTTTAAAACATATTCTGCTCTTGCCAATTTTTCTGCAGGCATAATTCCCAATTCTCCTCTTTTTTTTTTCTTTTTTTTTTCTTTTTTTTTCCCCTTTTTTCCCTTTTTTTCTTTTTTTTTCCTTTTTTTCTTTTTTTTTTTTCTTTTTTTTTTTCCTTCTTTCCTTTTTTTTCCTTTTTTTTCTTTTTTTTTTCTTTTTTTTTTTTCCTTCTTTCCTTTTTTTTCCTTTTTTTTTTTTTTTCCTTTTTTTTTTTTTTTTTTTTTTTTTTTTTATAGCTGGCATTTCAGCGTTTGGTTCATATGTTCCACTATGTCATGGTCCTCAGGATGCAATAGTATGGTGAAAAAACAATCTTTCAAATCGATTATTAAGATGTCCCAATCATTTTGAAAGGTTCTCGATTTCCATTTCTATTTATGTTTGCATAGCTTCAATTTGGTTTCCTCCCCAGAAATTGCTTGGGATTTCTGTATATTAAGGAGGCCCCCGCTCCAGTAGCATTGAGGCTTTTACAATTTGTAAGGACTGTTGCAGGTCCCTCCGTGCCAGTTGCACTGGAGCTTGGCCGTCGCTTCCTTCTTGTTTCCCATGCTGAAGTACTTCCCTAGTCTCTTTCCAAGGATACAAGTCAGAGTACGGCTCCCAATCCTCCACTGGTTGGGGGGCGGGGGGGTGCCATAGTCTGAGTTATTCCTGGCTTTCCCGCTTTCAAATTCTGCACTTTCCTGTTGTGCTTATTCAGCCCTCTCTGCTGATATATATATTACACAATAAAGATCTAAAGACCACACACACAAACAGCACAAACACAGTTTCTATCCAGTGGCACGACCTCACGTAGCTGTGCACTCCACTAGTGAGTTCCACTGTCTCAATTGCCTAATCCCATCCTCGTTGCCAATTAGGTTGCGAATGGGTTTGGGATTCGGCAATAATCACACAGAACAAAGTGGCTACGGCTATTCAGGTGAAAGCACGTTAAAGAAGCAAAGTATGCCTAATTACTCGTGAGGTAATACTTGTTGGCAGGACACTGAGACTGAACATTCTCTTGAGTTGGCAGATGAGAGGGTTGCTGACAGGCTCCCAACTCAGCGGGCGTCCCCGCAGAGACAACGTGGGTCTCAGTGTTAGGAGTCTCACCCCCCCTTCTTTCTGCACTGTCTGTTTATGCCCGGTGCATCCTGCCACGTAGGGCCAGTACGTGCCAGCAGGCAGACCAGGGCGCGGACAAACTCCGCCTTCAGTCACATAACCTTCCCTCCTGGTCGTGCAGGTGCGCATACCAGTAAGTGGTCGCAACCGTCAGTCTGAGGGTCTTGCCTTTCTCATCTCCCTCCCTCTCGGATGTTTTACCTTCAAATTAATTTAGAGGATGTTTGCAGTTAAGTTGGCTACAAGCCCGGTCGAGCAGCCGCCTTCAACTGCTTTCGGAGGAGTCAGCTATGAGCCTGGCTGAGCAGCCGCCTCCATGCTCCTTATCACTCAGCCTGGGCAGGCAAACATCTTCTTTCTCAAGGTCTTGGATTCTACTTCGCACAACAATTTTATGACTCTACAGATCATACAAATTTCCACCTTTCAACCATACCTCGTGTCGGCATCAATATACAAAGGATACAACACATAATAGAGATGAACATAGCAAACAGAAATAATAGCCCTAATAACGGTTTCTGTCCTCACTTAAAGCATTACAATTCTCCAACCCCCACTTTAAAAGACGGATCAAATCCCCCTGCACCTCCCTCCTGGCTGTTGTCAAGCCCTCAGCAACATAAGTCTCCTTGATCTCATTCGCCTTTTCTTCCCTGGCCCCCCTTCTCCTTTTTTAAAGGTGATCTAACAAGTCCTGGACCCAGCCGGGCCGTTCTTAGGCACGACGGGGTGGTCCGGGAGTGGGGGCACAGACAGTGCAGGCGCCACAGGCACAGATGAGGACGCATGTGGGGGGGGGTTGGCAATGGATCTCCAGACACCAGCGGTTTTCGGTGGCGTGGCGGTCCTGGTCCTGAAGTGCTTGCAAAGGCCCTTACAGGTACACTGCTCGCAGCTTCGGGAGGCTCACGATCCGGCGGTGGACCTGTGATGTCCTTTGGGCGACGGTGGGGCTCAGAACCCCCTCGCTTCAGCTTGGGTCTTTGCAAGTGTCCCTTGTCTCTAGCCCATTTATACAGCTCATACAGCTTCTTCATGCTCACTGCTGCCTCCCTCTTTGCTAATAAGTCCAGCAGCAGTTGTACAGCAGCTTCTCGCTCCATTTTGTACGTACACCGGGGTCTCTGCTTCTAGCCCTTCCCTGACGACGTCTTTCCGTCCCGGGCCCCAGCTTCTTGCCCCCCAACGCCGTCTTTTCCGTGTGCGCAATCACGGCCGGCTTACCCGCTCTGGTCCCCTTCTTGGTCGGATCACTCGGCTGCACCCGTATGTCGTCCTCCGGAATCCCGCACCGTTGTGCCAAGTCCCTGTTCGGAATCTTGTCCCTGTTCGGAATCTGGTCCCTGTTCGGAATCTTGTCCCCGTTCGGAATCGGGTCCCTGTTCGGGCGCCACTTGTTGCAGCTTGGAGCGGGTCAGGAATGCCAGACAACAACTTCATAGAAGCTGGAACTGGCTTCGTTTATTAGCTTTTCATGCAGTACATTTATATGATTCTAACAGTTAGTGATGTAATTACACAGGCTCCTAATTGGTAGACAATGATCTAACTCAGACCCTTACAGCCCCCCTTACTTGTTTAGCTCATCCTTTTAGTTCAACAGCTCTTTTATTCCCTCTGACCTTGGTCTACTTCCTTATCTCCTAGTTAGCAGTCCCTTTGTTCTTTCACTGAAACCTGAAGGCTGGAATTGAGCAGGCCTGCTAGGCAGCCATGTCCGCGGCTCTCTAACCATTCCTCTACACATTTTCTTTTGGCATTTCCAAGTAGTATTTCCATAGTCCTTAGGCCTTTCACTTGCTTAGTTTGGAAGCTCTTAAGACTGTAAATGAAGGCTTTGCAGAAATTGTCTTTATAGGCAATGATCCTAAAATGCCTCAAAACAAAAACAAAAACTAGAGAGATGATACCACATCTAAAATTCCAAGTCCATAGGCTGTTTTTAGGAGTTTTGAAGTCTATATTTTAAGTCTGCTGTAGGGAAATGTAACAATCTACCCATTCTGCTTATTTTCTTCAGCCAATATATCTCACTCTGAGAATTCCTAATATAATTGGTAGCTGCCTTAAATCACTTAAATGTGATCAGGATCAGGGCTTTAATATCACCTGTGTTTAAAACTGTGATATGTTTAGAGGTATGTTTAACTATATTAGAATGACTTTCACCACCTGTGCTACTTGTTTATTGCACATCATTCTTTACATGGAGCTTCAGGTACTGCTAGAGATTCCAGGTGAATTGCGGAATTTAATTTTGTTCTTCTCTGGGGTGAACTGTCACTTTGGGGAAATTCCATCAGGGTGGAGGAATGTCTTAAATAAAAGAGTAACTATTTGCCTAATCTTGGTGATTGTAACACGTGAACAAAACCTGGAAGAAAAATGATAATTAGTTTTTGTCCAGTGTCCTAATGCAGAAGAGGATATTTAATGAAATAAATTTTGCATTCATTTATGCTAATGTATATGAGGTTTCCTTAGGTAATCTCACAGAATCACAGACTCATAGAATGGTTGAGGTTGGAAGGGACCTCTAGAGATCATCTAGTCCAACCCCCCTGCTCCAGCAGGGACACCCAGGGCACATGGCACAGGGTGGCATCCAGGTGGGTTTGGAAGATCTCCAGAGAAGGAGACTCCACAACCTCTCTGGGCAGCCTGTTCCAGGGCTCTGTCACCCTCACAGGAAAGTTGTTCTTTCTCATATGGAGGTGGAACTTCCTGTGTTTCAACTTACACCCGTTACCTCTCCGGCCACCACGGAGAAGAGCCTGGCCCCATCCTCCCTACAATCACCCCTCAGTTACTTGAACATGTTGATCAAATCTCCTCTCAGTCTTCTCTTCTCCAGACTAAGCAGGCCCAGCTCGCTTAGTCTTTCCTCATAAGATATGTGGTCCAGGCCCTTAATCATCTTCGTGGCCCTACGCTGGACCCTCTCTAGAAGCTCCACGTCCCTCTTGTACTGGGGAGCCCAGACCTGCACACAATACTCCAGGCGCGGCCTCACCAGAGCTGAGTAGAAGGGGAGGATCACCTCTCCCTGCCTGCTGGCAACGCTCCTCCTGATGCAGGCCAGGATCCCATTGGCCTTCTTGGCCACAAGGGCACATTGCTGACTCATGGTTAACTTGTTTTCAACCAGGACTCCCAAATCCCTCTCTGCGGAGCAGCTTTCCAGCTGGTCAACCCCTAATCTGTGCTGGTGCCTGGAGTTATTCCTCGCCAAAGTCTTCATAGTTAAACTTGGACAACCAAAAGCATGTTTATAATTGTCAGATTTTTCTTTCAGAAATTGGAGAGCTGGAGAGTTATATTACACTTGAGCCTCAATAAATTACAGTTAAATGACTGTCATTTTTGGGGTGGCAATTTGAATCTAAGAGCATTTAATTGCTTTAATTGCGTATTAATGGCGAGAAGATGAACAAAAAATGGCTCACCCTACCCCCCCGCCCCACCCTGCTGTTTTAAGCTGACTCTGTGTCTCCGATCAGGACCTCTTCCATTGAGTCTGTTTACTGTAGAGATGTATGACGAAAACTGCTCGCTAAGTAGGTCTTTTCACCCATGCTGTGCGTTCACAGGCCCATGCATATGAAATTATTTTGGATACCCTGGATATGACAGAGAAGTTTTCATAACACATCTGAAACAGACTGAATCGTGTAAAAAGAGTGTGTTTCATTTCCTTTTATGTTTATTTTCTGTTAGAACCTGCATGATTTTGTTTTTGCTTTGTTTTTCTTACAGCTTTGCATTAAATGCCAAGGCACATTATATTGCAGAAGGTGGTAACTCTCTCTTTCAGTAAAAAAGTAACACCACCTAGAAGTTAAATAATCCTATATCTTATCTCTATATTCTTTTGTAGTGACTAATTCATCAGATTTGTCGGAAATACTCGGCATCCTTGCTGCTCAGCAGGAAACAGTAGAAAGTTTTCGCTTTTCTGGTTCCACGGTCTGTTGCAAGTTGCTCTAGTTTAGCAAAGGTCATATTTAAATTTAGCAATGTCCTTGGCTATTAAAACATGGCTAATGCTATCCTGTTTCCAGCAGGGAACGTGGCGGTAAAACCTACATTAATATATGTGCCCGTGGCACGCTGTGACAGCGGCAAATCTCTTATAGCAACCTATTTAGACATCCTTTTCCATGGGTTGCTCTTGAGAGCTATGTAGGACATCTAACGCTGAGGTAGATAAGCAAACGGTTTATCCTAACAACCCTCCTGAAAATGAAGTGTTTGTTATAAACAGAAGAAGTGGGGCACAGAGCGCAGCGTGGGGAGTCAGGAGGCAGCTGCCTGGATGGGTGCGTCGGTGCGGACAGGCCAAGTGCCACCAATACCTATTGGGGCTGCTGGCGGCCAAGGAGGGCTCCGCACAGCGACCCCTGTGGCTAATGCCAGCTCCCTGTCCTCCAGGGACAGCCAGCTCCCTGTCCTCCAGCCTTCCTGTAAAACAGAGATGTTCCCCTGGTGAAGTATTTTGGAGAGCTGTTGGTAAGGGATTTCAGCATTTTAAAAAAAATAATTGTAGGATATTTTTTAATAAAGTTGATTTGTCCCGATTCTTAGAAGCCAACGCATTGGTAATGCAGATTGTGTTGTGTTGGGTTACTGTCCTCGTCGGGAGGATCAAAGCTGCTTGTCTCAGCAGCCAGAGCTTCAGGGCTTCTCTAATCCCGATTTGTGTCCTATAACCTGAGTCCTACAGAAGACCCAGGAAAACTATAGAAGCTGTTTGCAAGAGGCCCGTGTTACTGTCCGTGAGGAGGACAGCAAAGCGCCAGGTTGCATCCTGTGCTTGCACGTGAAATCCCTCTGCGTGGTTTGGGGCTCGGGTTTGTCGGGCACGTGCGAGCAGTGTGAGCACGTTGGTTTTACACGACGCTGAATCCAGGCGGTCCGGTGAAGTCTCTCAGGCTTAAACACATCTTGGTCTAAAAATAATGGTATAACATGAGTGCAGATGGGTGCAGGAGCTCGAAAGGTGCTCACAGTGAGTCCAAATTCCACCTTCGCTAATGATTTGAGTGTGACAAAATAAAAGCTCCAGTCTGCGGGACATGCTTTTGAGATGGGGCTGGGTTGTTTTGTTCTGAGGCTGTGACTTTCGGAAGAACTTGATAAGACATGGTAATGATGCAGGCTTCATGTTTACTTCTTTAAGGTATTAAGTCCCTGCTTGAACTGTAGAGATCAGGTCCTCTGCTAAAACTGCTGTCGGCCAGGAATAAAATGAGTTTTAAAATTCAACTTCATATTAATTTTTTAATCAGAATCAAGTAGTATCATTTACCATTAGTAGTGCAGTTATTCCCATGTCACCAAGTTGTGTTGCTGTGCTGATGCTCAATTCTCTGGTTTAAAATCATGCCATGCTAAGGCCCCTTTTTTCCCTACTATGCCTCTGATGATTTCACAGGTATCACTCAGGGCTATTTCAGCACTTGCCATCTTGTTAGATGCTGCAAGAATTTATTTTATGTTACCTTAACAAAAATAAAATATGAAACCAGTGTTTTTTTCTTAAATAATGAATACTTTGAACAAATAAGTTATATTCCCCGATTACCCAGTTCAATAAACCACATATTTATCAATTTATCTGTTCAACTGTGAAGAGGTTTCCATTTTTTTGTTTGTATTTGATCATCCTAGAGGCAACATGACAGCAGTAAGTCAAGCTTTGTATCTGGACTATCTGGTTATATCGACACAGAGGTGTCTCGGGTGTGAAGATGCCTTAGTGTTTCTGTCAGCAGGAAGAAGTGTGAGCGGTTCTGTGACTCTCCTTTGCGATTCCTGTGGAGCTGAGCGGTTTCACAAGCTCCTTGGGAAACTGGCATTACTGAAAGTACTAAATGTTGGCAATTTTTGTGCATGTTAAAGCACAGCCTCTCGGTCAAGGTGCACACTTCTTTGTCTCTTGGCAAGGCGAATCCTTGACGTTGATGGACACAGCATAAATGTGGTTTTGAGCAGGACTCCTAAATAAGGAGCCGAGCGACTTGGGATGGAGTTTAGAACTGATGCTGTTTCAGGCTTTTGCGCTGTGCCAGCTTAGCACCTATTAGGAAATCTGCTGCATGAAAATGCACAAGCTGTAAGGGCCCTGGTGCGGGACATCAAAGGAAGCAGCAGCTGTCATCCTGCTTTAGCCAGGCTGCTTTTGAATGCCTTAATCCCATTCCCAAGCAGCAAAGGACAGAATGCGCTTTCTTTGCCCTCCCCCCTATTTTTTGATGTGTTTTCCTAGCAAAATGAAAATCCGTTGTCAGCAGGCACTGCAGCACAGCACAAGAAATTGTACTTTCATTACGTCTGATTTAGGCATTTCAGTCCTTCTCATGCATGATAAGCTTTTTTGATTTTTTAAAATAATACTAGAAATTGCTTATGTTGTGTTTCCTCCTAAGTATTTAAGAATATTTTGATTTTAGAAGGGAGAAGAGCAAAATAATATTAAAGGGTCCTACTTTATTTTGTAATTATTAATTTTTATTTTGAACTTTGAAATAAGAAAACAATAGGAATGTGACATGACCCTGTTGCATGGTCTGTGGTGCACTAGCAAGGTAGTACTGTAGTTTTAGAGATTCACTTTTTACCTTTATTTTTTGCTGTTTATCATCTTCTCGATTGCCAGGTTTGTTACACAAGCACCAGAAAAGGGTGTTCCAAGACTAACCTATTTGTCCATTTAAATGGTATTAACAAGTGTTTCTTTTTTACGTTTACAGGTCATTGAATCACTGGGCATTATTATATATAAAGCCCTGGACTATGGTTTGAAGGACAATGAAGAGCGGGAATTAAGCCCTCCCCTGGAGCATCTTATTGATCACATGACTAACACCACGGAAACGGATGGGAGTAAAGATGAGGGATATGATGCTCTGGATGAAGGAGTGGAGGATGACGATGACGATGATGAAAAAGAGGAAGTTCAGGCCATTCGTTCCTATAAAGATGTCATGAAGGTACAGTAATGGGCACCTTGATATCTTACTTCAGTGTTCTTATCAGTAAGCAAATCAGCTGCTTTCTTTTTCTTTTCCAACGTGATACCGTGTGGATGATAAGTCATCTTCCTTCTGCGTGGTTCATTTGCAGCAATGACATGCTCTAGTGTTTCATCTCTGACAGTAAACTACAGAAAGTACAGGGTCAATTTCATTGCAGCATATAGCACTGATACTACATTTTGCTTTCATCTGTACACCGAGCTTCCAGTGTATCATCTATTGCATTACTCTGTGCACACCTGGATAGTTTACAGGCAGTTCAAGTAATTCACCTTTTCATTAGAGCAGTATTGCTTTAATTATTCCTTATCAGTGTGTTCCTTTGCCTTCTTCCTCTACTGAAGCAAAGGCCTTCTTAAAAGAGTATCTTAATTGTATGGAGTGAGTCAGAATAGAGTATTTCATTAATGATTATTATGATTGCAGTTCTTGACCTGAGTTGTGAGATTTGGAAATAGTGCTTATGAATTTTAATTGCAACAGGTTCTCTAATATTGCCTAGGCTACTGTGGACAATCATTTGTAAGTATTTAATCCTCTACTTTCTATAGAGTATTTTTCAATAACAATTCTCATGCCCAGAGAGTTTCCTGTAGTAGAAGCACATTCACAACATGGATTTTTACAGAATTTGGATAATGGGTGTGCTCCATAAATAATCTGAGTTTAATACAGGCTGGAAAGGTGTGCGTTAACTTTTGCCTGTGGATTGAACACTGCGTACTACGAGACCCAGCTAAAACCTGCCACTTCTTTTGGGTTGACACTACAGAGGAAAGCTCTTAGGAGATTCGACTGGGAGTGAGGTTTGAGATGCCGTTGCGTATGTATACGTAGCTAATTTGGGGAAGTGTCAGTGAGGGCCACTGCTCATAAACCTGGTTAAAATCCATGGTGTACGTTCCCATGCGCCTTTCTCCTGGTGGACTCACATCCCCTCCCTTCAGCTTTTTCCCATGACAGGGCGCTCTCTGCTTCCTCGTACCTCCGCTTGCCACCCAGTGCACTGGCCCATCGACGTGTGTATATATCTGTGTGTGTGTGTGTGTGTGTGTGTGCTGCCTCCTTCTCCTGCCCCAAGACTCTTCTTTCCTCCCTGCACCAGCAGCGAGGCCGCGCACCTAATGCCTTTGTGTTTCCTTTCTCCCTCAGGGGAGAGGCCACTGAAGCCACTTTCTCCCTGCAGTGATGGGAGAGGCCTGGCTGGCTGCCCTACTCGCTCCCAGAATCCCGCCGCCCCCAGCCTGTCTGGGTCAGAGCCTTTAGGAGGGCAGGGAGCAGAGGTGCCTCCGCTCTCTGCCTCTTCCTGTGGCGCAGCCATGGTCCTCAGAAGTGGCCGTGAGTGGCAGAGGCGGGAAGCGCCCTCCTCAGCTGCCCTGGGAGCTCTTCAGAGCAGTCCCGCATTGGGGCCTGGCTGATGAGTGTAGAGGAGAGGGGCAGTATATCCTTTCTCCCTCCTCTTCACCAAAAAAAAAAAAAAAAAAAAAAGGCCATGAACTGATGGGACAATCAAGGCTGGACCCCCAGGGAAGCTTCTTTAGTACAGGGGCAGAAGAGATGTTCGTATACCCAGAGCTGAGCCTGGTGGTCTGTTGAGGTGCTAATTTTGAAAGTTCTTTATTCAATTTCTGGAAACACCATAGGTCTGGAAAACTTCTCTGAAATCCTTTAGTTCTGCTGAATCACTTCCTTGAAACGTAAAAAGGGATGGGAAAAGATTTGGTCAGACTTCAGCTGCTAAGGATGTTGAATGATGCCCTTCTGATTATGCTTTATTAATAGGTATCTGCAAGCATAAGATCAATATGTGTTTTAAAATGAGTTTCTTAACTCTTTTTTTTTGCCATTAATTTCTTGTTGTTATGGGAGTATGATGCTTTTGTGACTTCACCTAGATGAGCTGAACTTTAGCTGTCACTTCTGTGTTATGCTAACTTTTACTCCCAGATCACCTGCAATTCTCTGCTGTTGTTGCGTCTTTCTAAATTATTGGCTCCAGGATTAACTCTGTGACTTATTTACCTAGTTTTACCTAGTTTACCTTATTTACCTAGTCTGCATCATTGCATGTATTCTGCTCTATTTTTGACATTAGTGTGGATTGGTGAGATTCTTATTTTCTTGTCTTGGTACCTTTTCATAGTTAAGACCACATTTTGGTTGTGGCATAACATTTTTTTCCTCCAGTCGTAAATTATATTGCAGACTACACCCTTGTTTACCCAATGACTGTTTCACAACAGCAGCGTGGTCTTGTGACCATGAGGCTTGATCATTCTAGTTCCCTCTTGGCGAGACTCTCTGTGAAGCTTTCTCCTCTGAAGTTGTAGAGAGTGCTGAAGCAGGATGGCATATTCAATTGAGCAACTCTGCAGTTCTTGCCTACCCTGCGTTCCCTAAATTGCAAGCTTGAAAAATGGTACAGATAGGATGTATGCAACTTGCATTGATTTTTTAAATGTTTTTTTACTGTATAATTGGACATGGTTTTGTTCTTGAAATGTGATTGTGTGTTTCATCCTTCTCCTTAAGTTTCATAATTGTGTCCGAGTCTTGTCTGTGACTAAGAGTGATGTTTTTCACCATACATCACTAATGTGGGTGAACCTATTTTATGACTAAAGCATAATGATAGATTAGATCCTTGCCAGGCTTTACTGCAGCACAAAGTGGGCAAGGTCAGTCCTGAACCTTGAACTTGGAAAATTCTGAGTAATGTGGTAGATGTCAGTTCCCTGGAACTGGCAAAGGGGAAATGCCAGGTTTTGCCAAGACCAGCACCACCAAAACTCCTGTTCAGAGAAGACACAGACAAGCTTTTGTATTGCAGCGCTGTAGACTTGGCTGATTTGGTTTTTCATCTCCTTGGCAGGACTAAACAGCTACGCAGACTTTATCCACCATTTTAAAAATATATTTATTAAAAGAGGGGATGTCGTTTGCCAAATGCTTAACTTCTCCAGGCTGTATTTCAGACATGACAGTATCAGTACAAACGAAGAGGGAAACAGGCTGTAAGGGTTGGGTGTTTTCAGAGAGATGTTTTCCTTGTTTGCCCCATCTCCCACGGTGCTTACACAGAGAGAGGTGGTGTCTCCCCACCTATGGCACAGGAAATCTGAGGCTCCTGGGAGGGCCAGCTGCGGGCCATGCGCGTTTATGTGCGGGTACAGCGGTGCATGCAGCCAGTGGACCCGCAAGGGCTGGAGGTTGATGCGCTTGCACCACCCAGTAAGTCTTGGGTCAACAGGATAATGCTCCGCAGGGCTGACATGCCAGGAAGTGCTCAGCTTGCTGAGGGTGTGGAGAGTCCTGTCATGGGGCGCCTTTATCGTGGCGGGTGGCCCTCCCTGATACCCAAAGGAGATGCTGTCCTTTATCAGCCCCTTCCAGAGGCTGCACAAACCCTAATTCCACTCCCAATCTTCAAATTATCTCAGTTCTTATCTGACAGATCACTGCAGTTCATCAGCATCTGCTGACCCAAATGCTGACCCTAAAGCCAGTTCTAATATGAGCCTTTATTCTCTGTCAGCAGCTTGTTCTAGTTCCACATACGAGCAAAGCAACGTGGCCACTGTTTGATAACAGGTTTTAGTCTGTGCTGATATTTGCTGGGCAGAACTGTCTGGCCCAAGCTCTAGCCCTGTCATTTCTTCCAACTTTGAACATGATGGTAGCCACATGGCTGCTCCACTGCCAGCCCTTAGCTCAGCAATTATGCAGAATGGCAGCATTTTGTCAGAAATATCTGCAAACCATGTCACTAACCCCTACTGTGTCCAGAGGCTTTGTTAGTTCCTCTGCTAAACATCGTTTATCTAAACTGCAGACCTCTTGGAAGGTACCTAAGGAGTCAGTGGTCTTCCGAATCAAGAGCTCATGTTCCTCTCCCGGCCTGAACCTTTACCAAACCCAGCTCTAGCAGGGAGCTCCTCTGTAGCCAAGTCAGGTTTCCTTGTCCCAGATAGATACAAATACAGGCACGTGCCCCTACCTGGGAGCTCTGTGGCGTCTGGTCCTAGGCCTTACCTATGGAGTTGCTTTTGTGCAGTGCAATAATAGCCTGTTCTGACCCCAGATTAGCTATCATACATTGCTGCTTCACAAACTGCATTGGTAAATAAAGAAATCTCCTTGTTGATCTTTTAATTTGTATGAAAGCTAATATTTTCAGAGCAGCATGTGCAGTATTGCATTATTTCACTGTAAAAAGTGTAAATAAGGCTAGAGGTTTCTAGCAGTTTGATTAGCAGATACTTGAGTTTGTGCTTTGCTCATAACATGTCAGACGTGTTAGACTTTAATCATTCTTTAGCTTATGGTCTCTGAAAGATGGAAGTTGCAAGTTTAGGTGACTCATCTTTTAGTAGGTCAAGGATATAACTGACTTTATTCAGCTGGAAGGAATTGTCAATTTACAGGGGTGATACTGGTCTGCTTGTCTTTTGTTTTCAGTACTTTCATAGTAGCAAAGATCAACCATTCGTGGAATGTGTTGATTTACAGAGGAAAAGAAGAATATGTCCTGTTCCCACATAATTATGGGTGGGATGAGATGATCTGCATTTAGATCTGCAGGTTTTGGAAGCTCCCTTCTGAGTTTGAGGCCAACTCTGGACATACATTACTATTGTACGTACGGTGTGACCCCATATAAGTGTAATATGGGAACCTGTCAGAGATGAAACCAGAAAATACAGTTAAAAACAAGCCTAGGTATTTATTTGTGAAAGATGGTTGAGGAGTTCGTTTTACTGGAGCTCAAAGGGTCATAATTTTGCTCAGTTCATGGGGTTAAAATTAGAAAGATGTGGTTTTCTGCAAATGCAGTTCTGCTTAAGGCTGAATTGGCTTATCTGAGCCTTCATTTCAGAACAAGTAACCTGTTTCTGCAGTGTACCATGTAACTGCATCAGAAGCTGGCGAAGGATTTGGCATCTTATGAGATGGTAATTAATGTCCCAAATGTTGCCAGCTTATTTTCTGTCAGAAAGGAATACAACAACGTTTATTCACAGCACATTTGTGGAAAACATTGTACGCGACGAGGTCATTTTGTTTCCCTGAGTTGTGGTTCGGAGTGTTCTCAGATGTCTCGTGCTGGTCTTCATTTTGGTGGATCTGGTTTTAGCCCTTTGGGAACTATAAACCAGGAAGAAGCACAAAGATTCCCCAAGTGGTTCTGTGACTGCCCTTCTGTGTGTGCGGAGGTTCCCAAGCTGGATCCCCTCGGGGTGCTTAGGCCTCTGATGTTGGAGCTGCGCAAGGTTGGCCCGATGCCGCAGAGGCTCCTCTTGGCACTAGGTGTTGTGTCTCTGAGCTGCATCGCAGCATTGGGACCTCCGAGACCTGGGGGCCAGTGTTCATCTCCTACACTCTGTGGCTTAAAGACATTCCCTACTGGGCTTCCCTCTCCCAAAATGTGCTGTTTAAAGTGCACCTTTAGGTGTCTAGCGCCCCATGTCTTCAGACAGGCACACAGACAGTGTGGAAGTCCCAGAAACCAAATCACTTAAGTTGCGTTAACGAAGGAATGTACAGATTTAGAGAAAGTGAGAACCACACACAGGTATTTTCCTATTCCTTTACCGTTCTTTGAGCTAACTCAGAGTTAACTCTGAGTTGTCTTAGAAGTGCGGCAAACCTGCTGTCCTTCTCTTGCCCAAGCCTTGTGCACACTGGGTCTTCATTCATACACAGCCTGTTTCTTCTGTCTGTGTTGTCACTCATGGCGCAATCCATGTCTCCTGTGTTTAGTCAAAGCGTCACAAAAAGGTACTTTTTTACTCTATCAGTTCCCTAATGTGTTTTGCTGTGTGACCCCACAAGCATTTGTGCGAACGCGGTGGAAGGACAGCCCAGGTAAGCTGTGCTGTGGACTGAGTCATGAAAGGAGTCAGTGTTTTGAAGGTCTGGCAATACACAGGCCCACGGAGCTAAAAATAAAATATGCAAAATAACGCAGAGTCTCTCTTCACTTGTTTGAGTCTCCAGAATGAATAAGCAATACCTAAAAGCTGTATTTTAAAAATAGAATTATTAATGATAAAATATGCTTTTGATATGAAGGGCCTCCTGCAGGGCAGGTAGACCTGTGACAACTGAGACCTCTGCAAGTGAATGCTTTGTAGAAGAGGAAGTAATTTTTTACTGTGCACAACTTGGATTTTCAGAGTTTATTCTGGTTTTGCTTAGATCCACATATGCTCTTGAGGAGAAGCTTTAATGACTAATTAGAAAACAGTGGTCAGGGTTTTTATTTTCTTTTGCTTTAATCATTTTCATGTAGAGCAGTAGAAGCATCCCTTCCATCAGCACGGACTTAGGCAGATTGGTACGTCTTATTCCAAACTGCGAGGTAAAAACAAATCACCTTTTCTATAGTGATTTTTCCTTCCCCTTTATGGCTTATAGCAATGCATCTATGCTGGTTAAAAACTCTGTACCGGTAATTCACATACTGATGCTGGTATAACCTGTCTAAAGTCTAAAATAGTCTGGGGAATCCAAGGAATCGTCCAGCAAAAACAGGAAACACAGATTGGATATTCAGATCATTTTTATACATGGATTTGTTAAGATACTCGTGAAAATTTTGTGTGACCTTTACGCATCTAAAAGAAGCATAGAAGGCATAAACATATTTTACCCATCTGTTTTATGCCATAATTATTACAAAATATTTAGTATGTTGGTACAAATAAAGTTTCAATTTTTAGTGGAGATGGAAGGATTTGGGGGTGGTAATATAGTCCAATAGTGGTAAAATGCAGAGTTTGTCATGACAGAACTCTACTGCTCTTTAAAAATACAAATAGTGAAATATGCAGGGCAATCTGTTAGAGATAACACATCTGAATATGAGCTTTACTCTGAATTATCAAATAGCCAGTGTTATCCTGTGGTATCTAAAATAGATCCATGAGTGTTAACTTTCACAGGGTACATTTCTCTTTGTCTGGATTAATTTCAGACTCAAACTAATGACTGCAGAAACCAGGGTAAAAAATGATCAGTTGAAAATGGTCACTACAGTAGCACTGCAGTGACTCATAAGGGGAAAAAAAAAAAAAAAAGCAGAGCTGCCATTAATTCCAGCCCACGTATTCTCGTATTTCCCTGTAAAGACAGCAGATCTGACCAGAAAAATGGCCCAGAACAGTAGCTGATCCCATTGCAGGATTTGGCAAAAGTTCATCTGGTCAGAATCCAGTTGCCACCTGTGAAGACTTTGCAGGTTTTGATGTATGTTGCAGTCTAGCTGCCTTTTTAGCCTTACTGGCTGGTTTCAGTACTTTAGAAAATACAGTTCATTTTTGTACAGATTCACGTGCCATCTGCTATCGTATCTGTAGGGCACAAGTGCTCTTTGAAGTCCCTCTAACGCCAGCATCCCTTGAGGAATGTTCCAAGTACCTTATCACTGATGTTTGTAAGTTTTACATTACATATGCAATCCATTTGGTAGTAGGCAAGTAAATTAACAGTGACATGCAAAATTGCTGTCCATAATTTTCTCTCCATCATGGAGAGTTGTGTGCTGAAGGTCCCCACTAGTTATACTCACAGACCATATTCAAAGCAGCAGAACAACTTGTTTGTGCAGGTTTAAGTTGTGCCTATACAGCTCTTTTTCTGCGACGAGCAATGTAGCTGCAATGTACCCGTACCTACCTGTACCTGTTCTTGTCCCTGCAGTGCTCTAAGGATGCGAGCACTCAAGAAAGGGTCAAGAGAAAAGCAGCTGTGGAAACTCTGCCTTCCACAATTCATGCCAAAACTCAAATCCCTGTTTGAGGACACTAAGAAGTTTGTTTTGGTGTTTTTAGCTGTGTCAAATACCTGCGTATTTCAGTTGTCCATATTTCTAGTTTGGAATCACTTGGAGGTCGATAGAATTGCATTTCCAAAGAAAATGGAAGTGGCATAGATGCTGCAAAATTATTAAGTTCTTAGTAGAGTCATATGGTACTAAAACAGCAACATGGGAAAAGGCAAGAAACTGAAAAAGGGCCCTTTAATTAAGCCACTGTGATCTTGCTTTTGAATTATTCAAAAGCGAGCCCTGAGCTTGAGGCAAAGTTCCCTTTGGTACATTCGCTTCAGTGCTTGTAACAGAATAAAAAGAATTGCAACATTTGGAAGAAAGTTGTTCGAATTGACTTAAAAGTGCCGCTAATTTTCCAGAATAACAATCTGTCTGTTTTAACCATAGGATTTTTAAAAATATGTTCTTGATTATTGCGTTATGGTGTTGATGTGTTCTGCTTTTCTTTGCTTACTGCACTGTTGCAGGCTTTATTTTAGAAAAACATTAAAGTGAGATAAGGCTGTTTGATACAAAGAAGTAAACAGTGCATATTAGATGGTACTGTCCTCTGAAGATTTGGAACAAAATTTTAGAATACCATATTCATCCCAAAGCTTGGTCTGAAGGCAGGGAACATTTTGCATTTCTTGGTAAAAGAGATTTTACAATAGGCTTTTGTTTAAGAAGTATAGTTGCAACATACTTAAATACCTCTGAAATAGTTTCAAGGGTTAGCTTTCAAAAGACTGTATTGTATTTTAAATGATTGTTTTATAAGTGACTTACATAAAATAATACGTCAGGAAAGGCAGTGTTTTTCCAGGTGATGACTTTAATGGACATCTCAGGTACCTTTAGCTTTGCGTTACCTCATTGCCTTTACCATTGAAAAGATTCCCCCTCTGAGCGGGGGAGTCTGTTATGTGTAGGTACAGAAAACCACGTGAACATTTTGAGCTAGCAGGCTTCGTAATAAATTGTATTAACATTTTGCAGCTAAACAGAGCGGTCCCAAGAAGTGGACTCCCTGGATCTGCCAAGCCTGAGTTTGTCGCAGCGGAGCGTAGGCCGGGCGGCGAGAGCAGGCAGGGGCCGCAGGGGCCGTGCGGGGGGAACAGGGTGAGGGGCAGAGCGAGGGGCTCCGCGCGGGCCCCCTCCTGGGCTGGGACACGTCAGGAAGCTCCAGCGGAGGCCTTGGCCAGGGCAGCGCGCGAGGGGTGCCCGGGGGAGGCCGCTGCGCACACAGGCCCACGCGCCTCTGCTGCGGGCAGCGGGGAGGCCTTGCCCTGGGGAAAGAGGCTCTGTTTTATTGTCGTTCACATCTCTATTTCAACGTGAAAGAGGACAGTAAGGAAGTCCGAGAAAAATATAGGAATTTGTGGGTGCCTTTTCAGTCAAGTCAAAAGAGAGATTTGTGCTTTTTGTCCAATCTCTCTCTTTAGAGTTGGGACCTGGAAAGCCTTAATGAGCAACTGTGTTTGCTTTTCCTTTTTGGCATGCTTGTATTCCCTGACGTGAGCACTAAGGCTCGCACTGCTTTAGGTGTATTTTTAAGCTGTCCTCTTCTTTTTATTTTTTTTTTAAAGAGGCAAAAAATCAAATCTCTTTATGAGCTGCTTTCTTCTAATCAATCCATGTTGGTCAATCCCCTGTATCGTCCTGTGTGTACCAAGCTCCCAGTTAGACACATGCTTGCACAGTTAGATGTAAAGTATAACCACCGTCAGTCCACTATTCCAAATGAAGAGACTATAAGGTGATGTTTGGAAATGTGGCGGCTTTGAGGTGAAAAAAAGTATTTTTTAAACTTTGACTTCCGTGGTAGTGTACAATATTAACAAGTTAGGAGGGTGTTAGTCAACATGGCTTAGTAAGTCTTTTCATGTCTAGACTGAGGAACCTTGTCACTGTAAAAATATTTTTAATGGCTCAAAGGTGATAAATAAGAACTACATTTTCCAGGCACAGAAGTTTGGAAATAAAAATATTCAGTGACTTAATTTTGCCCTTGTTTTGCCTTTATTTTTTTAAAAAGAAAAATATAGAAAGTGAAGGTATTCTTGCACCTTAGCTTGATGCAGAAAGCTAGGGGACAGTTCATGTAAATCCCTTTAATGTAATTTTAAAGCTGCTTTGAACGTGACAAGTATTTAAGTGAATTATGTTGACAGACAGGTTTCATTAATTGAAGTGATGTCATTTGCTGTCTTAAACAGTTGTCCTGATTTTTCATTTCGGGCAGTGTAATTGGAGGTCAACATGTGGTCTGCTCAGCTTTTAATTTAAACGCTGTGCTCTTTTTTAAAAAATGTGAGGTCAGTCTTTTTCACGTTGGAAAGCGAGGGAGGAATGGGTGATGATTGCAATTTGTTGTCTTGGAAATGATGCTTAACACATCCGAAGCCAGAGCTCTTAGCCTGGGATTTTCCAGTAGAGACATCCTGTCTACCACTTGCCAAAGCACCTGGTGGTCATGGTGGTGCCTGGTTCTCAAGGAAGGTTGAAATCTTTGTGTCCGAGCTCCTGGCGCCTGCAGACTTACCTCAAGCGCTCAGTTAGAAGTGAGCAGGTGTCTTTGTGTGGTCTGGGACACCTTCTGCTGTGAAAATGGTTGTCGAGACATCTGGCATCTCCTGCCAGACACTAATCCTGTCTGGGTGCTCGGGAGCAAAGTGCTGAGGTGAGAGAACTAGGCCATTCCCCACCAAGCCCTGCTGTCTTGCGTGCCTAGCACGATAAAATGATTAATAACTTTCATTACCACTTTGACAGGTAAAGATAATCTCTCTTGAGGTTAATTTGGCAGCTATTTAAGCCTTTTAATGAAGATGCTGCAAGCATACTGGTGTCTCGGCACAATTCCTTGCTGTCACGCACAGCTCGCGCTGTCCCTCTCTCCCCACCTCCTTCCTCTTCCCACTTAAAGCCTTCTCTGCTGGGGCATCCTGATGTTTGCTCAATGGTACTGATGAAAAAGGCCCTTTAGAGCCACTTAATTTGTGGCTTTCTAACCGGCCAGTGATGTTTTCAGCTGTCCTGGCTGGCAGGACAAACTGTAAGCTTCAACATTCACCAGCTTTACACCGAATTTCTTGGGGATATGGCAGCACATCCTAAATTCAGTTTAGAGTTGCCGACAAATCTTGGTTTAGACGTTTTGCCAGTGTCTTGGATTTGACCCTCTGTGCAGTTGTAATCAAGCCCTTCTGCAGGAAGCTGGTGCTAACCAGCTTTCATCTCGCTTAAGGTAGCAGTGTTTGAGATAGATTAAGGTATTTGCATTTCTAGTTGCCCATGCTTTGTTCTTAAGCCTTACTTATTTTAAAAGTAGCTGCCCTGGAGTTTCAGCCCTCACAGTGACTTTATCATGAAAGATGCTGTACAGAAAAGAGCTGCCAAGCAGTAACAATTGGCCTTTGACTGTATGCAGGAGAGCACCGGGCAGCCATCGCCTCCATGATAACCTTACTCGCCTTTGATTGAGGACACTGCAGTATTAATTACCCTTCAGAGAGGCAATTCCTTTTTAGATGTCTGCTCTGGAGGGCATTGGGAAATCTGTCATGAAAAGGTGTGTGTTTCAATGGACATGTAGTAGATGTCTCTGCAAACGCCGGTGGTTTTAGAGCAGGCTTTGAACTTGAAAAAATGAGCTGGGAGTTCCTGCCTCACTTGCAGAGATGCATCTTTCATGATAGGTAACTGAGAACTGGTAAATAATTATCTATGGGGCAGGTCTGTGGAATACTTGGCATGAAATAGCTTAATTATTTTAAGAGCTCTGTTTATAAAAGAAGTGTTCATGCGTGGTTTGCAGGAGAAAGTAATTAGTGTCTCTCCATTTTCACTTTTTCTCTTCAGATAATGAGATTTTGATGAAGAGCTGGTTGTTGGCTGTTTCTTTCTGCAGATCCTTTTTTTTTTTTTCCTGAACAGTTTTCTCTGTCAAGGACATAGCTCTTATACTATAAAACATACTTTGTTCTACAAGGCTCCTGCTCAGATAGGAATGGTGAGCCTGATTTTGTTGTGGTGGAAATAATGTGCAAACATATTTTATCTGAAATTGAAAACAAAGTAGCAAGAGCTGAGCAGCCTTATCAAATACTCTAAATTGTGTCTCTCTTTTCCAATGACTTTGTTTTTAAGAATATGCAAAGGCATTTCATTTGGAGAAGAATGCTCTGCCTTTCCAGGTAGCCCTTTTGGAAAACGTGACGGCTTCCCTTGCTGTTGCCATCGCAGATGGGCTGAGGAGCGCGGCTTCGCCTCCTTCTGCACCCCACACCCTTAGAAATAAGCAAGCCAGCTCTTAGGAGGAACTGCCAAACCCTAGAGAGGACACAGAAATTTTTCTGCGTTCGGATTATCGACAGGAAGGTGTTTTCTTGCTCTCTATCTTTAGACTCTTATCTTGTGCTCAGTTCTATATGGCTTGTCCAAAACAGTCAGAAACAAAGAGTTGTTTCTGTTCCTCAAGAGTCATGATGTTAAAATAAAATTAATATATTTTCAGGTTGGAGCAAGAGATTAGCCTTTTGATTGTATTTATAATCTCCACAGGAAATAGTGCACATTAAAGTTTGTATCTATTCCTACCATTTTGGAATTTAAGATTTTAGGAAAGATGCCAGCTACAGCAAGATGTATAATAATTCACTGCAGCTGTCCATTGCACATTTCTGTATCGATATGGAAATCTTGCCAGCAAATAGAAGTACAAATGGACCAAGAAAGCAGGGTAAAATAAGAAAAAATAAGCCTTAGTTTTGTAGATGATTTGGATAGCTACGGCCTCAATCCAGAGCGTGTTGGTGATTTTCTTGATTGGAAAAGCTTCCAGACTGGCTCGGTGCTCTGCATGTTCCCATCTGCAAACCAGAAAAGGCATCAAAAATGTGTCGCAGGAACGAGTGACACGTGCACTGTGGTCTGTGAAGCAGCTCCTCGGGTACAGTGCTTAGAGCAGCCGTCGTCCCCTCAGTGTGCACGGCCTCGGCACCGTGTGGGGTTTGGGAAGGGGCGCTGAGTGCTTGTGCAGGTGGCGTGGGGGGTTATCCCTGCCGTGCTGCGGGCGGGATCGGTGCGGAGCCAAGGAGAAGCTGCAGAGCGGCTCTTCGCTCCGCTCTCCGAGCAGGATAAACACCATCTGGCTAATCCCACCTCTGCACAGGGCCTGTGTCAAACCCACTCACTCCACATATTGCAATTCCTGCTAATTGCCATATTTAGCAACGATTTCCAGGAATAGAGTGTGAATGGAGAGAAGGGACAAAAACACTCGCCCCACTTGCTGCATGGGGAGCTCAGGAGGAACTGGCATCTTCTAGAGTCTGTTTGGCTGGAGTAAGGCAGGATAAATGTTTGAGTCAGAATTATTAACTGTCATTTTTAATAGAGATGCAGTAAATTGTTAGTCAAATAATTTCATATCTTTGTTAGTCACAAATGTTTCAAGTATTAACATTGTAGCTGATTAACATCAGCTTTTTTTTTTTGTAAAGAAACAATTGCCATGTGGATTCAATGACTATACATTTTAATTAGAAAAAGTATGCTTTCTTTAAAAAATGTAGACATTTCTGTAGGCCTCTTTAGTGCAATCAGAGTTTCAAGACTTGATTTCCCTGACAAAGGCACTACAAATAAGGACACCACATGCATGAATGACCGGGTTTCCATATGTAGAGGTCTCCTGAAAGCAAACTGAGACTGGTTCGGTATTGCTGGGTTTGTTCATTGGGAGTGCAATTTAAACGTGTGTTATGTTTAGTACAGCAGTTTGTTTGGTTATGCAGCTGGAAATCTGTTTTGTGGATGGCAGTGAAAAGTCATGCTTCAGGACAAAACATAAAAGCAAGTGATGATTATGTCTACTGAGAGAAGTTTCAGCACTTTACATAAAAAATAAACTACCCGCACACATGCATTTTAAAGCTCTGTTTGTGAACTGTAAATTGCTGCCAAGGAAAGTGCATGTTTTTATTTTGGTTGATATATTTTAATTTGTTTTTAACTGACTTATGAATAAGACTGCCTTAAATTATTATACTGTCTCTCATTTAGTAAGTTTCCAACATCTGAAATTTTGGTAATGAGTTTAATAGGCATTATAAATAAATTTATATTTAAAGCTACTCTTGTTAGCATTATTCTCCCTTTTCCCTTCTATATGTATCAGTTATAGTTAGATTCTGATTTGAGAGTCCTTCCTGGCCGTTTTCTGTCGCCTTTGGTAGAGTTATTTTCTCGTTTGCTCCAGTGGCACATTTCGTTATTTTCTAAGTTTCTTTCTCATCCCCAGAGACGCCACCCCTTGCTGCAGCAGATCCCTGAGCATCCCGGGCACGAGGAACCTTCCCGCAGGCAGCGCCTCGGGAGGCCTTGGCGAGGGCTCTGACAGCCGAACAAGACCCTTTGGCAGGGGAGCAGCTCCTCTGCCTTCAGTTACTCGGGTCTAGGTTATTCAGTAACGCAAAGGGTGGTTCCACGGGGCTCTTAGTGAACGAACCGTGCAGGTCACCCTGTTAATGCATCCTGACACTCCAACCCTCTTAATACATCCTGACACTCCCCTTCACCTTTAATTACTCCCTTTTATCGCGTTTCCCCATCTGCACCTCTTCTCCGCTTCTGGAGTTAGTTTCTTGCCCAAGTGCCTCCATCCCGTCCTCCGCTCCGCAGCTCCTTCATGGCACGCGGAGGAGCCAGCGCTGCCGGATGTACCGGAGCTCTTGCCATGCTGGGGAGCAGAAAGCTTCAGAAAGCAGTGCCTGCTGCCAGGCCAGCTAGTGATTTTGTTACCCTTTGCAGGTTTTGCCATTAATATAAAAAAATTGGAAAAAACACAGTTTGTAGGATTTGTCTCTCGCTTGTGAATAACGCCGTTGATGATCGAATATTCAGAGAAGAGCTAGCAAATGCAGCTTACTCCATTTGTATAATTATTAATTCCTCCATTATTCTGCTTAGAAACGAGAGAGCACTGTTTCTCGGTGAAACTAAGAAAGAATGCGGGCTTGGTTTTCACTTAATTGGCTCTTTGGAAACCAGCTCTTCTGGGGAAGAAGAATGTTGTTAGTACAGAGGCACTGCTTACAGGCATTGTGGCAGTACACACAAACACGCATTTCAGCAACAGCCGTGTGCTGGGGGATGCGTCTGGCATACAATAATAGCTAAGCGGTTTTCAAGGAGAAACGGGGATTGATCTGAACACAGCTTTGTCAGGAAACATGCACTAGCACATAATGCTAGTCGTGTAGAAATTAATCTTGCCAAAAAGCCCGCTGGAAGGAGCTTCGTCTGACCAAAACATATGTGGGCCTTCATTTGAGGAATGTGCTTTGATAGGCCTCATTCTGTACCTAGAGAGCTAATTAAGACTAATAATAAGTTTCCATTGAACATGAAAAATGCAGTATTGGGCTTAAAAAATGAAATGTAGTTTTAATGCCTACTATTGTGGGATTCCCCTCTCTTAAGTCTCATGTTAGTTTTAAATGCTTTCAAAAGCATTAGTAACAGTGTTCAGTATTCGTAAGGCATTCATAAAGGTAGTATTGTATAAGTGTAATAGAGTAAAAATCATCTTCATGTATGATCTGTTCCTGACGTTGGAAAAGGTTCAAGTTTATAAATGAGATGCTTAAGTGCAGAGTTACCTTGCAATCGCTGTCTGTTGAAGTTGTATCCGATTCTCGTCGTTGCTTAAATTCAGTCTAATTTTATGGAAAAACAAGTAAGGCTTTCCAAGTAAGTGCAAAATGTAACATGTTTAAGAAAGAAAAAGAGTCACAGTGCTCAGCGTCTCAAAGCAATCAATACTGGAAGAAATGGTGCCAGGACAGTGGTTCTGATTAGGAGAAAATAGTTGAGGTGAGCTCTTTACCACGCACCAGTTTCCTCAGGAGAGGTGCTGACCTGCTTGAGTTTTGCCTCCAGTTTCTAAGAACAAGGGCATCAGTGCACTAAATGGCACTAGAGCCTTCCCAAGCGTGGTCTACGCACAGGGATCTTTCAGCTTGATTTCCTCGCTGTCATTCAGGAGAGCACGTGCAAATATTTGTTAGTCCACCCCTGTTTGACACTTAAGCACGTAGGTAAGTCATTTGCTCAAGGCCTTCAATCCTTGGAGTCTTCAGCATTGGAAAGCAAGGTGTAAGAAATGATGGTGATTTTGTGATACAGACAACTGGGCACTTGTTCTTTAAAGACCTAGAATCCAAAGCACTGTTGTCAGTCCTCAGGTCATGTAATTCCCATCTGCAGCTTGGGGATTAATTTTAGCAGCTGCATTTCTTGTGCTGCTTGCAGTCCTGGAAGAGGAGGTAGGCTGAAAGGTTTCATTAATTTGTACCAGTGAGTTTTAAATACTACATTTGCTTCTGCATATGTTTTTTCTTATTAGAACGGAAAATTGGTAGGGTAAAAAACGTATTTGTTGTGCCATTTTGTGGGGAGGAATATTTAAACTACTAAATTCTGATCTTGTGTAATAAGAACTACATAGCTCTTCTTTTGTCCACTTCAAAGCAATGCAAAACCTGATCAAAACAACCAACCCAAGACCTCCTGGAGCCAGGGGAAAGCCTCACCAGCTTGCTAGGGCACAGCTAAATACCAAGGTAGGTCAACAAACAAGGCGATTTGCCTCAGTTTGCACAGAAGTGACCTTTTCCTTGGCGTTTGCAGCAGGCGAGCTGGTTCCAGGTGCCATGGAAGCACCTGAAACGCCGTGCTGTGCACAGCCTTGCACGTGCAGGAAAGTGCAGCCGGGGGACAGAAATGGCTTCTGACCTCCCGCAAAAACACATCTTACTCCTCCAACCAGCCCATCCTGTGAGTTTAGTGTGACCAAATACTCTGGATAATGAAGGCTAAGCTAGACAAAAACTTGGGTGAGTTTTACAGAGAGGATAGTATTGTCTCGGTGAGGTGGTTTGCTTTCACCAGGCAGGCAGATGGCCCCTTGAAGTTCACATCAATAGGAATAAAATTAAAAAGAAAAAAAAATATTCAGAAAGAAAGAACTAATCACAAGGTTAAGCTTATCTGCACGGAGATAAAATCTTCCAGAAAATGACTTTGACTTGGGAAGGTAAAGCTGACTCAGACTGAGTTTTATTCTTTTCCACGTGGCCGTGCCACAGCGCATGTTGTGAGGCTGAAAACCAGCCCGGATGTATGTCCAGTGGCCTGTTGTTTGCAAGCAGTTTCTTCTTGGTGGTGAGGAAAAAAGTATGACTTTTAAGTGTATGTTAATACTCCAAGACCTTAATAACATTTAACAAGCCTGGCATTTAGAGGCTGCGAGTACATTTTGCATAATATCAATAGTGTCCCTTTGTGTCCCATGGGAAAAAGAAATCCTTTTATTCTCTGCAGCGCACTCATGCAGGCACTCTGGCCAGGGTGGCTACAAGTGGAAACACTTTCTGTCTTTTGAAATCTGAACTCCAGGAGGCCAGGTGCTTTGGTGATGTTTTCCAGTATTAACTTAGCAAAAAAAAAAATAGTTTTACAAAACTTAGCTGAATTTCAGAAGGTGAGTCAGTTGTGAGTATTTATTTTAATTTGATGTAGTCCTTCCTGGTATACATTCAGACAGATCCAGAAGCGTTTGTTATTCTCCAATTGTTAAATTGTGATTTTGGTTAACACTGCTCTGACTTGATGCACTCTGTTTCCTAGTCAATTGGGAATGAATTTGGAGGGAGGCTCTGGCAAGGCTACACTATTTACATAATGCCTTTTTTTTGTGTGTGTGGACCCTGAATGTGGATTGGAAACAGTCTCTAATCTTCTTAGTGATCTAAGCAAAGACTGAATGCTTTGGGTCAAGCTGGCTTTTGGATAGACTCGGTTAAAAAAAAAAAAAAGTTTTTAAAAAGACTACACAATGATTGCAAATGGAATAGCTTACAGATCGAGTTACTTCAAACTTTGTTTGTTGATAATACATTCGATATTCAGCCATTTTGCAAAGACCACGTAATTTGTTTTCAACCATGCTTTTTGATAGGCTTCCTGGAAAGGGAACAAGCAGCCCTTGTATGAAGCTCTGGGCACAGTTGGTGTTCGTTCCCCTCAGGAGAGCTCTGAATTGTATCATGAGGAGTGCAAAGGCAAGCGTAGAATAACCGCATGCAGAAGCTGCTTCTCCATGAACTCTGAGGGGCTGGAAAAGATTGAGATCTGATTTAAATCCCTCTTGCACCATGACTGCTATGGCATGGTAAGAGGAGGAGTTCATAAGGGAGATGATCCTGCCCCTCTACTCAGCCCTGGTGAGGCCACATCTGGAGTGTTGTGTCCAGTTCTGGGCTCCACAGTACAAGAGGGATGTGGAGCTGCTGGAGAGAGCCCAGCGCAGGGCCACAAGGATGATCAGGGGCCTGGAACATCTGCCCTACGAGGAGAGGCTGAGGGAGCTGGGCCTGTTCAGCCTGGAGAAGAGAAGGCTGAGAGGGGATCTAATCAGTGTATATAAGTTCCTCAAGGGAGGCAGTGAGGAGGATGGTGCTGGCCTCTTTTCACTGGTGGCCAGTGATAGGACTAGAGGAAATGGCCACAAACCAAAGCACTGAAAGTTCCACAGGAGCTTAAGGAAAGGTTTCTTGACAGTGAGGGTGACGAAGCCCTGGCACAGGCTGCCCAGAGAGGCTGTGGAGTCTCCTTCTCTGGAGATCTTTCAAACCCGCCTGGATGCCACCCTGTGCCACGTGCTCTAGGTGTCCCTGCTGGAGCAGGAGGGCTGGACTAGATAACCTCTAGAGGTCCCTTCCAACCTCAACTGATAAGGCAGCTGTCTTTTCATGATTAAAACCTTCTGACTGTGAGATTTTTGTGGTATTTTACAGTTACATAGCTTTTGAAACACTACTAGCATTTTGGTTTTTAAGGATTAATATCCTGAACTCAAGGTATGTGTGATGTTTCATATTTGATATCCCTTGCTTGCTCAGATTTTACATTATTTCTGCATTTAGAGGTTGTGGATTGCCAGGCTTTCTGAACAACAGGTAAGTACAATAGACTCTAATGAGGGGGAAATACTCAGTCTATCTTATTTACATTTTCCTTTTTCTTCAGGCTTACCTTCCCCAATCCAAAAATTTATGCTAAATCACTTAATTGTGTGTTACCACAAGGTTTTCTGTATCTAATGCATCTTCATGACAGGAGATTGACTTTTTTTTCAGAACATGAAAGTTAGCAGGAGCTACTGGTCCTCTTTAGGTATTTACATTGTAATGTTCTACAAAGCAAATAGTTGACTTTTTATGTGGTTGCTTTTTTGATAGGCTTAGTAGCAGACATCTTTTTTCTTTTTTTCTTTATTTTCTGTTCAATAATAAAATCAAGATTACATTCATCCCCTGCTTGAACTTGCCAGTGCTGCATTTCATTAACTTGCTGAGTTTTTGATGCAAATTGTTTCTAATTAACATGCTTCTAAATAAAGAAAAAAGCCATGCCTAGAAACCTGTGTACAATCCAAATGATAATAAAACTTTATTTTTGACTATGAAGACTCACACCATTTTAGAGTCTTTTTGAAACTGCTGTTGCTCTTATTCCTCTACTCACTGTTATTCCTGCAAGTGACATTGTAGAGCGAAACCCTTTTTATGTCTGCCGTAATTAATTGCCAGAAATAACTTGCTGAAAACACAGAGAGGCAGGTAAAGACATGATTAGTTATTAAGGGAAAGAAGCATGCTCAGTATTTGATCCATTTAAATGTAGGATAACCTGACATATTTCATTAAGCCAAGAGAAAAGTGTCTGTCTTGGCAGTGTGCCCTGTCACTATAGCACACATTAGACAACCATCTCCTTCGTTTTTTTCCTCCTTTCACCTGTAAAGGAGAGAGTATGACTTCTTAAAATAAATAAATACAATCTATTGACTTTGTTGTTATGAATATACAGAAATGAATTTGAAGAGTGTGAAAAAATGTGAATGGCATGGTAAAGAAGTATAAAATTCAAAAGTGATGAATCAAAGGCAGTTTTATGAACTTGTCTGCATTACTTCACAAAAAACTGAAAACCTTTTAGATTTAGAAAGTTACACTCTTGGCATAGGGAAACTATAGTCTTCTTTCTTTTCTTTATTTTGAAGGGAAGGGACACAGCACTGGCTGGAAGTAAGGGCAGTGGTGCTGCATTTCGTGTTTGTAACTGAGTCACTCTGTGTCAGTTTTGACATAGACTGTCTTGTGCTCGACACAGTCATTGAAAGTCATTGACTGTCTTTCTGACCCCCCTTTTCCAGAGGTCAGAAAGGGAGAACGAGAGGCAGGGCAAGGTGATTTTAGATTGATGCAAGTGAGCACAGCAGAGTGAAAAGACTGCAAGACCAATGGTTGCAATAACCAGAACAGGATATTGCAAGAGTCCAGAGAGGGAGTGTGGTAATTTATTAAAGAAGTTAGTCAAATCTGAACATTGCACTCTGTATTCTTATACTAATTGGAGGAAATTAAAGGTAACAATTAAGTTTAGATCACAAAAAGCGATTTGTCAACCAGCTCAAACCAATCTAAACATGACTGCAACCAAAAGAAACTATTGGGTCCTTCCTCCCTTTCCCAGGCTCTTCTCCTAAAGAGGCCTTTATCTTAAAAGCTTTGGTTCTGGAAGTCTTCTGAATGTAGCCACCTGTTTCCTCACATTTTGATTTGGTTTTAGTTGTAGCTGTGTAGTAAATAGCTATTATAAAAAAACACAGTAACAAGACAAACTTGTTTTGAAGCTGAGTTTAAGGTTTTATTTTAATACATATGCCAGTATGATAATGATATGTGTGTTTCAGTTTGTGTGTTGGGCTTTTCTGATTTGACAATCCTTAATGAACTAATTACAGTTCTTATTGCTTTGTCTGCTTCCTGAAAGGCTTCTGTGAAGGATGCGGGAGGAGCCTAAGCTTGCAGGTGATAGGTTTGACATGGTGGGCATGTAGCAAAAAGATACTGCAACTATTTACGTCACCGTTGAGCTATTTTTGTAAAACAGTGCAGTTTCATAAAGACAGATGTTGCTCATATACCGTTCAGGTTCTCTGTCATCTGAAATGTAAAACAAAGGTGGCCAAAGGTGGCCAGGGAGGCTCTCCTTGCAGGAGATGGGCTCCCCGTGTGTTGTTCCAACACAAGGCTGGACTTTAGTGCAGTCCTCATTCAGGTAAACTCAGGTTTGCTTAAGTGACAGTTGTCATGTTACAAATGCCAGGTGGTCAGGACCTTAAAAGGCAGGGTATAGGAGTACATAATTTTGTGTAAAATTCCATTTTAGAGATACAAAATTGTGACACATGGGTGTTAGGTTGTTTGATTTAAGGTCAGATTTGCCCTGAGTTGACACTGCAAGGACAGAAACCGTCTCTGACTCCCCGTTTCAGGGAAGATGCCTGTGTCCATGCCATGAGGCTGTGATACCCTGTGAATCCTCCATATCTCAGGACAAAATTATTCTCCTAGCACATTACAGATTTTTTAACAGCAGTTATAAAGAATTGTTAGTGATTTGAATAGACTTTTAGAGTGTTTTGCAGTTAGTATGAATGAACTGATCTCTCTTAAAGTATTTCTTTAAATCAGGCCTGCTTGTGTCTGTAAATGTTTGTGAATGTCTGAAGCAAAGCAATAAGCCTGCATTATTTCACACTCTTGCTGGTTTTTGAAATCTTTGTATCATCTGAGATATATTAAACTGTCACTTCACTAGCATTTAACTTTTTTTCCTACTACGCTTTCCATCTTTTCATAAGTTGGTAAATCTTTTCCATATTCATATAAAGGTAAGCAGCAGTTACAGTATTAAAGTGTATTTAATTATTGCCTACTTTTTTTTCCAAAATTTGGTGCTGCAAGGTTGTTTTATATCTCCCCTTGAAAATTATGTGAGGTACTTACATAATGAAAAGGCAATGCCTTGGCTTTCAGAGATTTTCAGGAAGTGGTTGTATTCCTTTGAATGTCAACAAGTCTTCCTACTGTTTATAGAAAGAATGCTACTTGTAAAATAGAAGGTAACAGAAGAATTAGGAAATGCATCTACCCAAATTTAAATACTTCTCATGGATTTTGGTGACTTGAATATCCAAGTGGCTTCTCTTTGACATTATTTCATGTTCTGTGGCATTAATTAAATCAATGGGCATTGTTCTCATATTAATGCTTATATTTCTCTCCAGCTGTGCGCTGCCCATCTGCCCACCCGATCGGAGGCCCCAAACCACTATCAAGCAGTCTGTCGGGCTCTGTTCGCTGAAACAATGGAACTGTACACTTTCTTGGCCAAAATTAAAAGTGCAAAAGAGGTAAGCAGTTGGAGAAGCTTTTCTGTTTTTAAACTTATTTTATGTGAGGTAGGTCTGAAAAGTATCTTCTGTAATTCAATCAGTACTGGATGCCAAATGCCTGAAAAAATTAGCTGCACTGTTGAACAGTGTTCAAGGAATTCTACAGATGGGATTTCTTTTTTGGCCTGTAACTGTTTTTGGAGGTCTCATAGAACTTGTTATTAACTGTGACCAGTATATTTGGGAGGAAATTGGGAATTTTTCTACGAGGTCTTGCACCATCCTCTTCCAGGCGCATGAATATGCAGTGTGTTTGAGACTGAAAACTTGTCTATTATTTCGGCAATGTTGCAATGTACCATAAATTTGCCTCTTTTCACTTCCTTTTCCCACCTTGCTTTTTCCTGAGAGTTAGCTGAGGTCCTCCTTTATTTTCCTGTATTTTCTGCCCACTAAGCAGCTTTCATTACCTTTGATGTATGATCGGCTTGTTAGGCTGCCACACAGACTTCACAGCAGAGCCAACTTAAAAAAAACAATCCGTCTTTAGGTCATCGTGCTTAAGTTCACTGCCTCCTTGGTTGTTACTGTTGACTGAAAGAGCATCCTATGAACCGCTTCAATTAAATGATCTGGATGAGGAGTAACGTTGGGAGGTGAGGGGAGGATTCTTTTTAATTAAAACTGCTTCAGTAACCTGGTCTGTAGAAAGGCTCCCTAAACAATTGTATGAACACAGGGAGGGAGCTGTTTAAATTGGGAGACCAGTGGGTGAGGGAGAGGACAGGAGGGGAAAGATGCTTCTTAAGATGTTTTTTCCCCAAAGCCAATCTCTCAAGTAATACTTTTCCTTTTCCTTTTCTCCTTTTCCTTTTTTTTTTTTTCTGTATAATCCATGAAGGATTTTCCTTCCCCTTGTAATTCAGGATCCAAAGTACCCTTGAAAAGAAGGGTAAGATTTTTTGGGCTGACCCAACTTGCTGCTGCAAGACACAGTGCTGTTCTACCTACCCATGCCCAAACTCCCCCAGTCTCCTTCTGAAAAACAAACAGAGCAAAGGGAAAAAAAAAAGAGAGGACTCATTCCTTGTTGGGTTAATGAGCTGAACCAGCTCATCAAGGGTCAGAGGAGCCCCAGAGCAGTTATCTTCACACTGGCAGAAGACTCAAACCAGAGGCACAAGGGCCTGGCATTTGCTTTCCTTCTGCTTGGAAAACTGGTAGGGATGCGTCCATCTAAGGGGGGCAGTTCTTCAGAGATGCTTTTCTGCTGCCTTTGAGTTGAGTTTCATGTTCCTGTTTCCTCCAGTTCTACTCAAGCTGAAAGCAATTTTTAAACCATATCAGGATCATGCAGGGATAATTATGGCATTGGCAGCACGGCTAAAGAGACACTTGTTTTCTGAAATGCTGAACGTTGTGGTTCAGCTGCAGCCACTGCTGCTGATGCGGAGCCCCGGCCGGGTACGGGGTCTCAGTGCTAGACCTGCTTTCTGAACCTTGACGTTAAATTCACAGCTTGGGTTTTGGCTGCTCCTTAGTGGTCTGACCATTGCATATACTAATTGAAAAACCTTTGCCAGCAACACCTCTAACAGCTGTCCACACTGAGGATCAGATACAGGACCCTCTGGAGCCCCTCTTCCTGCTCAGAAAGGTTACCTTTCCAGTAGTTCTTAAGCATTTAGAGGACAGAAAGCAGTTACATGCCATCTCTATTCTTAGTCAGTATTGAAGTAAAATGTTATATATTTTATATTTAAAAACTATATATTTAAAAACAGCTGTTAAAAATAACCTTTCAGACTTTTATTAAAAATTAATGAGATGTTTTGAACTTACAAATTATTTAATCATCTTGTGATTGAACATTTTAAAAAGCATAGAGCATACTATGAGTTAATCCCAAATGAAAGAAATCATTTGCCTCTCAAAGGCTGTTAGGGATTGATTCAAAGCACATTTAGGTCAAAGGAAGTAATCCTTCTGGACGGAATAACGGCCCTACTGAAATCAATGGCACTTTTATCACTGCTCTTACAAAGGCCAGAATTTGGATCATTTGATTTCATTCTACTCTGGATCAGTCCCCCAGTATGCATAGAAGAAGTAACCCAAAACCGTGGCTATCTTACACATAGCTTCTGAAATACTTATACTTTGGTTTTATCATGTACTTGTTACTCCATTATTGCCTGTATCCAACTATAGATTCAGAAGCTGCTTAATACTTGAAAATTATATAGTGCACATAGGAAAAAAACAGATATGAAGGAAATACAAAGTGGAATTCTATAAATCTTACCCTACTCTTTTTAAATGACCTCTGTAGTTTATATCTGAGACAGGTTGGAATCATGTGGTCGTATTAGGTTTGTGCCAATAAAAATTGTAGTTATGTGTTATCTTATACTTCAAATACATACAAGAATCTTAATTCATGAGTAATGTGGTCAAATACAATCGAAGTTAATAAATTTGTCTTTTTTTTTCTTTTGTATTCTCACATAGTGTGGGTAATAGGGAGAGAAACACGTAACACTTCAGTAAGGGCATTTTGTCACTGTGAATTTGTGCTGATTGCACTGGAAGTGAAGTGGAGAGAAACAAATAAGGTATATACATCACCTCTGATAAAAGAGTCTTAGACCATGTAATGCCATGTTTGTGACACTGAGGATGGCAGGAGTTTTAAACGTTTGCATGACCTACAAAACTGACCGCTGTGTTTGGAGAGCTTCCTTTGGAAGCCCTCAGACCTAGCACAGCTCTGCTGAGGGCATAAAAATGAAATTTAAAAACTCTAAAAAGGAAAACAGAATCCTCAAAAATATCTTTGCTTTGAATAAAAAATATTTTTTGGCCTTCTTCTAGGACCAAGGTATCCGTCAGGGTATCGATTTCCCAGGTAAATGAAACTCATACTCTGCTCAGTAGGTACTGGAACTGCCATGAGGACGTTTATCTGTAGAAATTAACTCCCTAGAAGCGGACTAGATCTGGCCAACCTCAAACTATAGCCCAGAACAGGTGTAGCAGAGAGGTTCACTCTAAAAGAGAGGAAAAAAAAATATTGTGTTGCTATTTTCAGTGTGGTACTGTAAAAACTTGTGAGGATTTTGCAAATTACGGTATCCAGTGGAGGCCGGAGGTATAGGCCTATAGGTTTGGAGTAAGTATAGGTACTAACCTATCTACTAAACAGTCCTGTGCACTCCAGCCTATAATGTGAACATCACTGCAATATATTAAATGTGTCGTTTCAGAAAGGATTTTACTGGCATGTGTTTGGGCGAGCGCATTACTCAGAAATGATGAAGCCGTGAGCAGGCTGTTCAGATCATCTCAGTGGATGTCAAGTAACGTTGTAGACACTCTGTCACATACTTGATGCCAAGCATAATTTTTTTCAAGTCTAATTCTCTGGGTATGAAAGGTCAGAGACAAGCAATAAAGATGACTTGCTGACAGGGAGACACATCTGCTCTTAGAGAGAAGGCAATGCTTACTGCAGTAGAGGCAGAAGCCAAGGGTGAGAAAGGTGTGATACTAACAGTGCAATAGTAAAAATGTTGAAAAAAAAATATAGTGCTAAAAACACATATTTCTGTGGAAAAGCAGAAACGGCAGCGGCTCCTCCAGAAGTAGGGTTGACATTGAGTTAACGAGTCTGACCCACCTTGGCGTCTTACTGCGGCGGGGTCTTCCTAGCAGGTTACCGGCTGCTCTCCCGGCTGGCTGCAGCCTCCACACGCTGCGCAGGCAGCTCTGCGAGAGGGGCCCTTGCTGCCCAGCCACCACCCAGAGCGGCCTTGGGATGTGCCGGGTCTCCCTGGCTCTGTATCCTGCCATCCAAGCACCTAACAGCCACTGGCAAAGAACGAGGGCAGCTCGTCTCTCATCTCAAGCAGTGAGATTTTGTATCTTCAATGAGGTATTTCCATCCAAAGGGAACCTCTCTATGTTTTTGTACGTGGAGAAAGAAGAATGGAGAAGATCTGTTTGTGAGAGGGGAAGATGATTTAAATACCTGCTAAAATGAACCCCATGGCCTTTTTCAGGGTCATCCAAAAGACTTTGAATCACCTTTGTTTTGCACCTCGCACAGTAGAACTGTGGGCACAAATAAGCGACGTCCATGAGAAAAAGCAATGTTCCTTTTCTGGAGTATCTGCAGATAGACATTTTTGTTGCTTACGGCTGGCAGCAAGTGCAGATATGAGATTGGCTGACACCCTGAAGCATCAAGATTAACAAATTAATTAAAACTTAGTAATTTTTTATAATCATGTACATCTTTGCTTGCAGCATAAGTCCGTGTTCGTCGAAAGTTTCATTATCCACAGTAGGCCTTTAAATTAACCAAAGTTCTTGGCAGGGTACATGTAAAGCTCCCAGTTTATCATGTCCTCTTTTATTTCTCTCCTTTCTAATGTAAAAACTTAATTCTGTCAGTCTGTCTGGATAGATTTCCACCTGACATGTATGAAAAAGGTAAAGATACATATTCTAGTGAAGGTAGTGAGTAGAAATGAAATTCTTCTTGTTTTCATTTGTAATGGAAAAAATAGTTAATTACAAAAGTAGATTGCTACTCTCCATTTAACATTTGACATTTGTATATACTTTATACGTATATGTACTGTTTGTATAAAATGCAGTAATAGAGGTAGTTAGTTAATAGGTACCCAAGTAATGTTTTAATGTGTTTCTTGTTAATGAATCACTTATTCCAGAAATTTGGTCATTAGCCAGGTGACCATAAAAACTGCCAGAAAACCCTGCTGCTTGGGCATTCAGCAAGTACTGTCCAAAAAGATGTGAGTTCCCAGACCCTTCTGCTCGTACCTCCAATCCGTGACTCCAGCCTTGCAGCTGAGTTGTCATCAGCCTCACAACCCCATCGTGATTTCTCTGGTCCATCAGTTTAGGAGCCACTGCAACCTTTTCAGTAAGAGAGAAAGCTCTTTTTCTCACATACAAAGTATGGAGGGGTTTTCAGGACTGTTCTACCGATCATATTCCTTTCAACACCTCTTTTTTGAGTTAAATGGGGCAGTTTCAAGAAACAGGAGCATGGGCTCATCTATGGGCAGCTGGCCAAGCTCATAGATTTCAAGCCCAAGATAGAGAGCTGAACATAGAAATGCAGTTTTTCCACGATATGTAGGTCATGTATTTCTAAACCGAGAACAAATGTGCAAGACTACTGTTTCCTAGGTAGCAGTGTAAGAATTATTTGCGTCTGTAAAATATTGCTCAGAATTGAAAATATAAATCGGAAATTGCAATAGATGCTGTTTTTAAATTGGTGAAAAAGAGTCAAGCTGTAGGTTCCTGAGAATTCAGTGTTCATTAAAATGTTTCGTTTTAGAGAGCGTTTTGTTGAAGTGAGTCTTTGACGTTGCGCTGACAAGGGTCTTACATAACCTTCCATCTGTCGCTGCGCGCTGAAGAACATGCTGCAAATGTGGGCCACTTAGCAACAGCAGATTAATTGACTGCTTTAAATAGTGCTAGAATAAATTCAGAGAAATTCTGTATTTCTCTTGTCCCTTGTGCTAATTGCAAAATTTGGTTTTGAAATTGGCCAAATGATCTAAAAAAAAAAAAAAAACAGCGGAATGTTAGCTGAAATGCTGACATCCTGCAAATCTAACCCTTTAGTTCCTGAATACATGCCCAGGCTGTAATACATGAATCAGATTTGTGGTATGGGTTTGTGGTTCTAGGGTCATATAGAAAAAACCTTTTAAGGTTTTTTTCCTTTCTGAAATAGAAACCCACTTAGGCTGTGTATTTATTATACTATAATAGCTTTTCTTAATCCGTTGTCCCAAGGGTAAGTACAAATGGACACAGCAGCTGAGGTCGCTCATAGATTTTTTTGGATCACAATTAAGTTCTGACAAACTGTTGTCTAAACATCACTTGTTTTGTAAATGTTTTGGTTTCTATAAATTGCAATTGAAACAAATTCCAAAACCCACTGACAGCGGCCGAGGGTGGTGGAGGGAAATGAGAATATTTCACTTAGTCCAGAAGATTTTACGTAATCATCCATCACCATGATTTGAAGCAACACTCAACAGGGGAAGGAGAGGTAAAGAATCCTTCATAACAAATAGCTGCAAGGACACAATAGTTTCTATTTCCCCTTTCCTCCCCAAATTTCCAAAGACTCTTAACTCTTATAAGAAAGGAGAACCTGTGCCATGAGCTGCATTCGGGGAGCGAAGCCCAGGCTGTGGGGATACCTGTGAGCTGGTTCCCTTTGGCTGGTAGGTATAGCACCTTATTTGGAAAATCTTGCAGCTCTCTACATTTTCCCCCACTTTTTGATTTTCTGCTGTTAAGAAAAACAAGTTGTAATCTTTTTAGCTTTGTGGAGTATTTATGGTGCTCCTGATGCCTCCGGGCAGAGAGCAGCCCAGCAAACTGCATGTTCGGGACCATGGCTGCTGAAATGGGTAATTGCTGCAGGTCTCGTTGAGCAGTCAAAGCAAAGGCTAAGCCACTGGAACGTGTTAATTTTGTAGCAATGAAGGTGTATCTTCCAGTGGGGAAAGGAGTAGTAAATCTGAGAGCTGTCAGCTGATTTAGTGGAGTTAGCTTTTTGGTTAGGAAGAGGAGAAGGTGAAAGAGGATAATTTTGTATGTTGTAGATTATTAACAAAACTAATGATGGCAGCTTGCGAGAAAGCAGATCATTAACAGGTCACAGAAATCATCATTGAAATGGTTACTGCAAGTGCCAGTGTGATACAGGAAATAAGCAGCCCAGATGGCAAAATATGTGTACATGAGACCTTAATGTTTCACGTTCTTTCTGTTTTTCTTTTTTTTTTTTTTTCTTTCTGTGGAAAAGGGTTGACAGAAGTAGTTATTAGGCTACTGCTGACCACAGCAACAGAACCAGAATGAGTTTCCATACAAACAGTTTTTCCCCATTGGGTATCTTGTGATGATACTGGAAATTATGCTAAAATGTTCCCACATCATGAGATGACATACTTGCTTTTGTAGGATAGATGATTTATGGGTTTTCCAGAATCTTTCCATAAATTATGCATTATTTTTTAAAGGACAACGGTAGTATTTCTTTTCTGACCTCACAGTGAATGTGCTACTTAGTTAAATACAGCAATAAATAATCCATCTGTTCCCTTTCCAAAACCTTTGTGGTTGGTGACTCTCGCGTGCTGTCACTGTAAGCAGGCTGAGTAAACACTTGCACTGTTTGGTGAGTGAATTTTTCAGAGCTTCCATTTCAAATGTTGGCCATTTCGGTACTGCTTGAGGGAAAAGGCATTTTGCAAAACGTGCTTACAACTTAAGTGTTCCAGGAAGCTCCAAAGCTAAACTGAGACTTTCCATCTACTTCCATTAGAATAATAGAGTATGTTAGACTCCAAAGTGAGAAAAATATTTCTGTGATAAACACATAAATCTTCCATATTATCTCTGAGCTGCTGGTTTAGCCTCCTAACACAAACTCAAGAGGTTAGCAGAAGAGGTACCTAGCTATGTTTAATGCATGAGCAAATAATTGCAATAAAGATCAAACTAAACCTTGTTAAAGGAAAGATTTCCTAGAAAAATCCCTGAAAAAAATAGAATGTTGACAATTTGCTTATGTGCTGATTCCAGAACATTTAAGTTTAGAAGTAAAACAAAAAATAGCATTTGAATATGCATTTTTTGTGCCTAAGATCATTTCTGTAAATCCATCAAGACATGTCTTTTATATCTGTTACTTGCATTTGTATAACTCTTACTTCTTCTTTGGTCTACTATAACTTTCAATCATTTTTCAATTGCTTGTTATTATGAAAGCTTTTGTTTTGCCCTTTCATGTGCAGTTTATTTCCTATTTGCATCAGATCTTATTTACAAATAGCAATTGTTACCTTTGAAAGATCTATTTTTATTCCCTACTTTGCAGTTATATTACTCAGATTCCAAAGTCTATAACTATGTCACAGAAGCTCCTTAATTTTGTTATAAATGGTCTCTGCCACTATTCTGTTGAAAGGATTTCTCATGATTTATTTCTCTTCATGACTAACTTTGTGGGATTTTCTTTATTTACAAAACTGAGCTGTCTCGCTTTTGGCTACTGACAGTAGTTTTGTTATGAATGTTTCCTTTCAAGTTAGTAAACTTTTGTTGTAACCTCTTAGACTGCTGTTTTTTTTCCTTTCCTGTGGATAGCCCAATTTTAGAAATCTTAAAGTTTCTGAATATAGCTTTTCCTCTGACATGCTATTGAGCTAGGTTCACATGCAAAACCTTTTCTCCAGCATTTAAGGTCCATTTTTCAGTTATGAAAAATATATTCAAATATATTCAAAATATATTCAAATTATTATTATTACTATTACAGTATTTATTATTCAAGTCATAAAATGTTCATCAGAATACTCAAGTAACATATTTCAAAAGATGTCAAAAATTAAACTGCCATTTTACTTTAATGCCATCATGCAGTTTATTGACTAATTTTCTTTTTGTTGGCAGAATCTGAAGAAGATTCAAGAAATGGACAAAGAAGCAAGTGATGAGTCCAGCACAGACCTTGATGACTTAAAAAATGCTGACTGGGTAGGACAGTAGTTGGGTTGTTATTAATTGTTTATATTTCCTTACATTATTTTCCCAGCGTAACTTGTGTTATGGTAAAATCAGTGTCTGTGGGTTTTCTTTTCCCCCTCCCCTCCCCTCCCCTCCTTCTTTTTCTCCTTCTTTTTCTCCTTCTTTTTCTCCTTCTTTTCATATGAACTAGGAATAAGTCATGACAAGTTAGGACCAAACAGAATTTAACACTCCTTCACAGGCAGGAAAAGCAGTGCAAGTATCTGCAAGTATCCAGGCTGATCACTATTATGTTTCTGCTTTTGATTAAGCTTTCATGGGGAAGCTTTATGTATTTTGAGAAGTTGGACATTTCAACAGAGGGCGTATGGCCTGCCCTTCAAAGTGGCAGCCAAAAGAGCCATCAGCTGTGAGTTTCTAGAATGATAAAATAAAAATGCTACAGAGAAACTCTTAAGAGAAAGCACCCTGTAGCATTTTCTAGTAACTGTTTTGGCCAGTGCACAGAGGAACATTATGAGTTTCTTAAAAGGACTTGATTTCAGTCTTCAATGTTCTGTCCAGCAGTTCTTCCTCTCTACCCATTCCTACTGCCAAAAAAAAAGGGAGAAATTAGGGCATGGGACTCTTACAGCCAGAGCAAAAAGGAACTGAGTACCAATAGGGTATTTTTAAACCTCAGAATTTGGGGACCATTCCAAAATTCCTGTTTGAGGAAGAACTACTGGAAGATTCTGCAGGACAGTTCTGCACATAAGGGAACCAAAGGTTAGAATTTGAGCATTTCCTGACTCATAGTTTTAAATAATATAGTAATTGCTCCAAGTCTACAAACTTTGTCGACATGAATGCTATGCAGTTGAAATTTGAAGGTGTATGAGAGTGTCCAAATCCTTTTTCTGTATTCTTTTACTTCTGGATATCCCTTGAAGTAAGTCCCCAGATCTACTGGGTTGCAACCAAGTTTCATTATTTCATGAGGACTAAAATAACCTTATATAAAATAACCACCAAAAAGAGTAGTTTTGCTCAAAACATCCACTTTTCTTACCTGTTTTAATGTGCTAGAAATAAAAAAAAAATGATGTGGTAATGTCCTGAAATGGAATGAGCAATTTTGGTTTAATTTGAGTTGGTTTTCAGGGGTAAGGTATTAAATAATTTTTTTCTGTCTTGGTTCTTCAGGCTCGTTTTTGGGTACAAGTGATGCGAGATTTACGGAATGGTGTCAAACTTAAGAAAGTTCAAGAGCGTCAGTACAACCCCCTCCCAATAGAGTATCAGCTCACTCCCTACGAAATGCTGATGGATGACATTAGATCCAAACGCTATACCTTAAGGAAGGTTATGGTAAGTCAAGAATATCACTAGATTCTGTCAAATCTGAAAAGCTTTTTTATTTCCTCTGCCTTCCTTTTTATCTTTTATCCTTTTCTGAGAACCTTGAAATTATGATTTCGGATGATTAGTCATGTTCATGGCTTTTATACTCTCTTAGATGTAGGTAGTATATTGAGGGGGAAAAAAGTGAAACCAACAAACCAACAAACAGAATGGTATGCATTCTGTTTTCCATATGGCAGGCATTTAAAAATTGCAAAAGACTTGCCTACGTATCATATGCTTGAACAAATGATTTGTGTTGGCTTGATGATAACTTGAACATTCAAACCAGCAGTGCTGTCATGCTATGCACTGAGGGTTTTTTTAGGCTTTTATTATTGAGGGAAACATGCATGTTGAATTTTAATATACTTTTCAGGAGATAAATACATTATTTAATAGGACAAAGTGCTACTGTGGTGTAACACGAATAGTGCTATGTAGAAAAGGAAAACCTTCAATCCTGGAAAATTTACATTACTGCCTCTGTTGCTTGGATTGGATGGTCTGTTAGGAATTTTCAAGGAGTTACTTCTGTGAAGCATTTTACTTTCAAGTCTTCAATTTTCTGGGCTTAACACGCCCAGGCTCTTGCTGTGCCTAAAAGCAGCTGGGTTTGTCCCGCGCTCTGGTCGAGGGGGCAGGTTGTCCCAAATAACCTTTGGGCACAAACATGAGTTGGGATGGGACGTGCTGCCGGTGTATTACCTGTCAGGCGGTCTGCCTCCTCTCGTGCACCTGCTAGTGATTTTGTGTTAGCAAAATAACTTCTTTCTTGCTATGAACTTTCCATCCCGCACCTGGCGTTCTGCTGCAGGGTCAGCTTGAAGAATGCTCAAAATGTGCAATAATGAGAGCGCAGTTCGGTGTGAAACGCCTGCAGCCCGAGGGATTCGCAGCTAATTACAAGTGTAGCCATAAATACAGAGCCCCTTAGCTGCCGGTCACGGATCAAAGCCTTGCGTGTGTTCCCACCATAGAAACCAGCAGCATCTGAGGAACAGGGGAGCAGGGAGGACAAGGACCCTCAGTCCGGATTTTAAAACAGCCACGGAAGGATGGATTATGTTTCTGTCTATCGATCAAAACAGTCCCTTGGCAAAGTTGTAATGAAAACCAGTTTTTGCTTTAAACCTTATAGCTGCTTACAGAAGCTTGTGAAAGATAGTGATAATGATACTGCTAATGATAACCAGGGGTAGATGATTTTTAAGAAAATAACATGCAACATATACTCTTTGCTCCTCTTTTTATGATTGCAATGCTATATTTAAACAAATAGCTTGAATTCTTCCTGTCTGATGAGTACTCTCAGTAGAACGAAAGGAGCAGATGCCCAGATAAGGTGCATTACTTAGGAGCTATTTGGGGATTTCAGACTAAGAGGAGTGTTGAGCTAAAAAGATACCAATGACTGGGACTGTGTGTTCTCTCTAGTCTTCTGGCATAGTGCAAATATTGCAAGTGTTTTGGAGATGTCAAATTCAGGGCTTTTTGTAAGTAGCTGAATTCATTAGTTTCAGTGACTTCTGCACTTCTATTTCAGTACATTTATGATTTGATACAGTAATTTCAAATTTGTCATCTCACTGTCCCTGTTATGCAAGAGTCATCACTTTTATATTTGGGATAGGAAGAAGATAACTTTAATTCTGGCCTTTTGTAATATTTGAATGTTTGCTTGAATAGTTTGAGTAGAATTTTTCACCTATGGAGCAGTCCCTCTCAAAAGGTTAAAAATATTAGCAGTGGTACAGTCAACAGCAATTGGGAAGTGGAAGAATTAACATTATCTTCTTGCAGCTTTATTTTCTTCTTCTTTGGGCATATGCATTAAGCTACAGCTTTTAATTCCACTTTGACTTCATTATTAATTCATTTTTAATTCATATTAGCTCTCTTTTCCACCGCCCACCCCGTTTTGCAGTCGTTCACTGTATTTTTTGAACAGTACTTACTGAACGGGAGCTACATAGCTCTTATCTTACTTGATCAGTGCATGGCTGTAAGGTACCTTTTATGCACCGTTGCTAAAATTCAGGCTTTGGCTAAATCCTGCTAAATGCCGATTGAAATTAGCTTTTTAATTAAAGTCTATATATAAAAAATAAAATTGTAAGGTAGTGGGTGGAAGTCTAGTGCATTATCACATGGTAATTTTTGCATGCTTTGCCTGATTAGACCTCTAAATTTCCATTTGACTTTATAATAATGGGCTGTGCTTTTCCCACATAACCAGTTTTAATGCACAGGGCCATAGAAAAGGCCATTTAATGCACATGATGATTTAGAATAGTTTTAAGAGTGTTTTGAGATATTTCATTTAAATATTGATTTGAAATTGGAGCAAATCTTGTATGACAAGAAAAGGATAATTGGAGGTGGCAGTATTTTTCTGCGCATATGCCTGCATTTGTACAAAACCTCTCTGACTTAGGCCTTAATTGAGAGCCATGAATTTTAATCAATGCATTAATCAAAAGTCGAAGCTGCGTGTGACGCTGTTCCACAGCGATTCGGGGCCCGTGCGCGTGGAGAGGGACACGGCGCGCGGCCGCGCCGGAGCTCCCTGCGGCGGCAGGGCCGGCGCCTCCCGCCTCTGCCCAGCAAGGGGCCTCTTGCTCTGCCACCAACTCCCTGTAGTTCCCTGGGCAATTCCCTAGGAAAATCCTGTGCTGCTTTTCCCCTCAGATGGGGATACTACTGCTAATTAGAGCCCGGTGGCACTAAGTCAGTGCATTGGGTGCCCTGAGAGGTCGGGCTCAGAGCCATGTATTATTTATTTGATATTGTGATGCAAAGAGTTGTTCCCCAAGGCTGGAGCAGAGCTTATCGCTTTACAAAACAGCTGTTCTCATGCTAATAACACTCAAGTTCAGCTATCAACCCTGGCATCTGATGAGCACCGACCTGGGTAAGGGAGACTTCTTTCATTGTCAACCACGCGAGTGCCGTTTTTTGCCTAGTTTACAGTGTGTAATGGCTCAAATGATAGGAAAGCTCCCGTTCTCTTGTTCTGCATCCCTAACACAGAATGAATTGCTGATCATTTCCTGTGAGGTGCTCTCTGTAGTCTTCTCTTCTCCTGTTCTTTTTATATGTATATATATATATATTCATGTTACCAAACTTGAATACATTTTTGAAGTGCAGACCTGGAGGTAGCTGTGACACCAACCTCAGAGGTGTTTTTCCTTTCACTGGGATTTCCATGCAAGGGCAAGGAGATCGAGGAAATTTAGGCCCTAAAGAATACCTGTATTTTCTCAGAACCTAACCTTACCTAACTGTGTAACAATTGGCAGTGTAGTCAAGATTGAGGAAAAGTTCAAGTATTTGTTCTTAAAAATTAGATGGTTGGCACCCTTTCCCCAAGCAAGGTGCCAGCTTTATCAGTGTTTTCCTACAGACACAGCTGCAGCCTTGATATTTAATCCCATCATTTCAGGATCGTAAGTATTGCTAATTAACGCTGCTGCAGTTGTAGTTCATTCTGTAGCAATCTGCAGAGCTGAAAAAGCTCTTATCTACATCTTAGCTTGCTTGTGCTCTGCAAATGGATCACTGTGCAGGGCCGATGGATTTTCGTATTTGGTGCTGGTGTCAGAACCCTGCAGGCTCTGTCAGGGATGCTCCGAGTTTTCGCTTCATCTCATCGTCTGCAGAAATACAAGCGTAAAATGTAGAAATACATGTTTCACTTTCTTCTTTCCAGGTCAATGGTGACATTCCACCTCGATTAAAAAAGAGCGCACATGAAATAATCCTGGATTTCATCCGATCACGACCTCCCTTAAATCCTGTATGTAATCCAGTACACTTCTGTCTTTATAAAAATGTGGGGGGACTTAAAGCATGCATGTGCTCAAAGGATATTTAAAATATTTTGTTTTTTGAAGAATGCCTGGTGAGCCCACATATATACAACCACTACCAGCTCATTTCATTCATAGTAACTGAGCTATGCACATCTCTTGCTAGAAAATGCCTAATGCTGGACAGATAAAACAGAGACTTCATGAGATGACAAAACATAGGCATGCGAGACGGAAGTGGTAGTGGAATGGAGGCTATTAAACATGGTCTAACATTATAGCTGTTCTTGTGTCTTATTAAGCTGCCTTGATTATAAATACCTTGATTAGAAATACCTGAGGGGAGGATGTAAAGAAGATGGGACCAAACTCTTCTCAGTGGTGGCCAGTGATAGGGCAAGGGGTAATGGGTATAAACAGGGCTCCCCAGGACAAGAGGCACATGGAGCTTCTAGAGAGGGTCCAGCGTAGAGCGACAAAGATGATTAAGGGACGGGAGCATCTATCATATGAAGAAAGACTAAGGGAGCTGGATCTGTTTAGCCCAGAGAAGAGAAGGCTGAGAGGAGATCTGATCAACCTGTACAAATACATGAGGGGTGAATGGAGGGAGGATGGGGCCAAACTCTTTTTGGTGGTGGCCAGTGACAGGACAAGGGGTAATGGGTACAAGTTGAAACACAGGAAGTTCCACCTCCATGTGAGGAAGAACTTCACTGTGAGGGTGACACAGCCCAGGAACAGGCTGCCCAGAGAGGTTGTGGAGTCTCCTTCCCTGGAGATCTTCCAAACCCACTTGGATGTGACGCTGTGCCCCATGCTGTAGGTGTCTCTGCTTGTGCAGGGGGGTTGGACTAGAGGTCCCTTCCAACTTCAACCATTCTGTGATTCTGTGAATATTATCTTGTGTATACAGAAGCCTAATATATAGTCTATGAAAGCATAAAGTGTCATATCTTGCACCTGCCAAGTAATAGCTCTTATTACCAGCAACTCTTCCTCTCAGTGAAATCATGAAGAATCAGGGAAAAATACAATGTTCTCTTTCCAGTACTCTCTGAGTTTTCTTCATTTGTGTGTGTGTGAAATCGTACTATGACATTCCCTTTTTTAAAAAAAAATATTTTAAATATATATATCTTTAGTATGATCATATTAATCATATATTCATCATATATGATTATCTTTGTGTCCCAAGGCCTCTGCAAGAAAATTAAAACCAACGCCACCACGGCCACGCAGCCTCCATGAGAGGATCCTGGAGGAAATCAAGGCAGAGAGGAAGTTGCGCCCTGTCTCACCTGACGAGATAAGGCGTAGCAGGCTGGGTAAGTACCGTGGCGGCTTCGCCAGCAGCATCCGCAGAGAACTGCCCCACATAAGAAGCAATGATATTAGCAGTGTCTGTACAGATGTCACTGAAGATAAAACTGTTCCCGTCCCTTCGGAGGATGAAAGAGCCTTCAGGCTTTGCTGGAGTTGTGCAATCTTTGTGCTAACTTATTTTTAAAAACAAGATGCTGTATGGTTCAGCTGGATCCCTTCATGTTTCTGATGTCAGTATTAGATAACCTTAATGACATTATGTTACTTGTTGGACATGGCAGCTAATGTTAGATTTGCTCAGACCGGAATGGATATTGCCTCTCCCTAGTACAGTATTCCTTGCATATCTGTAAGTATTCTTTATAGATCCATTTCTAATTAATTTTACTTTGTTTCCTGTTGTTAGCATCATTGATTTCCACCCCCCCCTTTTTTTATTCTTATTTTATTTGTTTTTTTTTCTTCTATTTTGTATGTAAATCTTTACTTCAGTTTACAAGTTACAGAGCGTATGTTTGTACATACTTTCACAGTGGGCAAATAATTAAGATGTATGTTGCAAAGAAATTCATTTCTGCAGTGTACCTGTAACAACCCACTATAAAATTACACAATTTACACTATTCAGTCACTAATTTTGCCTTCAATGGTTCTGTTAGGAAAGGCATGGCAAATACAGCTTCTATTGTGGCTTACACTTATCTTCTTAAAGAGTATCTCTACTAGATAAAATGAACTGGCTGGATTTTTGAAGAGCAAATGTTGCATCTTGTAGTTGGAAAAGCATGAAATAACCCCTGTGTTGTTGTTTTTTGCAAAACAGTTTGTGCCTGCCACGTGTGCCCGTTTCAAGTGGGTTTGTACAACCCTTTGTCTCTAGAGCAAAGCAGTCTAATGAGGCTTGTTTCGTTGTTTCATTTTGCAAGTGCTTGGGTGCAGTTTTAAAAGCATAACATTTTGAATATTGTTGCTTTGGGTCTTGCCACTTCTGTTTTGGATTCAGTTTATTCTTGCCGCATCCACTAGAAGACGCAGACGTTTTTCCAAATATAGGAAACTTACAAATGTGGAAAACCTGCTTTTCTTCCAAAGATTCAACTTCAATAAATATATTCTATTCTGCATCTCGGAACCGTCACACACTTTCAGGTGCAGCAAATTTGACCCAATAGCTCTTTACAAATTCTAACTGAAATGAATGACATCAGACCTAGTTAGCAAACAGCTTCCAAAATCAGTCCTAAGTTTTAGAACATCGTTAGTTAGATTTCCTGGATTGAATACCCAGTATAGACCTCTGATAAGGGAGGCCTGACCTCCCACCAATTCTCCCTCTTTTGTAAAAGAAAGCTGGGGCTTAAGTTTTGGAAATGTGCTAATTCCCCATTAGTACAGCTAATTACTTGGATTGAATGTCATATTATGGCATGTGTGAAAAGCGATGTACAGATCTCTAGTGTTGAAGGACGTTTTTCAATGTGGAATCATGTAAATACTTATTTGTTTTTGCCATGGAGAAAAAGAAAAAAGAGTGAAGATCTTGCAAGTCCCTTGAAGATAATTATTTCATATCTTAAAGTATGTTTTTTTTTTCTTTTTCATGTTGAAAGAAATATTTTTATTGTCCAAAATTCATTTTGGGATAAAATGTGTTTGGAATTGGAACTGGAGCAATTGGGAATGCTAGTGACATTTAGGGTGATATAGTATGATACGAATAGATCTGCCTTAGAGTTTAGAAGACCATTGAGTGTAATTTAGCATAATGAAATATAAAGTAATGAGGTTTAAGGATTATAAATCTTAAGCAGAGGCCCAGTGCAGGATACTTGCACCATCTGGACAGGCATAGCTGCTGACAGCGAAAGGAAGAAACAAGGCCTAGAGTGAAGCGCGCGGAAGGGAAGGTGCCTTCCGCGTGTGCCCGGGTGAGATCGGCCCCGCTCCAGGGCTCGCGCGGAGAGGAGGAGAGAGCCGAGGAGGAGAGAGCCCACAAGCCCCCGGCCGCCCCGCGAGCCGCGCTGCTCTGCGCTGCAGCCTGCCCATGCCCGACCGGGAACCCTTCCCTGAAACCTCTGTGAGAAACTTCTTTCAAAAGGGCAATTCCGTCTTGGAAGCTGCTCTCCTAAAGGCTTGGCCTTTGGAATTTGCCTTTCCACGTGGCCTGATAAAATCGTCAGAATAAACTGTCAAACACTGCCTTGAGGTGCATGTCGTTTTAATTAAAAGCATGGATTTATGACTCAAGCAGGATGAGCTAATGAAGCTTGGAGAAAACTTTTTGTTCCATGCACATGCTTTATCAACCCTCAGTTAGGGCTTAGGGTTATACGATAAAAACCCTGTGCTTTAAAATGTGTTTGGCTTTATATTAAGTTTGGGCGGAGATTTGGATATTATTTCTGGAGCCGCTGTCTTCGGCTGATGTGTGTTACAGAATTGCGGAAGGAAGGCGCTGACCCCCAAATTTGTCTCTCCTGAGTCAGCCACGTGCTTCTCACTGTCTTAATTTGTTCTCATGTGCAAAAGCTTGTCCCAGTGCAGCCTCTTCTAAATGTCTCTTTGTGCAGTGGTATTTGTGACAGCACCATGCATGTTTAGGAGCTGGCAAGTCATGCAGCGGAGCCGGTGCCGAGTCTGATGCCCCTGGCGCGTGCTTGCGTTTGGCTGCTCGTGTGGCTTAGTGCCTCGAGGTTTTGATGTCGGCTGTGAAAGAACTGAGGCCCTAGTCCCCGAAAAACACCGTGCGATTAGAAATACAGACGGGTTGAGCACAGCAGTGGTTTGTGTTTGTTGGGAGCCAGGACTGCAGCGGCCTACAGGAAGCTGCGCTCAGCAGCTCTGCCCTGGACTTTGTCCCGGATCCAAAGTGGGTATTTTCCTGCACAGACTTTTGTTAGTAAGTTGAGCGGGAACAAAGCTTTTGGTTTTGTAAACGTTTCGGTAATAAAGAACATGTAACTGCTTTCTTATCTGGGAATGACATATTTGGAGACCCAGAAAAGAAAGGCAAATATAATGGATCTCTTTGGAAGGCTAAGTCCCCCTAAGAGGGGGACAGCTTGTAAAAAAGAACAGAAGTCAGCACAAATCACACTGTGTTTGGCCTTTTTCCCCTTCCTCTTTTAGGAAACCGGTGTGCAGACTTAACTTCAGTGTCTCTCGTTATTAGTTTAATTAAAATCATTGGAGATTATGCTGTAAAAAAAAAAAGAGAGAAATCTTTATTTCAGGTCACTGAAACTTGTGTGAAATGTGGCTTTGTACTTTCTGGGGTTTTTTTTCAGCTCTCTCTCTTTTGCCCCCTTTGCTCTTTCGCTCGCTGGCTCTTACTTGCTCTTGCTTTGCTACGCACGCTTTGTCTTGCGTGTCCTTTTTCCTGCTCTTCAGTGAAAATACGCTATCTTTAAGAGACCTACCTCATGTTTTGGTATTTGATTTACTGTATTCTGAAAGTATTCTACAACTGTTCATGATAATATATCTTTATACTTGTGGTGTTTGCAACTCTCATTTATGCTACAGTAGTTTTCACACTTAGAAGCTTTGCTTCGGCAAGGCAGTAGTACAGCTGGCATTTTGGATTTAGCCAACATAATCCAAAATGTCTCTAGTGGAGTGAATCTTTTGTTTCGTAGTGGGTCTAGAGGATCTTCTGTTTTTGTTATTCTTTTTTTCTAATAGCTGAATCATTTTCTTTTGTTCTTTTTATTTCTTTTTTACAGCAATGCGGCCACTTAGCATGTCTTACAGTTTTGACTTGTCAGGTAAAAGGTGCAATGGCACCTGACGTGGTTATTGTGCTTATTGTGAAATTTGTTCCATCTGTTTGTGGAATTCACATTTAAGAAAGAAACTTGAAGGGGTTCTTCCGAGATATGGTCAGTGAAAATTAGACATAAGGTAAATTACTGTTTAATACCTGTGTTTCCCCTATCATAAGAGGCTGCCTAGAGATAGGAATAGAACACATTTCAATTGTAATTGACTGCTGGAATTCTATTTAAATAAATAACTAAAATAAGATGGTCCAGAGCTACTCTAGGCTCTATAATGGATTGCAGACCGCAGTGTCACATTCAAGTCTGTTTTGCTTATTATTTATTATTCTGACCTTTGTCAGTCACTTTTTGACTTGACTGACTTTTGGCAGTCCTTCATTTCTGGGGAGATCTAAAAACCTGATTTTTAAGTCTTCCGTCTTTCTGGTTTTAATAAAATGCACGTGTGATGCTAATGTAGAAAAGAACTGTCAATTCTGCCAAGAAAAGTTACAGTGTGTTTTGTGAGACACAGAATCAAAGACATTCACTCAAAAGAGGTTAAACCATCACTCCTTACCACTTAGCAAAGTAAGTGGCTAAAGTTTGCTGGTAACTCAGCTGATACAGAGGATTCCATAGCTGATGTGGGACTTCAAAGTAATTTAAAGTTTCCTTTTAGTGGGTCATTAGCTGGCCATGTACCAGCTGTACAAACTGTGTTCTACTTCAGGAACGGTTTTGCTGATTAGGCATAAAGTAAATCCAGGCCTCCCACACTGGGTACTTAGCTTTTCAGGATACTCAAGCCTAAAGACCCCTTATTTGAGGATATTAATATTCTACATTAGCCTCAAAGATTTGTCCATGGGGGAGAGAGCTTATCCTTTCCTTCCCAAATGGACTGGCAGGAGATAGCTAATAGCTAGCACCTGACTGTGGCTACTCTGTGCAAGTAGGTGCTTTCCCTAGGTGTCTCCTGAAAAAAAAAAAAAGTTTCCAAATAAATCCAACCTCTTATTCCATGAAGAAGCAACACCAGCTATATCGCTCCCCTCCCTTCCAGTTACAGACAGACACATTTTGTATGGGACTGTGCAGAATTTCCCTCATCTATTTCTCCATATGCCCTTTCATCCGCTTCGGTAATTTTTTTTCCATAGAAGGGCCTAACCAGACTGCAATGCTAGCATATTGCAGTAGAGAAAGGCCACGTATGAGCTATTTGATTGCCATAACGTAATCAAGTGCAGCACTCTCACGGTGTAGGAGCAAAGACCAGAAGGGCTCTGCGAATGCAGTTTCAAGGTGCGGCTGAGCCCTGCTCTCAGCTTGCTGTGGAGAGGAGAGGAGAGGGCCAAGCTCCCCGCTCCAAGCATGGGATTCCTTCTCCTCCTCTCTGCTTTTCTGCCCCTTTACTCACCACATAAACTGATTAAACTCACGTAACCCAGAACAAATACTTTTGTTTCTTGCCGAGTTGGTTTTCTACTATTTTAGTGATTCAAGCTTGCTTTCTATCTGTGAGCTGCTCGGTGAGGAGGCTCTCGCCGTCGGTGGCAGCACGAGGCCGCTGAGCCGCAAAGCCCTTTGCCTGGACCGCAGGCTGGCTGCCAGCGTTCAAGTGACACAGGCACTGGGTACCAGGTCTAATTCCGCTGAAAGCTGGGGGCTCCCCTTGGCAATCAGATAAAGGCATAAACAGTCAAACTTCAGTTCTTTAAAAGTATTGCCTCCAGGGATGGTAAAAGATAAAAAAACAAATGTGCCAATGACCAGTGGAAGGGAACCAGTTCAGGTCTGTCCTTGTACATGTGTCTGCCTCTTCTTTCGCGTGTTATTTTTCAGGATCCTGACACATCTCATTTGTTTAAATCCAAAAATATTTTGTAAAAGCTCCCCTCACAAATCCATTAACTCATTACCATAATATTTTTATTTTTAAGAAGTAGCTTCAGAGCAATCTATTCAGTACAAAACTTTCCTTTTTTTTTGACTGACCACTGAAGAACTCTTCCTGTTTTCTTGCACCATCTTCTAAATGTGGTTGTTTTCTGCTTTCCGAGTCATGTGCTTCTCTGCGAGTAGTGTCGCATTCCGTGCCTGAGTGATCCCGTGCAGTGTCTCCAGCAGCAAATCCAGGGCGGCTGAAGCTCCCAGCTGGGCCGATGTGAGACGGCAGATGAGCACTGCAGATGAATTAGATGGCTTGGGGCATAGATGATCAGCAGATGAGCAGCTGCTTTGGATGTTACTGCTTTTCTAATGTTTTTATTTCTTTATTTAGGGCGGGAGGGGAGGGTATATTGTGCTTCCATGCTGTGGTCGCTCTTTTCACATATGTGCTCTCACTGCTTTCATTGCTCCCTGCTTCACTGAACTGCTGCCACAAAAAGCACAAGCCTGTTGAAAGCCAGAGGTATTTCCAATATATTAAGTGCTAGCAGGCAAGTGCAGGGCTTTTGTAGGCTTGCCGGGTGCGACTGTGGTGGTGCAGGCCAGGTCTGAGGAGTTTCCCTCTGGTATCGAGGTGGGATGGTGGATGTGTCACATTGCTCTACACACCTCCCCACTGTTGTCACCGCAAAGAGAAGAGGGGGAATGTGTGGGATCTCCTCTTACCCTGCCTTTCCAGCTAGCAGGTGAGAAGCAGCAAGCAGTAGCCAAATGTAATGAGGGTATCTGAAGGCTGTTCGGGTATCCGTGAGGGCCCGTGGTAGTTGTGGGGCACTTCCTCTATTAGCAGAGGAGCTGCCTAGAGGCAGCTTTGCTTCCACGGACCAGGACACCACGCTTCCGTGTCTCGCGTGGCTCAGAAGATCGGGCGCTCACTCCTAACACGCAAGGTCTCCCCTCCCAGGGATGTATGTGTGAGGCTTTGAAGTTTTTACTTTGGAAACAGTCTGTACATTTGTGGGGGGAAAGAAAACAAAAAGGAAACAGAAGAGCTCTGAGACCAGGCTCTAGGGGGATTATTCCTCGTGCTCCCAAACTTGTGAAGTTAGGGGACTGTTGGATTTACTGGATTTGTGCCTTGGGTCACTGGGAGGGGGCAACTTCATCAAGTCCCAGTAATTGCTGGTTTAGCTATTACAGGAATGAATGGGATGCGAACACCTGGGAACACTTACCATGATTTATTATTTCTCATACCTGACTTCAACACTTGAGTCCACCGAAAGGAACAGCACATCTGTGTTACCATTACTCATCCTATTATCTTCCCCAGTGTATTATTACAATAAATACCTTGGTATTATTAGATAGATAGAACTATGCTAATTCTGCAAATCCTATTTGGCTCTTGTTGTAAACTAAATGTAGAAATGTTAGGGTTGAGGTGTGCATTTGCTACATAGAACCAGGCTGAGGTTTCCGTTTTCAATATTTGTCAATGAGAGTTGTTAAGGAGGGAGGCAGCCTATAACCACGGTTAACATACAACATCAGCATATAACCAGGCTACCTGAGTGCTGCAGTTTGCGCGTTGTCTGCGGTCAGCCTCGTGCCTTTTTGCGTAAGAGACATAATCTTGCATGTAAATAAAGGCAAAGAATTTCAATTTTCTTTTTTAAGTCTCCCCTCATTAAGACTCGTCACAGAAAGCCAACACGCAAAGGTCTAAACACTGATTTTAAAGGTATGTAGTCAAGTGTTCAAATCCAAGACCTTCTGTTTCATGTCCTGTTGTTAGCGACAGTTTTAGAACAATCTCAAGGAAATTAAAGATACTCCTCCAATTTGCAGGTGCTGTTCATCATATTCACTGCCTGGTGACATGGAGAAATGGCCCTTTCCCAACGTGACTGGCTCTAATAAAATGTTAATTCCAGGCTGTTACTTGCACAAGCTTTTTTTGGCATCAGCTGAATCATCCTCAAGATGTTCAGATATTCTGTGAAACTAGAGCTGGTCAAATTGCTATTTCCTTTTAAAGTAAATTTAGCTCCTTTATTCAGAGATTTGCCCATTGCTTTTTTTTTTTTTTTAAGTAGTCATTTTTATAAACATCAGTCTATTGGTAGTTTCTGCCCTTCTTATCCCAATAAGTTTTATCAGGTTTATGATGCTGTGTGGTTGTTTGCCACATGGTGATGTTTCTGCTGTCAGAGTACATCACTAAAGTAACTTTAAGTGCAGGAGTGATAAACTGAACTCAAATAATGCAGGAGTATATGGATTGTCATAATATAAGGAGATAGTGATTTTACAGATTCAGCAGGTAGATTTCAACAAAAACAACTTGTTCCACAGTTAAATCCAGAATTTTTTAACCAATACACAGTAAAAAAAAAAAGTACTTTATTTAAGTTATTTATTTTTATTAAGTTAGCACTCCTGCACTTAAAGTATTGTTATGTTTATGTATATTTTAACAGTATAATATATAACTGATATATATACATATATATAAACTTATATGTAAAAAACTTTTATTTTAATATAAAATACCTATATATAACAGTACTGTAAGTGGAGGAGTGATAACTCCAAAACTGTAGTCAAAACTGATTTTATAAATTAGGTGTTTTTCTGGTTTTACTTTTTTTTTTTTTTTTTGTAACTATTGCAATGCTTGCAAATTATAAAATCAGTTTACCCTCAACTTTTTTTCTTTTTTTTTTTTTTTGGAGGAAAGAACAGTAATAAATGTAATTTCTTACTGAAGAGACCTTCAAAGCAAATACAATATATAAATTGTCATATAAATTGTCATATTCTAGATTCACCGAAAGGTTCTCTGGTATTTCAGAAAGACTTCTAAACGGTATTTCTGAACAACTTATACATGTGTGAACTTAAAAACTATTTTAGGCTTTGCAGGTAGTGATTTATGGCTACATAAATTCATGGCTACATTTTGTGAGGAGAGCCGTGCAGCTGGTCTCCCCAGCGTTTTTCTCCCGGTGAGTCCAACACCGCTTTTCATCCATGCCAGGAGCTCCCGGCCGTCAGGCAGTCGAGCCAGCCAGGAGGTTTGGAGAGGAGGGACCTTGCCTGCTGCCAGGGCTGCTGCTTGGGCCGGACGAGCGCAGTCAGAACATATCAGAGGTTTCCCCCTTTCGTGCGCTTGGGAAACCCGGAGCTGCTGCTATCAGCTTCGTGCCACCCAGTTGTGACGTCTCAAAAGCGGCGCTGGCAGCAGCGAGGTGGGGCACGTTGGTGTTCGTTTTGCTCCTCTGGCTTTCTGGGGTTGTGTCAAGCGGTCATTACAGGAGGAATGCATTTGATGTGGAGGGACTCCCATGCTATACTCGTTTTTCTAAAGAAAAAAAAGGGAAAAATAAAGGAGGAAAAGCGTGGCCCAGAAGCCGTAGTGCTGGCTAGGACGTCCATTAGTAAAACCTTTGAAGGTGGGAACTAGGCTTAGAGAGCCTGAGTATTTGATTGTGACTCTTTGTAGGGAGGACCCGAGGCAGTAATGTAGGATGCAGATTCACAGTCTTGGAATGTCACCATGGCACTGAGAGTCCACACAATCCCCTTTTCTTACATTCCCAGATGAAGGTGTGATTTATAGAGAAACTACGAAATATTCCCTGTCATGTCTCCCTCTTAGTTTACAGCATTTAAGAGTGACCCAACTGACTCTCTAAAATGTCTCTTGATTTAACTCATTCTATTTAATTGCTGTCCAGTGAGAATGTTGTAAAACAGACCTAATGTTGCAAGCGAGGCTTTGTCTAGACTGTAATTTCACAGTCTTAATTTTTACCTACCTTGTGCAAAAACAGCTTTTACCAATGCAAATTGTGTTGTAGCAGCAGTGACTGCTCAACAGACTCTTGTCTGTTTTTTTCAGTGCAACTACATAAGTAGTTCTCAACAATGTATGAGCACTTACGTAGTTGGCACAAGGAATATTTGGGGTTATGGTTACTTTGTCATAGTTCTCCAAGTAACCCAAGGTACAAATCAGCTAGCCCTCTGTACCTGTGTCCACCAGATATAAAATCAGAGTAATAACCCTTCATTACCTTAACAAAGTACCTCCAGGTATTTTAAGGTTATTACAAGACTGGGAGGGAGTCATATAATTACATGGGTAGAAAAACATAGTTGCAGAAAGACCAGATGCTTATGCATACATGCAAATGGAAGATCTTCCTTCTGATTAAACACTTCTCTTCCTTCTCCCGCCAACATAATTTTCTTCACATCAGAATACCGCTCTTTGTACTTTTACAGGGCTAAAACTGATTTATCAGACCAAAGTCTAAGCTCTCCTAAATTATCAAAGCCAGCCCATTAACTTCATTTAAGCTGAGCTAAACATAGACTAGGCTAAGCACTGCAAACCCCATGTTGAAGTTATCAGAGATGCAGCTTCACTCACACTGGCAGAAATCCTGAGTAATTTACTCAACAGAGTTTCATCCTTATAAAATGCATGTAGGTGAAAATAGAGCTGGAGCCTCATGTTTCTGCTGTTACATAAAGATTTGACATCACAGACATATTTTTAATACAAATTGCCACGCAAACCTAAGAATTATACTTATTTTTGATGAATGCTAGCTATTTAGCACATTTTCATTGCTTTTCTCTATACAGAAAAAATAAGTATAATTCTGTTCTTACAGGAATAACTGGATATACTCCATGCTAAAACTCATCATTTCCATATGGTAATGTCTTCAAATTCACTGGAAACCCCCTTGTACAGACATGGTTGTGCATTTATGTTTCTTCTGATATTTCACATAGTTAATTATAGACTATAAGTTGAAGGAAGAATATTTTCAGTTTTAACACAGGAATTGTTTTTTAAGTTCATCAGAACTTGATTGAGGTTCCTTTCTTTATTCTTTTTTTTTTTTTTTTTTTTTTTAGTATCATGCTCTGCTGCTTTTTCCACTGCTTTCATTCTTTCACTTTGCTTTTGTACCACAAGCCATGGCCTGTAGTTTTCTGAGCAATGTATAGCTGAAGTTAAATAATCACTCATGTAAACTACCATCCCAGTTTCCCGGTATTTTTTCCTTTTGAGTGTGCTGTCTCGACAGTAAGGTTTGGGAAGGTAAAATAAAAGCTGATAGTGCCATTTATTGTGCAGTGTCCGAACACCAATTGCTTTATTTCTTTTGCTAGATGTATCTACGCCGGAGGTTGGGAGAAAGCTCGATGACTCCGCAGTGAATGGCAGCTTGGCAGCGCAAGGAAAGCAGAATGGTGCCATGCAAGTGACAGTGCAACGAAAGAGACTCCTTAAGGCTCCCACGTTGGCTGAACTTGACAGCTCGGACTCAGAGGTAAAACTTCAGGACGCAGCTTGATTCTCAGTTTGTCAGCATTGAGTCTCAGTCCTGAATTTGCTGAGGTGATCAACTAAGAAATTATTTTGGAGGTTATAATCTGTATTTGCATGATTTTTTTTGCCAATCCACAGATCTGCAAGAATATTAGGTCATACCTATGGATGGTTAATGATGGATTTGACCTTAAGCCCAGTATTTACTTATTTTTCTAAAAGTCTAGTGTCTATTTGCAGTGCTTATATAGCAAATCATAGAATCATAGAATGCTTAAGGTTGGAAGGGACCTCTAGAGATCATCTAGTCCAACCCCCCTGCACACGCAGGGTCACCTAGAGCACATGGCACAGGGTGGCATCCAAGCGGGTTTTGAAGATCTCCAGAGAAGGAGACTCCACTACCTCTCTGGACAGCCTGTTCCAGGGCTCTGTCACCCTCACTATTAAAAATTTTTTCCTTAAGTTCCTGTGGAACTTTTGGTGCTTCAGTTTGTGGCCATTACCTCTAGTTCTGTCAGTGGCCACCAGTGAAAAGAGGCCAGTGCCATCCTCCTCACTGCCTCCCTTGAGGTACTTATAGACACTGATTAGATCCCCTCTCAGCCTTCTCTTCTCCAGGCTGAACAGGCCCAGTTCTTTCAGTCTTTCCTCATAGGGCAGATGTTCCAGGCCCCTGATCATCCTTGTGGCCCTGCGCTGGACTCTCTCCAGCAGCTCCACATCCCTCTTGAACTGTGGGGCCCAGAACTGGACACAGTACTCCAGATGCGGCCTCACCAGCGCTGAGTAGAGGGGCAGGATCACCTCCCTCGACCTGCTGGAGACGCTCTTCTTAATGCACCCCAGGATCCCATGAGCCTTCTTGGCCATGAGGGCCCACTGCTGCCTCATGGTCAACTTGTCATCTGCCATGATGCCCAGATCCTTCTCTGCAGAGCTGCTCTCCAGAAGGTCAGACCCCAGCCTGTACTGGTGTCTGGGGTTATTCCTCTCCAGGTGCAGGACCTTGCACTTGGCCTTGTTGAATTGCATGAGGTTTTTCACCGCCCAGTTGTCCAGTCTGTCCAGGTCCCTCTGGATGGCAGCGCAGCCCTCTGGGGTATCGGCTACTCCTCCCAGTTTGGTATCATCAGCAAACTTGCTGAGGGAGCACTCTGTGCCTTCATCCAGGTCATTGATGAATAAATTGAACAGGACTGGACCAAGGACTGACCCCTGGGGGACACCGCTAGCTACAGGTCTCCAACTAGACTCTGCTTTTGATGTTTTTGGGAATACAGGCAAATGTATTGCACCCTGTTGCACATCTGCGGGAGCTAAAGCTGGTGAGATGACAGCCCAGGCTCACCATGCCAGCCTTTCAATACCCTGTGCCAAAGAGCTTGCAGTCCAGTGCAAATGACAGTGGGTCAATTTGTGTTGGAGGCTTGGGGAGCCTTACCCTGCAAGTGTTGCACAGGTAGGGACCATCAAGCACCATTTATACGGGGAAACAACTTTGAATCCGTCCCTTCTCAAGCAGAGATTTAATGTTTTAGAACAATATAAAAGGGAAAAAAGCTAAAAAACCCCTCTAACATAAAAGCCACCTTATATGTGGTCCTCAAGTACCAATGGTACATGCTCAATAATGAACTGCATCTCTGGACAGGCAGTGTTATTAATGGAGTCCTGCCCTTTCTGAGAGCTAAACAGGTGTGCTGGGAAGCACACACACACAGGCAGAGTTGTTCACAAAGGCTAATTCCAGCCCAGGGAAGGCCCTCTTCCCTGTCTCTAGTTGTGGGCCCTCTTCCCACTCTAGAACATGGGGAGGGATGGATTTCCCTGCAGGGCACTTAGAGAGACGTCCAAGCTGAGAGATGAAGCAGCTGCAGAGAAATATATGTGGGGAGAAGTGTATCTTTTTGATGCATACTTCTGAGATCGATGAAAGCGTTCTCCCTTGTTGCATTAGGGCTTATCCTATGGGTGGATGCATATCCTATGGGTGGATGCACCCTTGTGTGGGTGCATACTTTGATACATCCAGTCTACAAACAGAAGAGATCTGCATGCTGAAATCTCTCAGTAGTATTTAAAATTACAGTAGTGACTATATGAAGTGTTTTTGTTTTGATTTTTTTAATATTAATGGGGATGGGCAGGGATATGAAGGGCTGTCAATGAAAGAGTTGGATCTCAAACTCATAGCTTCCCAGCTGGTAGCTCAGGGCATCCCAGAGCTAATGAAACATGATTTTTGATGTGGAAAAATGAGCAGAAATCAATAGAAAGAAATTCTGTGAAGGGAAATGTGAAGTGATCCTTCAAGGAAGAAGAAATAAACTGTGTGACTATGATTATCGATTGGAGACTACTGTATAGGCAGAGTTGCACAGAGAAAGCTTTGGGACATAGGCAAAAGATAAATTGAAAATAAATCAACTGCATAGGGCTGTCACCAATAACAGATGCTGTATTAGTCTGAGTTAACAGGAGTAGCTAGTGAAGCAGTTAAGATGATTAAAATGCCCAGCAGAGTACTGACTGGGGCTCAAACACACACTGCTAAAGCAGTGTAAATAAACAAACTGGAGGGAGTTCGGATGAAATTTTCCAAGCTGGCGAGGAGGCTGGGACACCAATCCTTGGAAGAAAGCTAAGACTGCACTGTCAAAATGTCTTGTTTATTTTCTGACTTTTACCTTGTCCCTAATACACACACACGTGTTGTGTTGTCTTGATCGCCGATGAACAAGTCGGCCGCCCCTCTGCTTGCAACTTGAATTGAGCTTAGCCTATTTAGAGTTACTCACTGGCAGTTAAATTACGACTGTGTTGTGCCCTAAATTACAGGTTGCAGCCCTCCAAACGAGCTGGGACGCTTGTTTCTCCCCTGCTTCCCCTTTGTTCTTGTCTCGCCTGGGCTGCGATGCCGACTACGCCCCAGCACCCAGTACTGGGGCCAGAGGTCCAGTTCATGTTAATGATGGATTTGACCTTAAGTCCAGTATTTACTTATTTTTCTAAATGCCCAGTGTCTATCTGCAGTGCTTATATAGCAAATGATGCTTTTGAGAATGCAGGTGAATGTATTACACCCTGTTGCAGGCAAGGGAAAGGTTTGATACTCCCCTGTGCCCGTCTGCTTGTAAGGCCGAATATTGCACAAGCAGTTTCTACCCTCTGCCTGACCTTTTTCTGCATTGCCTGTCACGGTTTCAGAAGGGAAGCAGGACGTACCATCTTGCCCCGTGTGGCTAAGAGAAGTGGCAATCTAATACCCATTCTTAATACAGCTATAAAAAATGTATCTTCCTAAGGAAGCCAGGGGTAATTATGGATGAAAATCAGAGTAGCACATTCACATGCTTTGAAATGGTGCCTTTGAAGCTGCAGCTTTCTCAGTACAAGAAAAAGCTTAATTGGCTCTACGCAGAAGTCTGCAGTCTGGGATGTTGAGTTGATGCAACCTTGGCTGTAAAATGTCGTATTTCCTACCATAATGGTTAGAACTAGATATGTTCCACCAGAATGAGAGGCCTCTGTAGAACAAGGGGTGCCTGGACCGTACCCAAAGCCAGCCATCCCCCAGCCCAGCAAGCCTGCCCTGAAACACCCGCTGCTTTTATTTGTAAACATGAGAAGCGTGGCCACACGGTTATTTTCTTAACTGATGGTAGGAGCACATAGTTCTTCATTTTACTTCTTAGCTCCTTTGACAAGGGAAAAATAATCTTTCATTCAGCAAAAACTTGCCTTGTGCCAAGTGAAGAGTTTGCTTTAGAGGGGTTCGTGGGTGATTCTGCTCCACAAAGTGTGAGTGTGTCGCGCCCGGCCCGTCAGCCCTTCGGCATCGCTGTGACCACTCGGCACGTCCACGTTCCTCGCAGGCGCCCAGGGGCTTTGGGGCAGTGGTAGGTAAAGACCCCTGAGCCAGCTCTGAATAGCTCTCGCTGGCCTCTATAAGGCAGTACAGCTAAATGCACTGCTCAGATTTTCCCTCTCCCAGTTTCTCGTCGCGCCTGTTTTGCAGGTGATGCTGCATCCTTGCAGGTGAATGTATCGTTTGGGGTTGGGGCTGGATGGAGTCTCGGGGTAATGCTGGTTTTTGGTGTATCGACGGGTACAGTGTGGAGCACAGAGCCTGTCCTCGGGCTCAGCATTAGGCCCGGTGGGACTTTGTAAGGGCCTGTCCTGTGCTGCGTGCTGTTCACGGACGTGATCCTGTCAGCTTTTCTTTCCAGCTTTTCTCTGACCCAAGAAGGAAATATTTTGGTTAGTGGAGATTTTCCTACTTGCGATTGGTATAACTAGAGAAGACTGTGACAGCTCTTGACTGGCTGTTAGAGCAGATCCCTTGTTGGATCTGTTAAACCTGACAACTCCAACGATGCAAATGTCTTTGGTTAAAAGCACTCCCATTAGTGCTAACTAGTCTTCCCCGTCTGTCCTTCCGTTCCCTTCCTTTGGGAGGCTCCGGCGGTGCCCCACACCTTGCTTATGTCTGGTGGCTGAAGACAAGAGATTTGATGTTTCGGGTGGCTCAGCCCTTCAATAGCTGCAAGGTGTTAGCCTAGGCCTGTTTCATTTTTGTTCATCTTGCCGGACTTGCTGTTGGCTGCTGTGATGAAATGTACTTGGGTAATGAATAAGATGATCGCTTTAAGATACCAAAGGAAGGAGGAGAAACGCAGCAGGATTAGGGATTAAAGAACATTGCAGTGGAGATCTAATTAATTTCCCTTTACCGGGGTCACCTGTATATAGGAGTGGGTCTCACTCCAAAGAAGCCCAAGTGCTGATTCCTTGCTAGTCTGAGATTGTAGCTACAAATCCTTAGAAGGTCCTGAATACCATAAGCAATTACTTGAGGAAAAGCAACAGGTTACAGTGGACTTCTGCTTTACACTGCTTTTCTGATCAGATTCTTTTAGAATAATATTTAATACACTGAATTCCAACCAGATACTATTTATGCAGTTTCTGAAAAAGTTGGGCTTAGAAAATTCTGTCTACTTAGTGCTGCCAACATTTTTTCTCAAACATTTTTTCTAGGATTTTGGGTGATTTCAGGGTGTAATATGTCTTTGATAGATTGTGATTTCTGCGTGATAAGAAGCATATATGACAAAAAAAAAAAAACTCTGAGGAAGTTTTTCTTTCTTCTTGTTTCCATCCAGGAGGAGTCAGTGCACAAATCAGCAAGCAGCAGCAGCATTTCCCCCTCCCAGATGGAAGACCCCTTTCAGGAAGGCACCAGCAGCAGAAAGAGTAAGTCTGGTTAGAGGAGAGCACACTAGCTGCTTTCTCCTTCTTCTTTTGGCTTCTGTTTTATGAACTTTGTCTCAGACTCCTTTGTAGAAGGCTCAAGCTTCAAGCTCAGCAGTGTTACTGGAATAACCCTGCAAAGCTTATTCAGCAGCCCTCTAGCCTGCTGAATAGGGCAAGTCTGATTAATGGCTGGAAGGCATTAGCCTGTTCTGTCCAATATGGGATATCTTCATGAAACAGAAGGTTTCAAAAGGTATCTTAAAACTAGAAAAATATTGTTAAAACGTTTTTGTACTAAACAGCATTTTTCTCCTAGAATTTGCAGGAGAGCGTGAAGATGCGTTTTCTTGACACAGTTTATTGGAAATAAAAGATCAGTTCTTAATTTTGGCCTACAATGACATTAGCTCATTTAACTCACAAAGACAACTTTACAGCAGTATAAACTCCAGTAGCCCCTTATTTATTTTCAGTTTACCAGCAAAATCAGAAAAAAATGCGTACTTCCTTTTCAGCCAAATGTTTATGCCTCTGATTAACAGCACTTCATGTGCTTTGTGATTCCTTTGGCTTCCAGCTAGAAAGAGAGGAAGTGGTCAGCCAACACAAGAAAATATATTTCCACTTTAATTTTCTGTTGTTTTGAACCAAAAGGTTTCATTTAGGCCATGCAGAGGAAGTGAGGTAACATTCTTTAATGTATCCGCTGTTATTTATTTGTGATCTTCAGTGCCCGGGGCAAGGTGGAGACAGACCAGGTCCTTACACCAGTATTTGCAAAAATTCCTGTTTGGCATAGCTGAGCTTCAGGCTTATTTAGCGAATTGACAGCACCAAGGAGTGTTGCTGTGATGTCTTTATATCAGAGGCAGCCTTACATAGGCTTCAGGCCAACACTATAGCAAGTCTAAAGAAAACAGCTGGAATCTGAATTTGATGTGGAACTGCACAGGAAGTCAGGTTAGTGAGCAGGGGTAGTTTGGCTGTGCTCATCAAAGGCTTTGTTGCTGCAGAAACACATTTTTACCCTCAGACTCATTCCTTGCACCTTTGCCAGCATTTCAGTGGGTGTACTTGTTTGAAAGACACTAGCACTCACTGGTGTTCCTGACAAGAAAGGTACTGACTGGATAGAGGACAGGATCTGTAATCTTTCCTTCAGGTACAGTTATTGCAGGTGTTACTGTGTAACAACAGTGTTTTTTTTTTTTTTTTAACTGTTTCATTGGAAAAGCTTTTCTCCTGAAATGTGTAATCTGGTTCTGTATTTTCTATGCCCCATGGTGAGTAAGTTGGATAGGCCAATAGGCTGAATGAAGCAATGCTACATAGTGACTGGAAGTAGCTTATATGCTGGGAGTAGCATATTTTCTTACGTGAGTATATGTTTTTATGAGTATTCCTGTTCACTCAGCCTTGAAAATGTGATCCATCTAATGAACTGTCCTGAAAATGCTGTATGTCTGTGCGAGCGCACACGTGACCTCAGCCACCAGTAGAAGGAATTATATCAAAAACCGATGACTGTTGTAAGTTCAGAAGAATGTTATCCAATGGTCTTTCTTATGAGAGCCAATTATTTCTCCTGGTTTAATCTTTAGTGCCTCCAAAGTTTTTGCCAATATCATCTACGCCGCAGCCGGAGAGACGGCAGCCGCCTCAGAGACGACACTCCATTGAAAAGGAAACACCAACCAATGTGAGACAGTTCCTACCACCTTCAAAGCAGAGCTCCAGATCACTCGTAAGTGGAGTGGGTGGTAGGAGAGAGAAAAAGAGGCATGCTAACAGTCTAATGAAAATTAAAACTTGGCTGCAGTGTGATTAGAACTTGACACAGAGAAAACTCCTCAGTTCACAAGCAACCCTTGGCTACTAAGGACTTTTTGAAATCAAGATTTGAACTTTTTTTTCTAGCATATTGATCCAAAATCCCAGCTGCAGGTGCCTCAGAAAACATTTGCACTGCAATTAGGACTATGTGGGTAAGGCCACATACCTTGCTTTTATTTCAAAATGTTACCAAAACAGAGTGCTTCAAGTAACTGAATTTCCATTTGAATAGAGATGATTCCAAAGCAGTCGATCTATTTTGTTTTTCAGTTGTTGGAAATGTTTTAATTAATGGATGAACTAATGAATGGAATGGCTTCTTTTCTTCCCACCTTAAGAACCTGTGTGGTTAGTGTTTATACATGTGAAAGCTCTTTCAGGAGTCCAAATCAAGGTTCCACTCTGCTGCTTTGTTAAGTCACCCAGGCAAAAAAACTGTACTGCAACTTGAAAAGAAAGTACAGCACATTTGATCAATTAGCTTTAATTGAGAGCTGTTTTCCAACAGAGTGTAAGTGGCAAAGAGTATGAAATCCTGGTTCTTCTATGCCAACACACTGATTAGTGCTTTGTCCTTTCATGCAGGATATGTTCCTTGTCTCTTTTCCTACCAGCAAGGTTTCCAAGTATGCCCTGTGAACAGAGAAATCGATAAGAACATTGACCTTTTGAAAGAAAGGCAATATTCATTTGCCCCCTGGTTTGGTGCAGTGGCATTAATGGGCTCTGAAGAGGGTACTTGGTGGCCCAGGAAATGGTGGCCCACATCCAAACCTATTAGATGATGAAGTTAAACTGTAAGAAAATTATCTCCAAATGCTCTCACAACTTGTTTCCTCCAGTATTCTAGTGGATTTCATTTATTACATCTTTCCACCTAGAATATAGGTTCCTATTCCAGGTGAAGGGCGGGTTGCAGCATGTTGCTAAGTGCAAGCACGAGTAGAATTGCTCTGCAAATGTTAACTTGGAGCATAATGTGCTGCTGGAGGGCTCCTTCATGTGCTTGAAGACGTTATCGGTACAAAGTGGATTGCTCTGTCATCACCTGCAGCACTCTGTGTATGTGGAAGCACCAGATTCATTTTCTCATAGGGGCCATGGTCATTCACAGACACATTATTTAAAGGGAGGAGGGCGAAAGCTCTGTATGTCACACCAAGGCATTTACTGTTTCACGTATTGAATGTACATAAAAATGTCAACATCTTGACATCGCTGTCATCTCATGTATTTGAGTGGATTAAGGAGCTTAAAGATCTAATACATGAAGCCATTATTTTAAACAGCTAAGCAAAATTTTAACAGGACCCTTTCGACCACATCTGTGTTTTTCTTCTGTTAGCCTATTTACTAGCATGAGCCTAGGAAGCTATGTATGAAGTAAAACTGTTGCAGAAGACATGTGCTCAATTATTCCACTCCCCCATAAAAAATATTAAAGGCAAGGGGAAAAAAAAAAGTCATTAGCTAAATCAGCCAAATGTGGCAGAACAACATCTGCAGTATTCTCGAGCTATGTTGCTTAATGTTTTAGAACAGATGGGACAGGTTTTGCTAGAGATTTTTTGTTTTGTTTTGGTTGTTTAGGTTTTTTGTTTTTGTTTTATTTTTTGTATTTTTGCTTCAGAGCTGCCACCTAATTTGGTTTTGGCCAGGAAGTGACAAACAAGGAAAATCATCAGTGAAATGATGTTCGTTGTGATAGAAGACGCCGGTTTATTTGCTGCCTAGAGAGCGAGTTCTTCATCTTGGCAGTGGTGCCCTCTAGGGTGTGCAGGCAGCTCCCCCGTGCGCCGGGTGGTTCTGGTTTTAGCGGACGGTTTCTGATGCGCTGGCACGGGGCCGGCTGCACACCTGGCCCTGCTGCAGCATCTCTGCCTCCCCCAGGACGCCCGTCCCTTCCGGAGGCTGTGCCAGGCGCTGCCTCTGTAGCCCTGCAGGTCCCTGAGCGAACACTTTGAAATGAGTGCAGAATATTATTTGCTTTTTGTTTGATTTTACACTTCTTCGTCCCTTCCTCCAGGATTGATGGAGTTTCATTTCTTATCATCTGCTCCCGTGGCTGCAGTTTCTCTTCAAGGTGAAAGAGGCCTCGTCAATGAGTAGTCAGCCCTCAGTGCCACTGCAATCAGGCAGGACTTGGCTACAGTCTCGTAGCAGGACTAGCAGGACGCTGGCCTGCCTTGCCTGCTAACTGCGGTTGTGTCACCTGGCATCTCCTCAGGCAGAGGGGACTAGAGCGAAGCAGGTGGGGAGGGGAAACAAGCGTGGGGAGACGCCAGGCAGCCCTCAGTCCTTTGCTGCGTTACCCTGCGAGCGCCGGGCGGGAAGGCGCGAGCGCGTCGGGCAGCGCAGTGCTGCTCTTCAGGATGCGCTCACCCTGAGGGCCAACACGGTGTTCAGTCAGGGAGATGAACCCGGGGTCTCGACATGTGCGCATGAATTCCTTTGCAGTTTGTTTGCTTTTTAAATAATAATGATTATGATGGTGGTGATGGTTGTTATCATTATTTTCCTGATCCAAAGGACCAACGTTAATGGTTTCATTTACACACAGCGTTCGCTTCTCTGCTTCCTGTCTGTTGTTCAGGTTCCTAGGATAACCAGTTTATTTCCAAGGATGACTTTCAGACCACTTTTTTCAACTATGCAAACAGCTTCTCTGCTCAGCTCTCATCCCGTTGAAGCGGTCATGTGCGGGGTGGCAGGGGCTATGTACTATCTCTGTGAGAGAGCTTTTGCCAGCAGGTGGAAACCCGCCAAGGTTTGCCTCTTTTTGCTGGCTTTGAAATCACCTTCACCAGCATGTTCCCTCTTGGGGGAGCGCACTTCCTAAGCTGTGGCGAGAATTAAAGCTTAGGCTGGGACATTGCACCTGATTGACATTGATTTCGGTGTGTGTAGAATATTTATGTGTGTCTTCAATCACCTCACGGGGAAAGGAAATCAGTTCTGAAAGGACAGCAAACTAAAAATGCAACATCCCAACATTATCAATGGTACAGCACGTGAAGATCCTGCAGCAAAAATCCAGCAGAACTGTTATAATCTGTGGACTGTGTTAAAAAGATTAAGCTTTTGTGGTTCTGACAAGATATAGCATGTAGAATGGAAGGGCGTTTGCTGCCTTTTTATCCGAAACCTAAGTATGGTTTCATTCCTCAGTATATGTTCTTATCAGAACTTGTAGAATAATCAATAGCTATGTACCTGAGGAGGCAAATCTATTTAAAGAAAAAAAAAAAAAAAGATTCTTTAATCCCTACCTCACATGGATACTTTTTCCTCTTTTTTTTCCCTTGTCCCAACCAAAAATTGGAAGTGTGAAACCTGTTGCAGGAGGCGTTATAGTTCAGCTCTCCGGCTTACTTTTTAGAAAATTTTCATCTGCAAAACATGAGTTTAGAGTGCCTGACTAATTGTGAATTGCAGAGTTTGGTGGCCAAGCCAGCATTAGTTTGTATTACTCTCTACTTGAGCAGCTCCTCTGAATGCTGAGTGTCATCCTCTAATGAGCGGTTTTGCAAGGGATGTATTAGTGTGAAAATGTGTTGGTCATAGGGACATATTAGGTGAGTGTATGCTGAAAGTGACCTACAAAGCACTTCATTTCACACTATGGATATATAGTATTTAGTGCCTGTTTTTCCTGAGTAAAAAGAAGGAGCTCTATACATTGACCTTAAGCTCTTATGGTGTGCATATATATATATATGTATATATATATATATAAGGATTTCAAAGTCAGTGTTAAAGAGATTCTCATGAGGATTATGGAAATTTCAGAAAAGTATTTTTTTAATAATATTTTCCTTTAAAAATGAGAACGCTGAATTATCTTTCATATTAGAATAAATATTGAGTACAATTCCAGAAAATCAAGACCATTCAAGCCATGATTTGTCTTTAATATGTTATGTTGTATGAGAACCTATGTTCTCACACTTGGAGCTGCCTAGCCTGGGTGTAGATGATTGCTGGAGGTTTGAGCAATAACTCCCAAGCATCACTGTTTAATGAAGTTTAGTCAGTGCTTAGCTTAATTTAGATTAATTTAAGTGCCTCAAAGCTAAACCTGAAGATTTTCTCGTGTACTTATTTCTATTCTGAAAAAGAAAGAAAAAAAAAATCAAGCGGTTTTCCAAAATCAGCATAATATTTCTCTTTTATTTAATGTTGCATTAACATTTTGTTGTCCTTGTGTAACCTCTGGAATTAAAACATTAGCATTTAAACACGTGAACATTTTCTATGTTTCCCCCCGCCGTTGCTGGCCGGCTCTTTGTGTTTGCTGTGGGCCACGGGCGCTTCCCACGGCTCCCGCGGAGCGCCGGCACCCCGCGACGTGTCCCGCGGAGCCGCGCTCGCCGGGCCCTGGGCCCCTAGGGGGAAGGAGCTCCCGGGGGAAGGCCGTGCCCCCACCTCAGAAGTGTTTTTCCCAAGGACTCGCAGCTCTGACCGGTTACGAGCGTGGCGGCAGCTTGGCGAGGGCCTCGCAGGAGCGAGCGGCTCTGCCGTCCCCGGCGCTTTCCCGATGAGGTGCCGAGAGCCGCCGCGGAGCGAGGGAGCTGCCCCACGGAGCCCGGCACGGCCACGCACGCGAGGGCCGCTGCTCCTGACAGTCTCTTTTCTTTCCAGCAGCCTAGCGAGGGTCCCTGCCCCAAAGCTTTAGCTTGGCGAGTCTAACCAAGTGACCTCAATTCTAGTCTTTTGTGGGGTACTTTAACAGAGTGAAGTTGCTTTGTGTTCCCTTTCTAGATAGGTAAGACAACAGTTTTTAAAAGTGTGGTGGTTCCTAAATGCTAATGTTTGCCAGGTCTGCAACGTAGAAAGATTTTCTTTGAAATCTAATGGAAAGACAGAAAGGAACTCTCAGTTCATGCAAATTGAGCATTTCCGAGCTAATCTAAATCATTGATTTCTAAAGGAGATCTCTAAAGGGCAGCCAGGCCTTTGTGTTTGCGGGAGGCGCGTCCTTGGTGTATGCAGCGCCCTGCCTGTTCCCTGCTCGGCACTGGAGCCCCTCTGGGCTCGCTGAAAAGGTTCACGAAGTGTGAAGCGCTGGGAGTTCCCACCGAGGTTTCTGTCTTTCTGTTAGACCTGTGTAATCAACTACAGGGCTGGATTACAAATTGGGGGGATGATTTCTATTCTGTGGTACCAAAACCAGGAGTTCTGGAGCCAGTGTTCTCCCAAATGCTGCAGTACAAAAAGTATGGAAATTTTATGGGAATTGCATAATTGGCCTGTGGTTTTTTTTTCATTAATAGATAACCAATTCTCATTCTTTGTATTTGAAGATTACTCTGTAAAGCAGAAATTGCCCCTCTTATGGTCCTGGTGGAAGAAAGGAGACCTTTCTGCCTTGGCCGCAATGCGTTTCTGTAGTTCGGCGGGGTTCTGATTATGTGTGCACCGACATGTGGTACCACTGAATAAAAACACCTGCTAGAAGGGGCAACTAACCACTTTCCCTGGCCACTCTGGGCACCACAAAGTCTGAGAGAAATTGCTCCCCTTCACACAGAAGACTCCTAAGCAAGACCATGTACCAAATTGCCCTTTCCCTTCAAACTATGAACCTGGAGGTTAATTGGTTAAAACGGATCTTCAAACCAAGCAAATAGAGGGAAGGGCCAAGTGATGGGTGATTGGAAGAGGAAAAAAGAAGAATACTCTAATTGAACATGAGCTTGGATCAAAGTCACGCAGCCTTGGCTGGCTGGACACTCACGTGATGCCCATGAGTGCGCCAACGCTCTTCCAGTCTGAGGGGAGAACCCCCCATTTCTGGAGTGACTAACCAGGTGGCTGGCATTCCAGGTTGAAGTCCAGGAGGAAGTGCTTTGGCCTCCAAGTAACACGTTCTCCTTGGCTTCCAGGAGGAGTTCTGCTACCCCGTGGAGTGTCTCGCTCTGACGGTGGAGGAGGTCATGCACATCCGCCAGGTGCTGGTGAAGGCAGAGCTCGAGAAGTACCAGCAGTACAAAGACGTCTACACGGCTCTCAAGAAGGGCAAGGTATGCGTCACCCACGGGGCTCCCCAGCCTCTGCAGCCACCCACCATGGCTCCCCAGGGCCACAGTCCTGCACGTGAGACGTACAGAGCAGCCCCTTTAACCTGTATGCTGAACACATCGAAGCTTTATGTAGAAACAGCTGATTTGTTTAGATCATGTATAAAAATGCAGCAGTGTTTGCAGCAATCCGAGTGGATCCGTGCGTGCTTGTTTGAGTGTTCGCTGACTGAAGTGTTTTCAGTCCCCACGCCTTCTGCAGTATTACTGCTCAGCATTTTTATTCAGAATTACAACTAGCAGGAGGAAATTGCAGCAGGTTTTTCAGTATGAATCCTTTCCTTCCCCAAAATCAACAGACACTTCCCCACTTCCCGGCTTGTTTCCCATTTCTAAAGTAAGACCACAGTTACATTCTGTGTGACCCCATACAAAATTTTCTTTTCTGTTACTGAACCTAGCGATGTCTGGTTAAAGATTTTTTTTTCTGTCCATGCCTGGCTTCCATCTTCCAGCTTTTAGAGTCTAAGCAAGTGAGCTGCTGGTCAGTCTGCAGGTCCTTTGAGACGTGTTCGGGTCACACGTCTCGGAGGCAGAGGAGCCTGCAGGCAGGGTGCACTGTGCTAACCAGCACTTGGAGCTTTGCAGTGGCGTTTTTGGAGGGCTTTAAATGCACTCTAGAGAACTGCAAGTACCTGCAAGCCAAAAGAATCTTAAATGTAAGTCCCAAATCTGATTTCTTGCAGACATTTTTGTGAACCAGAATCTCGGTAATATTCTGTAAATTGGCCACTGACCTCTTTCCATTCCTGGCTGTGAAAACTTTCCTCAGTAAGAGGAATAATTCCCCTTTCAATTTAGTTCCCTTTTAAATATAGTCTCCAACAGCTTTTGCTGCTTGCATCTACTGATTTCTGTCTGTGAATTGTGTGTTTTTTTTCATTTGTTTTTTTCTGCATCATGAAATGAGCAGAAGTGTTTCACCCTGGTATCTGAAGATGTGTTAATTCATAATTAAAGCTGTGATGTTCAGAGGTATGTTTATCAAGCAAAGAGGGAATGAGAACCTTCAAGAGAAGTCAGGCAACATGTGACCTGAGAAGAAGGTTTAATGTTAGAAAACACAGTGACTAATGTTTTTTTCTGTGAACTGCAGACTTGTAATTGGTGTTTGCCAATAGAAGCAGTGTCCTTTTCCTCCTATTTTGACTTGTGCTTCTTGAACATCAACAAATATGTTTTGCTTTTAAAATATATTTTAGCTATAGAATTGTGTGTCTAATGTGTGTAGATTTATTTAGTAGCTTTAGTATTTTTAGAGCAGAGGGAACCAGAACCTAAAAGTCATTAAATTCAGCCATTGCATATTGTCATGGTCTATAAAACTTAATAATGAGGTTTTATTAAATTCCAGGAGAAGCAAATGCTTTGTTTAATTAACTCCTGCTATTAACATTTTCATTTTTATTTCTAAACAAATTTGTCTAGTCTCATCTCCCTGTCTTTAGATCCCAGTGTGTCATCCGGCACTTCATTAAAACATCCTTCATTGTCCATGGCCTTTGCTTCACGCAGATGTTGTTAAGCTGTGATACTTACTCCTCTGGATAAACTAAATAGACTGGGTTTGTCATCTCTCTGTAAAATAGGATTTTCCTTAAGTAAGGTTGCTAGTATAGTGTTTTCCTGGACCTTCTCTAGTTTTCAAGAACGTGGGACTAGAAGAAAATCATCAAACATCACCACAGGCAGTTGCCAGTTGATTTGCCAGAACCAGTCCAGTTTCCAGCCCAAATTTATTCATGGCTGAACTTAAGCCCCTTTGTTCTTGTGTTTCTCAGTTCTAGTAGTTATTTGCTGCCGTTACTCCTACTTTGCTGCTATTTTTTTCTACACCAATGCTATAAACACCAGTGTCGGAGGAGTAAAAATAAGTAACTATTTAAATTAGATTAGAAATTAAAAGAATATTTCTAAGTATGTCAAGATAAAATTCTGGATTATTCCTTTCAATATCCTCTTGGAGGAGTGGGCTACAGCACTGGGTGGAGTGCTGCAGCTGGAATCTTACAGATAGATGAACTCATCACTGTGCAGGACTTCTGGTCTAAAATTGTGAACTCCTCTGTTCTTCTTTCAGCTCTGCTTTTGCTGTCGAACAAGAAGGTTTTCCTTCTTTACCTGGTCTTACACGTGTCAGTTCTGTAAGAGGTAAATATTCGATATCTGATAATAATTAAGTACTATTTCAGAGTGAAATATAAAGAAGATTTGTACATTAGAAGCCTTCCAGTAATTCTGCTGCAAAGCATTTATTGTTCTTTTGTTTATGTAATTACAGACAAGGTTACAAAAATAGATAGCTAAAAACTGTTCCCATTTGAGTGCAGACCTACTTCCTTAAATTGAAATTCTTTGGTAAAAGTGAGAGAAACACTAATTTCTTCTTTTTTTGTGTGTGTGCTAATAGGAGGGTAAGGTGGATTTTATTCAGACTCCCCCACCAACAATTATAAAATTTTCCTATTGGTGGGGATTTTTTTTCAAGACAAATGCATATGTTGCATTTTGGGTTATTTTTAGGGAACTGGAGCGTGGGGGGAAAAGTAATGAATATTTTACTGCCAAAATGAAAAATTTTAAGAAGTGAAGCAGTGAGACAGTAAGTCTGGAGATGTGTGGAATCACTGATGTTTTGTGTCACTTACCAAGGGATGTTCCCTTAGAGAAAAAAGGGTTACTTTGTTTTCCCTGTTTTGTTTCAGCTGTTATATTGTTTAGCCCTTTTCTCTTCTTCAGTTAGTATTTTCAAGAAGCTTTAAAAATAAAAATTCCTTTTCAATGGGATGGAGCAGGATTTTAACCCTTGAAAGCATTCTTCTCTTATTCTTGATTTAAATACAATTTTTGCCGGTAGGATAACTCATACTGTCACTTCTCTACACAGGCCTGTATGCTCACAGTGTTGCAAAAAAGTAAGTAAATAAATATATAGTTTGCCCTTTCTTAAAAATCCGTAATCTTTGGCAATGATGCTTCACACCTTCCTTTGTCTGTTCTCATGACAGATGCGACTGCCATCAAAGCCATATTCCACCCTCCCCATCTTCTCACTGGGACCGTCAACCTTGCAGAGAGGAGAGAGCTTCATGAGGCCGGAGAAACCCTCCACCAGTCACCACCGGTCCCTGCGGAGCATGCCCAGGTGAGAAGCGTCTGTAGCTCCTGTCTTTCTTTGGGAAATAATTCCTAAGCATTTCATCTCAAATTGTCAATCACTAAGAAGAGTCTGTCTACCTGTTTTGTAGCTTTTCATGTTTATAATACTTCCAATAACCTTTATGAAGACTGAAAAAAAAAGTCTCTTCCATTTACTTATTTTATTCATTTTCATAAAGGGTAATATTAACAGTGTGACTTCAGCCTTTTTCACACTACAGGTGAAAAGTTAACATGAGACTAGGACAAGTGAATTCCTATAGTAACTCTAAAAATACCTCTTAAGTATTCTCAGGGGAGAGAATACTTAGACTCTTAAGGAGATAAGTCTCACATCCTGGAAACAGTAACTGAAGGGGAATTCAGTTGAATGTCTTGCACAAATTTATCTTCTAGCAAAATTTTTTTTCATTTTCCTTCCATCAAAGGGAAAGGTTGGTTTTCTACCATATTTACACAGATGGTTTTCAACAGTAATCCCAGAAATTTTATATAAAGGATCACTTTTATTGAGAGAATGTATAGTTCCTATACTCCTCTGTTCAGAACTCTCTGCATAAATCACTTGTGCTATGATTTTGTGTCAAAATTAGACAGCTACATCATCGATATGTATTTTTTAATAAGATTAGTTTGGCTACGTTAAACTTTACATCTGCCTTCATTTAGTCACTCTGCAATCTTACTGAACCAGGTGAGATTTGCCCTCTCTGCTGCTTGGTCTCCTTGGGACATTTTTGAGGCAGGGAGAAACAAGGTTTGAGTCAAGACTGTTCCACCTTGCATTTCTAGCAGGTCTGCCTGGGGCCCAGCAGCACGGTGGTAAATAATGAGATGGGTCTTTCACCTTTCAGGTTGGCCTCAAGGTCCAAATCTGTGGATAGGTCACATGAAGAGCTACAGTTTCCCAAAGAATTGATGGAGGACTGGAGCACAATGGAGGTGTGTGTGGACTGCAAGAAGTTTATTTCAGAAATCATCAATTCGAGCCGGCGCAGCCTCTCGCTGGCCAACAGGCGCGCCAGGTTAAAAAGGAAGACACAGTCTTTCTACATGTCCTCGCCGGGGACCTCCGAGTACTGCCCGTCTGAACGAACTATCAATGAGATCTGAGCCTTGTGCCTTTTGGTTTGCTTTTGGCTTCACGAGGTCATTATCCATGAGCAAGGTCCCTGAGACTGGATCACCATTCCGTTGCTTCCTTCCACCTAACAGGCTTGAATTCGCATTAGCTCGGTCCTGCGGATTTCCTGCTCCGAGGGTTTCCAGAGGTGCAGAATGCTGTCTTGGTACCTGTACAGAGCGACATGCAACGGGTCAGCTCCTCGCACTGGAAGAAAAACTATAGTTTGAAATTGTTGCCTCTTTTGTATGCGTGCTTTGAAGCTAGAAAGCCTTTTCTTGCTTTCAGTCTTTTTTTAACCATTCTTTGAGTCATTTTTCAGGAGACGAGCTGAAACGTGTTTAAAGGAGAACCAAATCTAACAAGGGGTCAGTGTCAGCACAGTAGCAAGCAGTAAGTCATATTGGCAGTACCTGCCCAGAGCGAGCGACCTGGCTCTGAGCGATCTTCCTTCAGCCATTCCGTGTTGCTCCGAGACCGGGGCTCAGCCTGGGGAGGCCTTACGGCACCCGTGACCTTGGGAAGGAGGCGCCGGCGGCGACGCTCCCTAGCGCTGCTCCGCTCTCCGGGCCCGGGCGCTCCCGCGTGTCTCCTCAGCAGGTTTTCCTAGTTTACTTTCTATCTTGAATGTATGATGCTTCGTAGCCGTGAATTTTAGTATTAGACACAGTCGCACAGGTTATGGGGAAGATGGGGAATAAGGGAGGTTCTAATTTTAACTGAATACCTGTAAAGTTGCTTTTGTGGTTACCCAGAAGAAAAGGTGGGTACGATGTAAATTTGTATTATAACAGAACACAAATACTGCTATAATAATTCAGACAGCATATCCACTGTTAACCCCATTTTTCTGGGGTTTCTAACTTGGCTGTAGAATTTAGTATTCTGCTGAAATTTGGGGCAATGCTGTCTCAGATTGGGAGCTCTGTTTTTTTTCCTTATTCTCTTTTTCCTTGTTTAACTCACTCACAAGAGAATGCTAAACTAGATGTTCCTATAATGTTACAATGTTAACTGACATCAAATTCTTTTTTTTTTGCACTTTTTTATATATTTTTTTTAATTCAAGCATAGCCAGAGTTTAGTCTATAATTTGACCATTTTCGTATTTAAAAACAAGCTAGCATAGCCAAGTTATTAATACTTGAAAATCAACTACTGTAACTTTTTCATAAAATTTTTAATACCCCGAGGCATATTTAATATCTATATAGCAGTGTATTATAGAATGACATAGCAGAAAAAAAAATCAGATCTATTTATTAACCTTTCTATACGTCAGAGTAATGAGAGATACCTCAGAACAGCTCCAAAGTAGGAGGGACTGGATTTACATATTTATTTTGTTTCGGAATATGTGCGTAGGGCAGCAGATGCTCCTGCCCAAACATCCGCGCGTTTAGAGGCCCAGGAGAGGTGGGTTCCCTGGTGGCCCAGGGCAGCTGCTCCAGCCCCACGGCCACGCAGCAGCCCCACTGCGGGCATGTGGCCTCGCGCCGCCACGAGGTTCCCCCGTCAGGGCCAGTTTGCAGGTTACGTTGTGTTCCTCGGCTCATAGCGTCAGTTGGAAAAGCACATGCAGAAGTCTCCTTAAACCTTCCCAGGGACTCGTCCATCCTTGTTTTTCTTTAAACTCCTTCTCAGAAATGGCGAGTGTTTGCATAGCCAGGGCTTGCTGAAGTAGCGCGTTGGGCTCTGCCTGAAGCGACGCGAGCAGCAGCAGCAGCAACACGAGCAGCAGCAACACGAGCAGCAGCAGCAGCAGCAGCGCCAGCAGCAGCAGTGCAAGCGGCAGCAGGAGCAGCGCGAGCAGCGGCGCTCGCCTCCCTCTTTCCCTCCCTACTGCCCTGCGCCAGGCAGCGGGGCCCGGCCCTCCCTTTGGAGTCGTGTTTTGCCTGTGGGAGCACTGGGAGCGCGGGAGTGACATCAGGCTGCAGGAGACGAGGGCACACGAGGGCGAGCGGCAGAGGGCCCCGCCTGGAAGGGCTGCTGCGGTCTCGGCGGCGCTCGCAGTACCAAAGCCAGGCCCGGCTCTGCTGCACCGCGCTCACGCCAGGAAGATGAGGCCTCCTTTCAACCTGCCCTCCCTCTTCTTGCAGATTTCTCCTGAAAACGCCCGAGCGCCAACCTCGCGGGGCATGCGGCACCAGCAGCCGGGGGCAGCCCCTCGCGTTTGCCCCCCTTGGCCCCATCCTCCCCTCCGTGGCGCCATCGCTCTGCGTCAGGCCGGCGTCCAGCCCCGCAGAGGGAAGGCAGCAGGCGGGCCGGTGCCACGAGGCCTGGTCCCGGCAGAGCGGGATGGTTTTAGCGCTCCCCTTGCCACTTGCGCTGGTGACCCCCATGCGGCTGCGTCCTGGCCCCTCGCGCTGCCGCCCTGCACGGCCTCGCTGCGGCCCACGGCGCGGCCGCCCCCGAGGAGGAAGTCAGCAGCTTGTACATAGGTGTAATATATTTGTTAATATTTAGGAAGTCGCCATCAGTCATGCAATGGGAATTGATTTTTCCATGACATTTTAAAAAGAAAATGAGTCCTATTTATCTGTGTGTTGGCATTACCTTTAGTGAAGCTTCCAGCCCCTTCGGACCGTTGGTGCTCCATAGGCCTTTTAGCATGAATTGCCACCCAAAAGGATGTGGGACTAGCACAGACAGGGCACGTCCATGAATTTTAAAAAATCCTTTATTTTTCTAGCTGTGCTAACATGCCCGAGACCTGCTTAGGGCTCTCGTTAGAGACCCGAGGAATCAAAAACGCCGTCGTGGCACCTGAACGTGGCTGCTGCGACCCAAGAGCTGGCCCTGCCCGGCTGCCGTGGTGGGGAGGCCTCGGCGGCCGCTCTCACACATGGAAAACCCGAATGTGCTCACGGTGACGATGACGCTTATGGGGGCTGGTGCGTCCCCCTTTCCCCTACTTCTTTGCATCGGGGCTCTGGGGAGGGAGGGCTGTTATGTGACAAAAATAAAACACCTTTCCATTACAGCCCTTGTCCGCATTAATTCTTTTATGTGTGAGCAAATGTAGATGTTCTCACCTCTTCTTTCTTGAGCTTCTCTGGTTTTGTAAAGATCAGTCAGCTGATGCTTCTGACCAGCAGCGTTACTGGAAATGAGGGAACAAGATTTGAACGCTGACTGGGCTGCATGAAGGGAAGGGACTGTATCAGAGTGGCGTTAGAATGGCAATAAAACTGCTTCTGCAGCCCCACTGATGTGATTAGCAGGGAGCAACCATTTCTAGTCAAATCCCACTGGGCCAAGCGTGTTGCCGGAGCAAACACGGGAGCTGAGACGCGCTTTTCCTGCCCGCGTTACCGGCCTTGAAAACACCTCTCCAGCCCTCTTCTTTGAGGCAGAAGCCTGGGGACCTCTGGGAGAAATTTCTTCCTCCTTTTTTAAACCAGAGGCAGGGAGAAACCTTTTATCACAACTCGCAGTGTTGCCTTCCAAGCTCCTCCTTTGTCTCCCTGGAAGATTCAGGATCAGCTTCTGTGCTTAGGTGCTGGCTGCACACTGCATCATTGAGAAATAACCGAAAAGCACCAACTCCAGCCCACTGCGACTGCTGCCTTCACGCTGCACCCAGCAGCTCTGCCGCAGGGCCACAGACCTGCTTGTTCCTGGCTTGGCATGGAAAAAATCCCAGGATGGTCCCCGGGCCCTCTTGCTCCGCTTACCTTGAGGAAGCAGCCAACCCTTCTGTCCTGCACTTTCCCCACCTACACAAGCAGGGGCTTTAATGTGCCTGCGGCTATATAAAGGATTTGGAGAGCTGCTGATAAAAGGAAGAGGTGCACAAGGTAACGCTCCGTGCTAGCACTAATATTGCTCTGCACTGTGAGTGCCCGGCAACATTAAGTAAGGGCTTGAAACCCAGCACGATCATGAAAAGTTAACTGAAGTCTACACAGCTGAAACTTTAAAACAGTTTGCTAAGCAAATACTTGCGAAGGAATTTTAAGAGTGTTCACATTCAAAGGATGTCATGGAGGATCAGCAAGAGCTGGAGCTAAAGAATATTCATTTAATGAAAGCAGCAAAATATTTGTGGCAGTTTGCACTTAACTGCAAATTCCCTATAGGATTTTTCAGTGTCTGCTTGGGTTGCCCTGTTTGACAGCAGCAAGGCCTGGCTGACTGGGCTGCCAAATAACTGCAGTCAACCTGGCCATGGGTCCCGAAATGGTGAAAGGAGCTGCTGGAGTCGAGTGGCTGAAGTTGAGTCGAGTCCAGGGAGCTTCTGCAGAAGGGCTTGAGAAGCAGCTGTTAGGAAAGGTGTTGATAAACGTCTCTGTAGATAAAGGCTGCATACTTAAAAGCGTGTTTATCGAGGTGTGCGGCTACCTAATGTACCATCCAAGCTGGAAAACACCCATTTTTTCAGTAACCGCTGTGATTAGAACGACCTGCAAATGCAAAAGGATGCGCAGCTCCCCAGGACCCTCCCTGCAGTGAGACGTTTGCAGGGAGCCCTGGCTCCCTCTGCGCAGGGCCGTGCCCAGGGGCGTCGCACGGAGCCCCCGCGTGCGCCAGGCTGGGGATGGCCCTGCGCTGTGGGGCAGCCACGGGCAGTCAGTGTCAGGGAGTGCTGGATTGAGCCATGGCCCCACTGATGCCGTGTCCAGCGGGAATTTGACTTCCAAAGCATCCACGAGAGTCACTCATGCATCTGCCCAGAGAACACGTTCTCATGACCCAGCTTGCAGCAGCGCTAGCAGCCAGGGCCAAGTTTAAAGCAGCACGTCTGTATTAGAAGAGGCTGGTGGTTACCTAACGTGAGAACGTAGGAGTGATACAAAGATGCACTACATAAAATGGGCTGTTTCGCTATTAAAGATGGTCTCCCCCCTCCCTTAATAAAAAAAACTCTCAAGAGATGCATTTTTTTGACCAAGAACAGGCATAAAGCACAAACTGTGCCCCTCTGCCCTTGGGCACCTCGCACTCCTGCGCCAGCTGCACGCGTGCAAGTTCGCTGTGGCTGCAGGCTCACCAGCTTCTGTGGTTAAGTCGAGAAAGGCACTAGGATTTTCTTCTGCTTGTTTCCATGTTGCACGGGACTGAAATGCAATCTCTTGTTTACACATTACTAATAAAAGTTTCTTTAAAAGAGCTTTTCCTTGCCCTCGTTTTCTTGATCTAACTGTGGAGGTGCTAAGCACCAATTGCAGAGCACAGCCCATGGTATCAAGTCCAAGTGCTGCAATTCTCTGCGGCACTGAATCTCAGCTGCTATGAGTTTTAATTGTGTTTAAAAAGCATTGCAGAAAGGTAAAGACAGGTAAGTACTGAGCCAGAAGGGCCCCAAATTAGAAATCCTTACTGATGATTTTACTTTACCAACTAAAAATAAATAAATGATCTCAAATGTCAACTGTGGAAGAATTAAGAGGACAAACCTTCACATTCAGCTTCACAAAGACGAGTCTTTTTTTCTGTGAATAAAGCCCGGCGACAGCGTGTTCATCCTCCCGGGGCTGTAGATAAAGGCTGGCAAGTACCGTGCTGAGTGCTGAGCGCTGAGCTGGGCGAGTGGTGCTCAGTGCGGCAGAGCAGAGCGGCAAGCACACATGGGAGGTCACTTCTTCTCAGCAGTTGCAAACCAGCACTGATCATTTCAGACGACTCTAAGCTCCCTACAAAGGGAGGTCCCTATTCAGACACCACAGGCAACCAGGCAGCTTTGAGCAGCGTGATCTGTGGTTTACAGCAAGCTCCTGGAAGCCAATTATTCTGTCCTACTGCTTACAGACTAACCAAACAAATATATTTTTAAGTCTTCACTAAAAACGAACACCCCATGTTATATTATAGGAGCTACACGGGTGGTTTCTTTTAACTGAACATGTCATTTATTTAGATAGCACCACAGTGAACACAGTCACTTCACAGATTCCTGGCCTTCAGAGCTTACAGTCTAAGAAGATGCAAGAAAAATTGCTCCACCTAAAGATGAAAATGAAAATTGTCAGGTCAAGGAATGTTGCTGTGTGAGTTCATCTTACTCAGCGCTGCTTTGCAGCATCTCACCCACATGTGTTTGATACTTCTAGCACTGCGGGCTCCGTTTCTTTGCTTGTGCCACGCGGGTCCCTCGAGAAGACTGCAGCTGCTGCTAGGGTTTCTCGTGTTCCTTACGCCCACAAGGCTTTCACGTCATGCCTGCTGACATGATGCAGGAGGAGGGTTTAGAGTGCTGGTGCTGGAGCAAAAGCAGGTCAGGAAGGAAAAACAGTCCATGCAAGACAGCTACAGATGACGCAGGAGCCCATTTTACTGTACAGGTTTTAGTCAATGGCTTTTGTTGCTAACATGAGCTTTCCTGCACTAGCAAAAAATATTTAGAGACATCAACCATGGATCAGGCTTTACCTTAAATCTGGTACCTCCGGCATCACCAGCTCCTCCCAGGCTGGGCAAACGTGCGCCGCTTCCAAAGCTCCGGGGTTGCTGCCTTCCCTGCAGCCGCCCAGGAGCAGCGCCCGACACGGCGCCGGGCGCCAGCAGCGGCCGCGGGGCCACCCGCACTCCCAGCCAAGCGCAGCCGTCCCCTGCACACGCGTGCGCCCCCCACGCCCCGCAGCCCCCGTGCCACCGTCCTGCACTGTGCAGCTCATGCTGAGCCCAGCTGCGGGCAGGGCTGCACCGGGCAGCAAGCAGGAGCCTGCAGCCGCTTTTCCGGAGCATCTGCCAGCACTGGAAGCTGCTGTGCAAAATCAGCCAGCTCGAGCACAACACCAAGCGAGTATTTCAAATCCAGGGTAAGAAAAAAAACAAACTTAACCATTCTTAAAAAAAGAGGTTTATTCGTTAGGATCACGGGACTCAGCCGGACTCAAACGGACGGTCGCTCTCAAGCTTCACGTAAGGAGCACGGACTCTGCAGTTTCCCTTAAGCTACAGGCATTATAAGTTACACAAGTTCAAGGCATAGCAACAAGCACTTTTGTCTTATACATTTTAGAGAATTTGCTCGTGCTCTTCAACAGTTACCTAGGTCCATGGTCGCCACTGGCTCCAGTAAACATCCTTGCAACATTTATCTCAGTTTGAGGGCACACACAGAAAAAATACGTTAAAATGCCCTAGCAGAGGACTGCATAAAACATGCAACTCTGCCTGGATCAAAACAACAACAACAAAAAGCTTTTATGAGCTCCGTTATCAACCTGTATTTATGCATGTTTTAAGAAAGCAATTTGTATAGCTGCTAGAGTATTTTTCCACATAATGAGAATTATTTAAAAATGATCCTAAAAACATTTTGTGCCAATATGGCAAAGTTGTTAAAAAAACCAACAGAGTTAAACCAGGAGTCAGTAGTTTGTGGAAAGCACTGAAAAAGGAGAGTCCGTTTCATTTTTCTTCTACTTTTGTCTTCCTTTAGAGGAGAAGGGGTACCTGCCTATGAGATACTGCCCTTCGGATTTCAAGTTTCTTGCATATTTCTCATCTGAGCTCTTCTACTTATTGCATCAGAGCCTCCTCCTCGGTTAAGACCTGATGTCAAAGCAAGCACCAGTGGAACAGCACAGGCTCTGCATTCCAGTAGCCTTTCTGCAAATAAATAGGATAAGGATTTTCCAGCACCTTCCAGGAATTACCACTGCTCTTCTGGTAGAATGGAGAGGACTGCTGCAAGTTAATAAATATGCCAATAAATTACACCCTTCTCCCTACAAAAAGCAGCTGGTTTAGATTATTAACATCAATAGAAACATTATCTATGTTTGGATACAAACATCCAAGAGGTAAAGTGTCCGTGTGTCTCGTTCAGACAGGACACACAAACAGCTCAGAAGAGTCAGTACCACGCAGGTTTTAGCTTTGGGGGATGATCCTCTAGTTATCTTTCTCTATAGTATCACATTCTCTCTCCATAATTCCCTTTGAATGACGTAAGAGGTTAGAAAAGAGACAAAACCAAGTGCTTTAGTACCTACCAGACCTTCAGAGAACAAATGCTCTTATGAAAAACCGTCAATGAACACACATGAGTTGTTCTAGAGTACAAAAAGCAAAGACGGTGTAAAATATAAGACACATATTCTCTACTTTTGCTATAGAAGGCACATTTGGGGCAGTTTTAAATGTGCTAAATGTTTTGTCTCCACTGTTTAAAGGACTTTGTTTAAAACAAAAGAGCATTTGCAGGAGGTCTTGGTCAGCAGCCAACAAGAGTTGCTGGGGAGATAGGATAAGGTTACTTTTCCTGGATTGTTTTTCTCAGATCCAGTGTTCTTATATACATATAAAACCTGTTTAGATCAACCTTGGAAGGGTGACCTGCAAAAAAAAAGTTTGCAGAATGAGACTTCTGTGTCAGCTCCTGGTACTTTTTGTCTTCAGTTTTTTGTTGATGCTGCTGCCATGGCCGATTTCATGTTTTCGCGCGTTGACTTGAGCTCCTCCAATTCTGTGTTTAATTTGCTGATCACCCATTCCAGGGCATCTCGACCCTGCCAGAGAAACACAGTAATTTAGGATCAGAATAGATACAATTTCACAACTCATGCTCCTATAGTTTTTCCTCTGTCAGACATAAGATTTGCTTTAATTTTTTTTCATCTCCTGCAGAGTTTGACACAGGATTATATCAATAATTTCTTAGCAGCTTCTTACTGGAGTTCAACTGCACAACCCACATGCAAGAACTTAATGCAATATTGGTGTGAGCTGCCCACGGGCCCCCGTGCAACAAGCCTAACTCAGCAGGGAGTCCCTCCCGCAGGAGTGCTGCTGTTCATACACATACTGCTCAACACACGTGTGGGAACCTCGAGCTGCTGCCCCCGGGATCGCTGCACACTCTGGGAATCCCCACGGCGCCCCGTGCTCGTGCCACCAGCCAGGTGCTGCCTCTCGCATCCAGGCACCATCCCCGCTAGTGGGAATTGTCTCGGCGCCACGGGAGCTGAAAGCCAGTGCTCTGCTCACAGCAGCCAGATCCAGCTAAACAAGCCCTTGGAAAACACGGTGCCTTATGAGGACCCTGCAGCTGGCCGTGCCACAGCGACCATGACATGAGCGCCCAGCCCCGCAACGAAGGCAGGGACACAAACAGGTGCACCTCAACTAAGCTAAAGTTCTAAACTTCAGCGTTCCACATCCTCAGGATAATGGTTTTGCCCAAACCAGCAGCTGTTGGGAGACCCGGAAAACACCTGCTCTCTTCTCATCCCCCAAGCAGCCAGAGACATGCATCAGTGTTACCCTACAGAGGACAACAGGTGAAGTGACAAGGAGCTCCGTGGCTTCACCCTCACCCAGAGAAGCCTGAGGTAAAGGGTCGAGCCCCAAGGGCCCAAAGTTGTCAGCACAGCAAGGACCAGCGTTCAAACCTCCACAGAGGCTGGGCAAAGGGCTGCAGGAAGCGCCTCCCACACACCCCTTTATTCTGTCTGAACTCTGATATACTATTTTTGCTGCAAGCACTGAGGTCTGCATTTCTGGGGAAAACAAACTCTTCTTCTCCTTAGAAGTGTATGATCTAGCTTCCGAGTTCCTTCCACTTGAGCACCGATCGGACCCAGTTTCAGCAGACTTCCCCAGCTCTCAGCCCTGTGCGAGACATGGGACCCGTGGGGAACCCTGCACAGAAGCAGCCCTGAGAGCAGGCTCCTCTCCGGCGTGGTGCCGGGCTGCAGCGACCACGGAGGAGCCGAGGCGCCTCGAGCGCGGAGCAGGAGCGCGTCTCCGTCAGCCCCCGGCCGCACGCCTCCAAGTCAAGCCGAAACGTCCTCTAACGTCCTCCCAAGAGGAACGTCCCCTCAGGTAGCGCGTGCACCGAGAACCGAGCTAGACAGCAGCAACTTCGCTGTTACCTTTATCTGACCGCGCAAAGATGAGGCTTGTCAGACCAACAGCTTTCAGGTCGAAAACGCTCCGTAGGAAAACCACTGAGATTCTTCTGAGGGCCTGACTGCGAAACGACCAGGTCAGAGTGCTTTAGCTGATGTGTTCATTAGCAACAACCAAAATTCCCACTTTCAAACTAGACTACCAAAGTACTTCCTTCTGCTCTTTAGATTACACAGATCCACACACATTTCCTTAGTCCTGCCTATGCCATACACCATACTTTGCAGCTGAGAATAAACCCATAATACTGGTGAGAAAGTTCCATAGTATCTTGCATGGGAATTTAGGCACGAAACCTTAAAGAGCTGCAAAGCCTTTGGGTCCCACAGGATACCCAGTTGTGAAGGATCTGACAGAGGAGGGAGCGCGAAGCGCCGCGGTGCACGGCCGCGGCTCGCCAGGCAAGCGCGTGCAGCGCGCGGCGGGCGGGAAAGCAGCCGCCGGCGCCGAGCGGAACCAGAGCCAACAGCAAACGCTCGCCACACACGCTGATCCCAAAACAAGCCCGGCGGAGAAACTCTGCATTCTTAAAAGCAGCAGCACGAGGACTTTTTTTAAAGCAGTCTTATTAGTTGAAGCGTTTGCTCATACAGGAATGACAGGGGTGGGCTAGGCTGACTAGTGGAAGGAAAATAATCAGCACAGAGGTAGCACAGAGGCAACTGCTTTTAGCTCTCTCAACCCTGAGGTGAGAAGTTGTAATGGTCACACTGCTTAAGGGACACGGCGCTACTGAAATGAACATAACTGCAGAAAAGCTGGTGTTCTTACAGCCTCCGGTTTGAACAGATCTCCACAGAAATTGACAGAAGGGCAGCAATATTCCTCAGGAGTAAGATAAGCAAATACAGTGTCACTATGCAAAAGATTTCCCTGGTTAGGCAATGAGTTTTGAGAAATCAATTTCATATCCTAAGGGTACAATTCAGTGCTGTTTTTACAACACCATTCCAGTGAGTAACCAATTCATTAGTTCCTTCAGGTCCCCCTTCTACATAGGGAAGCCACAGAAATGGGGATCGGAGCCCGGTCACTCAGAGGCGAGACCCGCTCCCGAGCCTTGTGAGCCACAGGGACCGTTCCCACCACGCTCCGCAGCTCCACTGCACCAACTCGGGCTCTTGGAGTACAAACACGGGCTAATGGAGCCATTCCAGCCCTGCCCTGCTCTAAAACTCCTGTGCAATGAGCGTGTTTGCCATTCCTGTACGTGAAGTGCATAAAACACACATGCAGGTTAGTTTATGAAGTTCACATCACAACAGGCCATGCACACGTTTGCTAGGAAGCCGAAATGCTGCAGCAAGAAGGATAATGCTGGCATTACCACTAGTTAGCATAACCTGCAGGTGTGGAGAACTGCTAGCTTAGAGCGCTCTCAGAATTTTGAATTATCCACTCAATAGCATCCCACCCCTGGAGCAACACAGAAAAGATTTACAACACATGGCAAATGACTTTTTCCATCATCACTGCAATAATAAGGTATCACCTGCCATCTCTAAAGCTCAGAGCAAAGGTTCCTGATTCTTCAGAATGGTAAAACATTTTCCAGTAATTTTTATAAAGCCTAGGAAGGGTGCTGAGAACACAGAAGCACAGCAGAGCATTCTAGAAGAGCTGGTAAAAGTATGGTGGGTTATAGGTGAAGAAAGGACTGCTAACAGCAAGCACAAATTCCTGCTCAGTTTAACATCTCTGAATAGAGTCTCTAGTGAAACGGACGGGACAGGGAGGTGCTTTTAGACTCTGAGGCTCCAGCAGCGCAGAACAGGCTCAGATTCCGGGCACGCTCACCCTGCTGTTGGGCAGCAACATCTGCATGTCAGCAGCAGCTGCGCTTTTTTCCTTCCTTCTCAGAAAATATCCAGGACAAAGTGCCTCAGGAACCAGCAAGAAGCACTCCCACAGACCTGCCCGTGCTTAAGCACAGCCCTGCACAGCCTGCTTTTACAAAAAGCAAGCACAAGACAGGGCAGTCTGGGTAGTGCTGCCTGCAAATGCCAGAACAGCCTCATCCCTCCACAGAATAGGCCTCTGCTTACAGTACTTCAAGCCAAGGGCAAAGAAACAACTCAGGAATGGATAAGAACTAGATAAGCACAGAAAACACGTTATAAAGGCTGAGAGGGAAGTTACCACTTCACTGTCAGCCTTTAACTCCCGGGAATGAGATGACCATTTAAAAAAGGTGCTTTTATTATTAAAGGGAAAAAAAAAAAAGGTAATTGCAGCATACACCTAGGGGGTTGTTTTTACAATGTATAATTCTAGAAGAAAAAAAGGATTTTTTTTCATGCTTTGGTAAATTATAGTGTACTTGCTGAGGTCCCACAAAATGTCAGCTGAAATTCTGGGCACAAAGTTTAGTGAAATTAAGCATGGTATTCAGCACACATGCTTGAGAATCACTATTTCACCACCACAGGAGAGCAGAGTAAAGATGACTTACCTTTCTGGCATTAGAAGATATTGTGCTTGCCATTAAGCTTTCCAAGTAACTGCTCAAGCTAATGCCTTTGACAGTAATAATTGCTTCTTGAGTTAGCACAGTTCTGTAAGAGAATACAGCAAATTATCAGTTAAACTGCATAGGACTAACATTGTCCCCTATGCCTCCCTTCCAAAAAAAAAAAAAAAAAAAAGGAGGCGTAGGAATTCCTCACTTACTTCTCAGGGTTTTCAGGATGAGGCGTGTAAACCAATCTCTCATTAACAGACACCAAATTTGTGAGAGTAATCTTAAAAAGAAAAGAAAGACCTGAAATCCTTTGGTTTTGCCTTTCATTTGTCTTTTACTAACAGCGCGTCTCAGTAGCACAGCACTCACACACACATGAGAGACAAAGCAGTGTAAATAGAAAGACACAGTCAGTAACAACATCCATGAAGTGTGACGCAACTTCTCCTATCCTAGATCTATTTATCATCAAAGCTCTTATTCATAACAGAGGCACAGCAGCTGCTGGTTTTCATTGCAAGCTGAACCATATCCGATTTATGGCATGCGGTTCAGAGGGGCCACTCAAGGCCAAGACCACCTGGACACTATGCTGAGCGTACAGAAGATTAACACGCAGGAAAGATAAGCTTTTTAAACAAAGACAAAGCACTCCTCTGGACAACTCCATTTGAAGTTTTAAAGTTAAAAGCACCCAGACGATCAAGATATTGCATAATTATCTATATGTTGTGGGGAAAAAAAAAGGTGTTTCAGATTGAACTTTCAATTGTAAGCATCACGGTTAATGTAGAGTAAGTAACTTGATCAAAAGCCAACTTCTTTTTTTTTAATGCATACTCTGAGATACAGCCTTATGTTCAGAACAGAAACATAAATGCTTCGCCCAAAAGTATCTGAAGTTTCCTGTAAGGGCTGGGGAGAGTGCCTTCATACCAACCTGGAGATGGAGAAATGGCCTCCTCCTAACAGAACGAGCAAACACACATTACTTAAAGCTAAGAGATATGAGACATCCCCTCTCCAGAATTAGCTGTCAGAAACTTATTAACCAGAAACTTCACTCACATTAGTTGAGCAAAGCTCCATCTTTTTTTCCACTGGATCTACCACAGAATGTTCCTCAATGTAAGTCAGAGTTCTACTTGTTCCTAAAATCTAGAAGCAAAACAAAAAGTACAAAAGTTAAAAGGGTCAAAATAATAAGTTTCAAGTGCTTAGTGACCCCAAGCAAATACACAGCAATTAACTGATACTGAAACACAGTAATTAGTAACAAGGCTACACAGTGGAAAATGCTATCAGTGATGTAAAATGGCACAGACCAGGCCGAAAGGCGTGTATAGACATACACTTTGAACATATTAAGGCCTACAACATATGACTGCTACAAAGTATTCTGATTACATCTGGTGCAGTATTTCTGGAAATATATTCCCTATAAATTAAGCTTTTATTTTGAATGCAGCCCCGAGCCAGCTGATCACAGCAAACTGCGTCCCACGCACTCGTACCGCTCTCACGATGCTCGGCAGCCCCCACTCCGTGCTGAGCAGCCGGTGACTGTGCAGCCGGCCCCGACTGTCCAGGCTTCTGTCGAGCACATCGACTCCCACCACACATGGATTCATTGGGTTAGGATACTTCCTCATAGCAGCTTTGATCACGGTATCCCACGGGTGCCTGCAACAAGAAGAGACAACATTTATAACTAGGCTGACTTTAAGCGTTCAGGTTCAGCTGTGCAGGTTAGGGGCTCCCAAGAGGCCTTCAGAATTCAGTGATGCTTGGAAAGAGAGCAAGCAAGAACTGATATACACATGGAAAAAAACCCCTTTCGTAAACTAAAGGAAATACCGACAGAAATAAAGACAAGAGGCATCAGTAACAAATGGCTACCAGTGAAATTCCACGAGTGAATTCCGATTAGCTATATGGAAAAAGAAAAATAAAAAGCACACGGTCAGCGTGGCTGAGCCTTGGAACGGGCTGTCCACACGGGCTGCTGAATCTCCAGCTGTCTGAGAGCTCAGCCCAAGAAGCAACCTGATCTAACCTTTGAGTTTGTCCTGCTTTGAGAATGAGGGCAAACTTTGAGCTTAAGTGACCTCCAGAGGCCCACTCCTACATTTCCTACATAAGTCTAACACACCAAATAAAGGAAAAAGGAAGTAGGAAAGGCTAGTGAGCACTTACAGCATAAACAAATATCTATAAATTTCAAAACAAACAAACAAAGCAGATTTTCAGAAGCCATGTCAACCTTAAACCTCGAGGCACATACACAACTGCTCCCCACTAGCGTGACGTACAGTTCTGTCTACTCTTCTCATTGCTACAGAGCAGTTTTTTAAACAAGTTCCAGCCTCAGTGACATCCATGGTAATCTCAAACTGCCGGAACCAGAGCAGTGGAGAACAGGCTGTTCACAGCTTCTTGTGCAGGACTCCATACATCTTGCTTCGAGATACCCACAGCAGCCCTGAATAAATCACGGGCTTGGCCCAACATAGTAATGTGAATTCTTGAACCATGGTATCTGTATTCAGAGTAATTGACACATGGAATGGAATTAAATGTTTGTAAAATACCTTTAAAATATATTTATCTCAAGAAGGCTAAAGTGTGCCAATTTGTACTGAAGTTATACTTAGTGTCCTAAATAAATTTGATTTTCAAGAAAATTATTTTTGTCTTAAATTAGATCATTATAGAAGAGGATAAACAGTACAGCAAAGCAAGAACAAACAGAGGCTTGCAAAAATACATTATTTTCTAATAAGAGCAAAAAGGTCTTTCAGCTTTAGTGGTGCAACCAAGGAAGACAGAGCCCTCCATGATCACTGCATATGGAGAGCGAGAGAACCACTCCTCCCTCCAACTGCCGCTGGATTGAGCTGGATACGACGAGGAAGTTGACTATCTGACCATGCATCATAACCTAAACACCACAATCAACTAAAGGCACACGAGATGACAAGGTCAGATTGCACTTAAGTCTCCTTGAGGACTTAACAAGGGAGCCAGAGACCTAACACTGCCCAGAGAAGCTCCAATGAGGCCTAATATTTATGTCACTTTAATTATGTCAGTGTAAACTTAAAAAGGTACAAAACCACACATTTGGATGTTTTCTAAATGTTTCAGTAGCTATCACTGTACCACTCAGGTTTGGAGATTTTTAAGAAACGAGTCATTGGTGGCATTTTAAAAACTCTACTACTGACCTGGGAAAGCCAAATTAGGTGACAGTTTGGACACAAATCTTCAACCTGACATAAGGGCCCTAAAATAATTGAAAAGTCATGAAGCAGATCAGGAATTTGCAACAACACTTCCATGTGCCAATTCACGCTCCTACTCAGTTTCCTTTCCCTGTCTTGAAACTTCCAGGAGTTGTCCTTCTTCCATCTCCTCTAAGCAGTAAACACTAACTTCATCCCTGCCTCACCCCCTGTTACATACCTGCGTTTGCTGCCCTTGGGTTCCCGGCACGCACCTGCCCTTGCTCCCGACAGTGCCATCCTGCCGTCCTTAGCGGTCCCCGGCTCTCTCCCTGCTTCCAATGGGGACGCAGGTCACACTGGCAGGTCGGCAATGACCCTGCGGCCGCTGCGGCCTCCCCGCCAGCACCCCGAGCCGCGGCCCGCACAGGCACCCGCAGGCACTTCAGCCTGGTGCTGCCCAGGAATAGGAATGTGGAACGGCGGGATCGGGGCAGTGTCCAAGATGTTGAGCGCAGGGAAAGAGGAGTGGGAAGAAAACTTGCTCGGCTGCCACTTAATGGTTTTGCCTGCAGCCACCTCACCTGACAGCCAAGCTGAGAGACTCACTCAGCTCCTCTAAACGGTGTTTTTCGGCAGCGTGGGGGTCCCCTACCGCCCACGCCCGAGCCCGCGCAATGACCCGGCGCGGCCACACGGGGAGGGAGGCCCGGGCGCAGCTCCGTGCCCGGGCGCCGCGGCGGCTCCGCTCCCCGCTGCCCTCGCCGGGCGCAGGCGGGCGGCAGCCCCGCCGGGGGCTCCGCGGCAGCCCCGCCGCCATCGCGCGCAGCGGCGGGCGCCGCGCGGAGGAGCCGCGCAACGGCCCCAACGTCCGCCGCGGGCGCGCCGCGCAACGGCCCTAACGGCCGAGGGAAAGGGAACCGCCGCCGCTCACCCGAACACGTGCTCCGAGCTCCAGATCTTCATGGCCGCCGCCGGCTCCGCGCGCGGCGCCACGAGCCGGCCGGCAAGGACGGGCACGGGCACGGGCAGGGCGGAGCGGAGCGCGGCCCGCCGCACCGGGCGCGCTGCGTCAGGCGCCGCCGCCGCCCGCGGGCGGAGCCGCCGCCCGGCCCGGCCCCGGTCCCGGCCCCGGCCCCGCTGCCGCCCGCCCTAGCGGCCCCCGCCCCGGGTCGGCGGCTCCCTGCTGCCGCGATCAACGCTGAAACGGTTACGCGCCCGTTCTAGGGAGGCTTGAACCTTTGCATACAAAATGCCGTTGCGTTGGCAGAACAATAAGCTCATGAGTAACAGTCCGCTTCCCCATACCTGCGATATGTGGGAGGCTTGACCCCGTTAGTCATCCCGGGGACGAGAGGGAGACGGCTCAAAAAGCTGCCCATCCTCTCAGGCTCTTGAGTAAGAAATTAAAGTTTAATTGAGTTGTTGCTCATAATGGATATCATTGTAACCAAGTAGATAAAAAGATGCTAAGGGTGCACTTATTTTGAAGGAAAACAAATCAATAAGACAGTTCAATGAAGCCTTTGGAGATGGTACCTGTAAAGAAAATACAGGCTTGGAAAAAAATACTAGATTGTTTATTTTCAAGACCCTCCAAAAGAATCTAGGTTCTGTGAATGCATCCCATAGTTCATGATCTAATAAGCTGATGATATTTGGAGCTATTTTAAGTCAAAGGTAGTGTCTTGTGTCTTTTGTGTCTCTGTATACACACAGCCAAAGCGTTTTGTGTATTATTATCAACAAACACAAATTCAAATATATCTTTGATACGCCCACTGCCTTTGCACTTGCTTCCATGACATCTTTAGGACTTGTGGGAACTCTCTGTCAACACATATTCGCTTTTAAATACGGAAAGGTCTAAACTATTGGGGAAAAAAAAAAGAAATAATATTTTTTTTAAAAAGAGAGCCAGTAAACAGGACCCAGGAGAGACCCCAGCTGAGGCGGGGGTTCCCAGATGTGACACAGCCGCAGTTTTCAGCCTGGCCCTGGAGCTTTTCCTGTTTTTCCTGTTCTCGCCCAGCCTCGCCCGAAAACGTCCCGGGCGGCAGCGTCCGGCCAGTGACGTCACTACGCATCGCGTCTGACCCCCGGCGCTGCCAGGACAGCCCTGCCTCTGCAGTGACGTCATCGGTGCCTGGCCGCGTCACTCCCGCCCCGCTACGTCACCTTGACTCAGCAAACCCACCGCCCCGCAGGGCGGGGAGAGAGACGGAGGCGGGAGAGCGGGCGTGGCCTCTTGGAGGGGCGGGGCCACCGAGGGGGCGGGGCCCGCACGGGGTCCTCGGGGCGTAGGGGCAAGGCGCGCGGCGGCGTGATGACGTCAGGCGCCGCGCGGGGGGGCGTGGCGGCGACGGCGGCGCAGGCCGGTGGCGGCGGCCGGCGGCCGGCGGCGGGTGCGGTGGGGCCATGGCGCAGCGGTACCTGCTGCTGGCGCGCGGCGGGCGGCGCCGCGGCCTTCCCGGGCTGCTGCTGCAGCAGCTGCTGGTCTGCGGGCGGGGCCCGCCGCGCGCCCGGCCCTGCCTGGCGCAGGTGAGAGGCCGGCGCAGGCCCCACGGCCGTTGGGCCCTGTCGTTGAGCGGGGGGAGGGGAGTGTTGCCATGGTGACGCGCGAGGCACCCCCTCCTCTACCCCCCCCGCGGCGGTGGCTCCCTCGGAGCGGGGTTGGGGCCTCGGCCGAGGCTCCCGGGTCGGGGCCTCCCCTTCCGGGCGGCTCTGCGGGGCCGTGCGGGGGGGCCAGGCGGCGCCGGGGGGTAAGGCGGGAGGGGGAAGGGGGCTGCTCCCAGCTCCGTGTTGGGACGCTCGGAGCTGCACGCGCCTTGTCCTCGTCACCTCGCGGCGGGTGACAGGAGGCCTGCGCCGCTGGTCGGGAACCGGCAGCTGGGAAGTTTCTGGGTTTCCTTGGGCGAGTTCCTTGATTAGAATGCAGAGCGGTTGTACTTTCCTGCTTATGAAGGTTATTGCTGGGATAGTAGATAATTGTGAGATAAATGTGTTTAAGGACATCTGTAACTTATACTAAGAAAAAAAATAGATGTTTTGGATGACTCTGTGCCAGAGGAAAAAAGAAAATGTATGTTTATCTGCTCAATGCTCCTTTGAAGCATTTTCATCCCTTAATGCAAAAGGGGCTGAAGGGTTGTTTTCCAGTACATGGCCCAATGCAGCCACGTTGCTACCAAAGCATCCTGTGAAACCATATTTTGCTTCTTTCGCTCTTGCTTGAGCAGTAGGTGTGTTACATCAGCTAAGGTTGCCCTGGCATTGCTACTGCCAGCCAAGCTCTTTGCGAGAATCAATGCGATCAGTTCCCATGCTGGTGACTTATATATTAAAAAGAAGAAAAAAAAAAGAAAAAAGAAAACTCCAGACATACAAGCTGTGAGACATTCCCACTGATGCAGTTCTGTGTTTGGATTTGTGGAGTGCCGTGCAGAAAGGATGTGTTTTCCAGATCACGTGTGTTGACTCGGCTAGATCTGTAGGCAGTGTAAAAAGGTAGGCTGACCAGCCTTAGTGAGGTGATCTACAAAACATGCCATAAATTCAGCTGTTCCTTTTTCTTCTAAAATCAATAGTTCTCTTGCATCTCTGCATGTTATCTTGAAAGGCAGCTATGATGTCTTTTTCTCTTAAAACTGAGGATTTTGTAGGAGCAGTTCAGCATAAACCAATTCTGTTAGTTAGGTCTGCCCTGTGGTGGGTTTTGTTGTTGTTGTGTTTTTTTTTTTTTTTTTTTTTTTGGTCTGTTTATCCTGTAGCAGACTAATGACATGAAGGACAGTATCATCGGACATAGCTTTGATTTTTCATCCGTTGCTTCTTTTACTGCCTCCTAGCACTTGAGCTGTATATAGCTATCTTCTTATATATGCATATGTCTGTCTGTCTGTTTTTTTTCAACCGCACCAATCTATCCCACTTCTCCTACAGCCTCTTCCAGGAGCGCATGTGCTCCTTGTCCTTGTTGGATGTTGTGGTTTATTGGAGCTAGTAGCTCTGGGGTGGATGAGGCATTCTCCAGGCTATCTGCACCTGGCATGCTTTACCTGATCAGTAAAATATCCTCTTGAATTTTTAAGTGCCTAGCTTGATTCAAAGACCTACAGTGGGACAAATTAATGGCTTAAAAATTGTTCGTACCTCAGTCTGTAGGAAAAGCAAGCATTGAAGCCCGTTTGGGACATTCCTCTTGTTTCCTCTAGGTGGAACTAGATGGCCCTTCACAAGAAAACCTCATCTGTGTTCTCCTTTAACAAGGTGGGAGGAGAAGCTCCTAGGCAGGAAACTTCAGGAGAGTTAATATTCAACTCTCAATACGCCAGCATTCCTTGGGTGCTCTTAGCATGGTACCTGGTATCCTGCAGGCTTGTTCAACAGGCAAGAATAAGGGGGTTGTCTGCAGCCGTTCTGAGTTGCATGAGCCCCAGATGGATGTTTGCTGTCATGCAGGGGTGCCGTGAGTCATGCGCCCAGGACCATAACTCATCCTGAACCCGGGACCTGCTGCTCTTATCTTTACAGATTCCCTGGCTCTCCAGATAAGTTGATCTTAATCAAAAGGAACAGAAGGAAACTGAGCACTCCCTTGCGGCCAAGAGAGTAGAGGCAGAAATATGAGGGGTTTGATTAGAAAACATTTTCTAAAAAGTGTGGAAAAAGCTCAGGAAGCACATAAACTCTTGCTTTTATTTTCTTGCTTAGATACATGTGCTTTTTCTCTGGAAGAAAGCGAGTTTCTAATCTGTAATGAACTTGTAATTTGCACTGAAGTGTTCTGTTAGAATATTTTTCTTATGTAATATAAAATTTACTTTAAATTACTGTTTCCTTTGTTGCTCTTAAATAGCTGTAATCAACTTGTCTTGCATCAGAGTATGATTTTTTTTTAAGTGAATATCAGCCTGCATAGCGATTTAGGTCTTCCATTTGACACATGGTTTCTTAGCTATATATGAGCACAGTTTGACATACCCCTTTCTCTTGATTTCCAGCAGATCTTTCATAAATAGAAGTAAATCTCTTAATTTTTCCTTTGAGAAAAGTCGCAGTTTTTTCACAAGGTATCCTGTAGGGTAAGCCTAGGAGCAATTAGTCTTTCTCTTTGATCTGTTCTGTCAGTGAATTATGAATAAAATAAACATTTGCTCATTCTGGAAATTATCCATTTGATCTTTTTTTTTTCCCCACGATTTTATTGTTTCGTGTCCATTTTTTGTTGGAATGGGATGGAATGAAAAATTTTACAATGGACTTTGTAATATCTGTCTTGTAGCAGTTCTGGACTTTCAGAGAGCTTGAAGATTTTTGCAGCACCTTTCATTGTTTTTATATATATATTTTTTTCTTTCTTTTTTTTTTTTCTTTCAGCTCCGTGACAAAGTTACCCCTGGCGCTACTACTGACAGAAGTACTGTCTTGGCAAGTGTAATTGCTGCTTGCAGAAGGCTGTTCTGCCAGCCTCCAAAAGGTGACTATAGCTTCACTTGCTGAAGAGAAGCAGCGTGCTGAGAACTGCATTTAAGTACAGTTTAGGTTTATTGTTTCATGGGCAGTCATTTTTTTAGTTAACTAGTCATTAATCTTAAGATGGGACATTGATTTATAGTATTTCTAGGAGCTATTAAAGATGAGTGACTGCAGTTTGCTTCACTTTATGCAGTACAATGAACTAAGTTTGTCTCTGATTTAATGGACAGCTTGATGTTAGGTAATTAAATAAGTCATGATTATTCTTGTTAAGAGTGATAGATTTATTTATGGGAGCCTTGTAGAGCTTTTGAACCAGAAGGCACGAGCAAGACCATTTTTGCAATTTAGATGTTTCTACCTTCTTTCCTGCTGTACACAGTCAGCCTGTGATTACTGAAGTGTAATGCTAGAATTAAAAACTAATAATGAGCTTTCTTTCTCTTTCTTAATAGGATTTGAGAAATATTTTCCCAATGGGAAGAAAGCAAATGGAACTAAAGGTTCAGCTGCAGAAACAAAAGGTACAAAAAACCTGCTTGATTTCAGTTCTTTTCTTAGAATATGCATTCATTAAACTTTCAGCAACATCCTGTGGGCTTGTGAGGTGGGTGGTTTGGGTGTTTTTTTTTTCTTTCTTTTTTTTTGTCATCTTCATTGAAGCTTTACCAGATTAGTTTAAGACAAAAAAAAAACTTTTATAACATTTTTTGCTTTCATATTATATATTATACTTACTTTCCCTTATGTTCCTGTTGGACTGCTGTCCATAATTTCTTTTGTCACAGTAATCATATATTTAGATTATAATCTACAGGTATAGTTCTGAACTTTTCCTAGCACAAACTAAAATACCCTTTCTTGATGTAGTTGGTAACCAGAATTGACATTTTGGATGAGAAATTACCATTTCTGAGTAGCTAGAACCGAACATGTAGCCTGTTGCTTGAAAGAGGAGATAGGGCTCCGTCTGGGAGTGCCACTGCTTCCTTTGAAGAAAGGAGAGAGGAGCAAGAAAAGAAAAAACGGCAGTAGCAGCCATTCTGTCATACCAGAAATCTATATAACTGCTCTTCCAGAGAAAAGGAGAAACGTCAAGCCTGGGAGCTCGTGTGAGAGTAGTAATAGGAAGAGCACTTTCCTTTTGGCTTTGTGTGATAAAATGTAAAATCATGCAGCAATACCCAACAATCCTGAAGGAGCTAGGTTGGGTACTGGAATGAGTGCGTGTTGGTGTTGTGCTCCATCTTGTAGTCTTGGATAAGTGTTGAATGTGCCTTGACACATGACATTGCATTACAATGTGCCATGCAGACCTCCTCGAGAGCTGGGTGAGTAGAGGCTGATGATGATGAAGGTGAACTCCTCAGCCCTAGGAGGCTGATACCATGTTGTGCTTGTCCCTAGCTTGTTAAACAGGGCTCCAACCTTGCATTTCAATGCACCCAGACTTTAGAAGGAGCAGAGCGTGACTCATGGGGTAAATTATGGTGGGAGAAATTACTTAAAGCTTGTAAAATATCATCCACAGATAAATCTTTCACATATCTTGGATTAGCACAGTAGAAATGCAATTTTCATGTAGTCTCCATAACATCCTTCTTTCTCTGTTTGGGTCATTTTTGCTTCTTGGTGTCCAAGTATCATCAGTTACACAGTTAACAGAACACTTGTTTTTAACTGCGGGCTATAGGTGCCTCTGCCAAGTGATTAACTACACCTCTGTTTAAGGAAATGCAGTTCTCCAGGAGACTGCATACTCTTTAAGTATCATAGCACTAAACTCATTTTTTTCAGGTGAGCTCTTCAAAATGAAAATGACTATAAAATAAAAATGAGTGTGAGGTTGGCATAAGATGTAGAAATAATAAAAAAGTATGAAAAGGTGTGAATAATTAAAAAGTAATCATTTATAATCTATTTGTCTCTTGCTAGAAGCAAATCAAGCTAGTGCACGACAGCCTTCTGGGAGTAGCAGTGGAGGAGGTGGCAGCGGTGGAAAAAAAGGTGGCAAGAAAGAAGACACTAACTGGTGGACCAGGTTACAGAAGGTCTTGCCTCTCAAATATCCTTCTTTGTAGCAAATATGTTCTCCCCATGAAATCATTTCCAACTTTTTTGCTATCTAGGGTCGTGTTTGATGATCCTAGATTTTCCTTAAGCCTCCTGTGGTGTGGCAGGCCACCATGTATTTCATGGTAACTATCTCTGAGTGACTCCCAACTCAATTTCGTACTCGGATCTCTTGACCGTCTCTTCAGAGGCATCTTGACCCTTCATTAACTGACAGAGGAACCTTAATAAAATTTTAAGATACAGGAATATGGTTGCTAGGGGTCAGTATTCTTCTAGCAAAGCCTTAAAAGTTTCATATTTTGTCTCAATATGTCATTTTGAAAAATTCTGTTTAACCCACAGTGCAAAATGCTAACATTTCTAACCTTAATGGAATATATGCATAAGTTCTTTATTCTTTTTTTTTCTCCCAATTTCTCTCTGAGCTGGTTAGCTGTAGCATGAGAATTATAGTAGCTGATGCTGCCCATATTTTTTTTTCCCATCCTTCCTATCCTTTTTGTAGATCTTGCATGTAGTTCTGATAGGCAGAGAAAGATGTTTTAAAGCAGAGAAGAAAAGGCTGAACAGAGATAATTGTTGTGCTCCTTTCTCCTAGGGTGACATTCCGTGGGATGTCAAGGAGTTCCGCATGTATGTTGTGGGAAGCTCGTTTTTCTGGACCATGGTTGTATACTACTTCTTCTTCAGGGTCCCTGGGAGAGAAATCACCTGGAAAGACTTTGTCAATAACTACCTTTCTAAAGGAATGGTGAGTAGTCAGAATCAGACTGAAAAATCGATGCGCTGAACATGATACTAGCTTTCCTTACTCTTTTCTACTTTCCTAATTGTGCATAACTTAAGCACTTTTTAAGCCTGTGTTTTGTTTCTTTGTTTTCTTTTGTTTGTTTGTGTGGCACTTTTTTTTTTTTTTTTTTTTTTGGTGGTGGTTTCATTATTTAAACCAGTTCACCGTGGGGTTTGAGTGGCAATGCTTATGGAAAGGTGGAAGTAGAGAATGAGACAGTCCCTTCTGGGTCAGTAAATTGGCATAACTATTGTAAAAGTCTCCTTTATTTGTTTTTACTCTTTTATTTCCTATTTTATCTTTGCGTAGAGGCACTAAGGGAATTGCAATCATTTTTATCATCAGTATCCTATCTCTCTGTATAACTTCGCAGCCCTCTGCAGTTGGAGTAGGTAGGTCAGTGATACTTCCAAGTTCAGAGAACTGAATGTCTTGCACAGGCCCTTTCCACTTCAGGAAGCCACCAGTTCTTTGCTCGTTACCTACATCTCTTTAGCTTCTCCTGTAGCTTTGGAAAACGTGGACTTGCTTCCTCCTTTAGGTTCCTGCATGCTTCCTGCCCTCCTGTTGCTTTCATAAGCTTCTGGGTAGATTGCTTCCTACCTTTCATTATCTTAGGGCTCTATGCAGAGCTGCCGTCTCTGCCTCCCTGCTGCTGCCTGGACCGCTGTCTTGCAGTCCTGTCCTCGCTCGCAGCTGCGTGTATCTTGCCAGGAGAACTTGCTGGTTGTCCTTGTTGTGGAACAGTAAGACTAACTCAGCAGAAAGAGCAGTGTGACTGTTACAGTGAACGAAACCTAAACCTGGGTTGTGGAAAACAATTATGCAAGTGGCTTATTGCACAAAGCCAGGAACAGTCCCTCGGGCCTCCGTAAGAGGTAGTCTGGATATGGAGATAGGTGAAATATGTAGCTGTCAAAAGCTGTGGCTTGCCGTATATGTAGGCAATTATTATTATATATACCCACTCTTTTGCCCTAGCGGTCGTCAGTTAAGGTGACAAAGGCATTAGCACAACCAGGGTTATGCACTCTGCAAAGCTGATTTGGGGGTCTTAACTCATATTTGGCTTCAATTCTACTGGAATTGAAATGGAACCTTTTTTGTGAGCTCAGGGAGCTTTTGCTAACCTGGGTGCATTTTGAACCCAACTTGTAGAGTGTTGCTAGTTCTAAGTTCTTTAGGGATGCTGAAATCAGTTAGTACATGGAAAAAGGAAGAAGAAATGGAAATAAGCTGTCCTGCTTCATATTACTGGCTTTGGCAAACTACATGACTTCTGAAGAAATGCTGTCAAATTTAAGAAGCTACCAATTTGAAGCTTTTTTCCATTTCAAAAAAAAATCTTGAATTTGCAATTGAGCTCTTAATTTTAGTTTACGTGGTGTCTGTTTCCATAACCATTTTTTAAATCTAATTGATTTTATCATGTTTTATGTGGTAGTACAGGAAAGTCTTTTTTCAATAGGAAAACAATTCTAAAAGTCACTCTACCTGTGACTTGATCCGATGGAGGTGAGGGGCAGGGTAGGTGGTATGTGATTCTTTTTTGTTTTTGTTCTAGGTATGGAACTGGCTTAAAAAATATGAAGTCTTCTGTTTCTTCTAATGTCTGATCACATGCCCGATTCCCGCTTTTTGGAATTCGTGGAAGTGAATTGTAATAGAAATTAGTTTGAAACTTTTTGGGGTTACATGTATCTGAAACCATTCAGATTAGAGAGATGGAATTCACTCATCTGTGTTTTTATGAAGAGTAAATGTTGATACCTCACCTACTGGCAAACTTGTAGATTGTGGAGCCATCCTGACCTTCAACATGATTTTTTTTTTTCTTTTCTCTCTGGAAAGCAGAAGAACAGGCTCACACAGGGGGTACCTAGATAAGCTAGCTGTGATGGGAGAGCTCTGTGCTCGAGCATATCACAACTTCTTTTTCTTCCCACAGGTGGACAGGCTTGAAGTGGTAAACAAGCGCTTTGTTCGAGTGGTCTTTGTTCCAGGAAAATCTCCTCACGACTGGGTAAACATTTGTTTTTAATACATGAGGCATTAAAACATCAAAGACGATTCTTTACCTGAAGTTTGATGCAGAAAACTTGGTCTAGGAGCGTTAATAGCCTCGCAATCTGAAGTATTTTAAGTCTTTTGTTATATTATCTAGCATAGTATGTTTGTCATTTTACTGTGTTGATCATGATTTGTCCTGAAGATGTCCAAAAACAATGGCATATTACAAAATCAATGTACAGTTGTAGCTACTAGTTCCTTCCCAGTGCCATAGTCTTACAGGAAATACAGAACATAAATCTTTCTTCTTCTAATGTGTGTATCTGTAACTACTCTTCTTTTCCATCTCCACAAATGTAACAGAGAAAAAAATATAACTGGCTAGGATACTTTTTGATTTTCAAATAACTTTGTTTCCATTTGATTCTATTGCCCTTAAAGCTAAGCTAAGCGTCCAGTTTCTTGGCGGGGGAAGTTAGTGTGTGTTTCAGGGAATTCTCTTTCACAGTAACACAGGGAGAAGGAGATTAAAGTTCTCCAAAGAATACTACTTAGAGGCAAGTAAGTTTTCTCACTTAGAAAATAAATGAAAAAGATTCATGTATGTAGACGTGAAAAGTTGAAAAGTTTATTTTGAATGTAGTGTCTGGTGGTTTCAGTCCTGTTTAATACACAGGGAACACTTTTTTTTTTTTTTTTTCTTCTTCTTCTTCTCTGTCCCTTACTGACTTGCCGAAACAAAGTCTGCAAGTCCTTCCAGGGTAAAGTGAAATTAGCAGCAGTTACTTCATCAGTGGGTTTCAATGAGATTTGTTCCTCAGACTTACTTATATACCTACTCTTTAGCCCACATACCATCAGCTGCTTCAGTTTCTCAATAAGCTGATATTTAGGGCTGTGTTTTTTTTTTTTTTTTTTTTCTTCTCTCTTACTAGAGTAAATGGGGGCAAGTCAGGCAAGTCACTGTGCAAAGAGGAAAATGTTCTTGAAAAAGCCCCACTGTCAGCACTGTTTCAAAGCAGTGTCTCCATCCATTTTTTTCCTAATTTGGAAATAAGTGCATCCTGTGCTTTGGGAAGGTAACTGTTTCTGTAGAGGTAATGTAGCCTTCAGTAGTTACATTTGTCTTTCTTACCTGAAAGGTTGAGATCTTCAGGTGAAACAGCTGTGACTGCTGATTGCTGACTTATTGCTCTGTTGCTGTCACTGCTAGCTCCCTTCTAAATATCTGCTTACCTACTCAACTTCCACTTGTCTCTGGAGAAAATGTCAGGGTTTCAATCTATTTTAAGTGCACAAAAACTGTTAGGCCTATGATTTCTACAGAAGCCATGACAATGCACAGTGTGTTCTGGATGATGGATCTTATATTTATTAGGTGTACCTTATGAGGTAACTTAAGTCTCTAATTGATGTAATTTTTTTTGTGTGTGTGTGTCTGCATCTATCCTGGAAATTGCATGCATATGTGTTACAAGTTAGCTTGTAATAAAGCTGAAGTAAAATGAGGCACTTTATGGTGATCTTTGCTTTCTCTTAGCAGTACGTCTGGTTTAATATCGGTAGTGTGGATACCTTTGAACGGAATCTTGAAACTGTGCAGCAAGATCTGGGCATAGAAGTGGAGAACAGATTACCTGTAGTCTACTCAACAGAAAGCGATGGGTAAGAAGCTGTTTAAAAATAGGAGTCTTGATGAGAAATAGTCTTCCTTCCACTAGGAAACTGAAGCTGTGAGACACGCATACATGTTGTTGTATTACACTAGGTGGCACTGTTATCAGAATACTGAACATTTTGTTTTTATCCTTTAATGTTAATTGTCACAGGACCAATTCAGTACTCTATCTCTGTTTTTTTTTTTTTTTTTTTTTTTTTTAAGTCATGTCTTCTTTAAATATAGCTTTTTATCACATATATCCTTACCTGCACAATTGATCCTTCCCCCAACTGAGTTGTAACAGAGCAGGAATCAACACAGCAGAGCAGTCAAGCTCCAGAGCTGGCACTCTATACGTAGAGTTTGAGTGGACAAAATATAAAGTAGAGCTATAGCCTGTTGACTGAGATCTAGCAGGCACCAGTTCCTGCCCACAAATTCAGCAGAGGTCTGATTACCTGGTCTTGCAAATGGCAAGATATTGGTGATTAAGTAAATCATGCTATCCTGCCTGTTGTCGGGTGCTAGAAGATATGTCATGCTTTTAATCTTTGAAGTAGTTAAGAAAAATACTGATAATTCCTGTTTTATGGCAATTTTGCTACCCAAGTAGGGAATATAATGGTTCCAATATGTGTTTGCATTCTTTGATCTTCTGTACAGAGCAGAGACTACAGAACTTCTCTCCTGCTAGTGCCTGTGAAATAGCTGTGGTCTATCAAGAAATCCAATCATGGATCTAGTAGCTCGTATCACTAACAGTATGTGCTTGGCTGCTGTGTCTCTATTCTCATTCTGGACATTGTGTTTATTTGGATTTTGGGGGAAGGATGGGAAGTCTGATTTACTTTTCTAATTCATTTTACCAAGTTGCTGCCTGTTTGTCTTTGTGGTAGCAAGGAGAAATGATGCCCTTAACTCTAGAGCATCCTGGGACCTAAGATACAGGATTTGTGTTCCCTGCAGACTCTCTCTGCCACATTTCTGTGTTTCTCTCTAAAGAGACATGTTGTCAAGGTCAGTGTATTACCTAACTGGTCAAGTCCCTACTTAAAGAAAGTGTAGTTGAGCAAAAGCTGTGCTTCTGCATAGAGGATGCTCGTCAGCCTCATGATCCACAGCGTAGCCTGGGAAAAGTGTTTCAGCTCCTGTATTCTCTCAGCCTCTCTTTTTACTCATTAGACCATTCTTCCTTGGCCTCGGTCTCTAGCCTTCTCTTCAGTGTCTCTTCTCTGTAGGATTTCTGTTTTATAGGATTTCTAGCTTTGCCCCTGCAACGCTGTGAGAAAGGTAGGAGAGCAGCAGCTATAAGATCTTGATACTGCTTTTCAGTGCCAGATCAGGATCTGCGGAACACTGTGAGGCAGTGAAAGTCACATTTACCCTTTTCAATCTGTAAATCCTTTGCTCCCTTTTGGTAATGCTGCCTCTCTGCATTTTATTTTGCTGACTTGGTGGAACTTCCACTGGGCTGTTCCTTGAAGATTTGAATGAAAAAAAAACCTGTCGTAATAATGAGAACTGTGTTGATACTAGGTTGTGTGTGCTGTAGAGAGCTATACTAGAAGATTGGAGGACAGTCAGGAATGATAAGCAATGGAAGGGAAATCAGAAAGGAAAATACCCTCATGGAAAGGAGATACAGACATTGAAAGAAGAAGAAAGTGTTAAAAGGGGAGCCAGAACTAGGGGAAGAATGATGAGTATAGGGTTTTTTTTGAGAGAGAAATTCCTGCTTGAAAGTGTAGTATATTCCAGGTGTGTTACTTAGTACAACTTATTTGGACAATATAACCACTTCCATAACTAATCTTGTGCATGGGAAGTGACTAGTAGATGGTTACTGGAGAGCTCCTGTTACTAGGTAATACACTCTGCTTCCACAGTCACCACTGTTGCTTGTCGTGCTTGGTTTAAACAGAAAACAAAATCCCAAACTGTTCCTCCTTAAACATCAAATATAAGGAAGTGTTACCTTGGCAGGTTGTTAATTTACATTTCCCAGGATTGGGGGTGGGTGGAGTGCAAAGGAGTTGGAATTCCAACTTTTCTTTTAATTGTATTTATAGCAGACTTTTCAGTTTGACTTATGTAATTAAGACTTGTTTGTTTGTTTCCAGTTTTATTTTTACTATTTTCCAAAGTGAACATCTTGCTAAAATATCATAAATCTACAAGTTTTATTGGTCCTGCATTTATTCAGGGTTGCTTATGGTGAAGCCAACACTTTGCAGACATTATCATATGCAGTAATGAATTTTGAGTAATATACGTGTCTGTGAAATAAAGTTAGTCTCATCAGGACTACTAACTTTGGATCTGTTGGATCTAGTAGCTCATACCACTAATTATAAGCATTTTAATGCCCTTCTCTATCTCATTCTTGATATTTGTTTGGATTTTGGGAGGAAGAATAATGTTGTGTTTTTTTTCTTCTTTGTTTTTGTTTTTCTCCTCAGATCCTTTCTCCTGAGTCTGCTGCCTACGATCCTGATCATTGGCTCTTTGCTGTACACGTTGAGAAGAGGCCCTGCCGGCTTAGGTCGAGCAGGACGGGGAATGGGGGGACTCTTCAGTGTGGGTGAAACCACAGCTAAAGTTCTTAAGGATGAAATAGATGTGAAATTCAAAGACGTAGCTGGCTGTGAGGAGGCCAAGCTAGAGATAATGGAGTTTGTTAACTTCCTGAAAAATCCCAAGCAATATGAGGATCTGGGAGCAAAAATCCCCAAGGTAAGGGAGCAGGGAGTTAACAGGTGAGGACTTGATCATCCTGGTAGCGTTTCTAGATAGTCTGGTAGGCTAAAATGTTACAGCTTGCGCTTTACAGCTTTTCTGCTTTTTTGATCTCTTTGGAATTGGGAAAAAAATGAATAGGCAGTAAGGATCAGCAGTAGATACCTGGTGCTATAGGTTTGTGTGTGCTTCTTCTCAATATGGAATGATACATAGTGTATGTATGTACTATACTGTTGCATACAGCTGTTAGTTGTCTGTCACCTGTGCTGTAGCAAGAGCTGCCTACTCCTGTTCTTTTTTTTTTTTTTTTTTTTTCTCCCTGTGTTTGATCAAAGTAGTTTGAAGTTCCTCTTTCTATAAATCTTAAGTAATTGTGGCCATGTTGTACCTATTTCTTCTCCTCAAACTAGTTTAAATGAGAGCTCAAATTTCAGTTTCCGTTCCTCTGCTTTGTTTCTTTACACAATTCTGTGACTGTAGTGAGGGAAAAGCTGCTGGACTTAATATCATAGCACATACAGGATGATTAAATTGTTGTTGTTCGGAGTTATGTTTTCATGAGGAAATGTACCTGTTTTTCTTGCAGGGGGCCATTCTGACAGGTCCTCCTGGCACTGGGAAGACGCTCCTAGCTAAAGCCACAGCCGGAGAGGCGAACGTACCGTTTATCACAGTCAACGGCTCGGAGTTCCTGGAGATGTTTGTTGGTGTGGGTCCAGCTAGAGTAAGTTTTTGACCTTGCTCTGTTATTTCAGTGCTGCTTGTTGAAAGGTCGTTGTCAAGGCTGGTAGGCAGAAGTTTGGCTATAGCTGAAGTTCTGTCATCTATACAGATTATGTGGCAAGTAATGCTAGAGGTCTGCCTAAATAATCTTAAAGTCCTAAATAGATGGACTTTTTGGAAAAGGAGCCAAAAAGAGTAGTTCAGTATCTGGTTTCGGGCTGTGTGGACCTTTACCTGTGTGCAGGAACTTAACAAAACAGAACTCTCAAGTTTTACTCCAAAGTAAATATGTAACTGGGTTAGAAATATGCAGTCAAATAGACTGTTCCTCTGGGAATGCCTCCTCCTGCTTGAAATCTGTTGTATTTCTTCAAAGAACTTTGCTCTCTTTGTGAGGTCAGACTCTTAAATATAAATAGTTGTCTGGGGCATACAAATATGATTTTGGTTGAAATGAGAGTCCAAGGGTCAGGGATGGAGATATCCATCTCTTTCCCTCTGCTTATGTCGTGCTATTTGCAAACCTTAAAACTACCGCTTAAATTTTTCATGCCTTTAAGAGAATTATTATTTAGTAGTGTTAATTTTGTAAGCCATTAATTTTCACAGTGCATGTTCTTTAATAACTTTTAAAACAAGCTATTTTAAATGACTTTGTTGTAGTATATCCATTTTTCCTTTTTTCAATACAGCTACATTTCAAACAAACTTTGAAAACTATCTTTCACTATCTAGGAAGGGAACATACGTTAATCTAGCTCAAATCTGCTAATTTGAAATACTCCGTATGTTAGACACTATTAAGATTCTATAAGTGGCTGGTAGCACCAGTGGATAACGCTTCTTCACAAGTCCACATCTAGATCCTGTTTCCCATAGCTTGTAACTTGACCAAACTCCAGCCATCTTGTCTTAGACCTTGAAAACTGTACTTTTAAGCTGTCTTGGTTTTCTTGTTTTGGGGGAGAAAGGGCTTTGGTTTGAGAAAAAGAGTTAAGAATTGCTTTGTCGTTTCTACACAGAGTCTTAAGGGAAGAATATCCTGGTTTATTCATGTTTAAAAACAAATTCTGCTGGTGCTAGATGGAAATGCTCTAGTCTCAATTTATGTTTGAAACTTATCAGGGAATGTGTGCAGCTTTTGCTCAGTAAAAGATTGCCGATTTTTTTCAACTAAGCTTTAGAAGCTTTGAAATTTTTTTTTTGTATGTTCAAACTTGTTTGAAGTTGGCAGATAAACTTTCCCAAGATTTCCTTCTTACTATGTTTTCACAGCGGTGTGAGCATGTTCCTACGTTCTTCTCAGTAGCCTAGATCTCCTTTGGTGATCTCTTGAAGGACTTTTCCCCTGGAATAGTAGAGAGTGGGAGACGATGCTTGAACCCAGGTAGTTTGGGGTTTCCTGGGAAGGAGGAAAAAGGAAATGAGGAAAGGGTTAGCTGGAGGCTTAGACCCACAGCTTGAAAGTGGGAGGAACAAATGCTGGTTTAGAAATGCAAATGCAGGAGCTGGTTTGGTGTAAAGACTTGTGAAGACTTGTATTCTTGGGAGTAAAGAAAAAGGAGGGAGCCTGAAACTGTGTAAAGAAATTGACAAAAAGAGCTACAACAGAAGGGAGAGGGCAGGGTCTGAGAGCAGGGAGAGGGCTGGAGAGGCTGATAAGGGAGATGAAAAGATGGGTGCTGACCAAAAAAGGGCTCTTTCTGAAAGCCAGGGCTCTGGAGGTTGTGATTAGGTAGGAAAGGTGGATGGGACTTAAAAGGGTGTGTGAGGTTCAAAGGGCTTTACTGAGGAACAGCAACAAAAGAAACAGATTCGTATCCTCTGGAAAGCTTTGGGTGTCCAGAAGCAGTGCGCATACTGTTAGTTACCAGCTGTCAGCACATGCTCAAAAAGGAGAGTGTCCCCAGCTTCCTCTGCTCACCTGTGTAGATGACAGTCACCCTGTAGTGCCGAGTGACGTCTGATACAAGAGCTGCTGCTTGGACTCAGGATTTCAGCGTCCTGGCTGGTCACTTGTGATGTCTGTAGAATATAACAAGCATGCGTGGAGGGGTTGTTTGCTCGATTTCGTTTGGTTTCACTTCCTATAAGTTTGGGTTATTAATAATACTAAATCAATTGTTCCTAAGCGGGGATAAGCTAGAACTAAAACCATTTATACGGCCTTGGTTCGCACACTTTATGCCCACACATTGTGTTAATTTTCAGTTCTGTTGCTTGGGGAAAATAGCTCAGTGTTTTTTTAAATCTGTTGCTTACAAAGCAAAAGGTAAGAGCTCTGTTTGAGCTTCTGGCACTTTTTCCTGGTTTGTCATGGCCCCTTTATGCCTTATTCATTGTCTCTTACTCCAGCTGTTTCCACAGCAGAATGACTTCCTTTATGCAGCAAAGCTTGCTGCCCCAACAGGCATCCTTCACATCTCGGTTGCCTTTGGAGAAGGCTGCTCTAATTGTGGCTGCAGCACACTGAGAGCAGAGCTCTGAGCTGCGCACTGCTCTCACCCACGTCAAAATTCTTCCGTAATTCTTCATTCCCTGCCCCTTGCTGCTGGCTCGCTCAGGCTCTAGGTCGATCTGCTCACGGAGCTGGGTCAGCAGGCCCCTCTGATACAGGGTGCTCTGCTAGCGCAGGCAGCGCTGGATGCAGCTGATCGCTGCGCTGGGACCACTGCAGGGGGATTTGGTGGATAGCACCTCTGCTTACTGCAACTTAAAAGTCCAAAAACTTGTTCTGGTGCTTGCTGATCTTTCAGGTTGTCTTGCTTTTCCCAAACTTCTCAGGGGAAGTTAATTTAGCTGCAGAATAGATCCTTAGAGGTGAGTTCAGGTTTTCTATCCTGTATGAATGGGAGAGAGGGTGGCTAAGAGTCAGTATTTATGGTAGCGTGTTGTTAAATGAGTGCTTACAATTATGCTTTTTAAGACTTAGCAAGCCTGCTGTGAGAGTTATGTCATTGTCCTAACTGCAGGACAAGCCTGAAGTTTTTTATTTGCTTGAGGAGAATGGTTGTGTAGCAGCATTCCAGTTTTGCTTGTGATGCCACGTGCTAAAGAGCTTCTAAGAGAGAAACCCTGCCAGCATGGTGCTGGCCCCCAGGCATCCACCTTAGTGCATTTTAACTGTGAAATAACTGCAGTGGTGACTTTCATGGCCTGGAGAGGAAGAGCTGCTGGGAGACTTTCAAACACTTGCTGCAAAAAACAGTGGCTGCAGTGATAGTGTTGCTGGTGTTGCTTTCCACACAGGTACCTGCTGTGCACTGGGCAGTGACCGCCTATAAACTCATGTACATTCTGTTCTCTTGTCAAGGTCCGAGACCTGTTCTCTCTTGCTCGTAAAAATGCCCCTTGCATTCTCTTCATCGATGAAATCGATGCGGTGGGAAGGAAGAGAGGAAGGGGCAACTTTGGAGGGCAAAGTGAACAGGAAAACACTCTCAATCAGCTGCTCGTGGAGATGGATGGTAAGTACTTAATTTCTAATTTGCATTATAGTAATACGGGTCTGCTCATATTTTCATAATTTAAGTGTAGACTGAGCTGATAGCTACCTTAATGCAGCTGTAGTTCTGGGTATGAGGAGGAAGTGTACGTGTGCGGCAATGGAGGAACACAACTAATATACTTGTTCAGACTTCTTAATAAGGACTTGGGTTCTAATGTAAATGAAAATGAGCCTGTTTTTGCTTCCTGCAAATGAAGAAAGGTGACTCAGTTTGCTGTAGCCTGATTTTGTCCAAAAAAAAAATAACACAGCTTCTTTGCACAGATTCTTTGTCAAAGTTGAATAGGAATGAAAATCTCTGTGAGAGGGCAGATACATGTACAAAGCCAAAGAAAAGGACACCAGCCTGCTAGCCATGTTCATCTTGCAGTTTCCGGAGCACTTAGTTTATAGTTGTGTTTTTCTGGAGATAAGCTAGGATTTGATACAGTGCTTCATGAAGTAGAGCCCCCCAGGCACTTTTTGCTTGTTATGAAAGCTGAACAGTGCTCTAATAAATAGAAATAGGTCCAACTTTGGGGTTGGTTATTTGAGGTGTCATTTCTGCGGTCCTGTAAGACCTGTCTTCCTGTTTCTGCTTGCTTTTTCTTTGTTTTGTTTTCCTCCTGGGAAATCATATTTACAGACTTTTACTGTGTTTCTTCAACAGGATTTAACACAACCACAAATGTAGTCATATTGGCAGGGACTAATAGGCCAGATATTTTGGATCCTGCTCTAATGAGGCCAGGACGTTTTGACAGACAGATTTACATTGGTAAGTTTATCTGCATCACTATATACTTCTCCATATTTAGAAATCACTGCAATTGTTTACCTGTGTAATTTCTTACATGCACTCAAAAACATGTGCAGAATAAATACTTTCCTTTTAATCTTAAAGGACCCCCAGATATAAAAGGAAGAGCATCTATTTTTAAAGTCCACCTTAGACCTCTCAAGTTAGATGCAGTCTTAAACAAAGACAACCTAGCCAGAAAACTTGCTTCACTGACACCTGGATTTTCTGGTAAGTGATCATTTTATGCCACTGTTCCTCTGCATTAACTATGTTAGCTGTAGGTATTTTATTTCCCTGCTGCTTGTATTATTTCTTGCATCCAGGCTCTTGACTGGCTGTCTTTATATATAAATATTTATATTTTACTTTATTTACTGATGCACCATGAAATTCTTTTCGCCTGTTTTGAGTTAGTGAAGGTCTTATGTTTGTCTCTATCAATGCATGTGACATAGCAAGCAAATCTTTAGCAGAAGCATTCCAGAAATGCCTTTACCTACTGCTACAGAAGACTGGCTTTATTTTTGTAGGGTTTATGCATGCATTCTGTAGTAGGGGGGGGATTTCTATTTCTGGATACTGAAGCTTTTTTATGGAAGATGTACTTGTAACATTTTATTTAATTAGAGATGGATATGAAGATATGAAAACTTTCTGTGATGGTTTGGAATTTAATCCATTTAAAATCCATATCGACAGATAGTTGAACCCTCAGTTGTCTTATGGGTTACACAAATGATCTTTGTGTAAAGACCTGATAGTCTTCATCTCTAGCAGCTGCAGTGTGCCTTTTTTTTGCCCCCCTTTGAACTAAGTTATCTCTGCAGCAGTACTGCAAATAATGTACTTATGTTTCTAGAGGGTATCCTTTCCCAGCAAGACCTGAGCTATATTGGATCCATAAGCAGGAAACTTGGCCTGCTAACTCTATACTAGTCTAAGCATAGTCTGCAGAAAAAATGCAGAAGTTAGAACATGCTGTTCTAGTACTTCACTGGTAATAAACTTAAAATATGCATTAAGGAATTACAGTATATGTAATTGTTTCAGAGAGCATTACTTTAAATCTTTAGGCTCTGTGAGAATCTGTAGAAATCCAATATTAGATTTTCTCAGTGCTAGACCATGAGATAAAATTGTTGAAAATAAGCAACTCTCTGCTGCCTGTCTTTAGGTGCCGATATTGCTAATGTCTGTAACGAAGCTGCTTTAATTGCTGCCAGGCATCTCTCGGATGCTATAAACCAAAAGCATTTTGAGCAAGCGATTGAAAGAGTTATTGGAGGTAGGTTAATTGAGTAAGTCGCTCCTCAGCTTTTTGTTCGTTTGTTTTTGCTTTGATGTATTCTAGTTAAGGGCGGCTTTTTGGATACCTTTAGTTTGGCTTGGGCTTGCTGGCTCTCTCTGCACGAGATTTCAGTGGAGAAAGGTTTGTCTGTAACTATTAACTGAATTTTATTCTTTAAAGGTTTGGAAAAAAAAACTCAAGTACTGCAACCAGAGGAGAAGAAGACTGTAGCGTACCACGAGGCAGGGCACGCAGTAGCAGGATGGTTTTTGGAACATGCTGACCCACTCCTAAAGGTGAGGGAAATCAACTGGAATAAGGAGTTGCTGTATAGTACGGGTCGTGTTTTCTTCTGTTGCTGTTTTGTTTTTTCTTGATGTTAGGAAGGTATTAAAATGAACAATCCCACAAGAGAGAGTGTGTAGCGTAGTGGGCACTACTAGTGTACAGTCAATGCACTACCCTGGTTCACCTCTCACAGCTTTGCTGTGACTCTGCTGCCTCCAGGGTGATGGGGGCTCATAGTGCAAAAGACCCGGAGAAGTGAAAGGGACTGAGTCTTCTCATGAGGCTGCCTGCCTTGATATCTGCTTTTTCTCCAAGGCTTTCAGACCTAAGGTTTAAAAAACTGTATGAAAGGTTGCTCAGGTAAATGCATCTTCGGGAATATCGCTGTAAAAATATTCATCTAGAGACTAAAATGTTGATTTGAGTCTTGAATAAAAAGCTTGACAAATTGTAGGTCAAAAATGCCCCCATCTTCTGAATTTGCTTTAATTATCAGTTAAGTGTGTTCTTAATCTTGTCTGGTTTAAAAGACAAAACTTACACTTAAACAATTTATTGTTGGAAACAGAGGAGTTAATAAGCACGGAGGTTTCTGGCTATGCTGTGATTCCGAGTACCAGAGGTGCAGCAATGTTATGTCTGCTACAGAATCCTTTAAACCCAGTATGTAATTTGAAAAGACTTCTAGATTCCCATGAACAGATTCAAAATGTCAGGGCATCCTTTCGAATGGAAAAGGTGTTCCAATGGTCTCGCTGCTGGAATACCTTGCTTTCCAGGTATTCTAGGAGTTTGGACCCTGTTTCAAGCTCGCTAGGGCTTTTAGGGGTAAGTCACAATGAAGCCAAAACTGTAAATAGAAATAATGTCTAGTTCAAGGATTGCCATGGTGGGGATTGTGATGTTTAAAAGCTAATAGCCGAAGAATGCTTTAGAGCAAATCCTCACCTTCTGTGAATTCTCCCTGTAGGTATCTATTATACCACGTGGTAAAGGCCTGGGCTATGCTCAGTATTTACCCAAGGAGCAATATCTTTATACCAAAGAGCAGCTGCTTGACAGGATGTGCATGACCCTGGGAGGACGCGTGTCCGAGCAGATCTTCTTTGGGAAAATTACAACAGGAGCCCAAGATGACTTGAAGAAGGTGACCCAGAGTGCATATGCTCAGGTACGTGCTCATCTTCTTAGCTGGCACTGCAGTTTCCAAAGGATGTGGTTTAATCATGTGTGCCTCTCAAAGGCCCGCTTTAGTAAAAGATGACATGACTAAACGTGCAGCTGTAGTACAGAGATGATGATGATTCGTGTATTTTTATCATACAGTCATATAATAGAAATCAGAATTGTAACAGATTGCATTGGGCTTTGATTAGTCTCTTACATCCCTACAGGAACATGTATCCTCCAGTTGCATTCAAATTTGTGGCAACTGTGTACCCTAAAAATTTTATTTAGGATGCAGGTTTGGTTCTGTGATTTTTCTTTTACTCTTGTCCAGTTTAAAGAGCTGCTTTGGATTCACATGTGTAATTAAACCCAGAAAACCTTGTTTATAAGCAGTTTGCTGACAACTGAATGCTGGTGAGATTAAGACACTAGTTAGTACCACATCAACTAGTACAGATGAGTAATCTGAAATCTTATCAATAAAATTACTCCTCTATGTGTAACTCTATGCCTAAACATTCATTTCATTTCTTATACCAATATTGCTTTAGAATACATTTCTGCTGTACAACTCCGCACATACACACGCCCCCACCCCATACCTGCCTTATGACTTCCTATACACTTCTTGTTGCTGCCTTTCTGAAAGCTAAATGTGTGAGGAAATTTACTGATGATTTTTCTGCCTTTCCGTCATTCTTGTTCAATTTTAAATAAAAACGTTTAGAAAACATTTTTTTTTCCTCCACAATAAAAACATTGTTTCCAGTGAGAGTTGGGGGTTTAAGGAAAAGTTTCTCTTTGTTATGATGCAGGTTCAGGTACTTGGCTCTAGTGAGGTGATCCTCCTGGATGCTCAGTATATTGTCATGCCTATTTCCATCCTGGAGAAGTGCCACTTTAGTCATCATTAAACTGGTAGTGGCCATGGAGAGAACATGTAAATGAGTTCTAAATAGTCATGTGAATTTTTCTGCCTCTGCTGTGATAAAATGCAGCTTTTGAAACCTTTTGAATTGGATTAACTTATCTGTTTCTGGCAAAGGAAAACAGTTGTACTACTTAGCGAAGGCTTGTGTATTTTTTGATGCTTAAATAAAGCATTGAGTACATCACAAGAATAACCACTTTAACATGGTGGCATTTGAGTACTTCAGTCTTTAGTTTTTTTTTTTTTTTTTTTTTTTTTTTTGTTATTTCCACTTTGGTAGCCTGTAGTTTTTCAGGAAAGATGGATTTTAGAGAAATTATACTTCCTTTTAGTAAACCCTAAAATCTTTATAATGATTCTTGCTGTTTCCCCGCAGATTGTTCAGTTTGGTATGAATGACAAAGTAGGGCAGATCTCCTTTGATCTGCCCCGTCAAGGAGACATGGTGCTGGAGAAACCCTACAGCGAGGCAACTGCCAGGCTGATAGACGAAGAGGTGCGCACGCTCATTAACACGGCCTACGAGAGGACGCTGGCTCTGCTGCGCGAGAAGAAGGAGGACGTGGAGAAGGTGAGCGCCAGGGTATTTTAGCCACCCAGCTCCAGCTGGTGAACCAGATCAGAAAGTGGGATGTGAAGTGTGGCACACCGACCAAGCTCCCTTGTTCAAGACGGGCACGCCTACATGTATGCACATGTGTAATGGCAGCCGTGGCCCAAGGGGGAGATGCTCTGGCAAATCTTGTAAGCAGGATTTTAAAAATGGTGCTTTTGGTAGTGCATGTGGGGGAAAAAATCACTTAAGTGAGTTCTGAGCAACCTGTTTCTTCCATGAAAACCTAATCTGTTCCGAGCTGGCTAAACCCTTTCTAAGAAAGAGACAAGATGATGTATTTTGTGTGCTGTAACTTGCTGCTCTTCCAGGTGGCTCTACGGCTACTGGAGAAAGAAGTGCTCGACAAGAGTGACATGGTAGACCTGCTCGGCCCGAGACCCTTTGCAGAAAAGTCTACTTATGAAGAATTTGTTGAAGGTACGGGAAGCCTGGAGGAGGATACTTCACTGCCAGAAGGCCTTAAAGACTGGAACAAAGATCGTGAGAAAGAGAAGGAGGAGACAATAGACGAGCAGGTCGCCAGGCACATCAGAGGGGTGCCCTTTTAGCATGGAGCATGTGGTCATGTTGACTTGCAGTCTGGAACTCGCCTAGCGTGTACCTCCAAAACAAAAAAGATATTTATTCAACCAAACTGTATTAGGAATGGGTGGAAGAGTGATGTCAGACAAGGATGTTCTGCTCCCACTTCATGTGTGTGATCATCAGCTCACTGGTAAAGGAGGATCGTCTTTTGTTTGTCAACTGAAGGCACACATTGGATTTGAGCTGCCGTGCAATGCCAGAACTGAACCTCTCAAACTTGGAAATAGTTCAGATTCATGCATAAAATTAGTGGCACTGGTCTCTTTTTTAATAAGCAATCTAATAAAAATTAAAGTTCTGTGATTATTGATCTAAAGCAAAACTGTATGTGACATGTTCCAAAGAGGGGGGAAAAAAAATCATACAAAACGCATTGTTGAATGCTTAGCCAAAAGTCTGGTCTAAATGAAAAAGTACTAGCTTTGCAGAAATACCAGCTCTTTCATCTGACCTAACCTGCCCCTTCATTTTGGTTTTTAAAAGTCTGTTTACAAAGAGCTGCCATGTAAGTTGGTAATGAAATTGGATACCCACTTAAATATCTTAAAATATAGTCATGGTTCTGTGTCTTAAATTAAGTATGAAAATCAATTTGGCTCCTGCAGTTTTAGTAGTCAGTTTTTTTACAGAGTTCTGTAAAATATTGAACATACAAATGTGTTGTGTAAATACAGTTTGAGTCAATAAAATCAGTACTTTTCTGAATGATGTTTGCTGATTTCTTGGCACAGTTTTATTCATAAATACCAAAACTGGTAGCTAAATATAAGGGTGTCAGATCTGCTTAGAGCAGTCCACTTGTGTGTGTCCGCTGTGCATGTGGGGAATCCTGTTCAGAAGGTATGTGACAGGCTTCCCATGCTGGAGGGAGGGAACAGAGTTTGGAGGATGTTCTTTCAGGAGATGGGGGAGAGGAGGAGAAGGAAGGTGGGGGGGAAACTAGAAAGCCTCTCTGGTGGACAAGAAATCCTTTAATGGTATGTTCTTGAGGGCAGGATAAGGGAATAATTGGCAATTGATTCGAGCTTTATGTTTTGACAGGCTGGAAGGCAGGAGGAGGGCAGTGGAGAAGAAAAGATTCTCTGATGGGTCAGGCATAAGCTCTTTATTGCTCCAGTCAGTTGAAACACAGTGTTTATGGAAAGGGCTTTTGCTGCTGCCGTCTGCGCTGTTGCCTGGTGCGCAGCACAGGGGGAGGAGGCAGAAGGTGGCAGTGTGGGGCACGCTGACTGCGCTGCTTTAGGTACCCATCAGCAGCTCTGGGTGCTCTTCTTAGCCACGTCTTAGTAGAATGAGCAATGAACGAGAAAACATCCTCAATAAAACTGGACTTCAAAGTCCATGTTGTTGGAAGCAAAGTTGAGCATGAATGAATTACTGCAATTTGTAAAAACAAAAACCTTAAACCTGACACAGCTGGAGAAGTAATGATGGATGTCTTTAGCTGCGCTCTATTTCCCACATAATCTGCAGTAATGCCTGCAGTTTGCTCTGTTTCTTGTTCAGAATAGGCAAGTTTCAGGCACTGCTGAGGACTGAATACGTGTTTCTGTGATTCTGTGAAAATACTTATGTCCTAAAGGCCAGGGCTCTAACTTTTTTGGGGGCAAGGGACAGGGAGGGAGCAGGTGGCTGGGACACCCCTAACTGTGCTCTTTGCAGTGGCACCACTTGCTGCTGCCTCCCCTCTCCAGGGAGTCTTCTCTCCCCATCCCTGGCTGCTGGGTTGTAAATTCCACCTTTGCTAACAACATAGCAGCTAAATAAGCTTCTGATGACACAGAGGAGGTGCAAGTCTTAGTCCTTGGTTTAGAGCATCAACTTGCTCAAGCTGCTGTCAGTAAATTCTAGTACGTATGTAGAATCACAGAATGCTTAAGGATGGAAGGGACCTCTAGAGATTGTCTAGTCCTACCCCCCTCTTCCAGCAGGGACACCCAGAGCACATGGCACAGGGTGGCATCCAGGCAGGTTTTGAAGATCTCCAGAGAAGGAGACTCCACAACCTCCCTGTGCAGCCTGTTCCAGGGCTCTGTCACCCTCACTGTTAAGAAATTTTTCCTTAAGTTTCTGTGGAACTTTTGATGCTTCGGTTTCCGGCCATTTCCTCTAGTTCGGGGCTATCAGCTACTCCTCCCAGTTTGGTATCATCAGCAAACTTGCTGAGGGAGCACTCTGTGCCTTAATCCAGGTCATTGATGAATAAATTGAACAGGACTGGACCAAGGACTGACCCCTGGGGGACCCTGCTAGCTACAGGCCTCCAACTAGACTCTGCACCATTGATCACCACCCTCTGAGCTCTGCCATCCAGACAGTTCCTAATCCACCTCAATGTGCACTCATCTGTCCCACACTTCCCAGAGCTTGCCCAGGAGGATGTTGTGAGGGACGGTGTCAAAAGCCTTGGTGAAGTTGAGATAGACGACATCCACCGCTCTCCCCTCGTCTATCCAGCTGGTCATTCCATCATAGGCGGCTATGAGGTTAGTCAAGGATGATTTCCCCCTGGTGAATCCATGCTGACTACTCTTGAGAACCTTCTAGTCCTCCACATGTCAGGAGACAACAGCCAGGATGAGTGGTTCCATCACTTTTCCAGGGACAGAGGTGAGGCTGACTGGCCTGTAGTTGCCCGGGTCCTCCTTCCTGCCGTTTTTGAAGATTGGCGTGACATTGGCTTTCTTCCAGTCTCCGGCATCTCCCTCGTTCTCCAGGACCTTTCGAAGATGATGGGAGAGCGGCCTCGCAATAACATCCACCAGCTCCTGCAACACTCTTGGGTGCATCCCATCAAGGCCCATGGATTTGTGGATGTCAAGTTTCCCTAAGTGCTCTCTGACCCAATCTTCCTCTACCCAGGCACCTTCTCTGGTTTCTAGGGCCTGGGATCCCAGAGGGCTGCCCTTGGTAAACACTGAAGGAAAGAAGGCATTCAGTAACTCTGCTTTTTCTCTGTCTTTCATAATCAGGGCACCCACCCCGTTCACCAGCAGACCCATGTTTTTGCCTAATCTTCCTTTTGCCATTGATATATTTGAAAAAGCTCTTGTTATTTTTGACATCCCCGGCCAGATTTAATTCCATTTGTGCCTTAGCTTTCCTTGTAGCATCCCTGCACTCCCTGACAACATTCCTATATTCCTCCCAAGGAGCCTGTCCTTTTTTTCTACTCTATGTATACTGCCTTTTTCTGCATTTTAACAGCAGCTCCTTGCTCATCCACTCAACCAGCTCACGGTTGCTGCAGCCAAGGCTACCCCGCACTGTCCCATCACCAAGTCTCTCTCTATTTGTTAGTACAAGGTGCAGTAGCCTACTTCTCCTCATTGGCTCCTCCACAATCTGTGTTAAAAAGTTATCATCAATGCTCTGCAGAAACCTACAGGAATGTTTGTGCCTGGCTGTGTTGTCCTTCTAGTCGATGTCAGGGTGATTGAAGTTTCGCATGAGAACCAAGGCCTGAGACCATGAAGCTACTTCCAGCTGTCTGTAGAAGGCCTCATCAACTTCCTCATCCTCATCAAGTGGCCTGTAGTAAATGCCTACCGCAGTGTCTCCCACATGAGCCTGCCTTCTAATCCTTTCATTCCAGTTGCTCTCCAACATAAAGAGCAATTCCACCACCTTGCCTTCCCAGCCTGTCCTTCCTAAAAAGCACATAGCCTTCCATAACAGTGCTCTAGTCGTGTGAGCTGTCCTGACATGTCTCTTGCCAACGAGACCATGATGCTGGGGCCGCACACAGATCTCAAGTTCGTCCTGCTTATTTCTCATGCTTCGCACATTGGTGTACAGGTATTTCCGGGAAGTAATTGAGCCTACAGGTTTCCCGGGAGGGGTGAAAGAGACCCTCCCTTGGTAATCATCTCCTATACTCACTTCTCCACTACCATACTCCTGTTGGACACCTTCTGGCTTTGGCTGCATGCCAATGATCGCCCTGTCCATGTAACCTTCCCCATTCCCCTTCTTGCTTACTTTAAAGCCCTCCTAACCAGGTTGGCTAGACTTTTGGCAAAGACATGCATGCCCCTCTTGCTCAAGTGGTTCTCATTGTTCCCCACTAGCTAGTGATCCTCAAACAGCGTCCCATGGTCATAGAAACCAAAACCCTGTTGCGAAGACCAGCAGTGCAGTCAGTTGTTAACCTGTAATATTCGTCTTTTCCTCCTCATACCCATTCACCTCATTGGCAGGATAGAGGAGAACACAACCTGGGCACCCAGACCTTTGACTGCAGTCCCTAGGGCTCTGAAATCTTGTCTGATGTTACTCATTTTCCCCATGGCATTGTTAGTGCCCACATGAAACAGTAACAAGGGCTAATAGTCAGATGCTTGGGCAAGCCTTGGCAGTCTCTCCGTGACATCTCTTATTCAAGCCCATGGAAGGCAACAGACTTCTCTGGACAAGGGGTCAGGTCTACAGAGTGGTGCCTCCATGCCCTGCAGCAGGGAGTCACCCATGACAATCACACTCTGCTTCTTCCGGGTGCTCCTTTTCCTCTTACTGGAGGAGTAAATCCTCACTTTTTGTTGTGTCAAAAGGGGGCAGAACTTGACTGAGCGGGGATTTTGGAATGAAGATGACAGTTGTGCTGCTGTTCACCTTCTTCCACCCCTGCACGTTTAAGACTTCAGAAGGTTTAACCTAGATCAACTGAGCACAAGTACGTGGCTGCAGCTGCCAACAAGGTCAGACTATTCCTGGCTGTGAGCAGGTAGAGCAGCCACTTCAGCCACCAGGCACCTGCTTCCCTGCCCTCATCTCTGCTGGAAGAGGAAGGGAGTGAGGCTGGCAGGGACCCTCTTCCCAGCCTGGCACTGCTCTGTGGAGGCGACCCCCTTCCCTCAACATCTGCAACCACGAGAGAAGCAGCAGCAGAACAGGGGCTCCGGGGGCACAGCGGGAGGTGTTGCCACGTGCGGAGGGCTCAGGTGCAGGTCTTGCCCCAAAACCAGGGTGTTTGCCCATCAAGTTATAGCCATATATCCTGAAAAAACACTCCCCAGTCCTTCTCGATGCTTGTTTTCAAGTGATTAGCGGGACAGGCTGCTGGTTGGTCCATCACGTGAGCCTTGCGGAGGGGCCTGCGTCCAAGGCCCAGCTGGGCTCCTCTCTGTTCCTCTGTGGCTGGGCATAGTGTGAGCTGGACGAGGCAGTGGAGGTGGGACGGGTGCAGAAAGGAGTGTTGCCAGGAACCAGGATGTCACAAAAGAGCTCCTGGCTCCATGCTTGAGTGAGGCAACTGCAAGAGGCTGAGGATGAGTGGCAGCTGGCTGAAGAGGAAGGGGCTGCCTTGCTTCATTCGTGGTCACGCTCCCCGTGGCGTGCGTGAACCCTTGCTGCCTGCATGTAAAGGTGTCGCTCAAGTGGCTTTGCTTCATGTCAGCTGGAAAACATCCCAGTTTTCCTCTCTTCAGGAGGTGTTTGGGCTGCTTTCTCCAAAGCCACTCAGTTTGTTAAATGCAGTCTAGAAATTCCCATCCACTGTACCTCCCACATGCACTCTCATTTGTGTGCTTGCTCAAAGTTGTCTCCAAGGCCATCCCCATGTTGGGGCTCCACAGCCTCAACAGCTCTAGTCTGGATTTTGGGGTGCAACCAGCAATACAGAGCCTGACTGGCCACAAGAATAAATACTCCATTTGGGAAATTCCTAAATAACTGGTGTTTTGGTATCTAGCTAATAATAGAAGCATTTATGGACCCAGCTGTTACACATGTAAAACAAAAATATATGGCTTTTTTTTTTCTGTATCAAACTGTGCATGCAGGTTTACAAACTGCAAGCTAGTTGGTGTTGTCTCATTGAGGGGAAAAAAAAAGCTATGCTGGAGCTTTCCATGAAAAAAAATCTGTGTAGTAGGGGCTTCTTCAGCAGGCATAGCTCCCTCTTGATGCTAATGGCCTGCAGTTCATAAAGCCGCCAGCTAAACTTGTTATTTTTTCCCAATTATTTTGCTTCGTAATGCTGCATTTAGAGTTGGAGCATATTCTCTGGTTGTGCTAAATACCACCCACCTAGGGCAGCCCACCTGCATAAAGCAGGCTCGGGAGGGCATGCTGTTGTCGCCGGTGCCTGTCAGATGCAGCGGTGCTGCCTGCGCACAGCCCGGCGTGCCTGTTGTGCTGCCCCGGCGCCATGCTCAGCAGCTTTCAGCCTCTGCACCCGTCCTTGCAGCTGCACAGCCCGACTGGAAGCGAATAGTTCCACTGCTGCCCAGAGCACAGCTGCGCAGCCCACGCCAGCTCACATGATTCCTCAGCTGCTTGGCTCGTCCTCCTGATCAGGTGCTGGCCCGTTCGGAGCTCCAGGTGAGCAATGTGGCTCTCATTAGGAGCAACAGATCTTTGGAGGTTACCTCAGTCTGTTTGTAAGGTGCCTTTTAAGTATGCTTAAGAGCCATTTTAGAATCAGAGATGAAGGGGAGCAAAGAGGTCCTGAAACATTTAAAGTTTGGATTTCCGGAGGGTTTTGCTCTCTGTTTGTTTTGTTGCCTGGAAACTGAGCTAAACAGGGCTCCACACAGACAGCAAGTTCCAGGCTCTCCAGCTGAGAGGAGCTGCTCCAGGGGCACCAGCAGCTGCACAGAGCATGCACAGGGCATGAGCCCCCAGCAGCGCCTTGGCAGTTTACAGACAAACCCTTCTGGTTTAGCTGCAGTGTCAGCAGACAAACCCTCATCCAGCTTTCATTTCACTGACTCTTTTGAAAATCATGGATAGGTGCTCCTTTTGTTATTAATTTTCTTCATATTATCCTCCATTTCCCTTGTGATTTCAATACCCCTGGAAAGCAAGGCATCCGCAGGGGTATTGAACAACCTGTGCCTCATCTGCGGCTGTGCTCTGCAGAGCAGCTACAAGCGCTACGAGCAGCGGAGTTGCCATCAGAAGCGCCAGAGCTGCAACAGTCCCTGGTGGCTACCAGGACGGGACCAGCAAGACACAGGGGTGTCAGTTCAAACAGCAAGGGTCCCTAAAAAATGCACTGCAAGGTGACAGTTTGAATTTATATAATCTGAGATTACTCCGCAGCACGTGACAAAGTTGCATAGTAGAAATCCTAAAAACACGGGCCTCTAGCTCCTTGGATATTTACCCAGCATGGCATCCCCAGAACACTTGTGCTTGACAGGATGCTGATCTTTATTTTGTTTTGCTACTAGAGTACTGAAGTTAAACATCATTGTTAGCCTTTACTGTGTAGAATAGTTAAATCTTTTCCTTTTTATTATGAATAAATTTCATTCCTGCCAGTTCAGTGTTGTACACTCAATACAGAATGACTACTTCAAACCCGCAAGTTTTTCTTATTCATAACTGATGAAAATAGTGCAGCTCTGTTTTGCAGATTTTCATGCCTGTTTTACTTCTTGTACAACATTATGGAAGACAAATTCTGCTTGGAACAGCAAGAAAAAAAATCCTAAAATGGCAATCTCTATGTTCAGATGCGTAGGCCGCAGTATTACCCGAATGCCTTACATTTGTCCCATGGCTAGAAATGGCCTGATTTCCAGAAGGGTTCAACTTTCCCGCTTCCCAGTGATCCCAATGAACTCTGAAAAGCACCTCTAACATCTGAGGCTCCTGCTCATTTTCTTCTTTCTTTGAAACTTTATACAGATTTATAAGCCAAATTATTAGAAATCCAGATTTGAGAATTTGGCCTGGGGAAAAAAAAAATCTTTTTGTAATTTCTTTATTCATTGATTTCTTCTTCCTCGTCTTCAAACATTTCCTCCCCATCATTTGCTGTAGCTTCCTGGTACTGCTGGTACTCTGAAACCAGATCATTCATGTTGCTTTCTGCCTCTGTAAACTCCATTTCATCCATCCCTTCTCCTGTGAACCAGTGCAGGAAGGCCTTTCTCCTGAACATGGCGGAAAACTGCTCGGAAATCCTTTTGAAGAGCTCCTGAATAGCGGTGCTGTTGCCAATGAACGTGGATGCCATCTTGAGCCCGCGGGGGGGTATGTCGCACACGGCCACCTTGACGTTGTTCGGGATCCACTCCACGAAGTAGCTGCTGTTCTTGTTCTGGATGGCCAGCATCTGCTCATCAACCTCCTTCATGGACATGGGACCACGGAAGACCGTAGCCACGGTCAAGTATCGCCCGTGCCTCGGGTCACAGGCTGCCATCATGTTTTTGGCATCGAACATCTGCTGGGTGAGCTCGGGAACAGTGAGCGCCCGGTACTGCTGGCTGCCTCGGGCGGTCAAGGGAGCGAAGCCGGGCATGAAGAAGTGAAGGCGTGGGAACGGCACCATATTCACTGCCAGCTTCCGCAGGTCGGCATTTAGCTGGCCTGGAAAACGCAGCGACGTAGTCACTCCACTCATGGTGGCGGAAACCAGGTGGTTTAGGTCTCCGTATGTGGGAGTGGTGAGCTTTAGGGTGCGGAAGCAAATATCATACAGAGCTTCATTGTCAATGCAGTAGGTTTCGTCGGTATTTTCAACCAGTTGGTGGACTGAGAGGGTAGCATTATAAGGCTCCACCACTGTATCTGACACCTTAGGAGAGGGCATGACACTGAACGTATTCATGATCCTGTCAGGATACTCCTCCCGGATTTTGCTGATGAGGAGGGTTCCCATGCCAGACCCCGTCCCTCCTCCCAGCGAGTGAGTGAGCTGAAATCCTTGCAGGCAATCGCAGTGTTCACACTCTTTTCTTACTACATCAAGTACAGAATCGACCAGCTCTGCTCCTTCTGTATAGTGTCCTTTGGCCCAGTTATTTCCTGCACCAGTTTGTCCTAACACAAGAGGCACAAAAAAATATACAAAGTTATTGTTGGAGTATGGTACTTGAATACATCCTGGATGCAGATCACATTGATAATAAAAGCTACAGTAAATCTTTCAGATAGTTGTACTTTTCAGTTTTGCCCGCAAATATCTTTGGAAAAGTCAGCATGAACATTTTATATGGTCTTTTGCTTCAAATCCCTGCTAGTTTTCACATGTGTCTTTTTGGTTGAGTAGTTTTTAGGTATCGAACTTTCTATAAATACCTCAAGTCATCGTTTGAAAAGCCTCCACATTCCCAATCCTGCTTATTCCATAAAACACAAGGAGAGTGTTTACATTTAAATGCTTTCTGTTTATAAGAAATGGGAGATAAACAAAGCTAAATCACAGCTACATTTCTAAATGAGGGGTTCTTGGACTGTTCCTGCGAGTTGCTGCTTTTTCACAGGAGCCATCGGTGTTGTTCAAGGATGAGGCTGGGCTTAAGAAATGTTATTTCATTTGCCTGAATCAAAATACAGATCAAAAGAAACTTCCCTAGGAAGCTGCCATTATTCAGAATGTGCAAAGCAACTTGCTAAATGGAAGGGCTCATTAAACATTAGTAATTCATTTTCTCCCCATGGCTTCCATTTTCCTTTTATGAGCCCTGCATAATCCACTCAATATTTTACGATGGACGGTCTTGCTATGTCACCATTTCATTATTACTTGGAAAATAAAATGATTAAAAGGGAACACAGGAACCCCTGTTGCTTACAGTGTCTGCTGCTTAAAGACACTGTGTCCGTGAGCTCAGCAAGCTGAGCCAAGAGGCACTTTCATGAGCAATACTTAGTTCAATCCGATGTACTTGAGTTTCACTGCACGGGAACTTGGTTTCCATACGTTGCACTTGCTTTGGTACTGCATTGTTCTATATGGTGCTCTGCTTGCCTCTCTTGAGAGCCTGCGAGGCTCAGCATTTCCTGACCAGCTGGACAAAGTACAAAATAAAATCTTTCCAAAACTAAACAGGATCAAAATCACCTGATGTGCACTTGAAGAGATCACCTGCTACAAACAGGGCAGCACATCACTCTGCCTACCAAGCCTCTGGAAGTAAACAGAAAGTTATCAACTAAACCTCTAGGTGGAAAATGAAAGCGTGTACACAAAAATAGGGACTTACAGCAGATCTTACTAACCCTGGAAACTCTCTGCTGTATGAAGCCAGTCTCTGGCATCCTGTCTCTGCCTTTCTCATTGGGCATTTACAAGAGGAGGTCTACAATACCTCCCACCCCTGATCCTGTACTCTTGGCGCCTCCAGCTACCAGCTCCTCCCGCCACTTCCTCCTCCAGCACATCATAGGGCTATTACTGATGCTCAAGGCGAGCTGTGCACATACAGAAGCCATGTAACTAACAGACAACTTCTTGTTTTTGATCCTGCGCAGCAACTCCATGTCCTCAATCTCCTTTTTCTCCTTCCTTCTCTCACTGCTATAACAACAGATAAGCCTGGGAAGACAGACTGTTAGGTTGCACACTAATGCCTCAGTGTGCACAGCACATCATTTAAAGGGAGAAAGGCAGCTCCTTTTGACTGCCCAACAGCCATTTTGATTTCCCCTACCAGTTCAGGCATAACCTAAGCTGCAGTGTATGCAGCAGAACAGGCAAGGATGCAGACAAGATGCAGGCCCCTCACCACAGGGCCACCCACGCACATGTGCACAGAAACAAGCAGAGACCGTAAACATTTCCCTCAGAACAAGCCCTGGCAGCCTGGGACATGAGCATGGAACTGCTAACTCCTGCCACAAAATCCTTTGTGGGCCCAAGCTAAATTTGTAAAGGAGAATACAAAATGCTTTGTTGGCTTTGGACACAGGAGATCCTTACTTCAGCACTCGGGCAGCCATTCTGCATTATTCAGCAGGTTGGGGGGCCGGTGCCTGACGCTGGCAGGCGGCTGCTGTCAGACAGCAGCCGATCATATGCCACTAGTGCATTGTTAGCTGGGCGGGAGGAGAGGACAGCGAGCAGAGCTATTGTTGGAGATGCTCTGAACTGGTGCTAGTGGCCAAACTAAAGTTCTGATTCAGATATTTTGAAAGGTTGGTGAACTCATTTCCAGGGTGCTGCAGTGGGTCCGCTCAGGAGAAAGGGAGCGAACAGGGAAGTTTGGGCTACAGATCTGGGCTAGAGTTTGCTTCATACTTCCCAAATCACGTTTATCATTCTTCTGTCCCTGGCATTGTTCCTTCCTTATGTTAAGGCAATACACCAAATTGAGCTGCAACCCAAGCTTGCCTCGGCAGGGGAGGACTGTCTTGTGGCTAATGCAGCCTTGGAAACCAAGTGGAGATGACAGTTCTCGTGGTAACTTTCATTCAGGCTTCCTGTTTGGGCAAGCAGAGGTCTTTTAACTTTAACACATTGTTTCCTCTTTAGTGCAAAGAGACCCAAAATGTTTCTGCATTTCACAAGCACACTGTGAAATTTCATGATGATAATGTGCATTTTTAAGCTTAGATAGGAAGTACTACAGAACTGCAAAGTAAAATAGCAACATTCACAAAAAAAAACCCAAAACAAAACAAAAAAACTCCAAGAGCTGCAAAACCAGAAGTTCCCCACAGGGCTTCAGGTTCGTCATTACATCAGAGAACAACTAAGTAACTGTATACATACAACAGTGTTTTCACATTACTGTTAGTGTTCCTCCACTATTTAGTATACTGCATTTTGGTTAACTGCTGAAAAAGTCAAATAAATTACATAGTCTCTAAACAATGTCATATCCGAGGACTTGATGAGAAACTGAGTTAACTATGGTTTGGCTGGTTTGTGGTTGAGGTTTTTTTTTTTTTTTTTTTTTTTTTCCCTCCATTTCTGCAGATTTTCCATGGATTTTGTTGTAAATAAGAGTCTCAGAATTTCCTTAGAGCAAATATAGACTATCTGAGTATTATAGAAAGATTCCAGTAGCTTGTTAATCGAAGGAAAGTGATTAACAGAATGACTGTTTCGGTTAATAGGATTTTTCAGATGGCTGTCTCCTGGCTAACTGGAATCACATTGTTAAACTATTAGATTTTTCAGTGTAATGATGACATTAAGCTATTTGAAATATAGAGGAGGCAACATAGTTTGAATACTTTTAGATCATTTGCTTGGTAGTTGAACACCTGTTAGGTTTCTTTTTGTACTAAAAACTAACATACACATACCAAAGATGAAATTATCAGGCCGGAAGAGCTGACCGAAAGGACCAGACCGCACACTATCCATGGTTCCTGGCTCCAAGTCCACCAAGACTGCTCTTGGAACAAATTTCTGGGCTACAATAGAAAGCAAGTATGACTTAGACGCTCTGATGTAAGCCAACTCTCTTGTAGCTTTCATACATTCTGTCTCATAGTGTTAACCTATTTTAGGGTGTACATATACAAGTACTTCCTATGCAGGAAATCACACACCAAGCAAACAAACAAAAACAAACGAACAAAAAAAGACAGGACCATTGGAACACATCAGTTCTGCTTAAACAGCCTTTCAGTCTTCCAGGATTTGGTCATACAGATGGCATACTACTTTTTGAAAGATCTTTTTTAGCAATAGATACAGGGGAGGAAGCTTTCAGTCAGAAGAAATGTTTGACACATTATTTCCTGTGCATAGTGGCATGAATTGAAGGGTATTTTGGGGGATTTTTTGTTTGTTTGTGTGTGTTTTTTTTTTTTTTTTTGTACAAATCATTCTAGGACACTTTACAAGCTTCATACTTGAAGAATCATCTCCACAAAGCTACTTAATGTAGATGGTAAACAACAGTAGATTAGCACAGCTACCACATAGGAGATTAAGGAATTCTGTATCCAGCTGAAGTTGCTGGAAGAAGTTCTTGTAAATGATACAACTGTATTAGACACAAGTTAAGACACCCTTGCAGGTTCATGTCAGCAGGCTGAGGGACTTGTAATCCCCATTCTGCAATGTAACACCCTCTAACATTCAACTGACTCAAGGAACTCAGGCACCTTTGGCATCTTTTTAATGATTCATCCTTGAGTCCTCCATTACCAGTCCAGACCAGTCAGTCCTGATACTGGTATCAAGACAGCACTCTCCAGATGCAGGCTCATCTGATCAATGCCCTAATTCAGGGCAATTGATAAGACATCTAATGAATTAATCACATGTTACGAGAGCAAACACCTACTGCAGTGTTAGCTAACAAACAAGCTTCCACCTCCAGATCACAAGGCCATGCCCATAGGGACAGCCCACTTTGGGAGATAACAGCGGATACAGGATGGGAAGGGGCAGCCACATGTGCAATTTGGTTTCAGGAACCTGCAGAGCCCCATATCTCTGGGCTCCACTTCCTGCACAGGGGTGTCCCCACCCCACACTTACAAGAAGACTCATTATAGTAGACGTTGATCCTCTCCAGCTGCAGCGCTGAGTCACCCACGTAGCCTCCGGCTGGGTCAATCCCGTGCTCATCGCTGATCACTTCCCAAAACTAGCGAGGGAGAGGAGAGGAGGAGAAGCGGCCCAGCAGCTCCCCGCCAGCTCAAGGCAGCTGCCAGATTCCTGGCGTGCCCGGGCCGCTCCCTGCCGCCCGGGCCGGCGCGCGCAGCCCAACGGCCCCAGCCCAACGGCTCCCAGCAGCTCCCATCAGGCATGCAGCCAACAGCCCCCGACGGCCGCACAGCCCAACGGATCCCAACGACAGCCAGTCCTACGGCCGCACAGCCCAACGGCCCTAGCCCAACGGTTCCCAACGGCCGTCAGTCCAACGGCTGCCAGCGCCCAGACTTTGCGCAGAGTTCCACTCCTCCACCCCCCCTCCATTTTGGTGTCACCGCCCGACCAGTATTCCAAAAAAAAAAAAAAAAAAAAAAGTAAAGTAAAGTAAAACCGCCCCGCGTTGGACCCAGCGCAGCCCCGAGCCTTTTATGGTCGCGATGAGATGCTCGCTGCGCCCAGCTGCCCCCGGCAGCGGGCGGCCCCGGAGAGCGGGACACGGCGGCGAGGGGAGCGGGCTGCCCCGGGCCCCGCGCCGCGGGCAGGCGCCGCTCGCTCGCTCGCTCACCTTGGTGCCGATCTGGTTGCCGCACTGGCCCGCCTGGATGTGCACGATCTCCCTCATGGCGACGCACCCCAGCTCTGCGCGGCGCCCCCGGGCCAGGCGGCGCTTTATGGGCTGCGCGGCGGCGCCACCCGCGCCCCCCCTCCTCCCCAGCGGCCGGCGCCGCTCGCCTAACGGCCGCCAACGGCCGCCAACGGCCGCCCCCGCCGGGCCCGCCCTCGCCCCGCGGCCGCGCTCCGAGGCGCAAGGCGCTCTCTCATCCGCCCTTCTCTTAAAGAAGTCTAAAGTGCTCCAGAGCTGCCAGAATGCATCTGCAAACAGAGGTGTGTTATCTGAAGCAAGCCCCGTTGCTCGTTCTGTGCTCAGGGAAGCCGCCGCCTTGCTCTGCTGCTCCTCAATGGCGTTGGCTTCTCGCCCCTGGGGTGGGGAGGGAGGAAAAGGAGTGGAGGGGGCTTCGTCCCGGTGCCCTGCTGACAACACCGGCGGAGAGCTGCCTCATGACATGGTTTTACCGGCCTCTGCCTGAACTGCAGTTTCTGCGGAGCTGCTTTCCTGAAAGTGCACGTCTCCGCGGTGCAGAGTGTGCCCGGGAACAGGCATAGCACCAATACCTTCATTTTTGGTGAAAAGGACAACTTCATTTCCTCCCCAGCAAGGAAACGACCTACCCAGGACTGGGCATCTCCTCTGTGATTCCTGTAAGAACCGGCTGGTGGTTTCCCAGATCAAGAGAGCTGTCTGTCCTGGCTGCCTTCTTGGAGTGCCATAGGCCACCCTGACATACAGCCCTCGGAGGAGACATTCATGTCGCTGCACACATCTGTGCCATCTGAACGCATCTCTTCTGTGATGCACGACCAGCCTTGAGGTCGGAGTGGCAGAACCTCACTTCCATGTCCACACGTCTCACCTATCCGACTGAAGGTGGCCCTGCTGGGATTCTCCAGGAGAAGCATCTTGGGAGCTTTCTGTGGTTTAGAATATAGTCAAGATAAACACCATCAGTTAATAAATAATGCCAAATAACCAACTCAAAACCCAAATCTGTCCATAGGCTGAGATGCTCCTTCCTTGCTACCTGGCCGTACAGCTGCTGTGACATGACTGATGTCAGCTAGACTAGGTCCTCTGCACTCTAATCTTGCCTTTACATATTTTTTTTCAGCTGGGCTAGCAGTTACCTTCCAGTGGCAAGCGACCCCCGAGTAGTCCACACACCCTCTGCAGGATGGAGTCAATGCCTTTCTGACTAGAGTGAAGCACCTGGAGGATCAGCACGTTGGCCTTGCAAGCAGCCACCACTGCAGGATTGGCTCCTACGTGTCATTTTCTCTGCAGAAGGACTCAAATAAGTGTCCTTCTATCTGTGATGTGCAATTTTGGAAGAGATCCATAAGCAAACTACTTGCTCTGCAGCCTGATTAAGTGAGGTCATCTTGGGCTTTGCTTGAATGTTTATGTCCTTGCATATGCCCTCCAGGCCTGAATCCCCCAGATTTTGCAGATCTTTCTGAATACTGTTGTGAGGCTCATATTTGCTTGATCAGGTCAGTGTCCTGCTAAGATAATTTCTGCTGATATGTCACTTTCAAAAATTCAACCTCTGGATCACTCTCTCCCAGCATATCCCAGGAAATTTGAGTGGACTTTGCTTGTTGCAAACCTCAAATCATATTAATCAGTCCAAAAATCAACTGTAAAAGTGCACTGGGATTGCTGAATCTCATAGCCCTGATGGAAAACACCCCCGTTGTTCACACATAAACAGCGTCAGCGACCTCCTCCTGTTCCTCTGCCTGGCTGGTCAGGATGAAAGCTGTTAGTGGGAGATGTACATACATACCGGGAACGTGAGTCCCTCCAGTAGCTGCTCTGAGACACTCCATCTACTCAGCAGCTGCCTCTGGCTCCTCGGTCTCTAGCAGTTGGCATCAGCACATGCAGGGCCTCGGCGCTCAGCCCCACTCCATTTACCGGTATTCAGGGACATCTAGTTGTAACCGTTCGGTCTACCTAGTAGCTGGCCCCTCCACTCCTCCACCTGGCACTGCCACCTCCGTACACACACGGGTACAAAGAATAGAGAGCCTCCTCACCTAGAGGAAAATGTGGATAAAGCAAATACTACATGTAGGTAGGCCAGTGAAGATCCATGGAATAACCTGTGAGGAACACTGGCTAAGGTAGAACCCTTAATCCACGAGCCTCATCAGTAGCTGTATAGATTTTCCTAAGTGGTGCCTGTCTCCTTCTGAAAGTTCCCCTGCTCTCTGGGAGTAGCAGTTTATAAGACATAAATAATGTTTAGGGGGCAAAACTTTAGCCTACTTCCCACACATACAAAGTAACTAGCCAAGTGTAAGATGGTAGAACTGTCTGTGTATATGAAGGTGAGCAAGAGTTTACCCACAGCGTTTGCATCTCACTTGTACACACTTTGTAAGTATTTTAATACATTCTAATGCTCAGTCAGACCTGAATCAACCCACAGTCTCTCTGTGTTTTGTTGCTAGCAGTATGAAAAGAAGTAACACCTGCTTGTTGGCTGCTGAATGCAAATGTACCCTCAAATCCTTTTCATCTGAGTTTGTGTTTACTTAGTAGTTTAGCTGAGTTAGGAGATCCAGGCGCCACTGTAACCTGCGGATGCAAAAGCCTATCCATTCTCTTTAGGTGCTTTTAGGCTTCGTCCAGGGTCTTTTAAAGGCATTTAGGTGTCAAAATCCTACTATATATTTAGCTGTAATGGGTTACTTGTTTATATATTTTAAAATCTTACTAAACACCTCTTGGAAGTTTAATGCACCTAGATGTCTTTAAAGATTTCTCCCTTGGTGGTTTGCCTGATTGCGTCCATGAGATCCATTTTATAAACAGGTTAACATAGGAACACAGCATCAGTTCTGTATGATGGATTTTTTTATTTGTTGTATTTTGCTGACTAGTCTTTTTCTCAGATACCTATAATGCATATAGACTTCTAACCTTTTTCACTCAGTCATATTCTTGTTTTCCTTCCCATCTACTTCATGGCCTGATTTAATATTTAGATTGTGCATTATTTTTTCTATGTGCAACTTAGGATGAAAACTTTCTTAAGGTTTTTATTTGCACATTTCCCCCTTTTTTCTGGTTCAGTTGCTTTTCATGTCTTTTGCAAATTTGACTCAATTTCTGCTGTTCACCCCCCTCCTCCACACGCATACGCAAAAATAGTGAATATATTTAGCCCTGTAAAGTCTGCAAGCTGTCACAGTAGCTAGAGACCATGAGCTGTGCTTTGCAAAGTGGTGTCCCTGGAAGCCTTCTGAACAGTTTACATGACTTGCATTCTCAAAATATCTCTCCCTCCCAAGCATGGGCGCAGAAGATTAAATAGCAAAAGACGTCCCCACTTGCATTTTAAGGGAAGTGGGCTGATCTTTATGATCGACAGGACGTGGAGAAAGGATTATTTGACTGCTAGACCTAGTCTGGGTTGGTCTGAGATGTCTGGCTAGCGCAAGCCTAGAACAGTTCATTTTCATGGGACAGCTCTTGCATGCTCTGATGGGAGCTCCGTGCAGTTCTTTGGTGCTCCTGCCAGTCAGCGCCGCAAGGATCATGGCTGCCAGCCTTAGCAGGGATACCGGAGAGTAACGGCGAAGGAAATACTCATATTGCCCTTGCAGAAGCTCCAGCTTCCTTGAAAAGGCTACGGCTTCATGGTCCTGGCAAACTGGAGAAGGCTGCAGGGCCTTGTTTGCAGTCGTTGGTTTCTGGGTAAAGAGAAGACAAAAATCTCCAGTGCTCTCAGTCTTAACCTTTTCTCTTGTATTTCTTGCTCTTGTAAAGGCTAAAGGAAAAAGGGAGATGTACACAATGATGCATTTCACAAGGCAGGATAAAATGTGTAAGGTGCCCATGCTGCTGGGTGGAACGATTTTCCATAATCCACAATAGTAGTCCAGGCAGTAGTCATCTCTGCCACAGGATCAGATGGAAATTTGCTTTAATGCCCTGGAAAAACCCCTGCAAAGTTCTGCTGTATTTAGGTGGTCATATGATGCGATTGTTAAGCTACTTCCTGCTTTTCAGGAAACACATTTGTGTTTATGTCAGTGCTGTTGCTACGACTATTTCTATTTACTTGAGCTTTAAAGGACTATAGAGAAGTTCAGATCATAGCAGAAGGCTTGATATGAACTTGATAGCCACTAGTGCCTTTTTTTTTTCTTTTCAGAAGGAAAATATGCTGTATTTTGATACGTTACATTCTGATACATTTTGATATATTTGATACAAGCTGGTTGGCGTTTGTGTTAGCTACCAAAGCCACAAGCATAGCCTACATGGTGGATTCTCTCTGGCAGTTTGTAGCAAGCTATAAATGCCACATGTCCCACTCTAGCCTTGAAGAGGAAAGTCCCATGGTTGGTGTTGTTTCCTTTTCTCCTCATTAGCCTAAAAGTTTTTAATGTTAAGAGAACAGAAATCTTAAATAGTTTTGGTTTTGGGCCTGACTTCCCGAAGAAGCAGGGGAAGGCGCGCTCCGTGCAGGCGTGTGCACGTCTGCTCCCCCACCACTTTTTGTGGTGACCAAATCTGACAGACGTGTAAGTCCCACAGACATTGCAGCCAAAGAAAGTCTAGAAACACCTCTGTGGTCACCACGCTTCATCTAATCCTCAGGGAGTTTCTCCCCCAAAACTTGCTGCTGTGGACGCTGTGGCGTCACTAATTGCCACCTAAGCTCACACTAAGTTCCGAGGACTTGCTGTAAAGCTTTAATGCTGCCCACCTGTCTGATATGTATCGGCAGCCTCAGCAGAGGTAATGCTGTTGTTGGCATCTCTGTTCACCAGCTGTGCTCTGGACCTCGCAACGCTGAAGTGAAGGTCACAGTGACTACAGTAAGCTAGGGCCAAATCTATTTATGCCTGTATTAGATGCGTCCGAGAGAGTTTCAAGCAATGCTGAAGGAATCCTGCCATTTCAGCAGAAGATGTTCCTCAGCTGCATCTTCACACACTTTTCTTACTGTGTGACAAGATGAATGGAAAAAATATTAAAAGCCCAAGCCTGAATGTTGGCATGTGTTTCAGTCCAGTTGCCTCTGCACTTCCCAGCACCGGGAGCCTTATTGTGTTTTCCTTGTTAACACATTTTTTGTCCTCTGTAAAGCAGCATTTTCTTTGAGCCCTTTGTTTCTCCCTGTTTCAGCCTCAGTGTTATCATTCGGTCAGGCCGCTTTGCAGGGTTGATGGCAGCTATTTTTAGGCAACAGCTGCAGCATCTGTAGAAGAGATAGGCAGGTACCTGCCTGTTACATCAGGCAGAGCGTGTGCCTGGTGGGGCTGGGCTAACTTCCACATTCATAGGTGACTTAGCTGCATAAACAAACATCCAGGGAACAGGCTACGCTATGCTGCGTGTTCAGCAATGCCAGTGAAGTATCTAGCCTAGTGTTTTCCCACAGCTGCAGCCAAAAGAGCACAGAAATACAAAATTAAGACAGGAATTTGTCTACATTCAGCCCTGCAGCTTATCTGCATTTCAGAGGTCTGAGTGGTTTGAGGACCAGCGTGAAAACATGTTTTAGCTGGGAGACTATACTTGCATTATCTGTATTGCCCAGTTAGTGGGAGGTGCAGCTGCAGGAGGATGATCAATCTGAGATACTAGCGACTTGTGTTAGTCAGTTCTGAAGAAATACAAATACAGGGTGGAGGTTATCGGTACAGTCCTAGCGTATTGAATGTGGGAGAAAGCAGAAGGAAGAGAAAATAGTCTTTTACAGAATGCTTTCAATAAAGATTATCAGAAGAAATAGCATCTTGTGACCACACGAGGCAGCAGCTGGGTTTGAAGATCTGTCTAGACCAGCATTGCATCTCTGCCAGTGGTGGGAAAGCATATAGTGGCACTTGCTCCATTGTGTCCTTCTAAGTCCTGGCAACCAATACTTAAGGGTTTGTTGAGCCAAAGACTGAATCTGGGGCACCAGATGAGACTGGAGCTGAATGCAGCATTCAAAACGTGGCCATCGATTTGTACAGTGGCATACGATGCTTTCTGCTCTGTTACTAAGTCTTAACTTTGTGTTTGTCCTCTTGGCTGCTATTGAGCTTTGAGCTGTTTTTTTTTTTTTTCACTGAACTATGTGCACTAACTCCAAGTTGCCTTTTTGAAAGCAGTGACAGGTAAATTGGACCCCTTCATAGTGACACAAAGAGTTGCTTTTTTCCCTGTGTTAAGTAGTTATAGATACTAAATTTAATCAGGTAGTGCTTTATTCAAACCAGTATGAAGAAACACTTCTGAAACTCATTCCAACTGGTTGTAGTTTTGCCTGCCCTTGAGGTGTCTATACAATCGGCGAACTTCATCAGTCTGCTGCTTATATTTTCCCTCGGGTCATTTAGAATCATGCGAGTCAGGCCCCTGCACCACCAGTGCTGCTGTTCTGGACGTTGCTGCTTCTCTTTTAACTTGTTATCGAAAGAGCAGGTGCAGCTTATCCCCCCCCAGCACTGTCTGCTCCAGAATCTGGAGTGAAGCACATTGTGATGCTCGCTCAGGGGTAGAGATCAGGATGTAGTGCATGAGAGGGGAAGGGAGAAGGGACAGGTGTAGGCTGAGTTGCACAAAACAACTTCTTATGTGTTTTTTCTCTGAGAACAAAGAGAGAGCAATAGACCTCTTGCACAATGGCCTGAAGTCCTGTCTAGACAACCAGTTATTCAATACTTACTAATTGAATTGCTTACTGCTACTACTTACTAATTGAAAAACTTACTAAACAAAGTATATATTTAGGTTGAATTGGATGGCTTTTCATTTAAAAGGGATTCATCTCCCTGTGAGAAACATTACTCTTATAGAGTAATTTGGCAGCTAAAATCAATTTTCAACTGCTCTCTCACGCTCTCGGGTTCCTCAGGTGAGCCACAGTTTTCTTCTTTCCCCTCTTAGGTGATGAGTGGCTCCTGGCCACCGCTTCACTCACTAACGTGGTTCCTGCTCCCTTGTCGCACACGGCCAAACGGAAGCAGCTGGACAAATGCTCCTCTCCGATTACACTTACAAGGGGAAGAGCCCCATTCCTTGCAATTCTGGCCAGGCGCAGCACAAGCGGCACCGTGGCAGCGGCCGCTCACCAAAGCCTGGCTTATTTTTAACAGGACAGTCTGGGACAGCATCAAGGGCAGGCGAGTGCTGCCGCTGAAGGAATGCACTCTGATCCTGACCGCACATAAACAGCTGGAGAATCCCACTCGGAAAACTCCTGATGGAGAACTAAAAGGGGACGACAACACTCGTGCCTCAGGAACGGATCATTTTTCCTGTAGAAAATCAGCCTGCAGCGGTGACGCCGGGCAATGCGGCTGCTGCCTCAGCCTATTCGCAGCGCTGCCGTATTGATGATTTAAAGGCTTATGAATGCTAAGAATGCAAGAGGTCAGTCTGGCCTCCGGCCAGGGCTCAGCCCACTGCCTGCCCACGCTGAATAATCCTTTTCATGGTCCGGTCGTTCAGCGGTGGCCCGGAACACGGGAGGATACGGGATTACAATATACACTGCCTGCACACTAGCTTTGTGGGAAGGGTGCGGGGACGCGGCTGCTGCCTGCGCACAGGGAACGTGCACGGGGATACATCCCATCGTGTCAGATGCTGTATTCCTTGTGCTGCCACATCTCTATAGTGAATAGAAACATATAATGATCCTGTTAAGTGCGGCCTGTATGATGTGTCAGGCATGAACAGCTGCCCTCAGTGCTCAAAAACTCTGTACACGGGGACAACTGCATTAATACAAAGAACAGTTATGCTAAAAATGCTGCATGAATGCCAAGGCAGACCACTTCTGCCTGAAAATACTTAGTGTGAACGACAGAGAGCAAGATACAGGACTTTTTTCTTCTTTTTTGTTGTGCAGTTCCATTAAGGAAACCCCCCAAGCCTTCCCCCAGTTGTTGAAATGTGGCAGAAGTGAACACAGAAAAAGGGCTAGAAGGCCACAAGGTGCATGGCAGAGCAGAGCGGCAGGAGGGCAGCGCGAGCACAGCGGGGCATGGAGCAAGGTACAGAAAAACAGCAGAAGGAGCTGAGTGCCTGAAGCTCGTGGCACCCAGGTACAATATGAGACAGAGAAAGGAAGAAAAGCTAGAGCAGTGCAAAAGTGGTGGAAGCTCTGTAGAGAAAGCTCTCTGAGCAGCTGGGGCTTTCGGGGGAAAAAAAATCTTTAGGGAGGTTAAAGTCAAAGAAACAAAAGTGACTCAATTACTACCGCCCTTAGTCATTGCTGATGCTGCTGGTGATGGAATTTGCTTTGTTTTCACTGATCACAGCTTTTGTGAGAACTAAGGCACTGCTACCATATCACAGACAGACAGGACCAAGAAGCATAAGAAGATCCTTGTTTACTGGGGGTTGGACTAGATGCTCTCTAGAGGTCCCTTCCAACCTCAACCATTCTGTGATTCTGCGCAAATCTAATGAATGCAGAGGTGAAATCCCCTACACACTCCTCATCTAGATGAAACTCGGACATCAATGTAGCTTGCAGACTATGCCTACAAAGATGAGTGAAACCAGCTTTATCACCCCATCCAAGGATGAAATAGCTTTTCTGAACAGGGAAATGGGAATAGCTCTTCACAGCAATTCCTAAGTAATTGCTGGTTTCAGATAAAACGGGTTTATTTTTGAATGATCAGTTCTGGGAATACACAAACTTTTGTGAAAGATGTTGACTTTAACCTGGAAAACATGTTCATCCGGGGAGCCAGGTGCCCAGCAGAACGATATTCCATAGCAGGTTTCAAGGCAGCTTCCCTAAGCAGAGAAGAAAGCAGGAAAGCTGTAGCTAGGAAGATGTTTGAATTAAGTGTCTTTGGTCCAGAAATCACTGAAACAACAGCCTGTTCCACATTAGCTTTTCAAAAGAAAGCAAGGAGTACCTCTGTAGTCTTCCAATTTGTCTGGTCCGGTAAGAAATCTGTAGTCCATCTTATTCTTAAATAAGACTATTTATGTTTTCTTGCTTATTACTTCCTCATTTCAGAGGTGGGGGAAGAGCATTTAAAAAATACTACTAAATAAAGGCAGGCACCAAAGAAAGCAAGTATCTAAGCAAGACAAAATACTTTGTAATTAGAAATATTTTTAACATAAGTGATCACAGACCTCACAGCATAGTGAGTCAGAAATTATTATCCCCTAACTGGACTTTAAAGAACCTCTTAGATGCCTGAAATTTCTCTAGTTCTAAAGTAGACAAATTCTCTCTTAGACCATCATTTTCTTAAGTACAGTTGCTTTTTAGACAGAGCAGGTTCACAAACAACTGGTGGTGCCACTGACGTATCTTACTTTAAAAAGAAAGCCCTAATTTGTACATCACCTATTTTGGCTAATTAGTAAAACAAACATCATGTACTTTTTATGTTGGAAGTATAAGGAATGTGCTCTACTAATCCCAGAGTTTATTAGGATGCATTAGGATGCATTTCTAATATTACATTTGTTTAGCTAATTTATAAACTAAATGTTATTTAAATGTCCATTTTCAAATGCAGATAAACATTTATTATCAGTCTTCATAACTGAGAAAACACTAGGAGAAGCATAGCATGGACAGCTCACATTGATGCAGCTCTAGATTGAGGTCAGCAAGTGTTTTTTTTTTTTTTTTTTTTTTTTTTTTTAAGATCAGCAGTCATGATACAGCCTGGTCAGGGTCAGTAGTTTGTAATTGCAGTTTTTCTTGGTAAACAAAGCTGTGAATAACCACTCCAAAAATACTCTCACATTTGCTGATTTTACTGACCAGCTTATTGTAAGCTGTTTATTTTTGTCTCTGCAAGAGACTGCTGCTGTGCACTTTTCTAGAGCAAAAGCACAGACATTAGCTCTTCCAGAAGAGGGAAACTGCTCAACACGAGATACAGAGCGATAGTGAAACTCTGCAAAAGAGTCACTCAGGCCGATTATAGGCTGTACTTACTAGGCAGCAGTGCGCTACATTGATACCATCATTCTGTTTTCTGTTGCATTGTTTTTTTCCTGAAGACTAAAAGAATCCTGGATTAAAGAAATCTGGATATTCCACTAAATTAAATTCATATTTTCATGCCATCAGAAAGAAAACACACTGTTGTATGCGTACACAGGACTGCAGAGTTTTCCAGGAGGCATTACAAACCAGACTCCTGATCTTTCCTACATTTAATGGAAAAGAGCAACTGCTATGAGAGCTTCCCCAAGCCTTCCCTCCCCAGCACTCAGTCCTTTGCAGCTTCAGGAAAACAGATGGAGGAGGGCATTCCTTTCACATTAAAGGAACAGGCTGAACAGCTTCTCCGCAGCCAGAAAGTGAGTCAGCAGGAGAGTGCTTGGAGCTGGGAGCCCTGTAAGAGTACCCGGCCACCTCCGGGCTCCAGCCCCGCGTGCTGAAACCGCCCGCGGCAGCCCACAGGTCTGTGATGGTTATTTCATGAATAAGTTATTCTGGAAATCAAGAGAGACACCATCCATAGCCACCATTTGAATATATTTATTCATGGACAGCATTTCATAAAATTGGCACTACATAGCAAAAAAGGACCTGTCATCACTGACACATTTTCATTCCCACCCATCTTAATTTCATAGCAAGTTAAACTAGTGGACTTAGAAGTTGTGAAGTGGTAAAACACCATCTTCTCCCTTAGAAAAACAGCAGCGCTTATGACTACAAATATTTTAACTAGATATATAACAGTGTAAGGTAGAAACATAAAAATGAAAAATGTTTAAACCCCATGAGGATTATTTATTGATACACAGCTAAAGTGACATGTTAATGATGCTAGTATCTCCAGCAAACCAGAGGTATTAAAAATAATCTTAGTATTTCAGTTTTAAACAGTTTTTATGAAGCTTGTGCCTTGAATTCAAGTGCTAACTCAGGAAAAAGCACGCTGAAATGATGCAGAGTTATAACTTTAGTCAGTTACAAATGACAACATGCATTGCAATTACCTTCACAGTACTATTGAGAAGTACCAGCATTTCCTAATTTTCAAATACCTGCCTTTTTACACACCATACTAAAAAACAAACATACAAAAAAACAAACTTGTAGCCCAAAGTCCCATTTTCCTTTCTCTAGCCACTCCCTTCAATGCAGGGAAGGAATTCAGGATGTTGCCTAGAGCATATTCCAAAGGATCTAAAGAATCAGGGCTCTGCCTCATCCCGTATCCCTAGACGGAAAGGTTTGTAATCACATCTCTCCTGAAAGAGCAGGAAGGTGCAAGAAAACAACAGCTTCATGTGTTTAATGAAATGAAGGAAATGAAGTAATGAAATCCTGAATCATATGTGCAGAAACAAAACAAAACAAAAAAAAAAGGAAAAAAAAGAGAAAAGCTAGTAGATTCTTCAGTCCAGCTGCAGAGAGCAGCTTTGTTTTGCCTGCAGCCTGTGAATAGTGCCTGAGTCAACAGGATTGAGTACTTCAGTGAAAATTCCTTTTTTGGTAACTAGGGAGCATGACTTGGTGCATTGGATTGCCAGGAAGTGCAACAGGCAGAAGGGCTAGTGCAAGCAAGGAGGCACTAAACACATTTCACACCTTCGACAGTGCGGTGCTACCAAGCCCTGACTGCAACCGTAACGTGCCTATTTAATTTTTTTTTTTTTAGTCTCATTTAAGTTAAAAAAAGTAATAAAGCAGCTTCATTTCTGCATACCCAAAGATAAGAGTTTCTGTTAAAAAAGAAAAAAAAAAATCTGTGTCTTATGAGCCTGCACCCTTGCAAGTCACGCTTGCATGTGGCTTATTTTCTGGAAGCTAGAAAATGCTGAAGTTGTTGTTAGCCACGTACCATGTAGAGCCGAAGTGAAAGCAAGGCCTCTTCAGCAGGCTGAAAAAAAACACCAAAGTGGCTCCAGTTCAGAGAACTAAGCACCCCACACCAAAACTTTATCTATGGGGAAAAAAAAAAATATATATATATACAGTAGCTGAGACCATCCCCCAAATACTAATTGTACAGCAAACCTCAGGCTCCACAGCAATGGCAGAACTCTCCAAGACACTTCTCCCATTGTGGGAAACAGCAAGTTTGAGTTACTTTGTTCAGCTGTTTGTACTTTGAGCTGGAACACAGAGATACTTCAAGATAGAGGCTCTGCTGCTCAGATGACCTTCAGCAGCTCAAGTTCTACATGTGAAGCTCTCAAAGCAGCAGCCACTTGAAAACATTCCAAATTCATCCCCAATCAGGTCTTTTAGATTTTGTTAAATTTTTGTATAGTTGCAAGTAGACTCTGGGAAGTAGCGTTAGTTCTGCAGTGATTCCCTCCAGCAACAGGAGGCTGGAATCGGAGAGCTGCAGTTCAGACTTACAAATGTTTGTGCAGTACAGATGTCAAAGAGGCAATGAACAGGTTAGTGTAGTATTGACAATGCATTTTTTAAAAAGGTTGGCATTCATTCCCCTCTCCCCCCAATATTCCTAGAAGGATTATGCAGGGTGTACTTTCAAAACACAGGCTTGCTTTAATAGAATAAATGGCCCTGAAAGAGTTAATGCCAAGGCGCTTGGACTGCCTCAGCTAAATGCTATTCCTTGATACCGATAGCGAGACCTTGGCCAACAGTCACTATTTGAGAGCGCAGTGTGGTGGTGGGGGAAGAGCACAATGCACGCCGCACAAAGCTTTCATTTTAACGTAACTTCTTTCTCAGGAGCTGCAGAGTAGTTGTAGTGTTTTCTTTTAAAGGCAACTTGACAGTGCTACAAGTTGCAGCCCTTCCTCCCTGGGAGAGGATATTAAACAGCAGCCTTCCCCTTGCCTGGAGCCTTGCCACCCCACATCCCCTAGAAAAAAGCAAAACTCTTAAGTGGATGGAAAATAAACAGAAAACATGGCTTTCTTAGCTGTCTACTCATTGGTAAAACCCCTACTAAAGGGACAGACATAGTAAACTTGGCCATCAGTCCCTTTAAGGGCCTTTAGGCTGCTTCTCATCCCAACAAACAGCCATTTGAAAGACGCAGCCTCAGCCAAGTCAGATCCTTAAAGGGAAGGCATGATAAGCACAGGAAGGTGAGGTTTGTAGATAAAGTGGGTATTAGTGACATCTGAAGCAAACAAATCCAGCTGATAGATCAGACCAGATACCACAAACCATGATTCTTGGCCTTTCCATGCCCCTGTTACTCTTTTAGAGCACTGGGTTTTCTTCTCCTTTCCAAGTCCAGAGAGGGCTAATAAGGGCAGCTGATGGTGAAACAGTTCCTGTCTCCACAGAGGTGCAGCAGGCACCTGGGCATCCTTTCCTTTTTGCTCCTACTACTTTCTTTGCCCCATCATCCTTGTTCATTACTGAGTTTCTCTTCCTGGGCAGCATCTGTTACCCTTAACTCTCTTGTTATTGAGCAAGAATATATCCAAGCATGTATCTAAAATGGGTCAGACACCTCAAAAAAAAAAAATCCTTTCAGTGATGCTTTTTCCTCCCCTCCTTTCAACAACAGGGGTCTGCATTTTGACACAAGACCCCCACCACTGTTTGTTCACACTATTAAGGAGACACTTGCTGAAAACAAGTCATTCTAGCAGCTCAGTAAACTGCAGAAAACATTCTGGACAATTCTACCTAAAGATTAAAAACTTTGCTCTTTGACACAGCTTATCTTGGTAGACTGCAAATATCCAGTCTAAGAGCACACCTATGTTATACAAGTCTAGCCTGTGTCCCCTTGCCCTCCCCTGAATACAGGGGCATGGAGTTCAGGAGTCTCTACAGACCCATACTACATGTATCTTAGGTACAGCCTGTGATGTAGCGTGACATCTTGGAGCAGAAAGATACAAAACTGAAGGTTTAGCCTCTGAAGAAAGGCTCGGGGGTTTCCCTATAAGTCATATCCTAAAACTAAGGCAATTTTTTCAGTGCTTTAGGGATTTAACATATGCTTCAACTAGTCGGACTAAAACAACCAGAACTTTCTGTAGGTTTGAAGTACAAGGAGTTATATGAAATGTTTTTGCTTGCTTTAAGAAAAGTAAGGCTAAGTTTATGGCTTCTTCTTAGCAGTTGCACTTTCTCAAATTAGACTGCATGTGATTAGTCAGAGAGCCACTGAAGCAAAATTCAGTTTACTGTAAATAAGGACCCTCCACCCTTTTGGACCTCAGGCACAGCTGAACGCTGGTATCAGCTGGGATGTCACAAGCTATTAAAAAAGTCCAAATAAACCTTTTAAAGGCCAGTCTGTTCAGAAGACAAGTAGACAGCTATGAACACAAGCCATGTTTTGATCAGTGCAAGAAAAAAACAGATACAAAGCCTGCCTGCTAAGTATACTGATTTGTCTGATGGCCTCTCCATTTGCCTAATTCCCAAGTATGAGGCACCCAGCCTTTTCCCATTAAGAGGACATGAACACCAAACATTTTATGGCTAAGGCTTTCCCACAGGAGGGGAAAAATAAAAAGGTTAGTTCACGTCAGGGGACAGCCCCTACTTCGCCATGACAATCACAACTGGGCAAAAGAACATCTTTAAGCAAAAGGATCCCGTGTTGGAAGCGCAGCTGTGCTCACTGCTCCCGCTTCGCTCTCGTACACGCGCGGTTGTCGTATTCATCCATCAGCTGCAGCATGTATGTTCCAGTGCAGACAAGAAACTGTCCAACTATTTGTGCTGCATGGGATACCAGCTGAAGTATCTTCCTAGAAGGAGAGCCGTTTAAGAAAGTTTTCAGCAGCAGAGCAACATTGTCATGTCCTTCCTTCCCCCCACCATGCTCTAAAATGAGATGACATTTAAGAATTCTCATGTTCTTCCTCACTTCTGGAGAGCTGGTCATATTCATGCCTTCTTTAGAGCAGCTACCTCTGTGCCCACTGACTGCACTTGTTGACATGCTGCAGGCTTAGGCAGAACCAGAAAACACATTTAAAGCAGTCTGTCATCCTGCTAGACTTCCACAGGCCTCTGCAGAAGCACCACACAAGCTACCAGAGGACCACTGAATATTCAACTCCACCTGGGAACTAAGCAGCACAAACACCTTTTGGTTCTCACCTTTCGGCCAGTCATTAAGAGGACATCTTGTGTCTCCCAGCTACAGGCACATGAATACTGCCCAAGCAGCAAGCCATAGGAATTGTCAGTTCCCAACAAATGCTTCAAAGCAGTAAAATGGTACCAGGATTCAAACATGTAATAGCGTGTGGGAATCAGTACAGCTCCATAAATTAAAACCAGGCAAGCATGAGGTGCATATAGTATAGACTGCAGATAACCACAGAATATCAAGAATATGGAGATTATATTTCAGTGGTCCTTTATTCTTCAACTTAGTTATACCTGTAACTGGAACATTCCAAAATTGGAAAGGGAACAGTTTCTGAAGATTCAGAAACCAGAGCAGTCTTCCCCTTCTGCAAAAAAACGGGGAAGACTTGCTCAAGTCCTATCCAAGAAGCCATGCACTTGTGAATATACTGGTGCTATTCACTTCTCCTTTGAATTCTAGCAGAGAACACAAAATTCTCTGCTTACAAATTCAATTTTTCCACTGTAATTAAATAATGCTTGCAGTCAAAATACAGTGCTTCCCAAGCATTTAACACACTGTTGCACCTTATTCCTGCTTCCCACCCCCATGCCATTCCAGCATTCCCGCCTTGCCCTCCCCAGGGCAAGGAAGCTGCGCCTGCTTCCGAGCTTTGGAGCAGCTGCAGGGGCCACTTGCACATGAGAGCAGCTGCCACACAAGCCTCTGAGGAAGTTATTTGTTGAACTGAACATTTGATCCTTCGGCTGGAGGGAGAAACCATTAGGGGAAATGCACCGACCAGAGCGGCAGGCAGCAAGCACCTCCCTCCAGTGACCTGCAGCGTGTTAAAGCTGGTCCCCTTTGCACTGCGTGGGAGGGCTCGGGGATAGGGCATCGGAGGCAGTAATTTGGCACCCATTAGCAGAAGGACAAACAGTCTGACTCCAATCTGACTCCAATCCAAGCAGCAAGCCGAGACAGATGGTCTCAGTTAAACTCAAGAGTGTCTAAGGTTATTGCCTCTCTTCTCACTGTTCTGGCTGCTCATGGGCTGTTTTCCCACCCTTGTGCTGGTGCTTCCCTTACAGCCCACTCTTCGTGGAATAACAGAGCTCCTAGAAGAATTCAGCAGCTTCTTCAGCTGTTTGCCAGCACCACTTCTTTCTCACCAGCTGCACTGTGCTGCCAGGCAGAGCTATCACTTAAATTCCTTCTCAAACACTGCAAGTTCCAGTGCTGATAATCACTGCCACAACAGATAGCCAGAAGTCAGAGTTTGTTCTGGCTCAAGAGGCCTCACAAACACAGGCAATGGGGGAGTGCAGCTGTCCAAGGGTGTCAGCCCTTGGCTTTGAAGAAACTCTAACGAAGCCAGTACTGCACAGAGCAGTGTAACTACTGTACACAAATCAAAGACACAAGTCTCATTTACAGTCACACCAGCTTTAACCTGAAAGATTAAGCAAAGGACTAGCTAAGTACAGTGGGGAGGTCAGCCAGACATAAGACAGTGAATAAGATTAGCATTTTATATTTAAGACTTGCATCCTGAGGCTAGGGACTACTTAAACTCTTCAAATTGCATGTTGCTCAAACGAAGTGTAAACCCCACTTGGAGGCACATAGACCTGACTGCTCTGTACAGGTCAGATCGAGCAGTGCAGGACCATAAGTAAACATTTGTCAGTGCAGAAGTGTGGTACCTCTGCAAAGGGGCTATTTCTTCAGAGGCAGACACAGCTGCTTTTGACAAGACAAAGACTTGAAAGCAGTGGATAGGACACATGGAGATTATTTTGCATCCGTGTGAGGCAACAGCTCCCAACAGCCAGTTCTGCCAAACCCACAACTCATCCAAGCTCAATCCTGGGGGAACCAGTGGCCTTTTATAGGCTCTGTCAGCTTGCTTAACAACAGTGACATTGGTCCCAGCAGAGCATCTTCTCTTGCCTTTCTTTGTCGTCTCTGCATGCCAGGTTTTGCAAAATCTCAAGCTTCAAGATACATCTCTGCCATTAAAGCTCAGATTCCCATCTAATTTTGCCCTATTGTGGTACCAATCTAAAGAATGCGATACTCATTCCTCAGCCTCCTGTAGCTTTCAAAAAGTCAAAAGTCTGGGGGATTCTCTCAAACAGGAATAAAGCTTGTACCTTGGGCGTTAGGAGTCCAAGCTGATAAACTTCCACAAAGACAAAACCTTAAGATTCCTCTATGAAGGACTATATCTAGTTGTACTTACTTTTTTTGGACCTTTTATAAGGTAGCTATCCACCTTTCACCAGAAGCTCCAGCATGTTGACCAATTTGTAAGAATTAATAAAAAATACTAAGTTCATAAACACACCTGCTGTCACAGAATTGGCAAGCAAGCACAAGGTTTTGCCATTAAAAGCTATGCCTGGTTAGCACTGGATGTGTATACTTACCGCAGTATGCTTTTTGCTCCCATACATTTGATATCATATGACACAGAGTAGATCTCATAGAAAGTGGCCTTCACATTTAAGCAGCCAATAAAATCTTTGGGATTCAGCTTGTACAGATCAAATGTGATGTTAGCTACTCCCATTTTCTTCTTTTCCTTCATTGGCGTGAGTGCATTTCTTGTCTAGTTAAAAAAAAAAGACACAAATTATAAGCCTGCAGAACAAGGAAGGCAACTGTCAATATAGCAGTTTTGGGGAGCAACTCAGTTTTCGCGCTAGTTCTCAATCAATTCTAAATTTGAATTAAAACCATTAGTGGTTAGAGAAAAGCAAATCTGTAGCTTGTATAATTTTGTCCAAGTCTTGATCAGGTCTCTGAAACTATCCCAAATAGACCCAGTTTTTGGGTTTTTAGAGCTCAAGTTCTGAAGTGACATAACACGTCTCAAACGTGCCTTTACTTCGATACGGCTACACCTTTTCAGGCTACACTGAGACTGCAAGAAATCTCAGTGGATGCTATCGCTGCTATTTCAATGGAAAATGAGACACTAGGTTCTTCATTTTAGGAAGAAAAATTATTAACAAGAAACCCTATCAATGGCTGCAAAGATGACATCTGTGAAAGTTAAAAAAAAAAAAAAAAAAAATTACTTCAAACACTGGCTCATAACACCCTTTTCTTACTAAGGGATGTGGAGTGAAGCCACTATTGATTATGCCTAGTACTCCATGCTAATTTTAAAAAGAAAAAGCAAAGAAGGAACATGGAAGGATTTTCCATCCTAACTCCTGCCACTTCTGCCCAGCAAGTTTTAACACAAGCAGTCCTTGTGCCTTTCAGGACTAGGTCACTTCAAGAAAAGGAAAAAATCAGTAAGCAAGCCCTATCTTTAGGGAGACATCTAGTGGATACATGAGTTACTTTACTCACCACGTTTTACTAAAGATTAATAATTTGGCAGCTAACGATCTGTTTCTGCATATTAGATGAAGCAATAGAGTTGTGTAAGACTGGGGTTTTTCACTCTTGTTACCCCAGTGCTCAGCCAGTGCCAAGGCAAATATGGCTGAGCGCTGCCCTACGTCATTAGCAGCAGTTTTATGCCTGGTTCTTTTACTCCGATAGCCTCCGAGCTGAGCTCAAACAACTGCCCCCCTCCAGTAGAGGTTTGCAGTGTGTACGTGCATTTGGGTATTCCTGTAGGATACCCTGTGAGCCCTCAGGATGTTTGATGTAGCCTGACAGAGCTTCCTCTGCACTCCAGGTGATTTACGGTGGAGTTGTGATGTCCTTACACTGTCACTCAGGACACTCACAGGGGCTGCATTGAAGCTAATCCTGCACCATGCCACACAGGGCAGAGGGGAAGCAGCCAGGTAGAGTCATATACCTAGCCTTTTTTTTTTTTTTTTTTTTTTTTTGATGATAGCTTTTGAACAATCATTTCAGAAGGGCACTTCGGAATTTGGCTCTTATTAATTAACTTTTAGCCCCTTGCAAAATTGATTACAGGCATTTCTCCAGTTGTCACTAAGCTATTACTGCATCCACTACAAAGCAAAACTTATTTTGCATTATTTGGTTTGGTCTTTTCTCTGCTCTAAAAGATACCTTTAAAGAGATTGTGTTTTCAGCTTAACAGAAAGCCCTCATTTCCTTTATATTACACACATGCTTAAGAATGAGGTTATTAGATTTTCCCAAATTGCAATTTTCCCCATAAATTTGTTTTCATTCAATTCATGGCACATCTGTGTCATGAGTTCTGTGTTCAAGTAAGGGGCAGGAAAAAAAAACACAAACCAAATAAAAACCACAACACAGCACACTCCCACTGATTCATTACCTAGGAAGGCTTACCATCAATCTGCAACACTTGCCTCCTTTAAGGGAAGTTTTCTCCCTCTCTTACCCTCTCTCCAAGCAAGCACTTACTTGTGTCCATTTCTGTCCCTTTTCTAGGATCATGAAGTGTGTGTTATCATCCAGGGACTGAAAAAACTCCTCTGTTTCCACAACTGTGCCATCTTCCTCCAAAACCAGAGTAACTATTCCAGCAGATATGAAGAATGCATCTAAGGTCTGGAATAAAATAGATTATAGCACATAAAAGGTGGCACATCACCATGATCCTTTTTTTCCCTGTCATCAAGTATTCAGAGTTGCTCATGTGCCACATTCCCTTAAACCTCCCCAGGAATGATTTTTGGAAGAAGCCTATGGGTCACCTTCCCATCATACAGTATTTCAGTGTAAGTTTTGGTGAGAATGGGAGCTTTTCTCTACCTTGCTGATGAGCTCTTGCAGACTGCTGGCCATAATCCCTTTCCGACTGCTTCTGGAGGCATTGGATACACGGAAAGGTCGTCCTGCAGGCATGAGAGGAGGGAACAGGGTCTGTTTTGTTACTGCTCCCACAGATGCTCCCATGGATACCAAAGATCTAAGATAAAGAGAATTTCAACGTAGTTAAAAGAACAGCCATGTCAAGCACTGTGAGAAGGACTCTCGAGGTCAGTGACATCAGCACGTTACACAAGCTCACGCCGGACTTGCCGAGCTTGCTTTCCAAACTAAATATTAACACAGCCTCTCCAGACACTTGTCTCTGAACTGTTCTCTCACCAGTGACATCGGAAAACACTTCTAAAATGAAAACCATTTTGAGCAGGTGTGGGTCAAGTTCCTTCTTGGTTCAGCTGATGTCGAGGTCTCTGTTCCAGCAAGGCCAACAGGTTTTAACACTGCAGTGAACTGGAAAGGCAGTTCTTACTCTTACCACATCCAGTGATATAGATCACTTTACCCTTAAGATAAATACTCATTCAGATAGTTCACAAGGACTACTCCCAGCTAATTATTTCAAATAAGAGCTTGCTTCAGGAAGGCTAAATAATTTTCTTATTATATTTTAAACACCTATTATTAGGCTGTCAGTGAATTCTTTCTATAATTGACTTGTAAATAACTAAGACATTTGTGTGTTCTCTAAATACTGTCTACAGTCTACAAAATTCCATCTAATTCGGGAAATGACAAAATAAAACTCATTTCTTCTTTGATACCTTAGGACACAAATGAGTCAAAAGTGAGGTGAGATGAGAGTATGTAATGGAGAGTGCCAGGCCATGACAGCAGAGAGCCTGGAAGAATTCAGGCAGTTCCAAAAAGATGGTTCTGAGTTTATCCTGAGCAACCTCCTGCTTTAATAGTGACCACTTAGGTTCTCTTAGGAAATCTGAGCACATGAGTGGCAACTGCTCCCACAACAAGGTGGGGAATTGCTCCCATCTACACACAGTGATAACTTATTGCTGCCAAATTGTATTGGTAAATTCAATAGCCGGACAGATTGCCAAAAATCCCCTTCTACATGATACCTGGAAAGGGCTGAACCGTTTTTAAACTAGTCTTGTGTATGTAAGAAAGTATTTCATCGCTCAATTCTTGACTTTTATTCCCTGGATACCTATTTCTCATTAATACAAAGTTGCACAAGGTTGGGAATGGATGTGTCCCTACTTTGTTCTCACACAACATCAGGGTAAGATAGCAGCTTCATAGAGGAAACACTGTTCTCAGACACTTCCACAGAGGAGGAGGAAGTGAATTAGCAGTCTTTTCCTCCACATCACAAAAGTGACTGCAGGCATTCCTAGAAAAATGATGAAATATGATGAATAAAGTTATTCAACAAAAAAATGCCCTCCTACTTTTCGCCTTTTTGTGCAAGTCCACAGTGAGTAAGGAGAAGATCTTTTCCAGACCTTTTACCCATTTTTAAAGCATGCCTTCTGGGATGCATGAGCAGTCATTTTCATAAAGAACCAGACAGTTTCAGAAATTCGTTTCCTACTTGCTGTCATCCTGAACTGCCTTTCTACACAGCTTTAGGCTACTACCTCTCACCCAAGGAGAAAAAAGGTCTCTTCTTCACCAGCTCCTCCAGCACTACCGCAACTTCTAATGTACTTTTTCAGAAGGGCAATTTTCCTTCTCCATTCTAGCTCAAGCTACTACCTATCAGTGCTATCTGAAAACTGGGCTCCCTTTCTTTCAACATATGCACACATTTGGCTGGTAGAAACCTCTCTCCTTCTCACAGGGCACGAGGGTGAACGGTCTTGGCGGTTTCCAGAAACTGGCAGTGCTTCTACCACAGGGCTGAGCACTTTCCTTCTAGAGAAGGGTCAGTGCCAGGCAGAAGGACAGAGTGACAAACAGCCCTGACACAGGTCAGGCAGCCAGGACCCACAGGGGACATGTGCTAAGAGCGGGTGTGTTTGTTGATGGATGACTAATTTAATAGAGCCCCAAACACCCTGCTGGGCTCTGGGCAGCTCCCCTCTGAATCACCCACATCTCCTCCTTGCGTGGGAAGCTCCACCAGGGTGGTAGAGCCCCACAGGGCGCCTCCACGTTAGGAAGTGCAAAGGATACGATGACACCTTCTGCACTTACTGACCATACTACCAATAGAAGAGGTTGGTTTTGGTCATGACAAAAAGCCTCTCCTGTTAAACAATTTTCTTTCCTGTTACTCAAACCAAGCTGTCATGCACAAAAGGCAAAGCATACGAGAAAAAGCCATGACATTTTAATACAGTGGCAGGCCTCAAAAATCATTGAAAAGCAAAGGTTAAGATGCAGAACCATTCATATATACCAATTTATATATGTCATTTTGGCAGCGCCAAGCTTTTTTTTTTTTTTTTTTTTTTTTTTTTGAGTACTCATAGGAGAAAAAGCCAAAAACAAACAAAACAAAATAATTACCAGTGTTGCCTATTTTTACTAGATGAAAAAAGCTAGGATAAAAAAAGCTTCTGTGGAAAAAAAAAATAGGGCTTCCATCAGCTCCAGCAGACCCAGTCACTTAACAGAAGTCCAAGTCTTGTGTAGTTAGTTAACGTCAGTGCCACTTGATGCATGTTTCAATAATCCAGTCAATACCACATCTAAACTAAACGTGCTTTTGGAGTCCAGGCTCCATGAGGGGTGAAGCTTCAGTCAGCGCAAGTTATCAGATGCCACGATGCTTTCCCCCTCTTGGCTAACAGAATTGAAGCTCTTTGTTGCTGGGCCTACCACCTAAAACCTGCGGTTCCCCACAGCCCACAAAGGCCACAGACTTAGGACAGCCCAGCCTAGGCTTGGGGCTCCCAGGAAGATCACTTTTTATTGCAGCAGTCCTCCAAAACCACACAAAAAAAATCCTGGCACAAGGACTATCTCCACTAAACTGGACTTACAGAAAATAGTTCCCTACCAAAAGCTGATCAAGCCAAGCAGGGAATGAGGGGTACAGGTGCAGGAAACATTGCAAAGCCTTTGCCAACTTCCTAATAAAGTTAAGTGACTTATTAGCATGGACAACTCCACCGTTGCTTTATTATTCTTTGGAGTTGAAAGGCTCCTACACCAGTGGAAGATGCGAGAACTCAGAAAAAGTATTCAGAATCAAAAACAGGAAATATATTTTAAGTCTAGAGTCTTGCTCAGTTTGCTGGGTTACAACTGGTTAAAAAGGGACTTGCAGGTACCATCCCAGGCGTTCAGTATTAACATCAAGGCTGGAGGAAGGGAGGGATTGATGACAGATGAATTTAGCTTTATTAATGAGGAAAAATAAAAATAATAAAAATAAAAGCCTGCCTTGAGTCCTCTGCACACATTTCACTCTATCTCTGTTTGCAATAGCCCATTCGTGTTTAAGAACGTGGTGCAACAGCCTTCAGCCACACTCACAGGCAGAGTTGCTCAACACGAGTGGCTGCAGAGCACGGCACCGTTTGACTTTTAGGGTAGAGTTCACAGGCAAACGACAATGGCAGAAACAGCTAAGCCAAATATATAAATAAATAAAAATAAAGCCTGAAATTAGCTGGGAAACGTGAGGGTCTCCGGCGTTATGAACTTGTCTTCTCCGCTGCAGCGTTAAGGCTGCCAGAAGAGCAGCCGCAACAAGGCGCACGTGAGCCACGCGCAGACGAGACCTCTCCACGCGCAACAAGCGCCTGCACGGAGGGCACGCGCGTCCCCGCGCCGCCGCCCCGCACACGGGCACGCGCGGCCCCGCTCCATCCCCACGGCTGCCGCGACCCCCACAGCGGAGCTCCGAGCCCCCGGGGCAGCCTCGCCTCGGGGCGACCTGCGGCTCCGAGCAGCCCGGGGCGCCCCGCGCACTCACCGCGCCAGGGAGCCCACGCAGCCCCGCGCCGCCTCCATGGCGAGCCCGCCGAGCCGAACCGAGCTCCGCCGAACGGAACCGAACCGAGCCGAGCCCCGCCGAACCGAGCCGAGCCCCGCGCCGCTCCCGCCGCCTTTGTGGGCGCGCGGCGGCTCCGCCCCCGGCCCGGGCCCGCCCCGGGGCCTCAGGGCTGCGCTGGGGAAGAGGCGGCTCCTGCAGGGAAGGGGCTCCTTATCCAACGGCTGGAGCGGCCGAGGGACGCCGGGAGCCGATCTGCTTTGAAGCCTCCGGGCATTAGAGTAAAGCAGCAGATTACGCTTTCCATCTTCTGATTTTAGAGCCGTGGATGAGCTTACGCCTTGGATTAATGCATAGGGTGGCTCTGGTGGTGGCATTTAGCGCTGTTCCCCTGCCAGGGGCTCTGTTTGCACAACAGGCACAAACGGAGCTTTTCCTTCTTGCATTGAGCACAAATACAGAACCGTTCAGCTCTGAAACAAGCTGCTTTCCAGAGTTCCAAAAAACAGTGCGCCCTAAGAAAAACAGGAAGCTGCAAAGTACAGCTCTTCCATGGTAGCCTAACCTGGAGCCTGTGGACCAACCAGGAGACCTGCAGTCACTGCTGGTCAGCAAAAGGCTTGACCCAGAGGCAGCCCTCACTCTGCCTTTAGCGGCAGGAATAAGTAGTTACCTGATTACCTGGGCTGCTTTGCTCTTCTACCCTACTTAGGGCATCATGCCCCTGTAGTAGTCAGGCTGGCACCTCCTAGGGGCCTTTGTCAGCTAAGGGCACCCCTCTTGATCTCAGGGCAAGTCACATTCTTGGTTCTCCGTCAAAACCTGCCTGAGCCTGGCCTTGAGCACAGGTTTTTATCTCCTCCTCATCAGGCTGTTCAAGGGCTTGCAGGTGTGAGGGACCCTTCTTCTGTGTTCCCTTTTTACAGTCAGTTATTTATTGTTATTTACTACAGTCAGTTTATCTTAATCCAGTGATATGGCCACAGCACAAATATCCATATCCTTAGGCTGCAAAGCCAGAGGTTGCCCTCTGTACCAGCACTGGAGAAGTGGGTTTTGGTATGGCGATTTGGTTTGCCATGCTTGAACAAAAGCCTGCTCAGGTGATTTTGTGGTTTGTGGCAAATTACCAAGCGGATTTCTACAAGGATCTGTGTCAGGTTACAAGTCTTGCAAGAGGATGCCTTAATATTTCTAACAGAGCCAAGTTTTTTATAGACTGTGCTTTAAACCCAGTAAGTGGGGTATAACTTTACCACACAGTAAGTAGAGAACATAACTGTCTTGTTAATAACAAATATTTAACCTTGTTTCTGGTTAGTAGAAAGGATTCATCGGAGAACGTGAGCCTGGCAATACAACTGAACTCACGAACCGCTAGGAGTTTGTGGGTCTTAGGAGAAGAGCAAAGCAAAGGCAACGAGTTTCAAGACAGCAGATTTAAGGGCTCTCGGAGGACTGTGGGAGATGATCATGTGCGACACGTTTCAGACTGAGAGAACTATCATTTTCTGGAAGAAGTATTAATTGGATAATACAGTGTGAGGGGGAAAAGGTAACAAAGAAGGTAATCAGTTTGGTTATATTGTGAATTGAAACTTAAGAAGGAAGTGGGAACCAGATTAACTACTAAGGAAGAATAAATATAAAGGAGTAGCATGAGCCCAACCTGGCAGAAAATAAGATCTCATTAGAAATGGATGCGACCAGGCAACATTCAATAGAAGAACACTGTCTGCAAGAGGAAAACCAAGAGAGAATCATCCCACTGTTTTACAGGAAGGAAAACTAACAGCAGATGAAGGTGAAGAGGTAAAAAACTTGATGACTTCTTGTGTTCAGTCTTCACTGAGATTAACCATGAAGAGAACAAAGTACACGGCAGATACTAAAGGGAGTGAACACGAGAGGTGGAGATACATGAGCAACTGTGCTAATCGCCCTTCCTAAACTACTGCCTTGCTGTCCCCTTGCTGACACCGCAGCTGCCACTTGTCCACTGCAGTTCACCTTAGACAAGTTTGCCCTGCCACTTCTCGCAGTGGCCGCGCTGCAGCGAAGCGAAGGCCGCCGCACACGGCGTGTTCAGCAGGGAGTGGGAGGCACTTGCAAATCTTGCATGCGCGCCGCGTCCCCTTGGGTTAGGATACCATGTCGCAAGAGAGAAGTGGAGAAATTGGAAGAAAGCAGGAAAGCAAGAATGATGAGAGATCCAAAAAAACATGGTGTAGGGGTTGTGTAGTCAGGAATTAAGAAGATTGGGTGGAGAAGTGTTCGGAGGGGCTGAGCATTCCAGAAGAATGGAATAAAATCTTCTTCATGCCTGCAGGGGCTTAAGCAATAGGAAGGGGGAAGTAAGTTATGCATTAGGAAATATTTCAACTCTAAAGGGACTGTTACATGTTGGGATCAATTGCCTAGGGAAGACGTGTAGTCGTTTAGATAGAAACATTGTGTGGATCAGTGATCGAATGACCTGAGGGACAAGTCAGAAGACCAAGGATCAATTCCTTCTATTTTTCAAAGCTCTGACAAGTTACATGAGCACTATTCATGCTGACTAAAGCGTTTCTATACCTTCCCTCCCTTGATCTAGCTTGTGCAAGAAGTGGACAGATGTATTTACAAGGGTGTCTGCAGCAAAGAAAATAGATCTGCAATGACTGGCTGAGATTTGCCAAAGTTAGCCTTTTCTAAGCCTTTTTCCCCTTTCAGGTTTTCAGCTAAGGTTGATCTCTTGGCCTCATTTCTGCTAGAACTACTCTAACTGAGGTTAATTATTTCTCATCCTTTCTGCCCAGACCCAGCTTGCTGTTTTTCAGTGTGTCCTCAGAGTAACTATACTGGTTTCTAAATGCCTTTCCAACTTAGCAGTTTGCTATCTCCATTGCCTTCGGCCCTGCTTTGTCAGGCTCTGCAAGGTTGCTCGTTTCTGAATGTTCTTTTTTACCTCCACTGTGCCGTGAATGGAAGTTTCTGAGTGCAAATGAGGCAAGCATCTGTCACCAAGGGCTTAGCTACACTTGATCCTGTTTTCAAACAAGGCTGTGGAGGAAATGATCTCTCGAGGTTGCTTTCTATCCAGTTTTCTGTATTTTTCAGAATCTTTTTTAATTAAGCCATATTTTACAATGCCTAACAGCTTTACAGTAACCACTAAGTGCTTTTATTAGTTGTAGGAGAGAATGAGGCTTTCCCCTAAAGGCAATCTCACTGCTGTGCATGCCTGCACAAAACAAATGGGGAACATTTTTTGTTTTGGTACTAATTAAAATCCTCTGTAATTTGCTGGAAACTCTTCTGTGGTCTGCAAGACTCCAATTTAAAATCCCAAGTTTGAACAAAAGACTAACACTTTGGTTCAGTGAACCATCTGGCATAGAAAAAATGTTGATTATGAGATTTCGTGGGTGGGTACTTTGTTTTGTTTCATGCTTCTTCGTTTTCAATGGTTTTAACAATAGCATCAAGACAGTGTTGATGGATGGGCACATACTGCACACATGGAAAAAAAAACCTACCAAGAATCTTTCAGTGGAGTGATTTTTTTCAACACGTGTTTAAATGTAAATGCTTCATGGTTAGACAGGATATTAAAAACAGAGAGTCGAGTTTTGCCCTCATTTACCCCCTTTGCAATCTGGTAGGTGTGAGTGAATTGCAGATACTTATGAGCAGTATTTAGCTGAAAGATGGCTTACTGAAAGTTATATTGTGACAGCACTAAAGAAAGGCATTTTTTTTGTCTGAGATTTGTTGTTGGAGTTACTGCCTCAGAAAATAAATATTCTAAGCAAGTTGAGTATGATCTGGAATGTTTTAGTTTACATTTCAAAACAACTACAAAAAACATAAGGTCAAAATAAGATCAAAATCACATTTAAAATGTATTTGTCTTTCTTACACTTACTGTTTAGAGATACTTCTTACAGGAAAAAAAGAGTTTTAGAAAGTAATGGCACTTTTTATTTTATAAACTTTACGATTCTATTTTATGAGACTTTCCACAAAATGAGAGCATGAAATTGTCTCATAGCCCTGCAGTTATATTATTGTTTTGTGGCAGAGTCCAAATAGTTTCAGACAGCATTCCAGAACTTTTGGCCCCAAAACTGAACTGTATTCTCACACTCTCTTGATAGCTGCGCTAATAAATTAAACATAGATTTTAAAAAATCTTCTTGGAACTAGCTGTATTTTCTATCTTATATGGCATGTGTTAAAAGCTTAATTAAAAATAACAGTTACTGTCTTTTGCTTCGGTCAAAATACAAAGACTAAGACAATAACGCCAGACAGCTTAATGAGTGACTTCCAAGGGACCCCACAGGTTTTAAGTCAAAGGTTTTCAACCTGTGATATGTTGACCTCTGAGTTTGGTCAGTTGTTTTTAGGGGATTCACAAACAGGACCTTGGTTCATAGATACTACACAGGAATCTATGCAGGTGACATTTCAGAAGTTGGTCCACTAGAATATTTTTAGGGGCTGCAGACAGATAAAGATTGAGAAAAATATTGCTTTACATCGCTGTAATGGTAATGTTCCTGACCTGCTGGTAACTGACATTTCAGATTGCAGAGCTATACCCATTCATTTATGGTGAGGGTAGAGCAGACAAGGATTGATAATAAGACTGAGGTGACTCTTCAGTTTGTCACTTGGCACCAAGATGCCTCATTTTCCTGATGATCTACCATCCAAGGAGTACCTAGCCCAGTCTGGCACAGTTTCTGAAATGAAATAATGTAAAGCATGTTAAGGAGGACACAGGGTCATCAGCCTGATCTAATGGTCACAAGTGAATCATTCCTTCTTGACAGATACTTGGGGCATATTATTACCACTGCAAACATAATAAGAAAACTCTTAAAAATACCCAAAGCTGGAACATTCACTGTAATATTCATCCATATCCCTGTGATGAATGATTAAGAATGACTCTGTTAACAGCTTCTTGCGAAGTAACTTTGGAGCCAAAGGGCAGATGTGACTTCAGAAGTCAGAGTCACTCTGCTGGCTTCCCTGAGGTTCAAAAAAGCAGTTATAGCTATATATTCACAGAGCAGAGATCATGAACTCCTTCCACGTGAGCCACCAAAGTTTAATACTTTATCATTATTTGTGGCCTTTGGACTTCTTTATTGAGTTTACAGGGACATACTAGCATACAGGGACAAATTAATCTCTTCTGAAATGCTACTAAACTCATGTAAAGTTATACTGAAAAATAATTTTGTCATAAAATTTGACATACCAAGAAACTGACAAGAGCTTGAGTCTCCTGTAAGTCTGAAATTGTGAAATGATCTCTTTGGAGTTTAGGGCAGTAAGATCTATTGGTCTTCTGTTGGAGAAGGTAGCACCAAAACTTTTGGGACGTGAATTGTATGTGTGCCCATTTGGTATGTAACAAAACCAGAATTCGTAATTCTCCTAGTTTTCTGGAATGTAGAAACCTGTTTATTACAAATCACCTTAGGTTAATACTGAATTGTGATAGTCTTAGGAAAACATATCTGCTGAGAAAGAGACTAGTCTACCTAGGAAAAGGATGATTAAAAAAACACATGTTCTTCATCAACTAGTAGAAGGAATAGCATAAAAGTAGAGTTGATAGAACTGTTTCCAGCGGAAATTTGAAGATGAGTTGAAATTTCTCTGTGTGGTGTCATCATCTGGCAAAGTGTTGCTGCAGAAGTTATTTTTCACATATTTTCGTTAGATTATTAGAGCAATAGAGAATGCTCTAATAAACAATAATCTATAATCTAATAAACTATAATCTCTATTGCTCTAATAAGCAGTAATAGCAAGCTATTATTGCTTATTATTAATAAGCAATTATATTGTACATATATATGTCTAACTCCATATGGGATAGCTTTAGATTCTATCATCAGCTCCAGTCCTTACAGCTGGGGCAGGACTGCAAAGCCATGGAGGGAGTTGAGCATTACCCATCATTTTATAAAAGAGACTTAAACTGCTTTTTCTCCCCTCCCTGCAAGCCTAGATAATGCTATTGCTCCCTTGCCCCCTCTGAATACAACAGAGAGCTTATTGAAGCTTTTTGAGACTAACATCATCTACACACGCATATATAGAGAATCATAGAATCACTGTAGTTGGAAAAGACCTTTAAGATTATCAAGTTTAAGCATAAACCCATCACCACCATGCCTGCTAAACCATGTCCTTAAGTACCTCATCTACGATAGATTCATGTAATCATTATGGTTGGAAAAGACCTCATACAGAGAGAGAGAACTTACATGTCATACATAGCTACCTATGAAACAGCTGTAGCCTCTTACTTTCATGGTAGTTTGCTATATATAATTAATTAAGGAAATCTTTGTCATGGACAATGGGTGTCATTCTTGGGGAAGGTGCGAAATACAAACAGGCAGTTCTCGGGATAATTAGTTCTCTATTCATCTTGTGGATTTTCTGTTCAGGCCCAACTGAGTGGGTTAATAAAATAAAGACAGATGGCAGAGGATTATTTCAAACACTTCTTTGTCAGTGTGTAATCGGCATGGATTTTTTTCCTTGCATTCACTTAGGGCTCAGTCAAAAGCCCATTAAGTAAATGGAAAGGCGCCTATTGATTTTGATGGGCGCTTAGCCAAGGCCTCCGTCCCAGCAACTTTCTCTGCTAAACTTTGGACTACTCAGAGTTTTCAATATTTTGGGGGTTTCTTGTTTTTTTTTTGTTTTTAGAGAAAGAAGAAATCAGTTCTGATGAAGTAACTCCTGGAGACTATAGGTAAAAAGAACAGGCTGCACTTTTATATACTTATTACTTCCATGACTTTATCCAGGATAAGAGGTTGCTCCATTTTTACTCTGTGGGTTTCATACCAATGAAGTTGAACTGTTAGGAAAAGCGTAGGGATAAAGGGCCTGCTGGAATGTGTGCCCTGGCTCCCGTCTGAAGGTGAGGAAGGCATAGGTGAGGAAACTGGATTTGGCTTGAGCACAGACCTGGGGCCTCAGGACTGCTCAGAGTGGGTTCTCCAAACGTCTCTGGAAGGCTTGGGTCATCTCTGCTGAGATCTGCCAGACACAGCCTGCTTGAGTCAGCTTTTAGGCCAATTTGTCATTTTGGTTTAAAACTCATGTCCATCTCTAACAACCTCACAGAGACTTTTCGTATTTCCTGTCATTTTCATTGATCTAACTGTAGCACGGTAACTTGTTTTCACATATTAACTACATTCATATGCAAATCACTTTTCTCACAGCCCGTCCTTTTATCTGACACTGACTCCTTCCTATCAGTGTCAGCTGTCCCATTTTGTAGACCATAGGATGAATCCTTTCTACCATGGATTGTGGTAGAAAGTCTGTGGTTTAGTCTTCCCTACCTGATATATACACTCTAAAAATTGCAGAAATGTTAAGTATATCCATTTGTTTGCTGGAGGCTATGGAAGCATTAGCCAAAAACGTGCCTGCACCAAATTTAATCCTTTTCACGTAGCTCAAGGAGAGCCAGGGACCTGGCTGCACGTGAGCCATGCGGGTGAGCTGGGAGGAATGCGAAAGCCTGGCGTGGCCTGTGAGCACAGGCACAGTTGGACCACAGGACAGGCCTACAACAAGCCGGTGCAGCTGTCTCCTCAGAAATTTCTGGTCCACATGAAAACCAGGAATGTTTCTAGTGACATAAAACTCTTTTTCCCCCTGGCTCTGGCAGCATTTTGCCGCTGAATGTGGTTAAGCTGACTGGAGATTTTGCCACTACAGAAATTAAAAGCCAGAAGAGCTAGTAACAGCCGAAAGGGATCTCTCAAATCTTTCGTGTAGTGTCTACACCATTTTACTTTTTTTTTTTTTTCACAGATATCACAGATTTGTAGCAGTTTTGTTTGTTTTTAATGATTTGACTTTTAATTCCTCTTTCTCCAAAGTTATTTCATAGCGATAAGGATAGATAAATAGCCACAGAAACTTTACTCTGAGCTGTTGTTTGCGCAGGAACAGGGAGAGCAGTCCATATTCAGCAGAGCTAGGAAGAAAAGGGTGCCGCTGGCTAAAACTGCCCCACACATTTTCTCTCCGCTGTCTTTTAGTGACAGATCCGTGATAGTGGCACCACGCGGGTCGCCTGCGCGGGTTTGAGGCCAATCCACTTGGCTGTCAGCAGGTGGCTCTGTGTTAAATCTGGGCTCTGCTCTCTGAGAGAGCACAGAATTGGAGCAGTTTCAAGGAACCTACTTTATTATTATTATTTTAAGCTGGCAGGAGGACAGCAAAGGGCTGTGATTTGTCAGTGGGATGTGCAGTGTGGGGGAAGATACGGAAATGAAAATCCCTTGCTTGAAGGGCACTGTGGCAATGCTGACATTACCCTGCCGGAGAAAGCAGGCAGGCATTTTAACAGCAGCTTTGTCAGCTCTGATAGACACACAGCCAGGTTTTTAGGTAATGTGTTAAGTGTTTTATTTCTGAGTTTTTTCTTTTCTATTTAAAATACTTAGTGTTTGTCTAAACGACATTTTTTTGAGACATGATGTCTCTGAGGGACAGCAGTACTGGTGGGAGTACTGAGACTTAGGATCCTGTCTACCTTGGTGCAGGAAATGGGGGATTTTCCACATTTTCCAGCGGGATTTGGATTGGCTCCTTGGGGCCCTGAGGCTGGGGCGGGATGTCCCTGCTGTGGTCCCTGGCAGGACTGCAGATCAGGTGCTGTCTGAAGCTAACCCAGCCTCAGCAGGGGAGGTTCACGAATACATGACACTGCATCCTTGTTTAAGTTGTTTATGTAGCTATTGCCGCTGCATTCATGGCTTAGCACAGGGAGCTTGGCAGCTACTGAACATGAAGGCCAGCTCAGGGATCCTCTGTGCCTTGAGCTATGCCCGTGGCTGTTCTTTCTCAGCTTAACATTGCCCAGCCTCTCTTTCTTAAGGCTTAAATTGCGTGCTGCTATGTGCATGTTTCTTGTCTGAAGAAAATTATAGATTAATTAGACAAACAATATTAACACACCGTGGACAAAGCAGAGGACTATGCTTTCCTGTAAGTCAGTATCCTCTTGCTTGTGTTAATGCTGGGCAGCAGTTGTCTTTTGTAAGTGGGTGACAGGATCCTATGCTGAAGTGTATTTGAAGAACTTTTTTGCAGGTAGGAGAAAAGTGAACTAAAGTTTTAAGAAAGAAAAATGGCTGGATTTATGGGTGGTGGGGAGAGTACCATGTGTAAAGGGCAGCAAAGGAGTAGTATTTTAGTCGCAGATGTTGACACGCTTGCAGAAACATTTCTTGTTGCTCTTCACATCTCTTGGCAGATTCAGCTCCAGAAGGGCTTTGGCTTTGCTAACTCCTTCCCTGCATGTTCAGACAGTGTTTCGATATTCCTCCCGGATTACCTGTCCCTTTTTTTTGCATCTTGTACATTTTCTTTTTATGTCTGAGCTTAGTGAGGTGCTCCTGGTTTATCCATGCAGTTCTCCTGCTGCCTTTGCTTGATTTCCTGCTCACTGGGAGGGACCATTCCTGAGACTGGCGCAGGTGATCTCTGAAAATCAGCCAGCTCTCCTGGACCACACTCTCCACGGCATTCTTCTGAGCAGAATCCTGAAGAGGACAGTCTCTGCTCTCCTGAAGTCCAGGGCTGTGATCCTGCTTCTTGCCATGTTCCCTCATGACCCTGAATTCCAGCATCTTATGGTCACTGAAGCCAAAGCTGCCCCAGCCTTTGCTTCCCTGCTGAGTTCTTGTCTGAGAGTGTGAGTCCAGCAGACCGTCTCCTCTCGTTGCCATGTAGACTGCCTGTGTCAGGAAGTTATCTGCCTTGCATTCCAGAAACCTCCAGCATGCCTTGTACCCTGCTACGCTGTCCCTCCAGCAGGTATGGGCCTGCTGAAGGACGAGGGCCTGTGAACGTGAGGCTTCCTCCAGCTGCCTGGAGGCCTCACCTCTCCCTGGTCAGACACGCTGTAGCAGACACCCACCACATGGCACCCACAGCGGCCTGCCCGCTCGTCGTGACCCATGAGGTTCCAGCTGCCCTCAGCGCCAGGCCTTCCTGCTGCTCTCACATAATGGGCAACCCCCTTCCATCATCCTGGCCTGTCCTTCCCGGAGGGCCTCTAGTCATCCACGGCAGCACACCCATCGCGTGAGCTGCTCCACTGCGTCTCCATGATCCCAGAGAGATCCCAGCCCTGTTATTCCACACAGACTGCACACGGGATGAATTAGTTCATTACTATAAACGAACTATAAGAAATGTGCTCGTATACGGTACAGTACAAAACAAATACTAGTTTCTGAAGCACAAAGAACAGCATTGCAGAAGAGAGACAAGAACGCAACATGGACATTTCTGTATTTTAAAAATATGTTTTCATAGTGAAATGTCTGTATGATAGACATGAGCTTAAATTCAACTGAAGACAATGAGTGGAACGTCCACTGAAATTGCACATGTTTATAAGAGGAATTAGTCAGATCTGTGGTTTCTTGATCCTATCTATATTTTCAGATATGTAGTCCGTCTTTCCCTGGGCTTTATAAACAGCTGGAGGTGGTTGTTCTCAGCTTCCAGTACATAATGGCTTAGTCAAAATTGTGTAAGCGTAACTCCTGTAAAGAGTCTTTACAAGAATTATGATGACTTTTTATATTTTATTGCTTATTTCTATGTGTGCACTTATGTTCAGATTCACTATAGCCTAACAAGTCTGTAAAGGTATTCTGGTGTAAATAATTAGCCTTTAATCTCTCTTGAAGTTAGGTACATATTTAGGACTAATTCTTGCTCCCTCTGCTATTCCATGTCTAAATGAAATGATGCAGGGATAAAGTGCAGTTGAAATAATCTGCAGTAAAATGTAAGTGATTTTCTCCGAAAATTTACAAGAAGTATTTAAAATTAGTGAGTCCTTATAGTTGGTATGTTGATTTCCATATCTGCAAAATGAATGCAAAATACTAATAATCTATTAGTGTAGCATGTTTCAACTTTTTTACAAATAGTAAATGCACCAGCTTTTACTATGCACCAGCTGCAAGGTGGGAGGTGCCTGCATGATATTTCTAAAGTGTAACACGTACATATAATAATGGCATAATAATAGTGATATACATATATGTTACCGTAAAAGCTTCCATTAACATATTTGTTTTTTAAAACATTAAGCAGGCCCCTGAGGCACGCTGAGCACCTGAAACAGCAGTTTAGAGTCACCCGTTGCCTCCAGAAATCCTGAGTATTTGTAATCCGGGGGGGTGTAAGTATGTGTATCCCAGAAGATGGCTAGTTGTGCCGATCTCCTCATTTACTGTTCCTTCAAGGCCAGGAGAGCTGCTAGCTTTGCTGAGCTACACACGTGGTCGTGCTGTGGCAGCAGCTTCACCGGCATTGCAGGGGTTGTGTTCCCTCTTGCCAGTAGAGGTTTTGGGCCACATTTCTTTAGCTTGGTCTCAGCAGCAGCAGCAGGCGGTGGTGCTGCTCAGCAAGAACGAATTCAACAGCGCGTGGCAAGAAAAGGTCTGTGTTTGTCGGGGGAACAATGTGGTGCTTATTATGATGGCCAAACAAAAGTGAAGGAGTTCTGATTTTAGTTCCACACAGCCTGCCAGTCTGAATAGTAGCACTTGAATTCCTTTCAAAATAGAATAGACCAGTATTCCTATCACGAATCTAACAAATTCATGGATTTATAAGTGACCATTAGTGCCACAGTATTTAGAAGGGATGCTGTGTCACTTGGTGCAGCAACACATTCATACAGGATTCTGCCTTCTCACATGTGCAAAACATACTGGTACTGTCTTTTGGGATAGCTGTCCTCTATGTTGCCCACAGTCTTAAATTCAAATGCCACCATTGTGTATTTATGTCTAAAAGACATAGACTCCTCACATTCGAGGAGATTTTCAGCTTAATATTGTAGAGTTTACCCTCTCTTTACTGAACTCTTTAATGGTTAATATAATCTTTTCGTATAAAAAACATACCTGCGCGCCATAAGATTTTTACCTTAGCAGACATGCATGAATAACTGCTGTTCTTTCCAGTGATTAATCCTTAGAGTTTTATTATTTCTTTAAAATTCGCTGTATAAATATAATGGGCCATAAAGTATAGAAATAAAAAGCTCTATACTGCATTTTAGTTTAGGATTTTGAGAGAGAGAGAAAAAAAGCTGGAGTGTTAAAATCCCGAACAGTGATTTTCCCTTTGAATGATGGTATAAAAGATCTTTCACTACTGAAGCGCTGTATGTATATTAGGTACAGTACCCATAATGCTGTTATCATGTTTGGTGCGTGGCTTAGAAGAAAATTGAATTTCTCTTTCCACTATCAGTGACTGATTTGTGCTTAGTGCTCTGGAGCTGTTTTTTGGAAGGCTTAGCTGTAACACATTGTATAGCGGTGACTGTTACAGGAACCATAATTCTCAAAACTTCTCAAAAATTTCAGTCTTGATCATATAATTTTGCCACTGTCTTGGTCATTTCAGTCTTGATCATGTTGAAATAAAGTACATTTTTTTTATACAGTTTCCCTACCGAAAAAAAGAGGGGAAAACAAAAGAAACTGTCTTAGTATCTCTAGGAAGCTACCAGGAAATAGAACCGCAGCCTGTGTTAGGTCGAAGTAGTGGCTTTACTGTTTCATATCTCAAAGACCCTCTAGGGCCTCTCCTGTGCGTATGCTGAACAGAGCCCACCTTGCTGAGGACTTCAAAGGGAAACAGCATAATGTAAATTCTGGTAACAGAATGGCTGTCGGAAAATTATGTTTTTATTGCTTTACTAGAACCCATTACCAGCCGGAACCGAGTTCTGGATAAAAAATGCAGAAAGTCACTCGTGAGTCCCCAGGTTAGTGTTCCGGTATGTGTGAAACTCCTTAGTGGTTACAGTCCCTAGATTACCTTGTGTAACCAAAGGGAAAATTTTGGTCTTTGAGCACGTTCTAAGCATGCTAATACCTGCTCTACAAAATCTGACAAGATCAACAAGAGAGGCTGCAGTGGAATTAGCCACCGAGCACTTGGCTGCAGTTTACAGGTATTTCCACTGTTTATGCTACCAGTGTTACTCAAATTACCATTTGAGACTAGCATAGCAACATGGAGGTATGAAGCATTTGAAACCACTGTGCTGATGAGGGGGTGAGGAAATAAGATGGAAAAACGAAGGGAAAGCGAGCACTACTCACCTAAGGAGAAAGATCCGGCCTTTTTCAAGCACAGATGTATTTGCTGCAGTGTTCACAGAGAAAATCTTGAGACATTTTGGATGCCCAGTTGCAGACACATACATGAAGTTTATAATGTATGCAGTGGCAAACATACGCAGCATTTCGCTACTGCTGGTAGGAAAAGAAAACCCACATATTTAACTAAGCATTTTGAATGATTTGGAGTTTTGGCTTGTGTACTACACTTGGAGTGTTATGAAAGGACACACTTTCAAGGAACAGGAGGGCAGACAGAGGAACACGCCGAGCAAAGTTTAGTCAGGCTTGCAAGGAAAAACGAAGGAAGGACAAACTCTGCTACCATTTATTTCAGTCAATATGTAGCTGAATATGTAGTAGACCTAAGGCTGCAGTTTGACGAAAGCTTCTTCAATCTGGCACAGTGCATCTCTGAGCAGAGACGTCCTGCCTGCCCCCTCACTGCCCTCTTTCATGCCTGAAGTCAGCTGTTTGTGGTGGCCACGGGATGAATTGGCTTGGGAAACCAATCCCTCTGTAAAATAATCCCTTTTTTGTTTACTGGGCTACTTTACAGGCAGATCACTTCACTCATCTGGTCCATTGGAAAGATAGAAAAATGTTTGTATTGGCATACAGAGCAGTGGAGGTGGGGGGAAAGAGGGCTGCTTTTTCACACGCAGTGCCAGTGTAACAGGCTTGCGCTGCGGCCCAAGTGGGACCAAAGCAGAAGCTGAAAGCAGGCTCAAGCAAGAGAATTTGCGAAGGGATTTGCAGACCTCTGCGGATTCAGGTCCTGGTTCAGCAAGGCACTTGTGGCTGAGGGCGCAGATCTCCCGGCCTCGCTGCGTCCCGCGGCAGCAGCGCGCGCCACCCCTAAGCAGGTCGGAGCCTCCGTGGCAGGAGCAGCGCGAGGTGCCGGGCAGCTGGCGGGAGGCGGCGGCAGCTCCTGCGGAGCAGGGCGCCGGGGCGAGGAGCCCGCTCCACCCGCCGTCATCCCTGTCCGGCTAAGCTTCCTTGCGGAGCTTATCCCGACGGCAGAAGCTAGAGCAAAGCCCCTCTGCTCCGACGGCTGCTGAGGCTAAGCCCCCCGGGGTCAGAGCGGGGCGACCAGGCCCTACATCTGTCACTTGGACCTCAGCTGTCCTCCGGAGGAGCCGGGGCCGAGAGAATGAGAGACCAGCGAGCTTATTAGTATTTATTATTCGCAATATGATAGCACCTCAGTGCCCTGCCGTGGAGCAGAATCCCATGTACTTAGCACTGTGCCAACCCAGAACCCGGGTAGAGTCCTTGCCCCGCGGGGCTCACAATCTAAGCTCCCAAGAGAGGCCGCAGTGGGACGCACGGAGCCGGATCACCGTGACAGGAGGACAGCACCGGCCGCCTGCTGCGTTCTCCTCGGCGCAGTTCTTCAGCGCTGAGCTGGATCCAGGGCGTGCATTTCAGACATTCCTCACATCGCCAATACTTGGTATTTCTCTTTTTTTTAAAAAAATCAAGAAATCTCACGGAATTTGTGTAATCTTCAGTGAAAAACATTTCCCAGCACAAGAAAGACATGTAAGGTTATTTATGAGAACTCCGGTTTGTGTTTTCTAGGCAGATAGCTGAGCACGCATACAAAGTCTACACATGCAGTGTAAAAACAAATTTAAAAAATTTTGACCAATAGATATCTTTCGGTGCATTCATTTATTTATTTTTTTCACTCTCGCAAAAAAGAGATATCTTTCTTTAACTTTTTAAGAAAAAATCAGAGGTGATTTCATATGAACTATTTTTAGGTTTTTTTCTTAGCTGTTTTTCAATAAAAATAATCTAAATAAAAAATTATTACCTTGGTGGAATTAAAACCTGCTAGATACAAGGATATAGAGCAACTGTGCTTCTAAAAAGGTATATAACTGATTTTACAGTTTTCTCCATTCAGGAAGTATGATTACAACTCTGTGAGAAGGGTATGTGATTTACAGCTACCTTTTTTTGCAAGCATAGCATATGTGCTTATTTTTAATAATTTGTCAGTGGGGGCCAAATACTGCTCTAAGGGTCACTAAAATCAGGAGCTCCTTGACACAGCTGGCCTGCTACTGTGGGTCCTCGTTAATACTGTGAATAACACACGAAGTTCAATAGTCCTGGTTTTAACTATAATTACTCTGTGACAGGAAGAATTTGCAGGTTTGAATATCTTACAGAGGCCTGTAGGAGGGCACTATGATTTATCCCTATGAACTGGGATAAAGAAAACAAGAGCTAGCCGGGCAGTTTGTGAAATTATTAAACATTTTCCAGGGTCAGTTCTGCGATTAGCCATTTGGACAGCCCCCACTGAAGGCGCACAAGTAACATATACTCTTTACCTGAAAAGAACCTCTAATATTAGCTTTCTTCTATGCCTTCTCTGAATTGCTGTAAACATCCAAGATACCCACATAGACACATGGGTATGTGTGTGTATAAATATGTGTGTGTATACTTAAATATACTTGTATAGGTGTATTTATACACACATACATATATGTACACATACATATACACGGATATATAGCTATGACATAGTTAGGAAATAGTAATGTCGTTTTTATTGCATTTTAAGTATCATAGAACAAGGGTATTATAGGCACACATCTTAACTACTCATCCTTACTACAGTCCTAAAGCTCATTTACCTGAGATCTGCATCTGTAAAAATAAAGTTCCATTTTTAGCTGCATGTTACAAAAGACTAAATATCAGCCCCACGGATATGAAATTACAACTCAATTTTGAAACAAACACTACAAGTAAAATATGCTATCTTATAAAAAAGATACTGCTGAAAGAGATACATATTAAAAAGGAAACAAGATCCTTAGAGGTTTAAAAATCTTCCCAGGCCTTCCCACATTGTAATAAATTTGTAAAAAATATTTGACACAAAATCTCCACAGAAAGCATCCTGCTGAAATCACGTACCCTTTAAGCCACCCATCGTGTTAAAATTACGGAGTTCAGGAGGGTAGACTCCATATTACAAGAACTGAATTTCCCTCAGTTTTCATCATCCCGTCTGTAGTGAATAGTTTGTATTTCCTGAGCTATGAACATAGCCATCTCTCTGGTGCCTGCAGCAATCACTCGGCAGGACATAAGATCCAGAGGTCCCCCTGCGGACGAGAGGGTCAAGAACTGTCTTAGGTCATGGAAAAAAACCAACATATTCTTAAATTAAAAACACACTGTAATTAGATAGGCTCAGAAGCATGGAAATAACTTCACACAGCTGGTTTGGGATGAGCAAAATGAGCAACTCCCATCTTGAATCAAGATCTTGAGAACTTCAAAACTCTTGCGAAAATAATATTTTTTTTAAATTCTAGATACAGTACCAAAACAAGCAACAGAAGCAGTGAATATCTATGTGTTCAGTATAAAATAATAAATGCACCATTTTCTTGTTTTCCTCTCAAATAAAAGTCAAGATGTGTTTTACTGCAAATTTACTAATAGGAGAGGATAAAAAAAAATTAGTTCAATGAGGATGGCATTCTTAGTCCTCTATGACTTTTCACAATATGCACATTAACAGGAAATAAAGAAAATAAACAGCACATATGCACAGTCACAGTAAACGTCACTATCTTACAGGCCCGTTTTTTTTCTGTGAATCATGGAAATGAATAAAATAATCTTCTAAAATAATAAACCTGAAACTATATTGTCCTCTAAGAGCTTCCTAGTCAGTAATGCTCACACGTATATCAGCGAGGCCTTCCTTCTGCAATGCTGTCTCTGCTGAGATGAGTTTGGAGTCTGAGCATAATAATCAACCTTCTGGGCTAGTCTTTACAGAAAATCTGATGCTTTGAAAGAGTTACTCAAAGTCTTGGAAACACAGTCTGACTCGGAAGACCTTTGATGTGATGAAAACCCAAGCTGGAATTACATCATTAAGTCATGAATAACCAGACAGAGTCTAACGGTGAGAACAGACATTTCTAACGAACATTGTTAGAAACAACACTGAGTCACGGGAAAGGGACTATACTGAAGTAGCAGAAGTTGCCCTGAAATACGACTCAGGCCCCAAAAAATCAGTGAAAAAAAGAGTATTTTACTCACCTGACGTGTCTATGACAGTGCCACCTGCCTCTCTAATAATCACAGTAGCTGCTGCCAAGTCCCAGCAGTGCAAGCCGAACTGGTAATAGGCATCCGCGGCGCCCGACGCCAGGTGGCACAGCGCCAGGGTGGAGCTGCCGATCACACGCACCCTAAACACGGCGACAAGGCCACACGTCACGTAGGCACGCGAGGCCTTCGCGAGCAGCCCCGCGTCCACGCTGCAAAACGCGCAGCGGGCCTGACAGGCAGCTTTACGGTCTACTTAGCGAAGTGCTCTTCTGTTGTTGGTCTAAGGACTTTTGGTCACAACGCGAGAGACGTTTTAAAATATCTTACCCGTGTGCCTGGGCCTTGAGCAATCTCTCAATGTTACCAAGGAACAATTTCAAAGTTGCTGGGTCACGTTTTGGACCGATTTCTGTCAAAATTAAGGCCTTCGAGATATCTGCAATGCAAGTATTTTTTCCATTAATTTAACAGCTTCCAGTTAAAATTGGGAATTTTTTTCAGACTAAACAATAATGGACTTTTCACAGAAAAACAATTTTCATATCCTCTTTTTCTACCACAAACGCTTTCACAAGATAAGTGACTCCACATTAAAAATCGAAACAAGACTGAATTTTTCATATCAAATAGTCTTATCTAAACATTTTTTTCTTTAAAGATCAGGAAAATCAAAAATAAGAATACATTCTTATATGCCCTACATGTTTCCATACATTGTTTTCTTTCATTGACCAGTCAGCTTTTGGCAAATTCACTAACATTAGCAGTCAGCTAAAAATAATCCAATGACCTAGCAACTGTTGTTGACAATAAGCTGATTACATTTGAATAGAGAACTCTAATGTAATTTGTTAACAATTAAAGATTTAAGAATATAGTAAGATCAATGAAAAGCTTCTGCCTAAACATCAGTCACCCAGTCATAGCTCCCCTTCATTCTAACATTTCAGAGTGAAGATACCTTTTGATTGAAAACCCCTCCTTCTTACCATAAACTAAAACAGTATCTCAATTAATAATAATAATGTTGCATTTGCATTGTGTTCAGCAAAGAAAGTTCTGGTTTACAGTAGATGAGGATATTACCCTAATGCACAGTCAAAGCCTACTGCAGTTAAAGGGAAGACTCACAGTGACTTGCAAGGTATTGCAGCTGTCCTCAAAGGAGACATTGCTAGAACATAAGAACCTTATGCCAATTTAGGTGGAGGCAGCTGGTCAAAGCTTGGCAGCTGCCAAGCTTCTTCTATGCCAGATAAACTCAGGAGGTGTTGAAGACACAAGGAACCTCAAAGTTGATTACTTACTAAACAGTCTGTGTCCAGTGTTGGGTGTTACCTTCTACTCTGCATCAAATGCTAAACATTCATTCACATTGGGAAAGTCTACCTGGTTATTACAACTAATTGCATAAGCTGAAAATTCTTAGCAAAAGTAACAAGGAGGTTTTCAAAGGCAAATTAGGATAGAGTGAGACATCATTTAATTAAACAGGCTACCAGTGAATTTAGTATTACAGAAGAAAATTGTGGATTCATGCAATGTGGTAAGTGATTGGTGAGTAACAGATATGTAATTAGATTAAAAGTTACAGGATATCACAAAGCTTAACTATATGACTATAGATTTAACAGACACTTTTTAAATTACTGTATTGAAATATAAAAACACCTATCCAGACATACTGCAGGGTATTTGCTGCTTAGGTACACCTGAAAATTCTGGATGGTTAAAGCAATCTGCCTTAGATCTTCCTGCATAACATAGCCAATTTATAATCACAGAAAACTTGATGCATGCCTCATAGCCGAAATGCAACACCAGTCACAGCTAGGTCATGACAAAGACAGTTGTGCTTTTGAGTTATCAAATATATTCCTCGCAAACAAACAGATGTCTCCAATTTTAAACAAGGTCACGGCCAGTTATAAATTGGATGAAGAGACTGACGTGAGGTAGGGGAAGAACTGCACTCAGGAGAAGGAGGTGGCTGCTCCAAATGCTCAATATGGCTTCAGCAATTCAAGGTACAAGAGAATATTTACTGAGCACTCCTCACACTGATATAAGACAGAAAAACAGGGAGGTTGGTAGAAGAGATTTAACAGTGATACAGAAGCATTTATGAAGAAAAGATCAATTCTGTTGACCACAGAAGAAGATTAGAAAAATACAATATAGTATTAGCACATGGAAGGCCAGACCTGAATCTAAGTGTAAGAAGGATGTGTCAAAGGGAAGATGACTCCTTCATTTAAATGTATCTTGACTGCTTGCCCTCACAAACCAGATCTATACAAAATTAATCATTAACAAAGAACAATTTGGTCTGTACTGTAATTTTAAATAATTAAATTTGAACAATCCTAATGGCTGCCTCGAAATTACTGTGTAGCTTAACATTACGGAGCAATCTCAAACAAAAGGATGAGGCAACATGGCAGCCTAGCACTCCCTCAGCACATCACACACTGGCAAAGATTACTTCGGGTGCAGGTTCAGCAAAACTCTCTCTCTTCTGCAAGGCTGTCTTATTCCACTGAAGCCACAGTCTTTATAGAACAAGAACAACTCTGAATTTATATACTTAAACATCATTAGAGGTGAGATTAAAGAAGCTATGTTTTGACTGATTAAAATCCCCACCACCAAAGAAGGAATCTGAAAATACAGGAAAATTTCAAAGTTTGGAAGGGTAGAAGGTTCCCTTCCTGTGCTGTGTTTTAGACACTATATAGTCTAAAGTCCAGAGAAAGGAGGACAAAAGTGGCATGTGCCAAAACTATTACTTGCTCAACTGGAGACAGAGCGCTGTGACTACATATGTGAGTGAGGCCATTTCAGGAGTAGCTCAGTTAATTAGGGCTGGGGTGCCCTAATTTCTTCCCATAGTCTCTGCCACTGGAATATGGTGCATTTAAGCACAGTCAGAAATGTGATGCATAACATGGGATTAAAATCTTATCTCAGGTACTACTGAGATAAAATACTAACCTTACAATTTACTCCCTCTCTCCAAACAGGGAGACTCTCACTCATTAATTTGATTTAAGTGAACATCCAGACTTCCCCAATTTCAGGGACTACAGCAAATCCGTATGTTAATTTGCCAGAATTTACTGTTTCACGTTCCCTAAAATCTCTTGCTGGTGAGGTATACATTGTCGTACATTTTTGGCACATGTTTACTTCTGTCCTGTTACATTCCCTAGTACATTTTGATTGATTAAAAGAAAACATATCCATACATGTCTGATCATTGTTATCTATCGTCATTAGGTAAACAGACAGACAAATATATGGCTTACCAACAAATTAATTCCATTAAGGTGTTGACTAAACGTTGATAGTTACTTGTATGTTGAAACATACCTCACACACCCAAGCAAGCTGTTAAGGAACCTCTGTAAAGCATGCATCCTTTAGTTTGCTGTTAGCATATATGCCTACTGACATAACACACTTCATGATATACAAGATTTCTGAAAATAAATGAGTAACAGCCACCACAGTACTGTGGATGTGATTCACCATTTCCATTGCATCTTGCTCATAAAAGTCCATATCGGTGGCAAAACTGGAATGAAACTGGTGAATCTACCAGTGCTTGATTATTTTAAGCAGTAATTATAAATCAAAACAATTTAGGATTACTTAAGAGGAATTCACATTCAGCTGCAGTATTTTAAAAGAAAACGAGAAAAAAATGTGATGTTTTAAGAAAAAAAGCAAACATATAACAACAAAATTATCATGCAGATAAATACTTTCCATCAGGATAATGATGTTCATTATCCTAATGTCGATTTGTAACAACTCTGAAACAAAATTAACATATTCCTTTTAGAGTTCTAACAAAATCTAGACCAACCTGTCTCTTTTGATACCTGAAGCCTTTTGTCATTACAAAATGCCCCTTGACCTCTTCTACCAGTGTATAACCGTTCTTCAGTGCAGTGGTAAATTACACCAAATTCAAGCTTTAAGATTTTGAAAAGGAAAGAAATGAATGCAACTCAAATTACTCATCATAAATATAAACAACTACTAATGGCAGAAAGTTCAGTAATATTTTAATTGCTACATGTAATCAAAGATTATACTGATTCTACTAAACTGGAATAATTTTACTATGATGTTTGAGATAGAGGCTTATAAGGAGAAGTTAATGCAATCTTTTCATAAACTCTCACTTGCAGCTCATCTGTGTTCACATCAGACTAGATTAAACGCTGGTTGCTTTCTCATTCAGTTACATGTTTTCATCAAAAATATGCAAGTCCTAAGGCCATATTCTGAATTAATGAAAACTTTCACTGGTGAGCAGTTACACATAGAAGTTCTTTCATTGACTTTGGCAAGACCATGAAGGTTTGCAACCCCAAATACATAAATATGATCAGTTAGCCATCAAACTCGAAAGTCATGACACCTGGTTTACTAACAGTGGATACTTTAATACAAACTTGACCTTTCAAGACGCATTTAATTTGCCCACATTTTCAACCACAGTGGCAAACTCCAGTCACTTTTCAATTTTTTTTTCTCTGCAAAATCCTTTCTTAGTATAAAAACGCGAAAGTCTCATGAAATCTCAAGATTCCAAGAGAAGGAATTTGAAGAGAAATATTAAAACTATTAATCCATCATAAAAGGTTTGGAGAATGAGCAACACTGGACTCTTGAGGGAACACCTGCTTACCAATGATAAAAGGAGGGTCAAAATTAGACCCAAGGTATATACTAACATTTCCATTTCTTAATACCTTTCATCAAACGATCTTAAAGCACTTTACAAACTTTGATGATCTGTTCCTAAAATCACCCTTTGATACATATCAATAACTGTACTTTGTTTAGATACAGGCAGATACACAAAAATTAACTGACTTGCCCAAAGTCATGGATGGTAAAAAGGTCAAGAAAACATCTCAGATGTTCTAGACTCCAGATCTTCTCCCATTCAATGTGAAAAATCATCAGTTTTCATCAGAGACAGTTCAGAGGGAACAGGTTGTCCTTGCTCTTTACCCTGAGATCCAGTCTAAACCATTTCTTTTTTTTCTTTTTCTTTTCTTTTTTTTTTTTTTTGAGGGATACTATTAATAGTCCTTCCCTGAAGACATCTGCAGGAATTGCTTCAGTGCTGTTCAAAGCTTACATTCAGGTCAGTTCCCCTGTGTGCACTCTGGCTCATTTTCAAGTTACTACTTTTTTTCTGTTTTGCCTTTTTCTTTATTGAGAGAGATTTATCTTTTTTTTCTTTGTTGTTTTTTGTTTTTGTTTCAGCTTTGTTTTGTTTACATAATCCAAAATATGTGGCATCAAAAGCATGATGATGACGTTCTAGAAAATAATAAATATTACAGAAAACTGTCTGATAAGCATATGTAATATTCAAAGGCCATCGGGAAGGAGTAAACTTCAGAAGAGCATGGAAGTGGTTCACTGCAGTTGCTGTGTTTGAAATGTCAGACTAGAGAAGTAAACAGCATTATTGGGTTTAAATCACTGAGAGCCGCGAGCACATCTGAAAACTGTGTCATTACTGCACAGAGCTCTTGCTGGCTTCAGTGGCAGCTCTACTGTGCGATCAGGGTGCATGAGGCACATTCCTTGGCAACCTGAATAGCTGTTCCTTCCGTATATCTCGGACTGTAAAACACCAATGTCTGGAAAAATGAATGAGTACAGCTAGGAAACTCAAAGAAGACAGCATACACGAAAGCTAAGTTCTTCTTTGTTTTCCTGTGACCAAGCTCTCACGAGGGAAATACAGAAATTTCACTACATAAAACCCCACAAAGTCAGATTAAATGGACTAGGTCCATAATTTTGTACTTATCATAGAAAGCAGTTTTGAATTACATCTCGTAGCAGCCCTTAGCTTTCACAGACACTGCTAGTAGGAAAGAAGCAATAATGGTTACCACAAGAACACTGGGAGATACATTTAAATTATGAATAGGCAGCACTATATTTAACTCACTGCAGCTTTGTCTTACAAAACCTTGCTCACTCCAGTGCTCCCTTTGTAGTTACACAAATCCTATAATATTTATAATAATTCATGAGAATTATCCTATAATTGCCCAGTATACATAAGGGAACTCTTTAAGGATTGAGATTTTAGACTAGCAGAGTATGCCCAAATAGACTTGGCATGAAAAGCCAGTGCAGTAGCTGATTGGATGTTTTGTTTTTTAAGTTTCCACGGGGCTTTTAGGCTTCTAGCCACATCTCAGGTTACCCATCTTAAAGAACATATTTTATACCTCTTTGTTAACAGCAAATCCAATGCTCACTGCCACTGTTGGAAACCTGCAAAGAATAGGAAATGAAGCAGCATTAAAATGAAAAATCTCGTGAAGTATGAGAAATCTCTGAACTTACTAGTTCTGCAACTCTCTCAGACAACAAAACATTGCAGGGAGCTCTGTGACTTTACCTGGGTTTAATATTAAGTTATATTTTTAAAAGTTAAAGAGACTGAGAAAAGAAGGATGGTTCAATGTAAAGAACATTTAAGTATTCTTCTTCTTTTCTCAGTCTCTTTAAAACTGTGAATCCTTTAAAAATATAACTTAATATAGGAAAACGCAAGAAAAACACACAAAGATATCAGTATTTTTATACTATAACATGTTTAACATGTTGCATATTTAGTGATCTTTTTGTTTTAATGTTACTGAATTATCCAATTTAAAATCATTAATTTTGTTATAACAAGTAATCACTTCTGAGAGCACATTTTGTTCAAGTGAACTCAGAGCAGCTGAAATAGCAATTAAGTTGCAGAGAGACATCTTACTGCTGACATCAACACAAGGGGAAACCTGTTCTTCTACCCTCTCTTTTGCAAAGTGATGATCTTGTGCTTAATTTGTGGCTAAAGTATAATAATTGTGCTTTAAATAAAGAATAAATTCTTAAAAGCCCATCTTAAAAAAGGCTGTAGAAAAAAGGTCCAGAAAATATTGGTAGGAAAATTTTCCTTCATGGGATAAAAGACAAGCACATGAGTTCCTCTTCTCCCAGCCACCTGAATACTATAGAATTGCACCATGAGTAAAGGATTTTTTAATGATAACTGTAACTGTAACTATATTATATGTAAGGTTTTAAACAGAAATATTACAAACAATCATTACTTTACAATACCCAGCACTTAAATGATGAATTAGAGTTTCTGTATTTTGGCAGCAATGATCCCTGCATTTCTTTTTGCAAAGCAGAATTATAGGAATTTAAAAAATAAAATCCCTGTTATACAGTAAAGCTGAGTTTTCAATTATATTCTACACATAGGCAATGTTTGTACTTCCTGTGAAAAACGAACGTGTCTATCGAAAGGAAGCAAGCACCACTGTTAGGATGGATATGTAACACCCACGTAAAGAGTTAGGCCAAATGTCATCACAGTACAGCCTTGTTTCTCGGTTCAGGTCAAGCCTCCTCGTGCTATGTGTGCTGCATATCCACCAGCTAAGAGGCACGAGCTCCTAGGTCATTAAGCAGGGAATGAGCAGAAACTTTGGTTTACCTCTAGGCAACAATATAAAGTTCTCTCCAGTACAGACACTCAAACACTCACTCCACTTTACTGTCTACTTGCCTGTGCACAAAATTGCAAGTTCCATCAACAGGGTCAATAATCCAGGTAGGACTGTCCGTGAGGACACATTTTGAGCCAGCAGCAGTGGATTCTTCTGCAATGAACCTGCATTTGATATTGAGTAAAATACATAAAAGAAAATTGAACTCCTTCCTTCTGACTACTTAATTCATGTATTATATACATGAATACATATATTTCTCTTTTTTAATTTGTGAGTGAAAGATTTTAGTAGAGACTTTAAAGAGAGTTCTCAAATTGACAGCATATGATTTTACGTGGTAATATATAATTCCATTTATGTTCAGTCTCCTAATATACAATTATGAAAAGCATGCAGAAATGAATCTGAACTGGCACCCCTGGAATCCTAGGAGAAGCTTTTCTGCAACATGTAAATTTGTGCGTTAGGCCTGTCTCTTGCAGTAAGTAATACAAACTGCAAAATGTATTTGCTGCTCTTTGCACTCAAATTCAGTCAGTAAGAAATAATGCACTCTCAGAAAATCCACAATCTGACTTCTACAGGATTTTTTTGCAGCAGTTTGAATCAGGAAATTGAAAGATTTACAAAGCTGAACTTTCTTCTTCCCATGACCCAAAGTAAATCAACAATTTTTTTGTGGTGGGGGGGCCGCACAAGGCACATTGAAATCTGAGCTCGTCTAATGTTCTGTACTGATTTCTTTCAGTAGTTTTGTTTTTGTTTTTTTCCTGGGAAATGTACAACCAGTTCTGGCATATTTCCTGCTGACCTTAATTATCCTTGCTCTCCCATAAACTGCTCAGGATCTGTTTCTGAGAGTGCCCTGCAGGTGCTGGTCTGACGGATTTCAGTAGAGTTCTGCACATATAGCCTGTGTAGAATCAAAATGCTGGTACAAAACCTTGGTCTGGGTATCATACTTGAACAACTGGTTTTGGTATACAGAATTGCTGCGAGTGCTTGAGGAAAAAGAAACTTATTTCAAAGCCACAAAAGGGGAAAAAGTAAAATAAGAAAAAGAGAGAGAGAAAAAAAAAAGAGAATTATGACCCAAACACATGGCAAGTTTTGGCTGCGCTACTGGCCAGTAGTGAGATGAAACTCACCTTCTTGGCCTTTTCCTGTAGTGGGTGACTGTGCATTGTAGTCCCTATGTACAAAAATATGAATGGGAAGCTGGGGTAAAAGCGTGCCACTGACACTGACAATGTCCCAGACTCATTTTCAGAAGCAGCAGGTGTATGATAGAGGAGGTAATCGTTGCCTAAAAAAGCCTATTGCTGCTGTACTGCAGTAGCTCCTATAGGCCAGCACACTATAGATGTGTTCCTCTATGGCTCTACATGCTGTAAAAGCACACAAACAAAGCAAAACATTTATGCTAAAGCACTGGGTACCAAACTTCAGACATGTTCAGGGCCAGAAGTGGGAGGGGTAGCCACGTCGTTGCAGCAGTTAATTAAATATCCCAGACTTTCAGGTGTGTTGACTCCCGTGCAAATCTGGATTAAAGTTTTTCCCCACTGAAAATGAGCCTACCAGTTTTAGCCTAGCCTCAGTGGACGTCTGTTCGTATCACAAAGCCACTGTGAAATTCACTGCTGGAACAGTCAGGAAATTGTAGCATGGTATAAACTGCAGCTAAGAGTGATGCTCACTTAGAGCAGAAGGGTCAAAGCAGAGCAGTACCTCACCAATCCCTAAAAATTCCACCATAAAAAAAATCTTTTGAAAAGCTTAAAGTTTTGGGAGGATGCTGAAGAGATGAAGCAAAAATAAAAACCTGGATTAAGCAAAAAATGAGCATCATGCACATTTGTTAGCCATATACAGAGAAGAAGAAAGAAATATGCGACAGAAATAGGTTTTTAATAGCTTTTCCTAGCATTTCTTATTACTTCTGAGCACATTTCCCATATCTCAGAATGCATCACTCTGACACGGTACAGATTGCAATATCCCTCTTAATTTTTCAGACTTTTAAGACACATTTTTTTCACGTCAGACAGCATAAGAATAAAGATAATTTAAAAGAGAGATGAAGAACATGGAAGTCTTCACTGATGATTTTAAGAGCCAAATTAAAGGAAAGACCTAACATGATCTTTTAATGTTTACTTTAAAATTAAACCTTGATTGCTACTCTTCATTTTCTATCTTGATAGTGGGATCTTTATTTAATCTATTTTTAATAGATTGTTTTAAACTAATCTAACTTTATTCAATGTCAGAACAAATTGCAACCAAAACCAACAAAAATAACTTGTCTTGGAAGAAAAGCATAGCAGTTCCTTCACTTGCTCATGTAGTCAGAAGTTAACTGCACAGGGTTAATGAAGTCAGAGATTTTTCAGTTTCTAGATCTATGTTGACCTTGCAACTTTTGTTCCCACTCCGAGTAACTTGAGTGCTTCTGATCGTTCCCATTTTATGTGAAATTTGTATGTAGTGAGTTCTCTGCCAGACTGTCCAGGAAAAGAAACAACATACTGGAGATGAGAAAAGAGTACGGCCAGCCATAGAGGATGGAATATTACACAAATAATAGGCTTGCAAAGCCTGGCACTCCGGTCGAGAGGCGCAGCCAAGAACCACACTGCGCTGTACAGCACTGAGTTGGTAGGCCATCACATATGACACGTAGTTAGAAAGCCATATTTAGTATATAATGTTCTTTCTGCTCATTCTAATGGATTTTCTTTCTTTCTTTTTTTTTTTTTTAATATACACTATAGCTGACCGAATCAGATTAGTGAAATATACGTAGCATTAGCTGAGCCCTCCAGCTTCTCATCTTTGTTTATTTCTGCTCAGCGCTGGCTTGCAAGGCTCATATGCCCTAAGGAAGCACATGGTGTGAGGGGGATTAGACAGTATTTACACGAAGCACGGCCTCTGCGCTGCTGCTGAAGGAAGGGCGATTTTGCCCTTGCAGAGTGAAGTCAAATGGGGAAATCAATTGCACTGTCTCTGCATCACACCAACCCTGACCAACTAATACAAAACCGCTCTCTAATCTGTGCACAGGGAGGAGTTATTTCCAAATTGATCTTCACAGCCCCAGAGAAGTCAACAATGTGATCTATTTTTAAAAGCGTGGGTTAAAACCTCAAGCAGTGTCTTGCTCACATCTTGCTAATTTATATGCATCAAATGATGATAAACAAACAGCCTTGCTGCTCAGTGATTTTAGGATCGTGCACAGCACAAGGTAAATGTCTTTAAATATGACAACTGTCTTCATCTGTCAAATGCTTATGCAGGAAGGCAAGAGACAGCAGTGCTGGGGGCAGCGGGATAGGACCTTTCCTATCATTAACACCAGCTTTATTTTAAAATAGATATTCTTCACATTATACTCAGGCAGTAGAGAATAGATCAGTACTGGGAAAAAACATGGAGGTTCATACAAAACCTTTGCACAAGATATCTCTACAGAAGAAAAAAAAATATTATATTACTAGCAAATACATTTCAAGACATTAAGAAACAAATACTTAAAAATGCACAGGTCATGATAGAATCATTAGAAATTCTGGTGTCCTGAGTGTGGCTACAACAGTAGTTTTCTAAAGAGGAGGATTATATGCAAGTGTCTAACAGGAACATATTCATATTTAAGATATACAAAACTGAACTAAGAAAAAGTATTTTTAACAAAGATTTTTGACTTTTAGAGAAAGACTTTTAAAATCCCCTTTGAATGCCAGTCAGACATACAGCTGTTACAGGAAAAATGGTCATGGATAGGTTATTTAGCCTATTTCACCAGACACTCACCTGTGGGAGGGAAACTTCTCTTTCAGAGCTGAAATAATTAAATTCTCCACAAAATGATCAGTTTCTGTCACAAGATCTGCTGCGGATGTCTTTGTAGACACTTGTTTTTCCTCTGTTAGAGCCTTCCTAATAATCTGAAAGGGCAATTCACAGATTAGATTGGTTTCAGTCCATCCTGTGGGCACTAAAATAATATAATTATATTCAAAATTACACTGAACCCTGAAAAAAAACCCTTGTAGGCTTAATTCTAGAAGAACCTGTTCTATTTCTTTTGCAAATAAAAATCCTGCTGACATAATGAGTAGTCTCAAGGACTTCAGGATTTTGAATCAATCTACAAGAATATCTCTTCACAGTACAGAAAAGGAGTGAAGATCTGGGAAATAAATACACAAAAGAACCACAAGACTCAGGAATATTTCATAGAAAATCTTTTTTGTTTGCTTTTTTTTCCCCTTAATTTGCAGACACAAATCTCTGCTCTCTTAATTTAAAAATATGCAATAAAGCAAACTCAATTGCCAGCAGAAATGCATAAAATTATTTATTTTCTTCTGCATATGGATGTTCTAAACCTCAAGTGCTGACTAGAACCAAAATAGCTGCTATATATTTAACAAAAACAAAAGTTTAGGCATTTCCCCAGATCAATATTCCCAATCACTTCTAAAATGTATATGTTTAAGTTATCTAAGGAAATTTCCATTAATTTTCCATAGAAATATTTTTAAAACTGTCCAAAGACAGAAGCTTTAGGATCAAAAAAACCCCAAACAAACAAACAAACAAAAACCTATGCTGGGCTGGGAACCAGCAATTCTCAAATTTCATTCTCAGCTCTTGTTTTCCATATTCTGAAATACTATATTTGAAATGTTTTCTGATGTATTATTCTGATGTATTATCTGCATTGCTGACTGTTGTGTATATATGTTGGTATGGGAGGCCCCGAGTTATCCGTCTGTTTCTTGAGCTATGAAACATGAGTTATGCTTATTTACTGAGTTTGAGGACAGATTAATGTTTTTCAGTTTGAACTCTTGCTAAAGTTCATAACTGCATACCACAACATTTACTCCACTTAATCTCCTAATTCCATTAATGTCCTGCATGGTTTTCTTTATGATTTTACCATAGATCCAGAAGAGTACAGGTCTGGGAAGGCCCCCAGGCTGCTCTTCAGTCCAAGGAAAAATCCAGTACACTCAAGTTACCCCAGCTGTGCTGTGTAACCTCTTCTAAAACACTTGATATGCTGACCCCTTTTAGTTTTATTGCTCTTCTTTACTATATTAACTATATATAAGTGCAGCACTTAAGACCGGGCTCAGAAATTCACATAGTTCAGCAGATAAGGAATACTTCTTATTTCTTGCCTTCAGCACTCCTTTCATTGGAGACTACCTGGATTATTTTTAGCAGTGCCATGTTCTTCACTCCTTTTCAGATCAAACACGTAGCTTAAAGAGAATTTGTAGCCATTTAAATGAGTACAGGCTACCGTTTAGCAGGGGTTGGATCACACCTTGCTGTAGGAGGAGCAGAGAAGTTAAAGTGAGAGCTGCGGACAGTGTATGTTGTTGGTTGTTTTTCATTACACGTCTCAGTCTTCAGTCTTTCCTTTTTAAACATAATACTTTGCACTTCTTATCACTGAATTTAATCTCACACGCTTCTGATCCTTTTCTTTTTTTCATGATTATTTTGGATTCAGTTCCTGTCTTCATTCCTCTCACTTTGATTTCTTTGTGATTTTATGCGGGAACATGCTCTATTCTGTTATTCTTCATTCAAAGACTGAATATAATTGAGTCCAAAATGGGGTTTTTGCAGAATCCAACAGGGTGCTTGTCTCCTTGCATTACCTTACATTGCCTTCTGGAAACAGTTGCTGCTATTGCCTGGTCTCCCCAATGGGGTGTGGAGACCAGGCAAAAGCTCTTCTCCAGATAAAAGCCATTGCAGCAGGTAGGCAGAGGAACAAAGCACCTCCAGGAGGACGAAATCCTGCTCCAACTGCTCCTTATCATTGCTCTACAATGGAACTGGTTGTATTTTGGCCATAAATGTGTTTTACTAGACTTCCTCATTGCGTTACACATTGTTCCAAACTTACCCAGGCTTTTCTAGCAGCCCATTTGTGAGAGTCTGTGGTTATTCAGCGCAGAGCTGCTTAATATTTTTAGCCTATGCTGCCCCTCCACTAACACAGAATTGTCTAATCCCACCTGCTTTTCTTCTGCAAAAAGTGGTCTTAGGCCATGACCAAAGCAAGCGGAGTTTGCTCACAGAACAAGCGGAGGAGACGTGTGAGGAAGTCCAGTTACACATGGCCTCACAGAGTGGATTAAGCTTGATGTCAGTGCAGGTCAGTTACAGAGATTACAAAACCAGGGCCCTGCTCATTAGAGGAAAGAGCTGCACACGGAGGCCTTGAGATGCTTTGTTAAAGAATGGAATGAACCAGGGTACACAGGAAGGGCAGTCGCTTTGCTGCTCTGGGAATGGGAGTTACTCCAGCAACAGCACTTCTGTCACAGCAAGTCAAGCAATCATTTATTTATCAGCCTTTTAAGCTTAGAGAAAAAGGAGAAAAAAAAAAAAAGCGCTATTCCAAAGCTTCTGGTTATACTCAGGCAGCATGATGCAATATGAACAGTCATACAGGAAAAGAAAAGAAAAAAAAGAAAAAGAAAAAAGAGAGGCCGATAGATTTCTCCTAGAAATTCAAAATCTGGATTTGCATGCCTTTCTTCAGGTTAGGGCTTGCAGTGATTCTCATAGGTGCTTCCTAAAACATAATCATAAACCGATTCTAAGCCTTCCTAATCTGGCACAGATTTAGGAAACAGAGGATCGTAAGAGACAGGCTGAAATGAGAAAATTTTGTGCAAGGTTGAAGAAAGCATTCAGATCTGCAGAAAAGACAGTGCAAGCAGATTTCTGGGGATGGAGGTGAGGGTGGATGCATCTGAGGGGAAGGAAAGAGGCAGAAGAAAGTGAACTTGACCAATGGAACTGACCAACTGACTGTTTTTTTGGCAGCTGAGACTCAATTTTATTAGTTAATTTTCAATAAAAGTATATCTAGTCCTATTGAACCTACGTTTGTGCCATAAATCTGGCCTTATGTGCCAGATATATAGAATTTGTGTCCTTATGTTTGTCTTTATTGGGGACTAGCAAAAAGTGGATTAACTCTTTAAATAAAGAGACTGACTTACCTGTACTCTTTGTTAAAGATCCACAAGGGCTTCTGGTATTTTTTTTTGCAATAAAATACAGTCTTTAATAATATGAAAGTTTGTTTTTAAAGGAAAAGATTCTACCAAAACTACCAAATCCCACTTAAAGAATGTTTATGTGGTTTTAATTTGGCCTGCCATGGAATCAGCCATTTCCTACCAGCTGTAAGGTAGCAATGGCAACTTGCAAAGATGCACAATTTAATCTTCTGGAATGTTTATTTCTTAAAAAATAAAAAAGGCAACAAAAACGAACAAACAAAAAAAACAAAAAACAATGTTCAGCGGTGGTCTTCTGGGCCATTAAAATGGCTGAAGATGCTGATGGCTGTGTTCACAATAAAATATTTTGAGAGAAAAGGTGTGGATGCTTGAGCAAGTGTCTCTTATGAAATGTCTGGCAGAATGAGCATGCTGGAGAAACTCCAGTTTGGACATTCAGTGAGAGCATGACCTGTCATCCCAATTTGGATTATCCATTTGTTCCTTGCATAACTAAAACAACCCTTCTCTCCTCTGGCATTCTGCTAATCTTTGTTGCCCCTTTTTCTTCTACCAAGGGGAAAAATACGAGCAATAACACACACTAAGGAAAAACTACTGCTGCTGGATTTGAGATAAAAATCATACTACGGCATAGCAGGTACGAAACGTTTTTCAAAATATAGCAAAATGGAAGCGGAAGAAAAAAACACAGGTTGCTGAGATGTGTATTTTCCCCAATTTCTCATCTGAACAATCTGCTGATGCCAGTTCTGGGCTCTGTTGGAGACGGTAGATTTTAGCCATCGCACCCAACGGGGCCAGGATGTCTCCTGAGGTGACTAACCTTCCCCTGTGCTGCAACACTGGTCTTAAGCAAGCTGCTGTTGGTCTCTGCAGGGACACTGCCGATTTATCCCTGAACTAGTGAATTTCAGTCACTGTGAAGACCCCAGCGTGGCAAAATGACAAAAATCTCTGTGACACGACTGTTTTTCCCTGGACAAGCTGCTCAAAAACAAACGCTGGCATTGTAGTCTATGGATGCACAATATCCTGGATGAACGCAGCATGGCGTGAAATCTCAGCCGCACGTAAATTCAGTGCTAACATCACAGCATGCTCTAAAAAACACTTCAGCAGCAGAATAAACACTCGTTTGTTTTATAAACGAGAAAAAAAAAAGCTATTAAGGCGTGCTCACTATGACAAAGCCGTATTTTTCTTTTTTTAATGAAAATAAAAAAAAGAATGAGCCACAAATTAGGCTCTCCATCCTCAGGGTAACAGCAGCTGCCAGGGAAGGTGGCCCTGGGGATCCCGACGCCCTCCATAGCGCTGGGGCGCGAACCAGGAGGTGCCGGAGGCTCCGGCATCGGCCCTCGCGGCGGCGTGTCCGTGTGTGTGTATTTGTGTCCGTGCGTGTGTATTGGTGTCCGTGTGTGTGTATTTGTGTCCGTGTGTGTGTATTTGTGTCCGTGCGTGTGTTTTTGTGTCCGTGTGTGTGTATTTGTGTGTATATGTGTCCGTATGTGTGCGTACGCGCCCGTGCACGCCTGTGTATGTGCGCGCGCGCGGGCCGGGGCCGCGGCGGAGCCCACGCCGCCCTGTCGCCGGCTCCCGCTTTCCCGCCCTGTCCCTGCGCACCCCGCGGAGCGGGCGGCCCGGGGAAGCCCCGGCCCCGCGGCCCGGCGCGGCTCTCACCTGGCCGGCGCGGCGCGCCAGCTGCACGGCCACCTCGGCGCACTCCCGCCACGGGTCCCCGCCGCCGGCCGCCCCCTCCGCCTCCTCGCAGGGCTTCATCGCTGCCCCGCGGGGCAGCGCGGCGGAGCGGGGCTGGGCGCCGCTGTCACTGCGGCTGCCGGCGCCGCCCCGCAGAGCGCCGGGGCGAGCCGGGAGCGGGAGCGGGGCGGGCGGCGCGACCAGTGGGCCGGGCGCGCTGCGGCGGGGCGGCCGGGCGCTGCTTTTAGGTGGCGCCGGGGGCGGGGAAGGGCCGGCGGCAGGCGGGGACAGCGAGGGGACGACGCCGAGGCGAGGAGGGGAGCGCCGGGGCCGGGCGGGATGTGGCGGGCGGGGAGCCGCCCCGCCAGCGCCAGGGCCGTGGCCGTGCCCCGCGACATGGCCGTGCCGCCCGACATGGCCGTGCCGCCCGACATGGCGCCCCGGGGCCGCCGGGCGCCTTCGGCGCGGCTCGGCGGCCACCAACGTGGCGCCGCGGCCGCTGCGCGCGAGCGGGCGCGACGGGGCCCCGCGGCCCCCGAGCGCCGCTTTCTGCTGCCCTCGGCAAAGCGGGGCGGGTGCGAGGCCCGCGCGGCCTCCGCGTTTTGCTGCTCTCGGCAGCTGTCTGGGCTGCCTCTAGGGCCCGGCTATTGTGTCCGGCAGGGTCTGTAATCCTTGACGGGGCGGCTGGCACCTGCCAAAGGGCAGAGCCTGGGAGACGGGGCGCTGAGCGCCCGCGCCGAGGGTGCTGGGGGTGCCGAGCGCGATGGCCGCCCCGCTTGACAAGGGCAGGTTTGGGAAAAGTAGCAACAGGGATAGGAAGGGTAGGGTCTGAGCTGTTCATTAGTGTTCAGGCTTTAAAGTATTGCTATTACTGCTGCTAAAGTGTAAAACATAAATAGCCTGGCTATTTAGATCTTGCTTTGCAGTTGTCTTTGTCATGCGTCATTTTGGATTTATCGAAGAGGAGAAGATGAGAACTGAGAACCTACGGCTCTGGTGACTGTAGAAGCCAAAGTACAGCATGTTGTAGCCAAAAGAGCAGGAGACCGATGGGAGACAGCTGAGCAATTCCCACTCTGCCTCACAGAAAACAGTGGCCTGAGCATATAAATATGTACTTATGTAATACAGTAACCAGTTCATAATAGTACAAAGAGACAATATTGGAAACTTAATCCGCCAAAATAAGGCTTTCTCAAGTGAGTTATTTTGATGGCATGTTTAGAGTTAGATTGAACAAAAGAGTCCAAGGATTGAGTGAGGACAAAAAAGGAACCACGAGCTTAGCTCTCTCAAAAAGGCATTAAAAACGCTGAGTATTTACACTGCTTTTTGTTGTCTTTCTGCACCTGCTTTGTGGTCGGAGGTTTCATTTTCAAGGACCTTTCACAACCTATTAGATTAGCTAGCACAGAAGTGCAAAAGTAGTGACAATATTTGCATTATGAAAACTATAAATACAACACTTATCCCTGGTACGAATACGAAATCAATTGTGAATTTTCGAGGGACTGAAATAGATTGGAGTATCTAAGCACAGAGATTTTGACTCCAGATTATTTTAGATTGTTTATTTGTTTATTTTTCACTTGTATGATAAGGATGACTTTAGGATGAGAGGGATATAACACTTCTGCCATCTGTAGTTCATAGAAATAATTGTTTGTTTGTTTCTTTTTCGAATCACAGAATCATGGAATGATTGAGGTTGGAAGGCACCTTTGAAGATGATCCTGTCCAAATAAAATGCTTGGTCCCTTTCCTTCTAAAGTCAGTGCCAAAACATCTGTGGATTGTAGTGTGGGAATATAATTCTTTAAGTTTCAAAGCTGTACCGTGGCCATGGATACTGCAAAGACAGCAAGCCCATCGGTCTCCTTAGCAAGCATTTTAGAGACTCCACTTTGAATGGTGAAAAACAGTAATGAACTCTGGGAAACTAAATTAACTATTACCAGACATTTTAAAGTTTATTTCAAGTCGGCAATAATCAAGGTTTGCTTGAAGCAGCCATCACCAAGCACTTGTCAGTTGTTCTACTAGCTGATCACTTCTGCTTCTAGTTTGTCTTGTCTCTGTGGTCCTCTTATCTGCTCAGTTGCCTCTTTTTTTTTAATAAGAGGTTTTAGTTGTTGGATTGGTGGCCAACAGCAAAGCAGTACAGAGGATCCCAGTGTCCCTTGTGCTGTAACTGATGCCGGCACCTTGTGTCCTGGGTCGGCCACAATACCCGGAGGCTCGTTGTGCTCATGCTGCCACAGGGGCGTTTGAAACATCCTCCTAGCTGTGCGGCCTACAGGGCCGTGCAGATGACAGCACAGCAGGTGGGATGCAGAAATACCCTCACCGGGGGCGGTCATAGCACCAGGATGCAGCGAGGGCTGGTCGTTCCCTGCGGGATGGGCAGCTGGGAGCCGGGAAGGGCACTGTGGCTGGCACGGACAGCCAGGGCCTGGGCTGGCAGCGGCAGAGCTGAGGGTGCCCTGAAGGACCTGACACGTGGTGAAATACTGCTGCAGGAATTGAGCGATTCCTTTTGGCTCCGTAACATTTCCCTAACCTTCTCTTCATCCTGGTAGTGTTAAAGGATCTGGTCGTATTGAAAGGATCACCAAAGGCTGAACTTCAGAGGGTAAAATATCAGCTGAGCGAACCCTCATGTTTTACACATGCTTTCTGGCTACTCTTCTCTGACTTAAACCAGAACTAAAAATCCGAGAACAAATACGTAGAAAGTCAGCGACTGTAGGTAGTGTTCTAAGACCTTCAAAATACTTTGCAAAAAACATAGTTCCCCATAAGACCTCTCAAGGGTTGGCAAAACTTCTCTTCATTGTTCTCAGATTCTGTGACTGATTTGTATTACTGCTATTCTGGCTCTGGTGCAATGTTTTCCGACCCTCCTGAGCCAGACCTGCAAGTCAGTCCGGACTTGCTGCTGGGAGCTGCCGGGTGCTGCCGAACTTCCGCTCACTTCCGAGCACGGCGCTCCACCTCGCTGCATCACACTCTCCGCTCATCGTTTTTGCCTGCCAAGATCTTTCGTAACCTCTGATCTTTCATAACCCCTAAATGCTAGCTAGTTCCTCTCGCATGCCTTTCATAACCTACACACATGCCACACATTTAATCTTGTCGACTCAAAATAGACTCGTCCTGGCTGAACCTGAAACGCTGCTGGGTCTCGGGTGCTTCGCCCACTCCTGAGCCTGGGCGGGTTTCGTGTGGAGCTCAGACTTCCTCCTCCCTTCAAAGAAGGAGCACTTAGCAGTGGAAATGTGCTACCTCTGACCTAGGCAGAAGACAGGCTCGAGGTCATGGCTTGCTTTCTTCATGGGGTGGGAAGCCCTTGTTGCCATACGTGGGGTTCAGCTGGATCACAGAATCATAGAATGCTTAAGGTTGGAAGGGACCTCTAGAGATCATCTAGTCCAAACCCCCTGCACATGCAGGGTCACCTAGAGCATGTGGCACAGGGTGGCATCCAGCGGGTTTTGAAGATGTCCAGAAAAGGAGACTCCACAACCTTTCTGGGCAGCCTGTTCCAGTGCTCTGTCACCCTCACTGTTAAGAAATGTTTCCTTAATTCCTGTGGAACTTTTGGTGCTTCAGTTTGTGGCCATTACCTCTAGTTCTGTCGGTGGCCACCAGTGAAAATAGGCCAGCACCATCCTCCTCACTGCCTCCCTTGAGGTACTTATATACACTGATCAGATCCCCTCTCAGCCTTCTCTTCTCCAGGCTGAACAGGCCCAGCTCCCTCAGCCTCTCCTCGTAGGGCAGATGTTCCAGGCCCCTGATCATCCTTGTGGCCCTGCGCTGGACTCTCTCCAGCAGCTCCACATCCCTCTTGTACTGTGGAGCCCAGAACTGGACACAATACTCCAGATGTGGCCTCACCAGGGCTGAGTAGCGGGGCAGGATCACCTCCCTCGACCTGCTGGAGATACCAGGTCTTCTTAATCCACCCTAGGATCCCACTGGCCTTCTTGGCCAGGAGGGCACACTGCTGCCTCATGGTCAACTTGTCGGCCACCATGACACCCAGGTCTTTCTCTGCAGAGCTGCTCTCCAGAAGGTCAGTCCCCGGCCTGTACTGGTGTCTGGGGTTATTCCTCCCCAGGTGCAGAACCTTGCACTTGGCCTTGTTGAATTGCATGAGGTTTTTCACTGCCCAGTTGTCCAGTCTGTCCAGGTCCCTCTGGATGGCAGTGCAGCCCTCTGGGGTATCAGCTACTCCTCCCAGTTTGGTATCATCAGCAAACTTGCTGAGGGAGCACTCTGTGCCTTCATCCAGGTCATTGATGAATAAATTGAACAGGACTGGACCAAGGACTGACCCCTGAGGGACACCGCTAGCTACAGGCCTCCAACTAGACTTGGCACTGCTGATGTGGATGTGACTCTGAACTGTTGCATGGTTCTTCCTGACATGGTTGCGCCTACTGCTCCATGGAGATCACTTCCAAAGGCTACTTATGCTGTGGAAAAGCAGGGTCACCCTGAGGGGAAGCTCCTGCGCTGAAATGTGTTTAATTACCCTTTAGCCAACAGCCTGCCGTGCTCCTCTTTGACAGTAATTGCACACTGCAGTGATGTAATAAAATTTGTTGTGTTTTTTTACAGAGAGGGTGGCCACCTGTAGCTAGGCAGCCATCAGTGTGGAATCCACAGATGTCTCCAAATATGAGTCCTTGTCACTTCGCAGGTTTGATTGATGATTCCTTAATAGGGAATTACATTTGAGAATGAGTGACTAACAGCTTGAATAAAAAACAGGGAGGAAAAAAAAAAAGAGAAAAAAATCTTTTGGAACTATTAGTTTGACAGTGCAAAGGAGCACTTCCTCAGCATGACAGCCAGTGACTTGCTGCACTGTTATTAAAGCACTTCAGTGTGATTCTGTACAGATGGTCTTTTTAGACAGCATAGGATTATATTGGATTAGTCATATAAAATTGCTGGTTACTGTTTCTAGCACTTTTCCCTGAAGCTTTTATCAGTATCTCACAAAGAATGAAGTCTGACCCCGAGTTTGCCTTCAAGAGGTAACCCCGATGACACGCTTTTGGTTTGTGCAAACTACTACAATATTAAGTTGAGTGTAAAGGTCATGTTGCAGTGATAGATTTTATAGGGGATAAAGATGTTGCTTGGCCCAGACTTTTTGTTTGTTGTTTGAATTTACAAGAAGGGAAGGTGAACAGGAGTTTCCCTTTACTTGCTGGGATCCCTGGAAGAAGTGTACTGATCGCAGTTGGTTCCACTTGATGGCAAACAAATTGGGATTTCCAGCCCTGGCAGCACTTTCCTCACTGCTCATTAATGTGTCTCCAGCCTGCACCACTCCAGTGCTGCGTTAGTGGTTTCCTGTGTTCGCTTCCTGCCATTCGCAGCCATATTCTGAGTACCCCTGTCCTTGATATTCTGGATATCCTCGATATCCTCTAAGGCCCCTGGATCTGCTGCTCACCAAGTGCCCCCCACATGTTCCCTTCTGCCACAAACTCGCCATGGGATAGTCCCAAACGTCTGGCGCAGAATTATGCCTTCAAGTCTGTCCCAGGAGCTTCTTAACATGGAAATCAGGATACTGCCTTCAAGATCTGACAAGCAGATCTAATTATAAAATGGTGTCCTGCAGGGTTTGCTAGAGGAGAATTATTAATGCTAAACACAACTGCTATGCTGAGAGGTGTAACACATACAGAGAGATAAACAGTGCTGAGAGCTAAATATTATTAATAAAAATGAAATATGAGAATGGATTATGGCCAAGATAGCTTTACTGGGCTGTGATTGCCTTTGATTCTCCATGGAAAGACGCTTTTCCTCTCCACAAAGTGATACAGTTTCAAGCTGTTGCTGCTTTCTCTAGGCAATGTCTGTGGGTCAAGAAAAAGATGTGGTAAAAATCTTTTCCCCTAGTATTGAAGGCAGAAGTCACAGGCAGTGTCTGTCACATGCATGCCAGTATAATTTTTGAACACTATTCACTGAAAATAAGAAAGAAAGAAAAATCGCTCAAATCCCAAACAAACCAGTATTATGATCTGATTTTTATTGTTATTTGTAATAGAGAAATTCTGTCATAATACTGTGGCAGGGATATCTGTGGTCTATTTTTGTTTAAAAAATATTACCTCAGATGGTTTGTCAGCTTTATGATTAAACTGATTTACCTTTATTCTTATGTGTTACAAGAAAAGATGATTTCTAATTCTGCAAATAGTCAATCTAAGGTCAAGATCTTTGTGCTTTTCATACTAATATACTGGAAAAATGTTCAGCTTTTGAACTGAACCCCAGGCTTTTATGTTTAGCTCTCCTGTATAGCTGTGCCAAGGCTCAGGAAAAAAAAAATGCTGCTGCTGCCTATTCAGGGGAGGATTCCTGAATACAAACTGTGGATTATTACTTTCTAATCCAAGCTCAAAACCAGAATGAGAAAAGAACCTCTTTCCCTGAATGGGCCATTTGGCTTGAGACTGTTCCTTGATTTTCAGCTAGCTTGGCAGAGCAACAAAAATGATTAAGGGACTGGAGCACCTATTGTATGAGGAAAGACTAAGCGAGCTGGGCCTGTTTAGCCTGGAGAAGAGAAGACTGAGAGGAGATCTGATGAATATGTACAAGTACCTGAGGGGAGAATGTAGGGAGGATGGGGCCAAACTCTTTTCGGTGGTGCCCAGTGACAGGACAAGGGGTAATGGGTACAAGCTGAAACACAGGAAGTTCCATCTCCATGTGAGGAAGATCTTTCCTCTGGGGGTGACAGAGCCCTGGCACAGGCTGCCCAGAGAGGTTGTGGAGTCTCCTTCTCTGCAGATCTTCCAAACCCGCCTGGATGCCACCCTGTGCCACGTGCTCTAGGTGTCCCTGCTGGAGCAGGGGGGTTGGACTAGATGATCTCTAGAGGTCCCTTCCAACCTCAATCATTCTGTGATTCTGTGATTGGTAGCACTGATAGTGCAGAGGAACTTAACAGGCAGGAAGACTGCACGGGTGTAGCCATCTTGCACACTGAGAGAGGCTCTGGAGTCCTTATTGGTACAGCTGGTGGATAAGATAAAATAGAAATTAGTTTGAGACAGATGCAAATGTTTTGTGTTTTTACAAGAGCATGTACATTTTCATTGGAGAATTTAATTCCTGGAAGATCTCGTGGGTCTGAGGGTCAGAATGAAACACACTATCCTTTAATCTGCATGGGGAAAAAAAAACAGTTAAAAAAAAAGCTATGCTTGGAGTTATTATAGGGTTGCATCAAGGTTTTTCTGACAAATTGAATTGATATGGTGCACATGCAGCTGAAAAAAGTGCTATGGGTCATATTCCTGCTCTTTGGCAATAAGTAGCAGACTCAGCTCCACTGGAATCAGTGACATTTTCACATACGCCAGCATGAAATGCATCTCTGTTCTTACCACGCTGAGTTGGAAACAAAATGCAAGAAAAAAGCATGTGTTCACAAAATAACTGAATAATAGCATAGGAAAATGCTTCTGCTGTAATTGTTTACAGCAGGAAGTAAATACTGCGGTAGCATTTCATATATTTACTGGCACAGACAAGTTTTTAAAAACATGTATTGTTAATATCTCTAGAAAATGAGCATTTGCTAATTAAGTACATGAAAGTCTCTCTGTGGTTTGTATGTACATGCAAGGTAACATTACCTTTTGATTTTGGATGCCTCAACATTTGATTTCCGGTCTTTCCCAGCCTTGGGCCTTTTTTGCAAATCCTTTGAGTAGCTTTAATGTAGAAAAGTGAATGCTAACTTTGAAGTGGAGCCACCCAAAAATCAATGGCCACTTTTGTTTTATCATAGTGTGTTTGACAAAACCTACAATAGCTGCAGCTGTAGCTCTTTTGTAAGAGTTTGAAGATACGGGTAATTTTTTTAGGTCATTTGAATTTGTGCTTGTTTAATCAAATCTGAATCTTACACAAACTCCTTGTAGGTCTTGTTGCACAGCCCAAAAACCTGGCTGTTGCCTTCTTTGCCTGTCTTCTTGTGCCAGCAGTAGTGGAGCAGGACAGAGGGAGGATTGTGTAGTTCAGTCTCCAGGATAGAAAAAAGTAATTCTTTTTCCATTTTAGCTCTGTTTTTGACTCGTTTCCCAACTTTTCTCTGCATTGGTTTCCAGCCCGTAGAATAGAGCTGTTACACTGGTAACTTTTTTCAAGTTCTGAAAATGTTTGCACCTAAAAAACTGTGTGTAGCTGCTGCATTGCTGTCAACTCTTAGGTAGGCAGGAAATAGGCAGTAACCTCAGAGTGAGTCATGTTTGCGGAAAGGCTACAGAAAAGGAGCCTGCAGGTTTCATGTCTAAGAATGACTCAGGACATATCTTGGGTTCATTCTCTCATCTACCTCTAACCTTTGTAGCTTGTTCTGAGTTCTTGCCCAGTGCTGCCCCTTTCTTTCTGTGCCAGTTCTCGCTTCCGTGGCAGCCTCAGGCTAATCCATCTCTGCTTCTTCCTCTTATTGTTTTACTGCTCCACCCATAGGAATAAAAAAAAACCCAAACATGCAGGTACTATAGGAACATGAGTCCTAGCAAGCCTTGCAGATTCTGTAATTAATATGATTCTTTGATATTCGGGTAGCCTTCCCTTCTGTGTTACTGATCAATTATGAACACTCAGGAGCTAATTCCCAATTCTGAGGAAACAAACCCCTATTTTTCTGCTTATACTGTCTACAGTAAGAAACTGATTATCTTGGATATGCAGGATTCTACTATGCTGATCTTTCTGTATGACACCGTCTTATAGTAAAACTTTCCTTTGTCGCTTGAAACTTTCTTTTAAAATAGTGAGTTTTGCAAGGTATCAAGATTATGGATGAACGCCCTCTTTTAAAGAACTAGACCGTTGCATTGTTAATGATGCAGAATCATAGACATGTTGCACTAGGAGAGGCTTTAAGATGACTTTTTTTGTCTACATGCTATATGCAGGTATGCCGTCTGTATTAAATATACTTGTATCCAAAACCATGTCTGATAGATTGTTTCTTAGTTTGTTAAAAACATTGTGTGAAGGAAAAGCACTATATATTCTTCTACCTTGATATTAAGGAAATCTTCCCTGCCATCTAGTCTATATCATCTCTGTCACAAGATAACTTTATATCTGTTCATTCTTCCGTTAGAGGACATAGAGACTTTATATCTGTTCATTCTTCCGTTAGAGGACATAGAGAATGATTATTGCCATGTTTTAAACAACCAAAGATAAAGACAGATAAAGTGTTCCTTGGCAAGTCTCTATTTTCTTGGCTAAACAAACCTAGTCCTTTCAGCCTTTCCTGATATGCTGTGTTTTACACCTCATCATGTTTTTATTGTTTTCCGGTCTCTCCTCAGGACCAAACCTGAGATCTTGTGTGCGCTGGACACAAGTAAATAGAGCTGAGTAATTGCCTCTCTCCATACGGCTAATCCTTCTGAAAAAGGAACTTGCCTTTTTTGGCAGCGCCATTGCCCTCCTGACTGGTGTCCAGCTACTGCTGCTGTACTCACACGGTCTTTCTCTTTATTGCAGCCAGTTGCTTCCTTCTTTGTTTTCACCACGAATTATCCGTGCCGCTTAGGGGCAGGGCGGCGTGTCATGTCACGGTTAGCAGCACTGGGGCGGCCGCTTCTGGACGTGGGGAGACAGCGAGGTCTCCTCGCCAGGTGGAGGCTTGGCCGCGGGTCGGGCATGGGCACGTCCCTCCCGCCCGCGCTGGCCTCGCCGCTGCCCGGCCCGCGTGGCGCTGCGGGAGCGCCGTGTACCGCACCCCGAGCCCAGAGCCAGCGTGGGGCATTGGCACCGAGCGTGGGGCATTGGCACCGAGCGTGGGGCATTGGCATCGGCACCGGCACCGGCGGGCAGAGGCCCAGGTAGCGCTGTGGGGCGCGGGTGCCCGCTGTGCCCCCAGCACTGCCGCTGCTGGAGCCGCCCCAGAGCGGCTGGGGGGGCAACACTGCGTACAAAGAGAACAACAACAAAGACTTGGCGACACTGTGAAGGAGTTAGACCCGTCGGGAGTTAGAAAAGTCTGAGTAAGCAGGGCTGCAGAGACCACAGCGTTAATCTGCCTCGAGGCCGCCTCGCTGATGGGTGATCCTGCCACGTTTGGAAAGTGCCTTGTGCACAGGGGCTGTTCCTGCGAGGCCCCTCTGTCTGTCCATGCTCTGCATGGATCACTGTCATCCCGACCTCGTCCCCTCCTGCCTGGTCTGCCACACACGTACAAACAAAGAGCAAACACAAACACTAAAACATCAGGTAACTCTGGTGTCAAGATCCCCCAGGCCCATCGGGTAACAGCACTGCCAGGTGCCCCTTCCCGGGCGCCTCCTCCTGCGCCCGTGAAACTGTGAGGGGCTGGGACGGGGTGTGTGGCCAACGGGAGGGGACGGTGCAGAAGGAGGCTGCGAAGAGGAGCAGCTCCGTGTGTGCACGTATATACATACGGGCCCACGTGTACCAATGAGCAGCAGCACTGCCAATCGCCCGTGAGCAGAATGCTCAAGTTTCTGTATTCATCAATAAGGGGGTTTCTCCACAGTTTGGCTGAAGAGCAGGACAAAGGGAGGGGAGACTGAGTGGAGCCATGAGCTGAGCGGGACAAAAGAGCCATCTGCGAGGAGATGGGGGCCTTTACAAAGGAGGGAAATAGGGCAATTCCCCCACATTCTTCAGCAAGAAGGACAAAGGAGTTGGTGAGCTCAGGTGAGAACAGATGGCGGGAGGCCGGAGTTCGGTGTAGGCGGCCGGGAAGGCTGTAACTTCTGAGTACAATGGGGAAAAGGAGAGGGCATCCCTCGGTCGGGAAATTAGGATAAAAGGGGGGCTGCGTCCCCCAGCAATTGGAGAGACCCCCCAGGGATATGCCCGGTGGACTCTCCCTTTATTCGAATAAAGTTTTAGGACTCCTCTGTCTCCTTTTTGGACATTCAGTTCTTGACAGCGAGATTTTCCACACACCTGCAATCCATATGGTTATTACCGTGGCAAATAAAGATTGCATCAAAATTTATGAGATTTGGGGGTGACAGAGCCCTGGAACAGGCTGCCCAGAGAGGTTGTGAAGTCTCCTTCTCTGGAGATCTTCCAAACCCGCCTGGATGCCACCCTGTGCCATGTGCTCTGGGTGTCTCTGCTGGAGCAGGGAGCTGGACTAGCTGATGCCTAGAGGTCCCTTCCAACCTCAGCCATTCTGTGATTCCGCGATTCCGTGATTTAAAAACGGCATGAGCAGTGCTCCGATGTGTTTATGCCTGCCTCACGGCTGTGGCCCACGGCAGCGGCCCACGGCGGCTGCGAATGCACTTCCGGAGCACCCGGCCGCGCGCGGAAGGTGCCGGAAGGAGGAGCGGAAGGAAGATGAGGAGGCGGTGGAAGGGCAGGCAGTGCAGGAGGAAGAGCAGGAGGGAGGAAGAGCCGGGGCGGGCCGGGCCGCGGGCGCCACAGGGGACGCGGCCCCGCGTAGGCCGCGGCGCAGCCGTTTCCCTGGCAACGGGGGGCCTGCTAGAGCGCGGGCGCCTACCCGTGACGTCACGCGCTGCCTCTGTGGCGGCCGCATTTGCTTGGTGGCGCGTGCGCGAGTGGTGCAGGCAGTGTTGGGGCAGCCATGCGGGGGCCTCCCGTTCGGCGGCGCGGGTCGGGTCGGTCCCGGTCCCGGTCGGTCCCGGTCGCGGTCCCGGTCCGTTGGGCGGCCTTGGGGGCCAGGCCTCGCCTCTTCGCCGGCGTCGCCCTCCGCCGCCCATGGCGGTGCCCGCGGTGCACAGGTGCCTCCAAGTGAGTCGCCCCGGGATGGGTTAGTGTTTCGGCTCTGGTCCGACCCAAACGGGAGCAGGGCTCCTCTTAGTTTCTGCCGCTTTGCGCTATACGTGCGTAAAGCTAAAGGCAAGTGTAGTGGTTTTGGTGTGAGGAAATCTTACTTTGAGACGTTAGCAGTCCCGTTAATGCTTGATCTGAAAATATGGCGTGATTTTTCTTTTTCCTTTTGCTTTCCAGCTCAGTGATGAAAATGAGCAGTTGCTTAAGAAGCTGAAAAAGCTACGTGTAAAAAATAAAGAGCTGGAAAAGAATGTGGCCCAGTTCCAAGAGCAGTTAATGCTGCACAGCTCTGTCCCAAGAAGAGAGTAAGGGTGTTTTTTTTTTTTTTTTTTGGGGGGGGGGGGATAGCCAGAGAAGCTCAGTGCTTTGTTATCTTTCTTCATATGAATTAGGTCTTATCTCCCATTCCTATTTTGAATGGTTATTTGTGATCAGGGTGGTGGGGATGAGTGGTACTGGAGGCAAGGATTTAAAGGAGCAAAGAGTGATTGGGACAAGTTGAGCAAAAATCATTGTTATAATAATAATAAAAAAACACAACAGTTTTAATATCTACTAGGGAAGCCTTTCCTTTACCAGTGTGCCATTTCTGTCTAGCTGCAAAGAGTTTTAGGCTATTTAGGTAAGGAGCAGTGCTAAGGTAGTTCAGTTGCATCAATACTGTTTAAAATTCCTGGAAGCTGCGACTTTGAAAACCTGGAGAATGTCGCTGTAGTTTTGAAAGGTGCCCTGTCAAGATTCGGATACCTGATTTGTAAAATTTCCAAGTTTAAGTTTGAATGTATTTATCATCCTCTATGGAAACTTTTGTTGTAAAATCAAAGTGAAAATTAATTTAGGGTTTTTCAATGGTTTTATATGACTAAAATTGTAAAATCTAATTTTATTAAACTGCTGTGTTTATTTCAATTAAGTGTTCAAGTTCAAACAGAATCCCACTTATGGCTTAAGGACAAGGACCTCAATCTAGAGAGAGAAAGTGCCAGGTGAGTCCGAGCAAACTGCTGCTTTGCTCAGTTAATGAAGCAGGTTCCCACCTCTGTAGTGTAGAGATGTTGTTCGTGACAAATTGGTTGATTTTTTTTTTGACTCTGTTGTGAAAGTTACTTTCAGCCCTTGAAAGAGTTTAGAAGACTCTTGTCATGTTGCAGAATAGATTTTTTTTTTAAGTTGGCGGAGTGGATTTCTTTGCACATCTCTGAGCAAAATTGAACGAGCTGAGGAAGTTACTGTGGAAGAGCAAGAATGCAATTTTAGAGTATAAAACTACAACAAAAATTATAGCCAGCAATACATATATTTTAAACCTGTATATGTATGTGTATATATGTACATATATATGCATAACACATAGGATAGTGCTGCTTTCAAAGTAAGCTGCACAGGTGATTCTGTGTTAACTCCAATTGATTTTTAGAAGTCACTACTTACTGTAGTTTGCCAGTTCTTGCTAAAAGTAAACACAACTGTTTTTAATGCAAATGGAACATCTTTATTTTAATAAAAATGGTGTTAAAACTTTTTAAGAAGCCATTAGCCACCTGCGCTGGTCCCTCCTTCTATAGATTGGTTTGAACATAAATAGGACTCTCTGCTCTTTCAAAGGCAACTTTCTGCCCAGAAGGTGAGTTCTGGGCTGTGGACTCCGTATAGATACAGGTTGAATAAAGATTTTTCCCTATTAGTGTGGATTCAGGCACCTCTTCAGTGCCTCCCATGGCTGTGGGCTGCCACGGTTTTGCTGAGGTTGGTTTTACAGTCTACCAGACTCTTTGTGGGTGTCTCTTTGTGGGTTATAGCCCTCATATGTAGATTGAACGCTATGAAATACTGTAGGAAATCAGTAAACAGAACTCAAACCAGGACTGTACAAAAGGGAAAGGTAATATTAAATTGCAAATCTGTAGGTTAGTTAGTTTTGCTCCGCCATGTGCATTCCCTTGGAGATTTCACTCAATTTCTTGCACCCACGTAACCACCAATAGAAAACCGATGAGACATGGTAAGAAATTAGTTTTGGGACAGACTCTTTTTATATGTATCCTTTAGGAGTGGTCTCTTGCTATTCCTGTTGTGCTAGCAGGGAAAAGGATGGTACGTGTGACAGGCTGTGGACTTGATGCCACTCTCCTGTGACCAATGTATAGGCTGTCCCATTGAAGAACTGTCTGTGCTGATGCCTCACCAGGGTGTAGCCATCTGGGCTGGACAGAGACAGGGACCTTTGACTTGACCACTGTGGTCAGTACACACTGTTTTTTCTTTTTTAACTGCTATGTTGTTCCTTCTGGAGCTCTCTCTTTCCATCTCTCACCTGCATTTGCAATCACTTCATTCTTTCCCAAATCCAGCATTTCTGTACAAGTCTCCACCAAGCAGCTACAGTCCATGTGGTCTCTGTGGAACGGCGGTAGTATTGCTTTGAAAGGGATGCAGAGTTCATTGTAGTGGCTTATTAGCTTTCATATTCTGTTGCAATTCATGCATTTCTTCTGTTTATAGACTACTTCAGATGTATAATGATCTCCAGAAACGTTACGTTAAAGAAATCAAAACAAACCAGGAGAAAAGTGAAACAATTAAAAATCTCACTGTAAGTAGAATTTGTAGCAGGCGATGTCAAGTAGCCAAACATAAACTTTTTAGGTAGACTGAAAAGTGATTCTGGTGTTAGTAAAATCGGACCATGCACGTTTCTGTTCTTCCTGTTTCCCTTGCTGTTGAAATAAAGGGAAAATAGTACGTTTTGAGTGATTTGTGACTGATATGTCTCCCCTTTCCTTGTTTTTTCTCTCTACTTAACATACCAATACATCTTCCCAATTAGCCATGCATCTTCCCACTCTCCTTACCACAGCCTTGATATTTTTCTGTGTACGTAGGGAACCTCTTCATTTCAGGAATCCAGCAGCAAGATAACCCAAAAAGAGAAGGCAAATGTGTTTTTCCAGGAAACGAGATCTGTTGGCTTGCTGTGCGGTGAGGCTGGCAGCAGAACTGGAGCGGTGCAAGAAGATGCAAGAAGCTTCAGGAGGCTGTTGCCTCTCGCCGCTTCAGGCATTATATTGTACAGCTGTCCACACTAAATTGTCTCTTCCTAGAAGTTTGTGAACTTGTGCCTCATTCATTTGTACCTGAAATATTTAATATAATGAGATTACTTGAACTTTTTCTCAGAAGTGGGCAGTTGCTGCCATAAAAGCACACTTCATAGTGAAAAGAAGCATAGTACCTGTGTATGTGTACATTTATGCTTTCTTGTGTGCATGTGCTCAGTAATGGCTTTTTTTAAAAAACATATTTGATGTGTGCAAGGCTTCACTTGCTGCATTTTTTTCTCAATTTTTTTGGATAAATTTAGTTGTAAGTCAGCTATTGAGAGTGCTGGATTTGCATTCAGGGTATGTTTCCAGTCATACTCAGTTGGCTATGTTTGTTCTGTACATTTTAAACACTTTCCAGTTTCTTGACAGATTAAAATTCATGAGCTAGAGCATAATCTTCGAGAGCAGAGACAAAGAACTGAGCAGTTGGAATGTAAAAAGGTTTCTAAGAAGACTAGAGCTGTTTCTGAAAAAAGAAGTCAAACCCCAGAGGGAGAAGTAACATCTTGCAGACACATACACAAAAAGAAGGAGTTGTGTTGCAGTGAATATTTAGGTAATGGTACATGTGGTTCGGGTGCTGTTCCTTCCAGAATGCCCACCAGAGAAGGATGCATTTCGTTTCTGATACAAGGGTGCTCCAGGCCCTTTCTCCCCCTTCAATCTGCACTACCTGAAATGTTTTTCGTTTTTGAAAATTGGTGTGCAAAAAGCGTACCTCATAATCCTGCCTTTGTTTTAGAGATAAAAATAAGTGTTTGCTGCTTTTCTATTTTTCCTAAATGGTCTGTTGGTGTAATCATGGGTGAGAATGTGTCTGTATTTTGTAGTATTTATCATTTGTTCTATTAAGCTACCTCTTTACTAATCTGTTGATAATGGTGCTCGTTCCTCTATTCTTTGGCTGTCAGAAACTGATTGACAGAAGAATCTGTTTTTATCTTTAAAATACTCCTTAAACTTTTGGCACAAAGCTGTGGGTCAAATACAGACAATATTGGTCTGGCCATGCTCTTCTCATGTAAATTAGTCCACAGGATGATGTTCCTTATCCTTTTGCCCCCTAATCCTATTTGACTTTGAAGCATAAAGAAATGTTTTTAAGCCCATGTAATGGAGATAAATTCAGGCCCTGTGGGGCCAGTGATGGATTGTTTGACCCTCCTCTAGGTCAGAAACAGGTAGTCAAACCATGTGAGGTACCTTCTGCCACTTCAAGTCAAATATTCCCAACTGTTAAGAATGCATGGAAATATCCAACTGTGGCAGATCACATCATCTTTCCTGGTAGCTAGGAATGTGCTGGGCCAATTCTTAAGGGTAAATTACTTTAAGAAAAAGTACTTTAAAAAGATGAACCATAATTTTCTAATATCACAAAATGTAGGCAGCTCTTTAGCTGTAACATGATTCATAGGAGGGGGAGGTTGACTCTAATGGTTGAAGATATATATTTTTGATTTGACTGTAGAGCTATTGTTGAAGGAGATTAAAAAGCTGAAGAAAGAAAATGAAAAGCTGTCTACAGAAAGGAGAGCACTAAGAAATGAATTAGCTGGATTAGACAAGGTAATTTATTTTAGGGTAAGTTTAAGAATAGATGATTTTTGTAAAGCTAACTTTTCTGCCTGAATTGAAACTTAGCTTTAGGCTGCACATATGCTATTATCAAGCATAACACATTAAAATAAATAGCAGTTTATAAATTTTTAAGAAAGAAAAAGAAATGAATGACTCCTTGGAACATTATTTTAATGTCTAAGAATGCTGTTTCGTTAAGGAAAAGGAATATATATATTTTTTTTCCCCTCAGGATTTTCTTAAGAATATTGCTTTTCTAGTGTTTAGAGAAATTGATTTCCTTTGAGAGACAATTTTTTTCTCGATGTTACATTAAAATTGTAACTGCTTGTAACTGTCTTAATGCCTGCAGCAGGTATTTATATAGATATTGAAAGTATTTTTGGAATTATAACTTCTATTTCTCTATGATGGCAAGAAGAGGAAAACTATTTTCTCTTGAATTTAAATGTATCCGGTTATGCTTGTGGTAGGAATCAAAGCTTTTGGATGGGAAGGTACTGCAAAGCTGTTGTGGTAGACTGTCTTCCTAGGTGAAGAAGGGTAAAGGTGGAAAGGTTTTAGCTAGCTATAGAGGACTCAGTTTAGTGTACTCGCCTAAGATTTTATTTATTTATTTTTATTTTCTCAGGATTTTTTGTTGTTGTTAAACTTGCGTGTTTGCAGGGACGGAGCATTGCAAATTCATTCTGGAGGGGTGAAATAAGCCTTAGGCGATTACATTCTGCTCACTGTTCTTGCATTTTCTTTGTAATTAAAGTTAGAGGTTGTTGAGGTCAGAAAGGCCCAATATGCTTCAGGAACTAAACAAAAAAGTAGCTTCATTCAAGCAATAGGCCATCAATACTAATAATAATTGAACTGTGTTTTTATGGCGCTGAACTTAGCTCCTAGTTAAATTAGGTTCAGGTAGAAGTACTTATTAAGTTACATGTTTTGGAATAGGTTATTTACAAAAGAGTCAGTCCGAGGCAGTGAATATAGATTATATAGATTGACTCTTTTTTTTTTTTTTGGACAACTTTTATAGGATTTTTTTGATGAGATAGAAGACTTAAAGCATGCTGTACAGGCGTCAGTGAAACTGAATAATGAGTATGAGAAGTGCTTGAAACAAATAAGTGCAATTTATGGACTTCCTTTAACACCACCCTTGTAACTATTAATTTAATGGCAAGTAATTTTTTTCATGCTTACTGCAATATTGAAACCTAAGCTGGTTTATGGAGTGCCACTTTTTTGATAATATTATGTCTTCTGTACTACAATTTCAATATAACAAGCTATTCTGAAATGATTTTATGTTTCATGCCTTTGTTTTTTGTTTATATATCTTAAAAATAAAGTGGCCTGTATAATTTGTTCTGAGTTTCAAAAGCTCCCTCTTTCTTCCTCTCATTTTAAATATAAGCTTTGCAGAACTGGCCTGGGACCTTTTGTGGAAAATAAAAGCATGTTAGTATTTTAATTTGAAGAGCTTCCGCATTTATCTGTTGCTATATGAACTGTATAAAACCAAAGTACATCAGTACATTTGGCAATCTTTATAAATTTCAGCCCTAAGAATGTTGGAGACAGAAGATAATATAGTGATTAATATAGCAGTAAGCTATTACAAAGGAATTTGATGAAAGAAGGAACAAGGATAAATCCCCGGTTAGAGATCTTTTATCATGATGTGTAGTTAAAATCTGTGGCTGAGTGAAGGATTTAGAACTGGAAATAATGTATTCATAAAGGTGGGCCAGAGACTTGTCTTTCAGGATCAAAACAAGAATTAATCAGAAGTTTTTATTGGACTGAGAAGTGAGGAAGTGATGGAAGTACTGAAAAACCTGGAATGCTGAATGCCACAATTGGCAAGGCAGAAATGTGATGGAAAAATCAAAGTCTTTACCTTGTAGATAAGACTGCTCCCGGCTTTAAGTGTACCTGCAGACAGGAAAAGTTGTGAGATTTGAACTACAAACTTGAATTTCAGAGCAACTACTGTGACATCTATATATTGATAGAAATTCTGTATATTTGTACTTTTTTGAAAGATGAAAATCTGTGCCTCTGTGATGTAACATCTGGAGAATTAAGTCAAAACTTGACTTTATCAACTTAGCGTTTATAAAATCCTAAGCCTATTTTTGCCCTAACACAGTTCCTTCAGGTTAATAAAAGCTCTGATACTGGCTCATTAGTGATAGACTTAGGTCTCTTGCATCCCAGTTCGCTTGTTAGGACAGTTTCATGTAGCTGTGGGTTAATAAATAAGTTGTCCTCAAAGCACAGGAGGTGTTCAGAGGTACGTGGGCATTAAGTAAGCGGGAGGAGGAAACTTCAGGGCCACTTTCTGCTTGTCCTGTCTGCAGACCAGATCTGTCTGTGTGGGGCTTCTCTTGCTTTATTCTTCTCTCTTGCTTTATTCTTCTTGCTTGCAAATTAAAGGTAGAGCATGTTCTGGGATGGAGGATGGGAAGAAAGCAGGTCTGTGTCACCAGTGAACTCGGCAGATGGAAACAGAAGAACACATATGATTGAAGTCTTTTAGGGACAAAAGTTACTATTTGTTAGTAAGCAAAATGCACATTGCTGCTGAAAGAAAGCACCCAACTTCTTTTGACTGTTAGTCACTTAAAGACTTTATCACAGTTTTGTGGCATAAGTTTATACTTCTAGCATGTGTAATCTTTGTGTTATATTATTTATATTATTATATTATTACAGTTATATTATTACATAAATCTGTAGTTGTCCCCACTCCTAGGCTGATTTTAAAGGTTCGTGCAGGATGTTTAGACGTAGGAGGTAGAGTTTGAAGCTATTTCTCCTCCTGCCCTTACTTCAGTGTACAGGCTGGCTCCTTTCTCCCTGGCTGCACTGCTGTCGTGCCCAGCAGATTTTTGTCCCTTGCAAACTACCCCAGATGAGTTTTCCATTGGCAAATACGTTCTCTGCCCCAGCCCTTGCAGGGCACGAGTGCGGCGAGCGCCCAGCTCTCACCTTCATGATGTCAAAGCTCTCAGTTGCTCTCGCGTCACCCCGCTCCAGGAAGCAGCAAAAAACCCTTCCGTGGTCGCTTTGCTCCCTGAGCATTGGTAGCCGGAGCGACTCCGGTCTGATCCTAGCGCTGCTCCCGTGCGAGGAGGTGCCGAGCAGCGGCGCGGGGAGGCAGCCAACGCGGCCGGCCCCGCTCGGCTCCTCGCAGCCGCCGTCCTGCAGCGCCGCCCGCCCCGCTCCCTTCCGTGACTTTTCTCTCTTTCCTGTCTCCTGTTGCTCTCGGGAAGCTGGAAACGCGGCAGGCAACCGGGAGGCCTCTGGCATCGTCCCCTGCCGCGGCACAGCTCCGGAGCGCTCGCGGCACCGGGGCCGGAGCGCGGCAGAAGCGACGCTCCGGCTCCGCTCTGCTCCGCGGGGCTTGGTTGTGTTTCCGCTGCCCCTGGTGACGTGTGAAAATGGCAGCTCCGCCGCCAAGAGATTTTTCTTTCTGTTTGACTAAAAACAGCCTCTTCTGCGTTTGATGGGATCATCGTGCTCCTGAGAATCTGCTTTTTAAATTTTTTTTTTCTCACTGATTTTTGATGCTGCCTTTTTGGTGCAGCTGCTCAGACAGCTTTTGAAGAAATTTGATGTGTGAAAAATCATGTAATGAGATAAGCTGTGAGAGAATACTTGAGCGTCGATAGCAAGATGCCAGAATTTATTTGCTGTAAGCTTTGTGTACATAGTGTATAAGAAGAGTCACAGGGCTCTGGATTTTTATTCTATTTTTACATGCCTCATGCAAGTTTAGTGGATTACTGACATTTTCTGTTTAATTCAGTACTATTTTATTGGAGGAAGAGACTGTCTAAGACTACCAAAGTCTGCTTCCAAACTCAGAGGTAGGTATAGTCTGTGCAGGATAAGGCCATACAAATTTCTGTTTACAGGTAGGAATTTTCCTGTCTCTCATCCCTGTTGCAGTATTGAGCAGACATTTTTGCTTTAACCTTGCCTTGTGAGATGTTAAAACCAAGATCCTGTTATTTTTAAGTTCCTTGTTGATTGAGGTGTAGATGAGATTAATGTTAAACAAGTTAATCTGTCTTTATTTTAGCTTCCACTGTGTCATGAAATTGTTATGTCTGGCCAGTGGCTTTCTCATGCAGAACGGAGTTTAGCGGAAAGTGAGTTGCTATAATTAAGTATTAGTTGTGCTAACATTCAATTGTGCATGTTAGAAATGTTGCAGACTAGTGGTTCTCTTTCATGAGTAAGTACTTTGCAGTCTTGTTAAGAGAAGCTCGTATCTGAAAATAAATGGCTATTATCAAATGGAAGCTTTGTTTGGAAAAATAAGGTAATAGTTTTTGCTTTCTGCAAGATTTGAAGCAAATGAGCATGGGGCTGTGAAACAGATCAAGTTTAGTTACTGCTCTATGCATGCTACTGATTAATAAATATATAAATATATATATACGTATATAAAATATATATAAATATATATATATTTAATATGGTTCTGTGTTGTCCCAGTTTTCCTAATGGGAAACTAGAGGTCTAATGGGAAATTAAGCTGTCAAAACTAGGGAATGCATCTCCACATGCCTTCTGCTGCCCGCTAGGATACAGAAATAGTACTTATTTCCCTTTCAGTGTTTCCAAGAGGTGTTCAATAATTATTGAGGTCCTAGGCCTTATTCCTATGCTAGAACTTTTCTAAGTTAGTGTGCACAGAAGCAATCTTCCTCTTTGGGGGAAAAGAAAAGGCTTTTTGGTTCACATTTCTTTGAAAGCCTTTTAGTGAGCACGTGGAGTAAGATCTTTATTGCTCTTCTGCTAGTCCTTCCCTCCTCCTGTTAATGCACTGTTCTTGGGTAGCTGTAAGAGCGCGGCTGCCAGACATGCAGTGCTCTCCTAAATAGGTCCTGGAGAGGCTACAGGTGAAACCAGGCCTTTTTCTTGAACATAAGGCAAGTTTCCCTGGTGCCTCAGGTGGGATACTTGTTTTGTGGCCCATGGAAGTGTTTCTGTGAGGAACTGTTGAAGGAATGGAAATGTGAAACTGTGGCTAAAGCTTCTCCTTAAGCCAGAAGTCAGGAGCAGAATTCTGTTGAACAAGTGAAACAGTCAAAGAGCCCAGTTAAAGTTGTGGCTTGTCATAATAGAGACATTTATTTCAGATTAACCTTTAAAATGACCTAAAATAAAGAGTAAGTAGTATAGCAAACCATCCAGGGAGGAAGAAGTCTGTAAATACAAACTGTTTGCGGACTTAAAGAGTTTATTTTCCCCCCTTTCCCTTCAGTTACGTCCGTGTCTCTGCCTGCACAAGGCTCAGACACATCTTGGTTCCCTTGCTAGAAACAAAGCCCTTGCTTAACTGCTTGTGCGTGTGGGCCGGTGCCCCGGAGGGCTCCAGCAGATCTGTTTGGAGGACAGCAAATTCCTCTTGGTTCCTGGAGGCTCTTGCAATGAGCCCTTTTGGAGGTGGTCGTTGTATTGGTCTGGTGTTGTGTTATCTGGCTTGTGCGAGACCAGCTTTTTTCTTACACTTTAAGTGCCTGCTGCCCATGTGAATGTTTTATTCTGTGTGTCCTCTGCAGGGTGTCTGTACCGACAGGGAGCCCAGCTCGCTGCTGTGAGTAGCCCCACCATTTTCAGCTCAGCGAGGAGAACTCGGCCTTTGGGAGAGACTCTCTTACTGCAATGCTTCAGTTCAGCCGGAGCGCTGTGAGGACTCTTCCTTTGAAGAAGAGAATCTCTTTCCTGATGAAACTTACCTGCTTTGTAAGCTCCGTGTTCATATTTTGTGAATTTTTAATTTATTATGTGGTGATTTTTCAATGTCACTGGCCAGAAGTGAAAGCTGGAGCTCACATGGGTAACGGAGAGATTTCTACTTCAGTCCTGAAGGCCTTATTTTTAGCTGATACTCACCTGCTTGGTGAAATCAAGGGACATTGGCTGGATAAACTAAGAAGGTAATAACTGCATTTTTGGCATAATCTCTATCCTGATTTCAGAGCTTTTAGTAATAACTAATGGGACTGATGGCTATAACTGATGTGGTACTTGTAAGGAGCAAGTATGCTGGCACTCACTTGCCTGCCTGGGCTGGGACTGATGGTGATGGCCTGGAGTTGAAAGGGCGAGGAATGGGCCTGCCTGGGTGCAGCAGTGAGCACAGTTTGTGCGTGTCGGTGCCCGGGCGTGCTGGGTAGGGCACACACACGTTTCCAGGGCGTAGCAATCACAAAATGCCTTAAAAAGGAGTCAGGTGACCTTGATGTACGTCCAGCTTATATCTTTAATTGCAGAGATAGAGAAGCTGGTAGCAGTTCGTAGCAGAATAACTGGGGGCAAAATGAGATTTAAAAACAAAGATAATCCAGTCCCACCCTAATGCACAAAAAGCCATGTTGTTTCTGTCGATCCACAAAGCAGCAGAATGCTCCAAGAAAATATTAATTTTGACAGTGATGTGATCATCATCATTTTTTGTCAAAGAAACACAGTATAAACCCATGCACTGGTACAGTCAGAGCAGGTTGGCCAGAACAGTGTTTAACAAACTTATAACGCATAAAGATAAACAAGCTGGCATTACTGCTGGGCGTGAGTTGCTCCTGGTGGCTCTGGCGAGTTTGGAAGCTGCCACGGCATTTTAAACTCCTTCCTAAGTATTTAAATAGCATTTTGTCCTGGCACTCGTGGCAGGCAGGAGCTCTCCGTGCCGTCCTGCCGGGCGGTGTTTGTGCTGGGGGAGTCGGGATGCGCCGGGCGCGTGGGGCAGCCGTCACTGCCGGTGTGTTTTCCCCGCAGGGAATGGCAAATGGAGAGATCTTTCCAAACTGCTTTGTGGCTGCTGCAGCCGGATATTGTTTTTATTCTGGGAGATGTCTTTGATGAAGGAAAATGGAGCTCGCCTCAGGTATGACATACACGGCTATTTTATTTGAAAAAGGAGGATTTCTTGAAGAAAATGGACTGCAGAATAAGGTGGACTAGGTGTGCAAGGGCTTATATATTTACTAGATTTTCTTGCTGATAGAAACTTCTAAGATGTTAGGTCAGAGGTGTACGGATGTGATTCTCCTTCATTTTTGGTAGCACCGTGGCACTTTTCCTCCTAATTTCTCCCTAGTTTTAAAATGCAAAGATCTCGCTGAGCTTGCACGTCCGTACTGCGTGTTCATGATTCTCTGCAGTATCGTGGAACAGAGAGTTAATCTGCCTCTCTCCCCGCAGGCATGGGCAGATGATGTCAGGAGGTTTCAGAAAATGTTCAGGCATCCCGTTCGTACTGAGCTCGTGGTTGTCGCTGGGAATCATGACATTGGATTTCATTACGAGTAAGTCCTGGGGGTGAGAGGAACGGGCAGGCGCCACCTCTGAGGTGCCCGCCTGCGTTCATAGCAGCTGCTTTTGTGCCTCGCTGACTTCCCCTGCGTTTGTACAGAATGGTTTTGATCATAACCTGGTTGGAAGGGACCCAGATCTTAAAGTGGGTCATTACACATTAACATTATAATTATCAATGTAATTAAACATTGAAAAATCTTTAGACTCAGATCTTAAAGTGGATTGTTCTGTGGAGGGCTCGCTAGAGGAGCGCGCTGCAGAGCTGTCCTCACACTCGCTTGGTGCTGCTCTGGGCACGTGAAGTTGGTCGCTCTGCGTTTGCAGAGATGCCTCAGAGCTGCTTTTTCTTCAGCTGGGCTTCACTGGCTGATAAGTACTAGGTGTGTCTCCTTCCTCTGCATTCTCAGCATGGGAAGGTGTAAATATCCGTGCTCCTCTTTAGGATGGTTGTGCTGTGTCACATTAGTTATAATGCCATTTTTGTTCCTCATTTGTATTGTTGTTTTTTCACAGAATGACTGCTTACAAGGTGAAGCGATTTGAAAAGGTTTTCAACTTTACTTCAGGAAAGCTAGTAACTCGAAAAGGAGTAAAGTGAGTACGTATATATGCGTGTGTATGTATGTGTGTGTGTATAAATATGTGTGTGCATGTGTATTTCCACGTTCACAATAGTGGTTCCTGAGAGACTTGAATGCTGAAAGATGAGATCTGCAGGTGGTGTTGGAGTTCTCTGAGATGTGTTGAAGGAAACGCTGTACAAACAGGTCTCGGTGCAGAGTGGAGGCTGTTGCTTTGAGCAAGACGATTTGTGGTACTTTTAAATGGAAAAGTACTGTAGAGGTAGAATGGGCTTCTCTGGGTTGTGTTTTTACTTCCTTGCGGTTGGTAATGACCCATGGCTGTAAACATAGAAGGAAAATGGGATACAGTAAGGAGAAACAAACCACCCCCTTCTGTGCTTACCTATTAGAGTTTCATTAATTTTAATAAATTCTTTAATCTGCCGGCGGCGGTTCCCACTCCCAGCCCTCGGCCCGTGCCCAGCTCTGCCGCAGGCCAGGGCTGAGCACAGGGCCGAGGAGCAGCCCTGTGGCAGCAGGGCCTGTCGGAGCCACCCAGGGCTGCATGGGAGCTCCTTGGCCATCTCCAGAGCCTGGGGGCATCCCCGCTCCTGGGGCTGCCTCGGGGGCTCCCTTCTGCTCTGGTCACTCCTGCTCCTGTGGAGGACTCCGATGAGGGAGAGTGAGGATGGAGCGAGGGCCCCTCCGTAGGTGTTTCAGCTGCTTTCAGAAAGGGCTGTCAGGGAAGTCTCCATGTCACCTTTGATAAAACAGCCCAGCAGAGTTCTTGCACCCAGCAGCAGATTTTATGCGTAGCACGGTATTTGCTAACTGAAATGAGCTACGTTGTTAATGAAGGGTTGCCAGATAAACTGTTCTGTAACACATCAGTGGTCTAAAAGCAGCTTAATTTGATAAGAGAATTTGAACTTATTTTGGTTTTGACCAGTAACTTAAATGGAGGCATTCAGCTCATTTATGTCTGTATATTGAATTAAATTGGGAATGTGTTTGTTTGAGTCCTGATCGGGAGACTACAACATGACTAAATGTAGTGGCAAAAGTTCATAATTTGAAATACACTGGGGAAACTTTCTTTTACAAGTAACATCCCATTTTCCTTGGGAGAGACCACAAGGTGTGAAACAAAGTATGTTCAGGGCAGATGGCCAAGTGTTCTTGGGCTTTTCACTTGTTCAGAAGGAACTGCATTTCCTCAGATGCCCAGAGCACATCTTTAGGGAGAAGCAACTTCCCCTTCCCTTAGAATTCAGGTTAGCTGGCAGTTTAAGTGCCCAGTACAATATTAAAAGGAATCTTGACGCGTAAACATGGGATTTTGGGCACTCAGTGTGTTGTGCAACCGAAGCAGCAGCAGAGCATAAAACAACCTGCGAGGCGGCGGCACGGCAGCCTGCAGTGTGGCTGCTCAGGAGAGGCCTCGCAGCAGGTGATCCGGGAAGCTGCTGCGTGCTGCCGAGCTGCGTGCACCTGCGAACACCTGCATTTTGTAGCAAATGAGGTTTATCCTGCTTCTGTGCACGAGTAGCAGCTGCAGCCCTGCCCCGCCATGCCCTTCACCCCGCTCGCCTCTCTCTTCCAGCTTCGTCCTAGTGAACAGCGTAGCCATGGAGGGCGACGGCTGCGCCGTGTGCGGCGCTTCCGAGGCAGAGCTCGCGACCCTTTCCCGCAGGCTCAACTGCTCCCTGCAGGTAGGAGCGTGGTGAGGATCTGGCGGGAGGCAGCGGCTCGGCCGCCGCAGCGGGATTGGTGCCGCGGCGGCGCTCGGGAGACAGCCGGGATTCGGCTCTGAAAAGCTCCTGCCTCCAGCTCAGGCTGGGCCTTGTCAGTGGAACTCTCTTCCTCTTGGCTTTCCTGTTCTTGTGTTCGCCTCCTCGCGCGGTGCTGTTTGCCGGTCGTGGCACTGTGAGCCAGCTCTGTGCCCACTGCCCTGTCTCCTGCTCCCGGGAATGGCAGGGAATGTTCCTCAACCCGCCTTCCTGCCTTTGGCAAGAGATGTGTCAGAATCTCTGCGTTTAGAGTTGCACAGTTGTTCTCTAGCCTTCAGCCTATTCCTGTAGTTTCTAGCATCTTGTCTTGGCAGTTTAGTAAGGTTTTAATCTTTTTTCTTCTCTTTTCTCTTCTCTCATATTTCGTCCCTGTTCCTTTTTCCGCAGGCCGACTGGCACCCAGGCGGGCGGCGTGGTTTGCCAAGCGGGCAGTCAGGCAGGAGAGCAGCTCCCAGGGGAAGCACTGCTGGCTGTACCCGCGCGCACTCTCCCCCGCGGGTTGTCCTACATCTCCTCCTTGTTTGTGCAGTGAAGCCCTGCGCTCGCGCTCTCGTTCAGCAAGTGCAGCTGTATCTGCTGCACCCCCTTCATCCATGGCGGGGCATCCTGAGAGCGCTTTTACAGTGGGCTGTGCTAAAACACTCTATTCTGTGCTGAAACTGCTGTCCTCAAAACAGAGGACCCCCTCTGCAGTTACAGCTCAATTCCTTTCCCCACCCCTCTGCGACACGTAGGAGAAGGTAATTTTATGCATTGATTTTTCATCCACAGAATCATTCCAGCAGAAGGTGCAGTGACGTGGAGAAGCTTCCAGCCTCAGAGCCGATCCTTTTACAGGTGTGTTGGGGGGAGGCAGGCTCTTGACATGGTTGACACGGTGCATTCCTTACCTTCCTGTGGAGGCTGGATCGCTAACGGCTGCTCCTTGCTGTGAATCCCCCCAGCACTACCCCCTCCATCGGAAAAGCGACGCCGAGTGCACTGGGGAAGATGCCGCCCCTCCGGAAGAGAGGAACGTCCCGTTTAAGGAAAAGTATGATGTGCTCTCTCGGGAGGCCTCGCAAAAGGTTGGATTCGTTTAGCAGCCTTGGTGTCTTTGTGGGTATCAGGAGCTGAAAGCAGCCCCGTGGGGCGGCTCTGCCCACGGCCGCGGCGTCGCCATCCCCGTGTCGCACCTCGCGCTGCCCGTCGGGCTGCGTCGGGGCGCACCTGGCAGAGAGACAGCTGCTCTGCAAGTACTGCCTTTGCTGGATTGATTACTGCAAGAAACACCAAACTGAAATATTCCCAGCAAACCTAACGGGCAGTGTTGTTTCCTTTCCTGCGGAGGAAACAAACTGGCAGTACAAAATTCCCCCGCAGGTGGGAAACAGCAGTGATTTATTAAAACGAAGCTCCTTTCATTGGTGATGCCACCAACCTGATCTTGGCTTTGTTGTTCTAATCTTTGGTTGCCTCACCTCGCAAAAATTCCAATATTTGGGATGAGGGCCAAGTAAGTGTGTTGAATATGAGAACAGAAACAAGTATTTTACTGGAAAACAGTAGTTTATACAAGGCACTCTATAAGAATATTAGCACCCCTTCCATTTTTATTCAGTCTGAGAAAAATTTGGTGTTAAGTTGAATTTAATTTTAGTTATGACTCAACTTCTGGCTTTACCATTTTGTGTTCCAGCTGCTCTGGTGGTTTCATCCCCGTCTGGTTCTCAGTGGACATACACATAGTGCCTGTGAGGTGCTGCATGCGGGGAGGATTCCAGAAATCAGTGTCCCATCATTCAGTTGGAGGAACAGAAACAACCCTAGTTTCATCATGGTAAGTTTTAATTTTTTTTATTTTTGTCAGATAACTTTCATAAATAAATCAACATGGCAGTCAGCTATATTTTAAAACTGATTCTACCTGTAAAAACAAAAAGTAAAAATAAAAAAGTTGCCTACCCACCCAACCCACTCAGTACACTGCATCCACTTTATAAAGTACAGCTGTGGGAGCCACATGTTCTGTGTGGTACAAAGCAATGCCGTTAAAGATCTAATCGGTATATGGGTACAAGCATCTAACATCTTTTCTTATAAAGAGGGTGCATTGTAAACTACTGACTTGTAGAAATGATCAGCACTGTGCACTGAACAGTAGAAAGACTAAGTTTTGCTCGGTCGGTGTCACAGCAGCTGTGACCCCCAGCCCGTGGCCGCCTCTGCGCGGTGCTCCCAGCTCGCGCCCTTGCGCAGGGGGAGCCTTTGCCACGTGCCACTCGGGTGCCTCCCCGTTCACGCCGTGTCCTGGTTATGCTCTCACAGGTAGTTCCAGTGCTCTGTGTAGCCTTGGAGGTAAATCAATCAGTTCCCCAGTTCAAGAAATAAAACAGAACTCTTAAAAACTTGGAGTAAGAAGCAAAACCTACAGTCCTGTTTACAGAGTAATCTGTGAGCTGGGGCAAAAATCTTGAGTGTATTTTGCTGCTCTTGGGTATAGGCTGTTTGTTACACAGGTAACCCCACAATTCTAAATTCCTTTCATCCAACTGTTAATATTCCTTGTTAGTTCTGTTTATTCTGTATTCCTGAGAGTGGCTGCCTTCAACCCGCCCACGTGCTCCGCGCGGGCCAGGCAGCGGCGTCCTCACTGCAAGCAGCTGCCTCGTCACAGTGGTGGTGTCTTCGCTACCCCTTGAGATCAGCCTCAGGCTTCTGTAAACTTGACTTTGAATCGCAGATTCAAACCCAAGCCACACTAAGGGCTCCTATGTTGCTGTCTCAGCTCCTGCTAAGAGTTTGGATTAACCACCATGGGTTTGCAGCAAGGGCTGGGTAGAAGGAGGGCTTGGAGAGGAGGAAGGGGCGCGTTCCCCAAGCCCGACGTGAGCCGCGCTCCAGCCGCTCACGTTTGGCTTCTCTCGAAGGCGGCTTGGGAGGGGGGCAGCGCTGCTGACTGCAGGTGGAACGGGGGCAAGTTGGGCCCCTGGGCTCGTGCCGGCTGGCGAATGCCCCCGTCAGTGCCCAGCGCCACCAGCGCCAGCCCGGGAGGAGGCACCGGGCCGGGGCCCGGCCCTTGCTGCCCCCCACGGCTGCGGCACCAGAGCTGCGGCGGCCGCGGCGCTGCTGCTCACGGTGCTCGTTCCTCCTGCAGGGCAGCGTAACGCCGACCGACTTCTCCCTCCGAAAGTGCTTCCTCCCGCACGAGAGCACAGTCTTTGCTCTGTACGGCGCCGCAGGGGCTCTGCTGGCCATCCTGGTGCTAGCTCATTTTCAGCTTCTCACTCCACCGTTTTATTTTGCTCAGCGTTTAATCAGTAAGCATAAAGCAGTATGAAGAGCCAGACATCTGCATTCAGTCACTGAAATACCAAAGCTGAGAACAGTCAAACATCAGACTATATTCATGCCAGCAAATGACCTAATTGGATTGCTAGTCTGAAGGCAGGTTGCATTTACACATAACATAGAAGTCCTATACAGCTGATATGACTACTACAGGATAAATAACTGAAATGAATGTTTCATGCTGTACAAAAATACTGTATTCTACAATCAAATGAGTCCTTTTCCTGCTATAATTTTTGTATCAAATATGTATATTAAAAGTTTAGCTGTACATTATGTAAATCCTATAGCCTCATCACTTATCTGCACTGGTGTCTTACCCTGGTGGAGGCTCAGTCTTGCAAACTGGAAACGTTTCTCCATTTTATTGCTTCTAAAGTCACACTGCTGTTGGCAGGGTCAGGCAGAAGCCATGTGCATCCACACTGAGATGCAGGTTTCCTTAATGCTTAGAGCGTCACAGGTGAGGGACTGTTGGCTGGGACAAGAAATCTTCCACTTCCCGCCACGTTAAGGTGTTAGCCCAGCACAATTTGCAGTTATTGTCTGCCAGACAACAACGGGAAGAAGCCTCGCGGGTCCAGTTTGCTGAAACACACTCGAAACCTGCTTAAAAAAAAACGTAGGGTGACACCTCAAGCTGCTGTTTTTAAAAAGATGTGCTATGATGAGCTTAAAAAAAGAGGGCCCTATTGCATCCCAGAGGTCTGTGTGGTGAGGGGCCCTCCCGTTGCCGATCTTCTGCAAGAAGGAAGGTCAAGTACAGCTGCAGTAACATCATCCTGGGCCCCGGCGGCAGGGCCCGGCCGGGCACCACGTTGGGGAACGCTGTTGTGGGGCGGCCTTGGGGCGAGGGGGGCGGAGAGCCGCAGAGCGGGACGGGGAAGCGGGGACAAACCGGCCTCTTCCCCGCAGCGACCTCAGGAAAAAACGGGGGGCGCTTCCACGACCCGGGCAGATTTTCTGCCGTCCCTGCCGCAGACGCTGGGGGCTGGTCTCCAAGGACAAGATTGGACTGGGGATTCACGGCAGGAAGAGGGATGGAGGGAGGAGAGGGCCCCTTTGCTCCTCGTGGCAGGGAAAGGAAGGGAATCTTTTGCCTTTGGGACGGTCACTTATTACCAGCTTATTCCACCCAGCTTTGCACTTTCTGGGAAAGAGCTGGTGACTGCCAAGTTCAGAAGAGGAGTATCAAAATACACACATTTCTGAGAAACAGAAGTGGTCATAGTATAGTGTCTAAAATGGGATTATTTATCATCACGTAGAAACAAGTACTGAATTTTGTAGCCTGAATTTAAAAGATGACTGATCAGGGTTTATAAATAACAACAATGCAGTGGCGATCAAACCCACTGAGTTGTTGGGAATGTGCTAGATCTTCATCTCTCCCTAAATTTGAAGTGTGGAGATGTTCCCAAGTGTGGTAAAACATTCTGGAAAGTAATGTAGTCTAACACTTCTCTAGGTTTCTGTTATTGCAACTGTAATTTTAGACGTTTGTACAGGTTATCTTGGACACAGGAAAAGTATATAGTCACAGACATAAAACACCTATGTATAAAATATAAAGCAGTGTTATAGTTACTAAAAAGGACATGCCTTATTGCTACAGCAATTCTTGCTTTTTATATATTGTACTGTACCACAACTTGTTTTGAGAATGTCATTTGCATAAATTATTCAAGTTTGAGAAATATTCACACATTTTGATTCTACAATATTTAAAATAAAACAATTTTCTAATGTGTCTCTTTATTAAAAGAGAAATAAAAATGTCATCTTGTAATTCTCTTAGGCCAGACACAAGGGTTTATACACCTTTTTTTTTTTTCTTTTTTTTTGTTTTTCTTCTTTCTTGCTATTTACTTGCACAATGAAAGCCGCTGTTGGTACAAAGATTGAAGAGCTCTATATAATGGTGCTTTACATTCACAATCGGTCTCTGCAATTGTGAAGTTCTATGAATGACCAAAGAATTACCAAACATATTTTTCTAAATATAAAGGAGAAAAAAAAAAAGAAAAAGGATCCTTGGTTCCCATTAAAACAACACCAGGTTGCAATTTGGACACTTGAATGAATTCCAATGTTTTAAAGCTGAGACTTCAAAAGAGAAAGGCATGTTTGCTGCAACATCCGGTGACCGTAATACCTTACTTGGAAAGGTAAGTGGTTAATTTGCATAATTTATAATTTTTATACTAAAGAGCATCTTTATATAAACCAGAAAAAAAACCCTAAACTCTACAGATAAAGTTCTTACCTTCAGTCACTGCTGCAGGTAAGGTTGACATCAAGCTGTACAGCGCAATCAAAAACATACTTACATCTTAGCTCATTTTACAGGTACAGCCATAATCAAGGCACAAAGATCTTCTACAAGTATTTTTCTTCAATAAAGTTGTACAAAATAATATTACATTTTACAGTCTGTACAATATAATAAACCAGCAGTAAAACAAAAAAATATATATAGGGAGAGGACCGTTGTCCAAGAATGATCTGAACTAAAAGGATCATTTGTGGACAGCACAAATAACGCAAGTGAGGGTGGTAAGTTTTCTGCCTAGATGCAACAGGCTGAAAAGTAGCTGTAATTCAAATGCCTGAGGTGTGCAGAGACACTGAGCTCCAAAACCCCAGAGAAATTGCTTTGTCTTCACTGTTCCTCTCGTCTTCTACTCTACTTCCTGTGCCAGTAACGGCGTAAAAGAGGAGGTCACTTTATCAGTTGACCTGCAACTCAGAAATGCTAAAAACTGTGTCAGAGTAATAAATATTGTGGTGCTGCTACATTGTGTGTCTACTTCCTCAACAGTATTTAATAACCTGATACAAAGTGCATTAATCTTTTTCACCCATCAAGTACTCTTCAATGTCATGTTAAAAAGGAAACCCACACAGAGGGATAGGAACGACCTTAGTGTCATCCGGCTGACATACCAGTTTGAACCTACATCAACCCGCTGGAAAAAATTTAGCGGGTTATGTTCAGTTAAAAAACAAAACCTAAGGGAACAGAGGTAGCCAAAGGGCTTAGTGGAATGACGAAGAAGTGGCATGTCAAAATAAAGCACAAAAACAGTCCCAGAAAGCATGAAGGAAAGGAACCCAGACTTGCTTCGAATCAGCTTTAAGGTTAAATAATTAAAGTAAACAAAGTGAGGAGACTGACATTTCTATAGTATATTCTTCCACCCTGTGTGGGCTAGCATCAAGAGAAAGGAGCAAAGAATTTAAAACCACAGGTTCCACGGTGAGCCCCCTCACAAGAGTTCGTACTGGCGCAGGTGCATTCGCTGGATGATGTCCCGGCAGTCGTTGAACACCCTGCGGATGTTTTCCGTGTCCACCGCGCAGGTGAAGTGCGGGTAGCAGTAGTGCCGGCCGTCGCCGCTCGCCGTGCTTATCCGCTGCGGGAACAGGAGGGCGGCACGTTATGGGCAGCTCCGCGCGGCGCCGCCGCCGACGTGGCGGCCACCGAACGCAGGGCAGGCTACGTGCGTGTCTGAGACAGCAGGCCAGTATCGCACCGGGGGCTTCACGTGTGTGCAACTTGCTATATGGGCTTGGACTAGATGATCTCCAGAGCTCCCTTCCAACTGCAACCATTCTGTGATTTATATATATATAAATGTGTTCTACGTTGCTTTAGGCTGACACTAGATCCACTCTAGATCTGCCATCTTCAATAGTGTATATGAAAACGTACGAACTATGAAGGTCAGGCTTTGGGATACTTATCTTTTTAATAAATCTTTTCTTAATGTTATTATAAATTATAAGGGATAAACAATAAAATACAATGTTCTCCCTTGGCTTATCTTACATATGGATTGACCTTTTAAATACCTTGTAAAGCTAAATATATGAAAAACTATAGATTATAAGCTACAATATATAATATATAAAAATAATTACAGAAGCAATAATCTACATAATTAAATCAAAAGCAATTTCAAATTTCTGCAGGCACTTTAGGTAACATCAGCTATTTGACACTCCTTAAATAGGGGCTTCCAAATAATACTGATTCTCTTCTTACTAAACTACACTGAAAATCTAGTTCAAGGATTACCCTATTGAAAAATATTAATTTAATAACCCTACTCAATTGATGAGTAAGTATCTGAAGCACCAAATACACTGAACATTAAGAATAAGGACTGAACAACAATATATTTTATGGATTTCTGCAATGGTGGCAAAACCCTGGAACTGCGGAGCTGCAGACCGCACACGTCTCCCTGCAGGATACAGGCCTCACCTCCCAGAAACGCGTGGGGACATCGCTGTCCACAGAGGTCAGACCAGGGATCCCGGGGGGCCGAAGCAGGGGCAGGAGGGGCTGAGGGCTGGCTCTGTGATAGCGGGGCCTGGGGCTGAGGGCTGGGCCCGGGCCGAGGGCACAGGAGCCTTTCCCGCAGGAGAGGGTTCCCGGCAGCGGAGGCGGCACCTCCAGCTGGACGGAGGTGCGAGCGCAACGCGGAGGAGCAGCTGGGGCCGGGTGGCCGGTGCGCAGGGCTGAGACCAGCAAAGGGCACTTCCCAGCAGCTCTTCCCCAGCACTTCCACAATTTGAAGATTCTCGGCCTAGATTTCAGGGTACTGAGTAACCAGACCTCCTACTGCAGCCAGCAGAAGGCCACATCCAATGCTGAAATTAGGGAGCAATGTATTTCACCTTTCTCATATGTACACACTACTTTATGGCAGTATTTGTTGGCAATGCATTGTGTTAATTTGCCTGCCCCCCAGGGTGGTAGTAGCTACGGCCTGGGTTAGCGGAAGGGGAACTCTAGGAGACAAGGGGTGCTGACGCCGGAGAGGCCGGGATTGTCACCGTCATCCCTGCCCCACGCGAGGCGGCAGCAGCTGCTGGGCACTGCTCCGGTCGAAAATCCTAATGAGGAAACAGAGCCCCCCCCGAGCTATCTCTCAAAGCACACTGAGCAGGATGAGGAAAAGGTCATAAACAACTGCACAGAGGATTCGGCTGCGAGAGTTTCTGTCTTACAACTCTGGCTTCGATGCAGCACAATCGAATGGCCTTCCTCATAATCCAGAGGGTGAGCTGGCGAACGAAAGTCCCCACACTGTGAACACGATTAATTGCTTCTTTCTTTGTTCTTGCATCAACAGCTGTAAATCCTAACAACACTTTCAAATGCGTAATGACCTTAAAATTCTTCATTCTAACGATTCAAGCTGCTCTTTTGAACACCCCCATCCGTTTCCTGCGAGGAGGGCAGGACCTGAAGCGCTAAGCGTTAGCTCTGGCCTCTGCTACCGCTTCACACAGTTGCGACGACTTGGTATGACTGAAAGTCACCAAGTTATTTTGGATTAAGCGCCCTGTTCCTGGCAGCAGCGCCAGGCTGTGATCGTGTGACCCGTAACGGTGGCTCCTGTGCTATGCAGAGAGCACCTCTCCACAAAGAGCGACTCGGACCAGACATGTCCGTGTTCCTACTGCCTCCCAGGAGCACTGCGCCAGACGAGCCTCCCAACTGGCACAACACAGCCATCCAAAATGCTGCTTAAAGATAAAAACCTGTTTTGTTTGTTCGTTCCCTCTTGCCAGCTGACCACTGCCAAAGCCCCTGGGGGACTGCAGGGTAAAGAAGAAGCCTATTTGCATGGACTAGGATGGGTCTGATGTGCAAATTAAACATTCAAGGCAACAGTCAGTAGTGGTAGTAAAGCAACACCCACCACAAGCAACATCAACCACAGACAATCTCACATGGGAGATATGAAGCTGTCCCCTGCCACCGCCTGCCTGTGCAGGGGGGCAAAGCTGTCCGCACGCACCAGGTACGAGTCGTTGGGCATGTTGCCAGAAGACCATTCTAGCTCTAGTACTTGCCTGCTGTACTTGTACTTGCTGATCCTAACTCTAGGCCAAGTACTAGCTCTAGTACCTCCTATGTGATACTCTGCAGGTTGGTGACATTACATAGAATGGATATAAAAGTGCACAGCTACTGGAAAAGGTGGAGCAGTTGGAAAGAAGCAGGGAACTGCCAGACATCCTTTTCTCCTCCCAGATTTCTTCTGGGAAAATCCCATCAGTTTTCCCTCAATTGATGATGCTGCTTGCCAGTATTTCCTACTATAAAATCATAAATAAGATTGAAATTACTCACTAAAAACTCATCCCGGATGAAGAACTTGGCTCTTGTGACTTTGGGGTCTTCTCCTGCATCGGGTGTTGCTGTTCAATTAAAAAATAAACTACATCAGAAACATGAAGACAAAACAAAACACAATCACTTTACCTGCCAAGTAAAAGATTTACTAAATAGCCCGTTGTCCTACAATACAGGGAGCAGTCCTTTAAAATATGAAATATCTACTGCAGATTCTAAATCTAAATTAATTCTAATATAGGCAATTCTAAAATGAAATGGCAGTGTAAAATCTGAAATAAATGTCTAAGCAACTAACATCTTTCAGGGACTTGCAAATAGCCTAAATTATTGCAATAGTGTCATCAGTCATCTCAAAAAGAGGCTTGTCCACATCCATGATTCTGTTCACATAGATACAAAGCAAGTGCTGGTTTGGGTTCAACTTCTGTAAGAAAACAACTTGAAAAAGCTGCCGAGCTGTTAAGGTCGCTCAGCAAAACGGCATCTCTTGAATAAAACTCTTTAATGCAGGAATTTGTGTTTTAAAATGGTTAGTAAGATTACACTTGAAAAAAAAATACCCCTTTAGTACCTACATTGTCCCTTCAGGTCTCAATAAGCATCAAACCAGATGCTTACAAACATAATGGATAACAGACAGAATTTGTAAGAACAAGGAAACACATAATCTGCTCTCATCTTTTACAGGAAGAGTGAACCTAAAGCAGCAGCATGAGCAGCAGCACCTTAGATTTCAGTCAATTAAGTCAGCTGAAAATTAAGAATAAATGAGCAATTACAGATGAGAAGTAGAGAGCTGCTTCAGGTGTGGACATTCATGCTCATTCGGGGTAGCTGTGGTGAAATCCCACTGAGAAACACTACAAGCAACCTAAATCTGACAGCTTGCTTACTGTGAAAGATGAATTTACCCAACTTTGCTGCTTATCTGGGGTGCGTGTCTGGGGGAGGGATGACAGTGGTGGACGGTTTCTTCTGAAAGCCCTGGCATGAATGAACCGGTGCCCAGCTAGCTCAGACCTTGAGGAAGGAAAATTCATTTACCCTTCCCACTAGAAATGTAGCAACACACTTCTGAAATTCCCAATCTATCTCGTTCATCGCGCCTTTGCTTTGGTAACGCACGCAGTTCCTGATGGTAAGAGCAGAACAAAAGCCTTTGCTGACAGGTCTCTAAAAGCTCTGCGCCAGGGACAGCGTCATTTGGCAGAAGTGGACCCTAGTGGTCTGAAAACGCAGGTTTTTCTCCTCTTGCTAGACACAGAGGTGAGGTGCTGGGCGAGCAAGGATCTCTCTGCACCTAACCCACCTGCTATAAACAGCCATCCTACCCAAGGCCACTTATGCAATCTGCTGCTGCCGTGTGGAATCATTGCACCTTCAGAAATACTATGAAACAAAGACATGCTGGCGGCCCTCTTATTTTTTCCTCCTGCACTTATTAAGGGGCTTTCCTCCCTTAAACTTCTCTCGCTGATCTCCTGCTTCCAGGTTGCTCCCCACAGGCACTTGGGAATGCTGAAATGCACAGCTCTGTCTGGGAGCCCCAGGAAGGGATGTCCTGCCCTGCATGAGGGCAGCTTGCTCTACTGTTTCAGCGTGATGCAACAGTATTTCTCATTAAGTTACTGCATGTGTTTGTGTATGTGCATGAGAGACAGAAAGGAAAAACAAATCAAAAAGCAAACAAGCGAAAGGTGTAACTATATCAGCTAGTTATACTCTAAAGCTGTGAAAAATCTTACATCCTCAGGTACAGTATAATGCGCATATTCAGGAAAGTAATCTTCAATTTTTGATTCCCTGCCAAGACTTTTTCAGCTAGCATGTCTTGTTTATTCAGGAACAAAATGATAGAAATGGTCCGTAACCACCTGTCGAAAATAAACCGAATGCTAGTGTTACTCATCAAACAAAACACACCACTTTTTAACAGAAAACTTGCCAGCTATTCCTTCATGGACATAGAGTGAAGTAATTTGGATCATGCTTCAACAGAAAAACCATGGCCTAAGCCATGACCTAAATCAGTGTTTCAATTACCTTGCACCTATGCACCTATTATAGGATCTATAAACATATTTATGAATAGTGCATTAGACACTGCTAGAAGCAACTGTCTTCAAATACTGTTTTATAAATTATCCTTTTGATATGAAGCTGGGAAAATGATGACATTCCTAATGTGTAGTCCAAAAATTAAGCATTACTGTCTCCTGCGCTTGGTTCTGCTGAAACAAGAGAGAAAGACCAGACAGTTACCTCTCCTCCAAGTGCCCTGCCAAGTGCCTATTAGTTCATCCACATCAGTATTCTGTCTTCAGGATGGCCTGTGTGATTCTTCATGAATCAAAAGATCATCATTTCCCTTCTTCCTCTAATAATGTCCCTAGCCATTATCCTGACAATGTTGCCTGGGGATTTGTGCTTAAAATTTTTCCATACTCTACCTTCAGTTTCATGACAGGTGTATTTTGAAAAGTCTTCATTACTTTTATTTTATTTTGTTATTTTGTCTCTCATTTTTAATTATTCTTGACTAGGAAGCCATTTGGATTGTTGTTTAGTTACCGTATCTATAATTTACCTGTGTCTTAAGAGAATGCAATTTGATGGCAGTTACAATTGGATTAGATGTGAAACATCTTTCCTTTCTGCAAGAGGGAAAAAAAAGAAAAGCTCATGGAAAGATATGTCTTACCTGTTATTCAGATACTTTTGAAAAGGTCCAGGGATTCTCGTAGTCTGTTTGTGTTATTGTCTTCCCTTATTACCATGTTGTAGCTGCTGCAAGCCACAACGAAGATTATAGCCGTGACATCTGGACAAGACAACAGAAGAAAAAAAAAGGAGAGAAAAAGGAATATTTCCATCAAGGAATTATCCCAGAACAAACTCCACGAGGTGACACTTGCATTGCTCCCCAAACTAGCATTAATATAATCAAAGTATTTATATATATCGGATTTTAATATCAGTGACATACCCTGTCCTGAGCACAAATAGAGCAGCATGGACACTAAGCTTCTCATACGGCCAAGAATGAGCTCAAAATAAAAAAGTGGAATTTCTTTACTCACCATTAAAGCATTGGATCCATTTTCTCCTCTCATCTCTCTGGCCACCTACATCAAACATGCTGTTAAAAAGCCATAGGATGTTATATCACTTATGTGCACTAGGAAAGTTACACGCAGCATGCAGCATCAGGGCTAGGTGCAATGACTTGACGGCTCCAAGGATGGCAGCATTTAACACTGCCAGAAGGGAAAGAGGAATTTCTGAGGCCGCGTTGCCTGTGGGTGAGCTCCAAAACCTCCCTGCCCGGCTCTGCCCTGGGAGCGCTTCTGGACCCCCCAGAGGAGAAACACTCCTTTCCAGGGAAGGGCTGGCTTTTTCAGGCTGCAAAAATGCACATGGTTGGGATTGCCTGGGTGGGTCTAATGTGTTGTAAATAACTGAAGTGGTGGTGGACAGAGTGCGCATCTCCTATCCCTCTAGCTCTTCATCCATCCCTCGAAGGTGACATACAGTTTTTCCCCAGCCAGAGTTGCTACTTTTCTGTTTTAGGTCCAGCAAGCAGAGCTAGCCAGACCGGGTGCATTTTAATGGAGATGCAGCATAAAATTGCAAGGGCCACAGGCAGCAGCCCTCCAGGAGAAGGAAAACATTTGACTTTCTTTGTCCCCTTATACAAACTCTGACTCATGGCAGCATTTCCACTAAGTTCTGCAGGACCTTATCCCTGAAACTGTTTTATGAGTTTACAGTGTTGTATCAATGAACCAGTTAGTTAGTAAAAACAGCCAAAGACAACCTGACAACAGAGAGCAACACTAATAGACATGACTAATATCAGCTTTTATTACAGAGTATGAGGCAATTGTACTGGGGCTTATGTACAGCATGCTAAAGAAACATCCCAACCCTGCTGCCGAGAGCCCTCCAACCCTCTCCCAAACCGACCATACCCACAATACGCAAGCATGGACATAGGAACTATGTTGGAATTAGTATGCAAATCATAAATTATTATTAACAGACTTACTGGAAATTTACTTTATCTACTTGAAATCTTGTTTCAAATATCCCTGATGTCAAAACTCTGCATCGTAATAGGTCCTGGAAATGAGAACACAGAAACTGATTAGAAGTATCTTTTACTATCCCAGTTCCTTTTTAAAAGCATGGACTATTATTTAACACGGAAAGTCTTAAATGCTCCTTTTAATTAAAGTTAAAGGAGAATTTTTGGTAAATATATATTGGTCCATACTGACAAAGTAGGTCAACACAGATCTCACTTCTGAACTTGGCTGGTGCATATTGTAAAAGAAGGGGGATGTCCTATACGCATTCTCCTTAGCACACACTGAATCCTGTTACTGATGGTCATATAATTTTATATGTGACATGGATAATGAATGTTGACACTACACAAGACTAAGGAGGGAAAAAAAAAGTTATTCTTGATGCGAAAACAAGTATTTAAATGTTAGAAAACTCCAAAATTACAGTTGCCCAGGCAACCTTAGTTCTGCCCCCTTTTGTACTGAATGAGACAGGAATCCTATAGAAATAACAGCTCGTGACTAAGTAATTAATGCTCTGTTACAGTGCACAAGGGAACAGAACTTGGGCTGTATGTAAATCTGGCATTTCTTCCCCATTTTTCAAACTAGCAATACTTTACAACCCCAGTAACATTCTTTTAATAACAACAAGAACAGCAACAACGAAAAAATTACAACTTCCTAGATTTTCAAAGGAAGAACATAAATTTAGGTTACTCAGGTTACACAACCATGTCCCCATGCACCATCATCACTAGCTTAGGTCTCCTTGTCATCAAGGAGCTCCAGCAACAGGTAGGAAAAGAGGAAGAAGTTGGGGAGGACTCCAAGGAGACAAGCTCAGTTTGCCTCTTCCCCCTACTCAAATCTCTGTCTCCTCCAGCTGACAGACCTCTGCTGCATTAGCAGCCATGGGCCGCCTGGTCTGTTTGAGTTGTTTTATAAACTACCATCATTTATTGTTACTTATTGCCATTTAGTTTTGCAGTTGGATTTAGTTGTTATTTTGGGGGGTTGCCAAAGAAATTAAAGAAGGAAGGAAGGAGAGGAAGGTAGTGATTTGTAGCAGTTTAATTTGTCAAGAAAAAGCAAGTCATAAAACTGCCTTTAGCCCCAAAGCTTTTTTGGCTTCCCAATACCAAAGGCCTCTTGCCTTTGCTGGCACAGCACTCCTCAGAGCAAATGTCAGGAGAAATTTCCGGGTTTATAAATAATGGAGCCACTGCCACCACGAATGACTCCTCAAGGTAGAGAGAGGCTTCACAAGATCAAACAGGCCAATGCTAATGTAAGCAATGGAACAAAAGGTGGGAGGGGGAAGGGAGAGCTTAGGGGTTGACCTGCTGGAAAGCAGCGCTGTGGAGCGGGATTTGGGAGTCCTGGCTGACAACAGGTTAACCATGAGTCAGCAATGTGCCCTCATGGCCAGGAAGGCCAATGGGATCCTGGCCTGCATGAGGAGGAGCGTTGCCAGCAGGCGGAAGGAGGAGATCCTGCCCCTCTGCTCAGCTCTCATGAGGCCGCACCTGGAGTACTGGGTGCAGTTCTGGGCTCCCCAGTACAAGAGGGACGTGGAGCTTGTAGAGAGGGTCCAGAGCGACAAAGATGATTAAGGGCCTGGACCACGTATCTTACAAGGAAAGACTAAGCAAGCTGGGCCTATTTAGCCCGGGGAAGAGAAGACTGAGAGGGGATCTGATCAATGTGTACAAGTACCTGAAAGAATGTAGGGAGGATGGGGCCAAACTCTTTTCGGTGCTGGCCAGTGACAGGACGAGGGGTAATGGGTACAAATTGAAACACAGGAAGTTCCATCTCCATGTGAGGAAGATCTTCTTTCCTGTGAGGGTGACAGAGCCCTGGCACAGGCTGCCCAGAGAGGTTGTGGAGTCTCCTTCTCTGGAGATCTTCCAAACCCGCCTGGATGCCACCCTGTGCCACGTGCTCTGGGTGTCCCTGCTGGAGCAGAGGGGCTGGACTAGATGATCTCTAGAGGTCCCTTCCAACCTCAACCATTCTGTGATTCAAAAGTATAGCTTTGCTTCACTGACCTCTCTCTCCAGCAGAGTGAGGAAATTTGATGCTAAAATCTGAGCTCTAAGATGAAGTAAACCTCAGTGCAAAACCTTTGATCAGAAATGTCTTGAGGGCTTTAATTGGGACAACAATGTGACTTTCACTTTACAACGGAACACATGCTGCTTTTTATTGCCTTCTCCTTTGGGATGAGCTTTCACTGTAACTGGACAGACTCATGGTCAGAGGCCTGGGTGAGCAGCCCGGACACACTACGACTCTGGCTAGTCACTTTACTTCTCTGAATATCAGTCCTTTTTCATAAAATGAGACGTGGCAATCACGTTTTTTAAAAGCATCCATCCATTGTGTACCTGGCATATTTAGACTGATTTATGTAGTGCTGGTATTCTCTTTTACATTGTGCATTTGCAGTTTCTCACATGTCCCATAATCTCGACAGAGTTAATGGCAGGATACCAGCACTGGAAAAGAATAACCTCAAGACTCAGTCTGCCCTGATAAGAACTTGTCCAAAGCAACCCTGGATGCCAGAAAAAGCTACACTTCGTGTAGCCCTTTCCTACTGCATCAATCCTAAACTTTCCCAAATTCCTCAGAACTCTGAATAGATTATAAGTCACCTGGAGAAAAAGCAAAACAAAACAAAACACGTGACTAACAGTCAAAATTTTGTGAATCAGTGGCCAAAAGCCTTAGCAAACATTGTGAATGTGGGTGCTGCAGCTGTGTCCCAGTGTGAACAGGAAAGTGAAGTCCGCTGTCCTTCAAATAAGGCTGATACAGACACTCTCCTGACCAGGGGAGTTGGAAAAAGGCTGAAAAAAGGTGTCTAATGGCTGTGGTCTGCATCACAGGTCTCCAGCACCCAGATGATGGTGGTGACCAGTGACAGGACAAGGGATAAGGGGTACAAATTGAAACATGGGAAATGTCATGTCCATATGAGGAAGAACTTCTTTACCGTGAGGGTGACAGGGCTCAGATGAGACGTGGCTTCTGTGAAGTGAAAGTTGGTGCTGGAAACTGTGCGCGATTATGTATGTTTTGTGTTTGCTCTTTTGTGCGACACAGAATGGGAAGTGAGAAGAAATAATGGACGTTCTGCAGGAATTGCCGCCCTAGATACAATGACAGTGAGAGACAGGCTTGCACCACTGAAAAGCCTCTTCTTCTTTAATATCCATCACTTGAACTGTGTTTTGAAACTATGCAGTATGCTGTATTTCAGTGGTAGTTGGGACTAAAATAAATGACATAGAGGATTCATATGAAGGGGTGTCCTGGTTCAGACTCTATCCCGTTAGTTGCACTAACCTGATCTGTAGGCGTGTAGTCATCCATGCTGACGCTGTCAATTCGTTCTAAAAAGCTGGAAGAAAAATAAATATGTGTATAAATATGTAAAATCCCATCTAGTATAATAATTTTCACTACCTTTTCTGGTTTAGATCCAAGCTGCAAAGTAAAACAGAAGTCAGATGGTAAAGGCATCATCCCAGTAATTTATCTACATTGACTAAGTTCACATTTTTCAAGGCAAGCAAATTCTACTCAGACTTGGTTTCAATACAGTGCTTTTTCACTTATAGTACCCAGAAGCAGTCCAAATGCACTGAAATGCTAAAATTTTGTTAGGTCCACTAAAAAAATACTAAGGTTATCCAAGTGCCATAATATTATGAGGTTATTTAAATAAAAGTAGTATTTCTGAGTTTAAAAAGGAAAATGGGGAGAAGAGTTTCCTTCATCCAGCGTTATGCTAACCTAGAGTGTGATTAATGTTAATTATGGTATCAAAAATGTTATGTTAATGTATACAAAAATAAGAATTATTAATACACATAAGTATGTCCTGCAATGCTGTCCTCTGACATTGCAGCTGAAGTGTAAGACCTGGCAACTAAAACTGGCATGAAACGGTGGTTACGCAGTGTGACTCTTCACATTGTCAAGACAGAGTATAATGCATAAATAAAGGCTTAAGACTGCAAAAAGGAGATGGGGGGCAGGAAAAGAGGAGCACCACACTCACCGTTTATTTTAGAAACCTTTTCAAACATAACTAGTGCATGTTAGAACAGCAGCAATAAGGATATAAAAATGTAACTTTTAGCTATATGTATAAATAGGCAGGTTTTCCTCCCTCACTCTCACCCGTTTCTTAGAGCTTGTCCGAGCCCAGATGGCTCATTTTCTTGTCCTGCCTGCCTGACTTAGAAGCTTGCTTGAATTCTGCATGGTTGTTTATATTTGGCAGTGAATACCCCACTGGCTGACTCACCCTGCTACAGTAATACGACGATTTATCAACAGGCAAGTTTTCCCATTTTTACTAATATTTAAGGGTGTACATGTGGAATCTATTCAACTGCAGTGGGAAAAAAAGAAAAAACGGTGAACTCTTGATTTGCAATGACTCACTGCTAACCCTGGGGTCACACACACTGACCAGTTGAAAAAATACACCCCTAAAAGCTTGTCTGTAACTCGCATAGTATTTTCCCACGGATATGAACTGAAATGCAAGGAAAATATGCCGTGTATATATTTACTTGCACTTTTTCATTTTTTGAACCTCCATTGTTACAATAGGGGGAAAAAAACCCCAACATCTACAGTTAAAACATGCAGTTTTTCTTTTATCAAGGTGTGATGTCTAAATACGACATTTAAAAACACCACAGGGGCACTGAGACATACGGAGCATCTACTTACAAAGCTTTTCTGCACAGCCCCAATGAAAATTAATCTTTAGCAAAATCTGCTCTTCCCCCTGAAAGCAACCATAAGCTTATATAAAGTTATAAAAGTGCATCTTTATATTTAATGACAATAACTGTTAGAAAGTAACTGTATTCAAGCAGAACCTTCTGTCTGGCTGATTTGCACCATGTGGAGCAAAGTTTTACCTCTGTGATCCCTGCATTTAACACAGATACTGGAACAGAGAGATGTATTTTTAACGAGTGTATCTGTCATTAACAGAGCTCTCATCTTATGCTTGCTGCATGTGATAAGGTGGAAGAAGAAGATGAAAAAACAAACCCAGAAATGCCTCAGAGAAGAATCTCTCCCTAAGCAAGGGGTAATTTTCTGCAGCACAGCTGCTCAAGCAGTAGCACTGCATTTCCCTGTCTGTTCCAAAGCCTTCTCTGCCTTTTCCTAGCAGGCATAATGGTAAATGCAGAGGAAAAGCGCTTCAGGGTGCTGGCTAACCCTGCGGACACGAGTATCTGTGCACAAACACGGTTCCACCACAACCCGTGCAGCACCGCAAGGACCCGCGGTTTTCTTGTAGGAGGAGGCACTGCTACAGGTGACAGCAGAAACCAGAGATGTGCATCCTGATCTGCCAAAACCAAGGTCACGCTGCTACAACTCACTTAACATCAGGATTTCCTGTTCACACCAACCTTTCTCACCTACTCAGGCACTTCGGTGAGGTTCCTGGCTGTTACCACCTGCATTTTACCAACTGGTAAATTATGGATAGAAAGTTACACAGCGAATAATCCACGGCAGGGCTGCAAATAAAGCAATCCTCCACTTGAGCAGTCTGTGCAGCGGCCCAAGTTGTCCTCCACTTGGAAACTGCCACTCTTGGTTAAATTAAAGAATATATTTCACATGTAATTCACTGGAACACCAGTCGAAGACAGAGCTCTGTTAAATAACACACACCTTCAGGTATCCATTGAAAAGAGCTTGTAATACTTAATGCTTTTAATGTTGCAGTCCACATGTGATCTATCCTAAAATAAATGCAGTGATTTATAAGGTTTTAACTGTCACTCCACTGTATCAAGTAGCAATGTCATCATTAGCATGATAAAATCAACATATAACTATAATTAGTGCTTGGTTAAATTTTGTAGCTTTAAAGAAAATCAACCTTTTCAGTGCATGACGGACAAGTTTTCAAGGTTTCTTAGCAGCTACGTTAAACATGAACTGAATTTTCTAGATACTGAAGCACAAGAAGATATACTCCTATTTTTTAGAAAGAAACTCAATTCTTCAATATCCTCAATACAAGCTCCTTAGGAAGCATCAAAAAACAGCTCTGACAGGCAAATGCGCAGAGCAGGTACAAGCAACAGCTTCCAAATGAGGTAAGAGCTAGTGCCGCCTCGTTGCTAAACACGCTAACTTCATCCTTGGTACAGCATTAAAAAAGTGGAATTGTTCTTCTACATTGCTTTCTAAAGAACATAGCCAAGTGCATAAAAATGGACGCCAGCATCAGTTTCTCTGTTTTGGCTTATCAATAAAATTATTTTCACAAAATGATGTCTTATTGCAATGCTTATAGGTCTTCTATACAAACGTGTACTCAGGATCTGTGCTAATTCTGCAATAGCCGTTTTTCATGCATGTGCAATGAACTTAAAACTCACACATTCAGCTCAACAGTAGAACTGTAACACAGTATATAATATTTCTATTTCTACTTTCACAACTGCAGCCTTATTTATGAAGGAGGCAGCCTCATAATTTGTATGACATTCAGATTCCTTTAGACGCTTTCAATTTTACATTAGGGTGTTACACATTCCCTGACATGGAACAGAACATACGTGTTTGTAAATGTAATAGTTCGGTTTGCTAACAAATTAAAGCAAAGAAAAATGGACTGATAAAGTAAAAAAAAAATCACGAGCTACTGACATTATTATATCTATTATTAAGCTGATCTGTAGTTTTATAAATATCTTTAGTGAGTTTCCTAGGAAACTCAGCTGACACTTAGTTTGACAAGCAATCTCTACATTTTATATTATGCAAGCTGCGAACACAAAAGTACAGGTTTTAGATGTGCCTGCCAGTGCATGTGGGACCTATCAATAAGCATTATTCTCTCTAAAAACCATAGCAATTTGAGCAGCATTAGCAGCTACACAAGTATTTCTGAAATAAAAAAGGATTCATAAATGCACAAATAAAAAGGAGGTAATCGCACATGAAAATCCCTTTCTCACTGGGTAAATCACTACGCAGTTCTGTACAGATATTCTGACCCCACAAACAAAATCACAATTAAAAGAAAACCAAGTCATAAGAATAATACTCTAGACACAAAACCCATGCTATATTTGTAAGTGCATTTTGACATTCAAAGAATCGGGGAGATGAAGTGCTAAAGAGCGGATAAATAAAATGAACTGCACATTTTAATAAGTCTTTGTTTACTCCAACCATTTTTTTGTTTGCCTGCACCCCTTGCTGGGTCTCACCCTTACGTTTCAAAGAAGGCCCTTGTATCCAGAAGTTTCTCTGGAAAACAAGAAACCAAAGCCACACTAAAATGCCAGTCTCTTAGCAAGGGGAGGGTAACACACCAAAGCTTTAATGCAATGGCTTCAGTTAAAGAGTAAAGAATCTACAATTTATCCCAAGTTGTTGGGGTCAGCAAACCTTCATATTTCTGACGGGCCACGAATGGCTTTGCAGACTCCCTGCCAGTCTTGAAACACCCAGCGTGACCACCACAGCCTGCTAAGCAAGGCCGCTGGGGACTGCGCCTTCGAATCCCACCATCTGCAGACGGGGATAAATCACTCCTGAGGCAGGTACACCACAGCGAGAATTCCTATGTCAGTTATCAATGGAGCTGAAACTTAAAAAACTTTTTTTTTTAATTGCAGTTAGCCAGAGACAATTTTGGAATTTGAATTTATTTCCCTATAAAGTCTTTTTGTTTTCATCAGGTGACGGATTGCAAGCTGGTTACTGCTTGTTGCTACATTTACAGTAGACGACTACGGATTTCCAGCCTGGAGAATTCCTTAAGTTTTGCTATCTGGCATCAAGGAACCTTGTATCATTCTGATATGTTTCCCAGTAACTGGGAAGGACTTGAGGAAAACGACTTCCAGTAATATTCTAACAGCTTAATGACTAATTTCCATAAGTCATTTACTGAAAATATTAATAGAAACCCCTCAGAAGAAGCTGGTAACATTTAATGGCTGGGGATTTTCCTGTCAAAGTTAAATAGTCACTCTATTTTAAACACAGCATCTATGTGGCAGTGGAATATTGTCACTCTCTCCCTCCATCCTGCTTTGCAGCAGTTTCCCATGAGGAATAAGTACAGCAATGAATATGCTGTCAGGCAGAGAGAAGAGATACTGAAATCTGGATTGAATCCATGTATGTTGTTCTCTAGTTTTGACAGATTGACCAGTTGCTGCTTAAATTATTATGGAAAATGATATTCAGTGCAAGTGTTGAAGAAAATATATTGCTGAAATCAATTTTTATTTAAAAAGTGTAAAGAATCTAAGCATTGATATTGATTGACATGTACTTTTGGCATCTTCTAAGAGCGCTGGTTTCCCAGCACTTCCCTTTTGTTCTCTAGCAGTTGAAAAGGATCTATTTCGACAACGACATCGGCTTGCTATAACTGTCTCTTCAGCCTCTCACGTGGGTGTAACACTTGTGGAAAGGGAGATGTAAAGAAGCGGTCTCTAGAAAACGGCAAGCCGGTTTGCAAGGCCTCAGCGCTGCACGCGAGGGGCCGGCAGCGAGGCCGGCTGCAGAGGGCAGCATCTGCTCAACCTCCGGCCCTTCGCAGACCTCCACGGCTCGAGTTTTGTGCTTGAAACCTCCCCACTGCAGCAATATTCACAGGCTGAAGTCCAGCGCACTCGAGGGGGAAATTTCCCTAAGGCACAGGGAAAGAGTGAATTTAATAAAGTCCTCTCCAATTCACGCTGACAGCCCTCGAACTTGTCAAAAATGTATTCTGGCAATGGGCTGCCAGCCTCCTGGTGAAACCAGTGCATTCTCTGGCAGGGTTAACACGGAGTTGCTTGCAGGCTACAGGAAAACACACATTTGAGTTCCCAGACCTTCCCCCAGCCGCCCTCTCGGGCTGCCGAGCAGGGGCCCTGCCTTGTCACGCCGGAAATGGAGAGGCTAAAAGCGAGGCTGGGCGCGGGAGCAAAGTGCAATCCTGCCCGAAACGCGGCGGGTCGCTGGCCCCAGCGTTGCAGATCACAACCCCAAGGAGGCTTTGCCCTTGGGGGCATCCATGGGCTCCCGGGAGCCACTGGGATTTCCCCACAGGGACTTGGAGCAGCCGGGCTGCGCTGGCCGAGACGGGTGGTCAACACGGAGAGGGGACCCGCCGCAGAGCGGGAATGGGGGCCTGAAAGATGCTGTACGGGCCGCCTGCTCCGGCCGCTGCCAGGGATTGCTCCCAGGTCGGGCAGCGATGGCTCCGTGTGCTGGCGGGCAGCAGTCAAAGCCAGATGCAGTAGCCCATATCCAGGCCATTTAATTACCAGGGTTGATGAATAAAGAAAAGCTGACTAAAATGAGGCGAAGGCCGTCGCTGGTGAGCGTTTCCCAGCCGACATCCCCTTGCTCGCGGCTGCTGAACTGCCTGTCCGCGCTGTGTCCTGCAGAGCGCCCCGACAGAGAGGCTGCAGAGGCCCTGGCTTCAGTCCAGCTATCAGCCTAAACAAACGCTGCATGACAAGTAAAACTACATTAAACGGTTCAGATATACGTTTAGTACCATTCTTCTGATTAGTAACTGCCATCTGATTTTATTTTTCTAACTGAAACAACATAAACTAAAAATGAATAAACAGTATGATTTCCATAAGTACTTGCCCCCGCTGGCTCCCTAAATTTGTTAAGGATCAGTGTGAATTTTGGGAAATGCATTTCTTCCTTCTATATTTAGCAAACTAACCACTTTTTGGCTTAGCAGATGTTTTTGCTTTCCAAGCAAGAGGCCTATGGGGATCATCATTAACCCTCTTCTTAACATAAACACCGAAGAGGATTTGAATCTGGAAGCCTGTCATTCACATGGAAAGGTTAACAGGCTCCAGCAGAAATGAGACTCATCATCTGCAACTTCTCTTATCTGTCATCTCAGAGAACAGGGAAGGAGAAAGGCAAAGACAGGAGGAAGAAGGGTTATTTACTTAATTTTTTTAAAATAAGGATAAGATTTTTGTAAGGCATATGATCAGACATTTTATTCCCATGGGTGAAAGTGGCTGAGCTATTGCAAAACATAGGCTAAAAATGAAGCCCAGCTAAAATGCAAGGCTTAGATGAGCCTATACAGAGCCTTATTCTGGCTTCATTTACACTCAACTGAATCCATGGAATTCAGTGAAGAGTCTTCTGATTTGCACGACAGGACAGTTGTAGAGATGATAATCAGTAAATGTATATAGATACTCTCACGGAGTGTTCGGATACACAGAGATTTGAATGTACAACCTAGAGGCTAGATGTGACATAATTTGTAATTTTGAACACAAAGCCAAAAGACAATAACTTAAAACCAGAAAGAAATACTGAATTATCTGGAGAGATCTGGATCCTAGCTCTTTTTGTAAAAAAAAAAGTATGACATGCTAGGATCCTTTATCCATTGTCTGAATGAAATAACTGCTTGCTGTCGTGCAGCAACTGTACAGACCAACTCAGGAAGGGAAGCAAAGTGTGCCTGAAAAGTCAAAGGAGTTAAATGGGGAGAATCCAGCTGTCACGTTAGAGTTTGGAAATGGTTTCTACAGTCACAACAATTCCTCAAAACCTCGTATTAATGTCCACTAATCAAAGCACATAAAAGATCTTGCTGCTACCTCCTGTAAACAAAATTTATTTTCACAGGAGGTGGCAAATTCAGCTTTCCCTTTTATTTGCAAGCTTCTCTTGGTGTGATATGGAAAAATTATTTCAATGCAACTTGCACATTCTGTTTGAAGGTTTTGTTTTTAGAAAGTGTTGTACTGTGGATATTCTGTTAGTACACATGAAATCTGCTGAGTGCTACGAGCTTGAAGAATGTGAATGGCACCACAGTGAGCATTGACTCCAAGGGAAGCATTCTGGAACAACAAGCTTGCTAAGGACACTGCCAGAAAGGAGAAACCAGTTTGACCAGAGTTTTCTATGGGAAGTTGATAAAAGAGAAAGCAGAAAATCCCCAGACAGGAGAACCAAAGGTAACACAACCCAGGCTTAAAAGGAAGTTTGTGTTTACCTATGGCACCAGTCCAAACTCAGTGCAAGTGGACTCGCTACCAAAAGATTTCACGTCTAAAAGAAGTCAAACTAGATGATTCAAAAAGAGGGTGCTAGTAGCTCCTAGAAAATACAGGTGAAAACAAATGAACTCTTCATGGTGGCAAACTTTTCTGGACACAAAAAGCACAGACACAAAAAGATTCAGATCTTTTCTCTTCTTTCCTTCTTCCTTTCTTCCTTTCTTTCTTTCTTGCTTGCTTGCTTGCTTGCTTGCTAGCTTTCTTGCTTTCTTTCTTGCTTTCTTTCTTGCTTTCTTTCTTGCCCTCTTGCTTTCTTGCTTTCCCTCTTGCTTGCTTGCTTTCTCTCGAAATCGAAGCGAAAGGAACAGTGTGTACAATCCTCTGCATATCTGTTTGCTTTCACCTTCCACGTGCTTGTCAGGAGGTGACATGACCCAGGGAAGTGACATGGCTGGAGTCCCGCTAAATGCTGTGAGTTAAACAGAATGACTGGCACCAGTTCCCAGGAGCAACATGAGGATCCCAGGACCTCCCCTGCTGATGAGGATGAGTTACGAGGTGGGTCTATGGACTCCAAAGCATTCAGGGTGGCTGGAGTTCACAGAGACACCTAAAATGAAGAACGTCAGGGCTCCCAACATGTGCCCTATTAGAGAATAAGCATGTGAGATGCAAAGGATACCAGCAGAACAAGATTCAAAACAAAACACTAAACTAAAAAAATGGCTCTACAGAAAAGATACTCAGGTGTGTTAATGCGCACCTTGCATAGTCAGTGCATCCAGTAAAATTTACTTTTCCTCATTTGAGTTTATGTATGTGGTGTAGTAGCAGCTCATTTCTGCACGCCCTGTTCCTTGGCCCGGCTCCACTGCTGCCCTCACACACCTTCATCTGGTGTGAAGGACTCGATGAGCAGCCAACCCCTCAGAGTGCAGGGCAGCTGCATGGGCTGCTCACCGTTATCGAGGAGGACGTTACCTCAGCAGTGTACAAGGCAGGAAAACCTACTGCAGGGCGAAAACTTCTGGTTCAGAACTTAAGGAACAGCAAGACGACTAGAACCGACGTCCTTCTTCCCCGTGTTTCCTGAGAATTTTACAGTAACACACATGAAGGAACCACTTCACCCATTATTCGGACCTTTGCTTTCCCTCTAATACAGGGATGAAACTTGGCAACCCGCCTCATTGGCATTTGATGGATAGGACACAAAACCTGCTTTTCCCAAACTTGTCCATGCCGTGAAAGAGATGTATTTGGATTTCTCTACTCCTATTACACAGCAGATGGGTTATATCCTTCTTATTCTCACACACATGCCTTCTAATAGAAATTACTATGTGAAAGCAAGAACAGTGTCAGTGCCGATACAAGTGCTAGAAATAACCACTAAAACCGTAAGGAAGTTCCTGAATCAATGTTGCTGGACTGTTTCATTAAATCATCATTACAGTGTCCATTTTAGAACATGATACATTTAACCACTTGTTTGTGACACCTACGGCTTGGCTGAGGATTATCTTGGATAGCTGGTGGAAGGCATGAAGCTAATGCTGGGATATGGTGACTATAACATGGAAGAAGGACAGAGTGCCCATGTCCAGCTGGTCCAATCCCTTTCAATAGTTAAAAAGTCATTTAACCAGGGTAAGTGATGTAAAACCTAGTGCTCAAAACTAGCCTTAAAACCCTGCTACCTGTACATTTAACAGTAAGTCACGTTAATGCTAACGTTTGCTATTAATATGACATTTTGTGAAAAGCATCCTACCTCTGCACTCTCTGTGCCTTTCTTTCCACTCCTGTCAACTTTTCTGGAAATTTTTGAGCATATCGTGTATTTGAACTATTAAAACAGCAATACAAATGATCTGGGTTTGAGGAATGAGGAAAACAATTATGCAACGGACCGATTACTGCTGCCTCAAACTCCTTTAAAGATTACATCATGCCTCTGTTTTACGCTGCTCTCTCCCGAACCCAACACGTCGTCGTTATTTTGGAGCCCCATTTACGCAAAGCTGGAGACACGGGATCTCGGCTTGGGGCTAGCACGGAGTTTGGCCTTGCAGGGAATCGCCCGGAGCCCCGCGGAGCTGCAGCAGCGCAGAGCCCTCCCGCAGGCCCGTGGCTTTGCGCTGGGCTCCCACCTGCAGGACAGGGCAGAGCTGCGAGAAAAGCTCCCCTCAAAAGGCAACTCTGAGTCCCGGGTAACTCCCGAAGCTCCTAAAAACAGGCACAGAGAAGGAAGCTGACCTTCCTAATCTGTTTTCTCCACCCATAGAGTTAGTGGAAAAAACGTCTAAGACTGATGCAACAGCGGCTGGAAAATGCTGAAAAAGAATACATGAATAAGGTATAAATGTCAAAAATCCACGGCCACTTGTGAGATCAGATTTCAAAATGTTGACCTTTCTTTTTTTATTTTTAAGAGAATATTAAAAATACCATTCCTAAATTGCGTGTAATCTGTGGAAATGAAAACCAGGAGTGCTTTGGAAATCATGTGCTCTATAAATGCGCTCCTGGTTTGATATCAGCGTGTCTAGCTGCCAATACATTGGCAGACCAGCATGCAGTCAAACTGAGCGCAGGTCCCAGTCCTGTATTTCGGGGGCAGTATTTTCATCCATTTTGTTTTCCACTTCAAACCTGAATGCTCCTAAAACAACGAATTCGTTATCAGTTTATCTTTTTCCGATGAAATTGTGTGTGCATCGTGTTACAGCTCGGATTTGAGGAAATGCTCTGAGAAGGAATGTGCCTGATACCTCTCCTGAACCACTTCTGTGACACAGTCTGAAGAGCTGGCTTTTTTTTTCCCCCCACAAAAGTCCATCTTAAAGCAAACTCTAAAACAAAAGTTTCAAATTCCAAAACAAAAGATTTTTTTTGTGATATCACTGGGAGAGTGGGTGCCCTTATGAGTAGTGTCAGCAGGCTGTAAAGTAGGTAGAAGAACGAGGACTTTTCCCTTTAGTTTCTGGGATCTTGATTCCACAAAAAGATAAACTTTTCTCTCTGTGCTGGACACCTTTGTAATGCTAAATCAGAGACGCTTCACTATACAAGTCCCGTACTGTGAATTCAAAAACTAAACCTCAGCCTTGGGTAAAGGAGTAACCTATAAAATTACTGTCTTAGATCACTACCTCAGAAATAAAAGTTCAAACGAGTGGCATAGTATTGTTAAAAAGCAGTCTTCTCTCCCCTGTTAAAAATTACGCACAGAACTAAAAAGATTTTCTCCAAACAACCTTTCAGTCTTCCAAATCAGGTGTGTGAGGTTCAGTGGAGACTAATCATTTTGTCAAAGTCATCACAAAAGCACAAAAGCAAAATCAAAAAACGAAGTTTTGCTGTTGTTGTTGTTTGCTTTTCTGATGTGTCTTGCATAGAAATCCTGATTGCAAAATACCAGAGCACAGATAAGGCAGTCAAATCTGCTGGCAATTATTTTAATCAAATAACCACAGAGATAACTGTTAATCTTATAATCCCATCAAATTGTTAGTAACCTTCTTAGTTAACTGGATTACAGATAATCCAGTCCTAACACCAGCACTGCAGACACTGATCTCCTGCTCTTAACAAGTATCTACCTTGCAGGGTGGTATCATGCATTACACTACAAAGCACCCAAAGTTCACACTTTCCTCAGAAAAAAACAGCTGGGGGTAACAAAAATCCCTGCAAGGCAAGAGCTGCTGTGTGGCCACCCGGGCCACACTGCTTTGTAAAGCAAGACCTGCGTGTTGACATGTGCAAATGGCTGGAAACGCTCACATCAAGCCCAAGTCCTGACTTCGAGCTGGTTCTGCTCCCTGGCAAACCACCCAAGCACCCCGAGACCTCTTCCAGCACGCACAGAGCACTGGTTTTCAAACACAACTTCTCTTCCTCAGCAGTCCACCTTAAAATGTTTTCCATACTGCAGGAAATGCAACATGATGCAACACTTACGTGTTGCAATCAATTGCAGCTGAAGAATACAAACAGGACCAGAAAAGTGACTCAAGTTATAGGAACTCATTCCTTTATGCCCCTTCCCCAAAGTGTAGCCTTTTAAAAAGTATTTTTAAGATTCTTTTGGTATTGACAATTCGAATGATTATCATCTTTACATCTAAATGATCATAGAATCATTATGGTTGGAAAAGACCTTCAAGACTGAGTCCAACCATAATGATAAGATGACAGAAGCTTTTGTTCAACAAATAAGAACATCTGGAAGTAGAAAGCATGAAAACAGGATTGGTGAACCATGGAGGGTGCCTTTTTGTAATAAACGCTCCAAAGGAGAACTGTCCTGGTTATCACTACAAGTTCAGCAATAAGCTGGATAGAATTGAATATAGATATGATGAACAACAAGTGTCAATAATGTGCCCATGCACAACGCTTAAAATATTTTTCAGTACTATAAAGGGATAGGAAATAAAGCTTTATGGAAAAAACAGGGAATCATGAATAGCCGTTTCTAGTAATATGACTAAAGTTATGAAATAAACAATGATCTAGAATTGTTAAGAATGAATGGAAAATATTATGAGAAATGATGTATTAGTATTGCGTGTTAATACATGTAAACAATGTTAATAAACATAATATGGTAAAACTATACCCAAGAGAATTAATTATGACATGAAATGAAATACAGATGGAAACATTTTGAAGGAAATAACATATATTTCACAGAAACTTGCACGCAACCATTTTTAGGCAGTGATAACTCTCTAGGGTTGTCAATAAAATAATTTGCCTAGCTTAGTATCAACCAGACAGTGAGATAAAACTTACTCTTCCTTTTCCTACACTCAGGTGTACTGCACTGCCCCAGCCAGCCACACAACATGTTTAACAGTTATATATACTTACATCTGTATGTAGACATACATCTGTTCATGCTTATTGAAGAGCTTCATTTTTTTTACATCATCCCTGAATATCTGATGAAAGATCTTTAAAATTATCCGTACCAGGAAAAATTGTAGAAGGAGGAATTTAGATAGAAATATATCAAAACTAGTCATGAAAGTAGGAGAGTTTTGCTTATTTATAGCACAAAAAGTCCATCTGGTTAGGCTGTGGTATTTTTCTTTAAAAAATTAAACAGGAAATTAATCCCTCCCTCCCCAGTATTTTCATTTATGATGCTAAAACCTTGATATTTGTAGATTTTTATGCCACTCCTCATTACTCAGCTTCATAGAGTTTATAGGTAGACGGATATCTCCTGACAGATACAAAAAACAGATTTAGATCCGAAGCCTTAAATTAAATAAAGACAGATATATAGTTACACATTTTTGCACCCTGGAGCACATTTCCAAAAATAAACTAGTCAAATAGGTATCTTCCTAAAAGAGCTGATTGCATAAGCATAATTACACTAAACACAGGTTACCTGCACTATCTCTCTGCATATTATAAATAGTTCAAAGTTACATTCCACAGCCCCTTCTAAAACGTTCTTGTTCTACAGTTCATGTGTTCCCTCACAAGCCTTCGCAGAAGGGCCCTAGCCTGAAATCCAGTCCCAAGTGCTCTTTTCCTGGTGTTGTTACCTAACTTATTAGAACCTAGAAACACTGTTTTGCCCTTGTATTGTCAGAATAAAAACAAAGTAAATTATCCCCTCAGTTAAGAAAGAAGCTTAGCCGTATTATTCTCTCTACCTTATGATGATATATTCTTTCTTACCAGTTCTGGTATTTCTCTATTAATTCCCAGGACTTTTTTTTTTTTTTTTTGGCCTACGTACAGAGTTTTAGTTTTGTACCTCAACAATTTTTCTGTCATTCTGGAAGCTGAGAAAGTCAGATGGCTCGGGACACAATTTACTGCAGGAAGGAGTGCTGAGGCAAGGTCTTCCTCAGGAACTTTGTGCCGAGACCATCGAGCAAGGTCTTGAGCTGGATCCCAGACATCCCCCCTGCCAAAATGCAGTCAAGCATTGGCCAGGGCAACACTACCTGCGAGATGCATGCTGAGGCAAGAATCCTGTTTTTCTTCGCCTCTGTTTTTTGACATAAAATCCCATTTAGTGAATTGGTGCAAAGGGGGCTGTGAGTAACTAGTAGAAAGCAGGCAGCAAAAGCATTTCTGCGAAGCGGGAGATGAAGCAGCAGTGCTGAGAACTAGCATGCAGCGCTGCTGACCAAAGCCAAGTGCCCCTTATATGCCTGCCACTGTCTAAAAACTGTGTCAGGTACCCAAAAATGCAGACTTTTTGTTCATTTTTTTAATCTATCAGAAATACCCAACACTCAACAGAAAAGCTGATAAAATCTGCCATTTAAGAGTTAAAAGCAGGAGGCAAAGCCATCCCCAAGGAGGAAGTCCTTGTGTCAGCAAAGGCAGTTGTGCTACGTCTTACAAGCGTGACCAGGGTATGGGAGAGGACCCTTTGCATGACCTTGCTGACATCAACAGGAGCTGAGCTCAAAAAGGAGGGAATAGATGGGCCACGGTCCGTGCCGATGTTGATGACTTGCCTGGCTCCACTTGTGCATGTTGGCTTTTCCATTGCACCCCCAGTGCAGCCTCCTTCCCGCTGTGTGCACAGCGATGGGCACAGCAGCACCTAAAGGAAACCAGCTGATACTACTCAACACTGATACTACAGACCATGGAGTTAGCAGAAATGCAAAGGAGAAACTAAAAAAGTAATGACAGTCCATTAAGAACAAACAATTGTACGATTTCCTGCGTGTACTGTATATTGAGTAAGAAAGAGATATAAGGATCCTTCTGCTTCCCGTTGGTTGTGAGAAAGCTTATTGTGTATTTATCAGGGAAGCCTGGCTGCTCTGCACCTCACTCCCTGAGCAGGTGTCAGGTTCAATGATTCAGATACTTGAAGGCAGTAAAAGTCCACTCGGACCTGCCTCTCTTCACAGCGAAACCAGGAGAGCAAAACCATCACCTCCCTAGAAATCACCTCAAGAATGCTTTGTAATTTACCTACGGAGTTCAGCAAGGTGTGGAGAAACTGCTAAATGCCTCACATTTATGGAAGAGCCAGGAGAAGCTTTCCTTAATAGGATATGAAATCTCAGATATTACTAAAATCTTGTATTATTGTTTCAAATGAGAAGTGTTAAGGAAAATGCTGCAAGGTACATGAGGCAACTAGAAATGAAGAAAGAGATAAATACTAAGAAAGGATGGTTTAGGTAAGGAAGATGAAATGCTGAACTAGAAATTAAAAACTTCACACCTAAATATGAAAAAAGACATCACTGAATAGGCACAGAACTACTGGTAAAAGAGAGAAAATTGTCACCGAGATATTTCCTTCATGGTGATCCAGGGGCATGTAGAGACAGCCATCTACTGAAATTTAACTACAGATGGCAGTGTATCTGCTCTGCCAAGACTCCAGCTATCAAGTCCAGTCTTAGCGCCAGCTTATCCTGGCCAAGTTAAAGTTGTTTTCCTTCTGTACCAGTGCCCCAACTGGTTAGCTGAATGGGAGGCTGGGTGTGTGTAGGCAAACTGCAGTCGTACCTGTGGGGTGGGCAGAAAGAGCCTGCGAATGAGCTGGCAAAAAGAAGAAACATACGAAAAAAATCAGAAATAGGTACAGGAGGAAAAAAAAAGAAAAAAAAAAAGTGAAGACTCATGTATAGCTGCTTCTGTACAAGAGATTATGGAAAAACTGCAGACATTATGAACCGGCCACAAACACAATGCCCTTGAATTCTGTAACTATACATAATAACACATGCTAAGTGATTAAAAGAGTCCTAAAAGCCAAATCTAAGCAACGCAGTGTAATGTTCAAAAAATCTTTTTCCTTTTCAATTATATTGCCTTATATTAATACGAAAGCTGTTTATGGGTTTGTTATTTGCATACATATCATAACTGACTGGCCAAAGCTAATATTTAAGAATATCCCAGTAAAGACACATGTGTTGCAAGCTCTCCTGTACACAGCAGATTCACTGCGTCTATTACCCTTTTTAACTTGCATTTTTTGCACCACAGATGCAATTATTTTCTCGGGCTGCCATTTTTGGTATATTTTACTCATTCAGTAAATAGTTCTCCATAGGTTCCTTAGTTGTGAGCCGGGGTTGTAAGCAGAAGCTGTAACGTGCCAGCTGGATATGATGTACGACGCCAGCTCGCTATGCCACACGGGCACACCAGTCTGTTTATTTTGCATATTGGAGATAACAGCAAGGTGTGTGTTCGAACGGCCTGTATGGCACTCAGCAAGCAAAAAATTCCCCACCCTTGTTACAAGCTTCGGTTTCCTCTCCGAGCTGAGAAAGGAAATGTGGCTGTTGAAACACACACAACTCTGAATAGCTTTGTAAGCAGCCTTCATATAACAAAGGCTACTTAGTTTGGCAGCAAGCATGTAGGTGATTACTAACTTCGGTTAATTACGGCAGCTTTGCTGAGAAGGGACAGTGAGCTGTTCATTGCAGAAAACACACAGTGTTTTGCTAGCAGTAGCAAAACTGCAATTAGGTTTCGCTCTCCAAATTCTGTTTTTCTGATGTCTAACAAACACTGTCATTTATCATTATTTAAAGTAAAAAAGCTTTTCCGCCCTACCTGGACTTTGAAGCTACAATGGATACTGATAGGAGACTTTCCAGCAAATATGATTTTGTGCTGCAGTTTGCGTTTGGAAGGGACTGTTTCCCATGATATTTGAGCCAGAAAAGGTTATGAACACTGGAATAAGGAGGTAGCATATCTAGATATGGCCAGAAGCAGGTAGCTGACAGCCAGGAAATTATTCAGAGGTCTTCACAGCCAGTGCGTCTCTTTGGACCCGATGGCAAGGCAGGGACCGAGCCCGCTGCCATACCTGGCAGTTTTGAATCAAGGCTGTGGACTCTGGCCTTAGCTGCGTATCAACTTGATTTGGCTTCAGGCCTCTGGAAACATTTATTTACTGCTAACAAGAGAGCTGTTGTTTTTCTCTTTTCCTATAGGTGAGAATTTCTATAAACATTATCAAATATTTTTGTTCACTTCCTTAAAAGAGAAGGTGGAACAAACTTAGAAAGGGATAGTAGCACAAAAAAAGTCAAAATGCGTCTTAAAAAAGGTCTTAGAAAAGGAGAAAAAGCTGACATGTATAGGTTATAATGCAAAGTCTGACAGGCCTAAGAGCTCAGCCATGGTGCTGGTTTGCCTGCTTTTTGGTGGGCGATCAATAATGTAACTGCAGAGTAGATTTCAACCTAAGTGAATGGTGCATGTTGTGGGCTAGGACCACGCTGCACAACTGCCTTTATATTTATATTTTCTTTATGTGACTATTGTGCATTAACCTCATCTAAGCTATTTTTGCATAGGATGCTGTTGTATGGAAGTCGTACTCTTCACTTTGCTCAGGTTGACATCTCATACCCCAAGTCACTTTCGCACAGTTTTAAATTTACTGTAAAAGCAGCAAAAATCCCCCATCCTCCTGAACGAGAAATCCCAACAAATTCAAACCACACAGTTCACTGAAATGTTAGTGACTCGGGGACTGACAGAGAATACGTAAAATTTTGGACAATTTTAACCTTCCTAAAGGCTGCAACTCATGGTTTGAGTTACAGTGGACCAGACACTAATGCTATTCACTGCTTCTAAGCTCTCACGCCACTGATTTTGCAAGTGATTTTAAGTAATAGATAATGTCTCAATTACTCTATATTTGTGCCTTTAAAAGCATGCAGACACATGCAAACCAAAGCAAACTCAAACAAGAGTTGATCTTTGAAAGGTTCAGTGAGCATTTGCTTGAGTTCAGATGCATTTAACACACACACACAAAAAAAGTAAAATAATAAAAAGATTAATCAAGAGCAGAAAACTTCACAGCTGTCAACTGTCAGTCCAATTCAAGATTGAAGTTCTAGCCCATGTTGCTCTTCGCCATGCTGGAAAGCAGCATCCTGTGTGCTGCAGGGCAGCACTTCCACGGCAAGGACGTCCCCCAGGCAGCGGCTCTGCTGGCGGCTGCCTCCGCTTTTGCTCTGCTCGTGTTATCTCGCAGCAGCCACTGCGCTGGATTAAAGATAGAGCCCCACAGCAAAGATTTCTAAACGAGATGCCTCGCGCTAAGGGCTGCCCCGAGCAAGACAATGGGACAGCAGGAAACCCGGCGCGCTATTATTATGCTCGCCTGTTTGCAAAATAGGAAAATCTCCTAAGAAACGTGGTTCACACGTTGGAGCCTCGGCCCCGAGCGCGCAGCTCCGGCTCGCGCTGCTGGGGCACCTGAGGCCGGCTCGGTGGCAGCGCCCTTGTTGTGTTTACAGCGCATTGCTGGGATACTCCCTTTGATTCCGCGCGCGCACGTGATGCTCCGCCGGCTCCGCGGCCGCTGCCGCTCTAAAAATAGCTCCCGCTTGCTTTGGCTCTGCGTCTCATCCGTGGAAACGCACGGGGAAGAAGGCCCCTCTCGGTGGGTGAGCGACGTACGACCGCGCGGCGCGCGCGGCGGGGCCCGCGTTGGTGCCTGCCCGCGCGCCACGGAAAAACTAAAATCTGAGCTTGCAGCTAACGGCAGCGAAGGGCAAAAAAAAAAAAAAAGAAAGCTATGTATACCAGGTTGCTCTTATTTCTAAGGTGATTTTATACCAACAACTGCAAATGCAAAATACTGAGGCTATGTTATGTTGGACTGATCAGAATTTAGAAAGGAAATTTATAAACGGCTACTACTGCCTGCATAATTTCAGGGAAGATCTTATAAGCTTTTTCCCTAGCTGAGCAGTATAGTTACAAACCTTTCTGATTGTTATAGAGAATATCTGAAAGCTGTAATAAACTTCTTCCTTGTGTCATAAAAGACACAATCTAAGTACTTCCTTCTAGAAATGTTCATTTTACAAGCCTTCCCATAAAAGCTGCCTTCTTTGTGTGATACAGTATTTGACACACGCATACTTCAACCTAAACCCAACATCTATCGTTTTCCAAATCCAAAGTAAATTCAAGTAAGTGGTTATTTCTCTTTCTACAAAACAAAAAACATTTTTACCCCTGGAATTTTCATCTGTACCACCATGTCTAAGAGCGTTATCAGCTATTCTAAAGCCTTTTTCAAGTGAAAACTGAGCAAGAAACAGGGATGACATAGGTCTGATATCTGTACTAATGCTCTATTTTCCAACAGCATAAACCTGCTAAAAGGGCAACACTGTAGTAATGAAGTCAAATTCCAAAACTGAAGGAGGGCCCATTCTTTCTTTAAACGTTGTTAGAATAGTGAAGATGATGGGAAAACTGGAACACACATTTCATTTGAGATACGACATTTTAAGTTAAGCAAACTTTAGATGGCAATCCGCAGCTTCAAACAGAGCTTTTGAGGCTTTACTCTCATAAAAAAAAAACAGCAAAGAAACTGAGTGGCTTTGCCCATACAGGCTCCCTGCACAAATTTAGCAGTCTGTTTGCAAGCTATCAGTTTAAGGATTGGTATCTATCATCTAAGCTGTTATCCAAGTAGGGACATTACTTAGCAACTACCACGGCTTAAAAGGAATTTTCATAAGTCTCATGAGACGTTATGATTTACTGACCAAAAAACTCAAACAAAATCCTGAAACCAGTTTGAGCTGGCTACAGTTAGCTTCTTATGAGCTGCATGATTAAGTAATAGTCAGTCACAGTGAGTCTCTATCAACATGCTTGCGCAAAAAAACACTGTGGTGCATTAATGCTGGAAGGTCTTTAATCGAGCAGCCGATTATGAACTTTGATACATCTTTTAGACAAACCCTTTTACACATTCTGCCAAGGGGAAAAGAAACACAAGCAAAAACACATCACATGCACATGCATTCAGAAAAAAAACAATGTAGTCTAAGAGAAGAATGAAAAATAGGAGCTTTGCTGGAGTTTTTGTATGCAAGTGTGTGACAGAGAGGGAGAGGAAGAGAGTGAGGTAATGGGTGACTTAATGCCAGCAAGAGTGGCTTTTTTAAATGTAGCTGTTCACAATTCTTTATTTTTCAAGCATTCAAATCGGAGCTTTAAAGGGCTGGTTTTGTATCTGGAACACATAAACACTAAAACCTGTTTATATAGTTAACTATAAACACATATTGAAACGCCCCCCCGCCCATGTGCAAAGGCAGAGCAGGTTGGTGGCAGCGAAAGGGGTGTTCGCAGCCCGGGCCTGGTTGCCCTCCCGTCCTCAGCTCCGGGCCCGCGCGCTGCCGCGGCGCCCTGCAGGCCCCAGCTCCTGCTGCCCGGCGCTGCGGTCGCCACGGAGCCGAGCAGGGGGACGCTGCAGCTCCAGGTCTGGGCCTAGAACAAGCGAGCGACCTGAACCAGGCCCCCCTCCAACCCTGCGGCGTGCCCCGCTGTCCATCGCTCCTGTCAATGCTGGGGTAACCGCGTGCGGATACAATGCCGGGCCCTGCCTTCCTATAATTCAGAGGTTACACAAGTGCTTGATAAACAAAGCAGACAGCTAGAAAGGCGATAACTTAGCAATGTGTATATTCAGCTGACTGCATATTTAGATTCCCAGATAGTATGCTCTGACTGGAATGATACGGAAGAAGATGGCTGTAAATACCAATCTCTAAAGGTATTCATGCTTCTCTTAGTATACTTCATTTTTTAACAGCATACGCAGCATAAACACAGCAAAATTTTAAGTATGGTTAGATTACATTTTCTATGTATTTTTTATCCCCTACTTCTAAAGACTGAAATTGCTTATAATACATAAAGCATTTCCAAACCACTTTCCAAACTACCTATCGCTACACAGGAGAGGCCACATCTTTAAAAAACGTACTGCAGACTACATGGTAGTCGCAGCACATCTTGGCTTTACAGTGTTCACTCCACGCTGTACCTGGGGTGGAAGCTGCCTGATGCATTATCCAGTGTTCACACACTGTATAAAATACATGTGCAATGTTATAAGAGATCCCAGAAAAGAACCTCAGACACCATCTTTACTCTGTAACTTTCCTGGCCGGGTGAACAACATTCACAACAATGTTTAGTGTACCTGTTGCCTTATTTCTAAGTCAGGGCACGGAAGGAGAAGTATAGCAGTAAACAGGCCTAGCTTCCTACTGATTAGTGAATATAGAACACGGTATGTTCTTGTCAGGTAAAAATGTACTTTTAAACAGCTTACAAAATGAAAGCATGATGCTCCAGAAGAGCAAGGCCAAGGAAAGAAAAGAGTGCATGGAAAGCGCTGATAAAGGGGGAACAAAACGCAGCAGATGCCGAGCCTCACACCGGCGTTGAGCTGCGCGCTCCGGTTCCCCGCGCGCCTCGCGTGCGCTGGGGACAGGCCCGCCACGACGCCGGCCGCGGCTGCCTGCGGCTCCCTGCTGCCGGGCCCTCTTCCTCCGGAGCAAACCAAGCAGCAGCCACAGCCCTGCAGCTTCCCCTCGGAACAAGCGCCGCTGGTGGACGTGAGCCGCCAGCCGCTGCCTGACGTCTGACAGGCGTCCATGCTTCTGCTCTCCTATTCATCGTCCCGCATCATGATATTTTAAGCGGGCTAACAGCACATGCCAGTATTTTTCACAGCTCCACACAGGGGCAGCTCTCACTTCTCCCCCACTATCATCTCAGCTCATACTGAAAGCATCTCCCAAAAGCTACGCACTTGTTGCAAAGTTTGTAATTAAAATTGATCTTTTATATTCAGTATGAGTGGGCTGGCACTTCCTTAACCATTACAACCTTTCTAGACCCATCAACAATTTTTGGTCACCCTACCCAAAGAAGAAGGCAGCCTCCCAGCTGCCACATGAAGTAGCACTTCTCATGAATGCTATTTTTGGACAAATAACCTAAATTGTTATGCTCCTATCCTTAACTGATAGAAGGAAGTTGGTTGCTGTGATATTTATCTTGCAGCAACCAACCACACCTTGTGGCCATCTGCTCATCTGTTGCAGGGCTGGGGCTGGTGCTGATTCAGCCCCTCTCTTCCTTCGAGGTGAGCTTTATCTACCACTTTACACTGCGACTTATCTCAAGCTCGAGCGCTTTCATCCAGACCTGGGGTCAGACAGAGATGAAATCCATCCACCGCACAACTCCCAAGGAGACCTGGCTTGCTGTGGGTCACCTAGTCCAGAAAATGGTATTTCTCGTGGTAACTTTGGGACTGAATGGCAAGGACGAGTTCTGCCAGACGACCAGGGACACTCCTCAGGGAAAGGTCTGGCAGCAGTGGCCACCTGGAAATGTGGTGCAAAGCCTGGCTGCAATAGCAGGCACAGGGGGGCTTTCATTTTGGGGTAGGGTGCAGGGATATCTGCGCTTGAAAGCACTGCACAGAGTAGCAAACTAAAGCAAGCCCATGCAGCAAGCACGGAGTAGTGTGCTACACAGAAAGCTTAAGAGCGTGTAATGTATTTGAGAAGTACCCTGGTGCTGCTCGATGTAGCTCTGCGCCAAGCGCAATCAACATTTCCTGTAAAGAGATCTTCTCTAACTCAGATTAATTACTGTTTGTGCTATGCAATCTTTTAGAGATCATTCTAATAGAGTTACTTTTGAATTTCAAGAAAAACGTCTGCATAGGACGAATAGCTGCCACATATGCACCAGTCAGCCAGTACACGGGCAGTGTTTCTAATAGCAACTGGAATATCCATAGTAAAAATAGCTGGTCGTAACTCCAGGAACTGCTCAAAAGCAAACCTCAAACGCAGACATGATTTACACAGGGACTACTCACTGTGGGACAAATAAATCAGTACAGTGGAAAATGCATCTACCATTAAGATTTTCAACCATTATTTATTGCTTTCCTTCCCAATTCTATCAAATCACAAATGAAATACGTAGGTCTTTTTTTTTTCCTAGTAGCTTTTAACTACTCATCAAAACAACTGGAAGAAAATAATTATTTTAAGGTGATGAAACATAATAGAGCAGTAAACCCATATGCTGTCTCTGCTCTTACGCCATACTGGATCCTCCTATAAGAAACAAAGCCCTAGAAAGACATTTTTAAAAAAGTAGCTGGAACAACTGACCTTGCAAAAAGAAAGCTGAGCAAGCTTAAGGAAAAGATATTTCGGATTTTTTTTTTTTTTTTTAAGCTTTAACTATAGGCTCTTTCCCAATAGCTCTGAAAGGGCCCTTTCTTCTCCCCAGTTCCAATGAAATTTTAATCTACCATCTGTGGTAGCCGGCGCAAACAGCTGGCCGCGGCGGGAGCAGTTGCGGCGGCTGCGTGAGGAGGGCGCATGACCCGGCCGTGCTGCTTGTGAGGCTACAGCAAGGCTGTGCCAGAGCCGTGAGCTGGGAGGTGACTGACGTGCTTCTCCAAAGCCTTGTCCGTGCTACAATAAACCGGCCTGGAAAACTCTCTTTATCAAGCAGCCTTGTACCAATACAGCCATGTTGATTAAAGGTGTGACTTTTTTCACGTTCTTCTCCCGGCAAAACCTTAGGGAAACACCAAGCCTAGGGACAATGACCCATCCAGGTCTATTGCTTACGACGCCTAGAAAGGATCAGCAAGCAGATAAAATTGTAATATAATTTAATCAACTAGAAGCCAAAATCTAAGGTCCTTAGAGGGACTCTCCATCCAAAGACAGTCCACCTGCCCTGTATATATTAGAAGAAGAGATGTTTCAAATCTCTGTTTCAAATGCACTAACTCCACACTATGCAGTGCTAGCCCTCTAGGGAAGTTTGCATCTATAGTTCAGAGCTCCGAATGGTCACCTGCTCTCTAGGCCACGGCATCAGGAGAAGTCCATGGCAAGCGGACGACGCATGAAGCCCTTCTAAGGGATATGGTGTTTCTGAACTGGAGCCTTAACAAGCTCTTGGTTATCTCCAAAGACAGGATCTCTGACAAGGTGAGCACACACGGGAGCACTCCCACCAGCTAGCGTGGGGCCTCTCACTGGGGCCCTGCAGAAGACACTAGCGAGAGGAGCAAAGATCCAAAGATACAGCAGCTATGGTTGTCCGTATGACATCTATTTTACACAGTCTAAAGTAAACAATCCTCAAGGTCATTAACACAAAACAGCCACACAAATATCTGCGTTTTCCCTGAGAGTCCTATAAGCATTACATTAGTCATACACTTACCATGTCTAAAAGATGTTTGGTATATATTTCGTAAGAAACAACTCAGATTTTATCTACACCAGGAAAATGCATCTGACTGTCCAACACAGTTTTACTGTGGTCATAGACAAGGACAGTGGTACTTGATGACATGGTGTTTCACAGTTGTACAGTGGTCCCTAGGCATATTAAAGACAAACAGCTGACATTTTCTAACGCAGTTTATCAGGGTAGTCAGGAGCTGAGTTGCTTAGGAGAAAAACACCCCTAAATCATTACCTAATATCTCCCTCTCTGTTTTGAGTGCTGATTATGGAACTTAATGAGAATCTTGCAAAAACCTATGTATTACAGATCAGGTGAGCTAATTACGTTGCCCATCATTTGTTCATCATTCTACTGCAAATATTTTTCTAAAAATTTGAAAACATTCGCAATATTAAACAAAATAAAAGCTTGTTAAAGTCAAAAACTAAATTTTTCTTTTGTCTCTGTACATACATGGGGCTATATTTGTAACCATCATTTATCCTTCCTTGTTGCAAATTAGGATGGGAGAAGTTTATACGCAGGTTCGTATAAAAAGGGACTAACAGATTTGGGTCACGTTCATTTCCCTTTCACTACATTATCAGGATTCATATCACAGTATTTACACCCTTATAATTTGCTTTCACTTTAAAGTTGTAGCGAAATGGAGCAGAGTCCACTTGATGCGCTGTACAAAGAGCACTGAGAAGGAGCAGAGCCGTGTCTGTGCTGCACCAAGCACTTTCCAGGAAGCCGGGAAGCAGTACTGACACTTTCTAGACAGAAAAATGATGTCTTTGGCAAGGAGCAGCTCTGACAATTATTTCACAGCAATCAGAAAGACAAGCCAAAGCCTATGACTACACTGCACTGTAAAAGCCAGTGACTCCTCCAGAATAACCTTTTAATATCAAACACAATAACAGCTTTTACGAAGTCTTAAGGAAGGCACTACCCCTTTTTTTTTTCTTTTTTACAGAGAGGTAAACTGAAACACATGGATAAATTATCCTGAGGCTAAAACAGACAGTCCATTCTTAAGAACGAAGCTAGATCTTCATGGCTTGTTCCTGATCTAGTCTGCCCTTTCACTTCCTCTGTGTAAAAAAAGGGAGGAAGAAAAAAGTCAGGAGGAACTGAAATAATGCATAACAGATACCAAAAATCAGCGTGATGCACGATTACAGCCTACTGCGAGCAGCTCGCAAATTGAGGAAAATTCAAACAATAGCACATGTTCCATGACTTGGACATTGCAAATTCCCTTGAGTCCTATTCATGTAAGCAAGCAACCTATTGAGAAACACTGACACTTGAGCAATTAAGAGAGGAAAAAAAAAAACAAATAAAAAACAAGAGAACATTGATTTCCCAATACAACTACCATTGTAGTTTTCCTAGCTGTAAGCTGATTCCCCCCTCTCCATTGCTGATTTGTCACAGCTCTTTAACCAGGGCTGACAACAGCCCATTCAGCGGCTGGGCCTTGTGCTGCAGAGTCTCAGAGCAGCCCCTAGAACTGCATCTTGCTCTGTCTCAAACGGGCAGCAAGGAAAATGCCAGAGTTTGCAGCACAGATAGCAGAGGAAATAAATAAATAAGCAAGCAAGTAAGTAAGTAAATAAATGGGGAGGAATACTTTCATTGTGTTTCATCCTCCCAATGGCCAGAATATTGTAAAGAAAATAGACAAATGCGTAATTACTAAAACAGTTTACTAACAAGCCAGCTGTACAGCTGTCCCTCAAATAAGATTAGTTAGAAAACAGCTTCCATGCTCTTTCTCTCCTACAAAAGTGGACACCTTGCACTGTCAGAGCAAAAAGCAGCCCTGAGCTTTGTGAACAGAATGAAGTGCAACACGAGCACAGTCATTCTAAGAAACCAAAGCCAATTTACCTCTAATTTAATATTCTAGCAAACAGAAAGTCAGGCAGTGACCTAGAAGGATTTTTTTTTTCTTTAATGAAGAAACACTGCTGCTTGCAATACTCTAGGAATATGCACAATACAAGGCTAAAACACCTTGCTTCCAAGCCTGCATTACGTCTCTGCATTATCGTAGGAAGCTGCAGGTTTGGCTTTATGTCTCATTTTTTGTACACTCCCCAGGAACCAGGCCTCCCCAAGCAATCTGTGGGAGATTTATTTGAGGGGTGCAGATTAAGCCATGTCTCACGGATGGAACTGAAGACAATGTGGGGGATTAGGTGATGGAGTCCTGCTTACTGCAGCTGCTGGACATGCAGGGGGAAGCACGGAAGTTTTCTTCAGAGCCACTTCACCCCTAGAGTTAGCAGCAGATCTGGAAGATACGGCTCTGGGGAACAGTCTTTTCTATTACCTGCACACGTGCGAGACACAGAATGTGTAGGTACATTCTACCTACCTAGCGACACCAGCCCTTTTACAGCTTTTCAGCGGATTGTATCTGAGGAGGACAGGCTATTGTGTCTATAGAGCACTCGTGCCCACTTTTTTGTGGGGTACCTACATGTATGTACCTACATGTGTAGGAATTTTTAATGCAGAAAATTGCAACTGGTAAGTCACTGCTAGTTCAGTGAAGAAGATATGTAGCGGGATGATCCATAGGTAAGAGTGGATACCTGTACCTATATTGCATTTGATTCAGAAGAAATATGCTTTGGTCTTGCTTTCCAGCACATGAGAAGGTCCAGGGAGGGCGCAGAAAAGCCTCCTGGAGATGAAACAGCCAAGCATAGGGGCACCTCTTGGCATGGCCCATTGCCCTGATGATGCCTCGTACATTTGGCTGCTGCATTCCCTGCTGCCCAGAATCTTCCGCTGTTGATGGGAAGGACCTTTTGTTGCTGCTGTTGTTACTAAGCCTATTGAAGATGATGTGATTCTGTGTATCTGCCTTCCTTCACAATCCTTATTTGCCTGAAGCTCGTAACAAACAGAAGATTAATTTTGATGCCCTCAATAAAGATTTGTTTATATCACCTTCTAGCAAGAGCGAAATAAATAAGGAATTCTTTCATTCCTCAGAAAAGAGCTAATGCATTTCATCTAACTTGGCTTTTTAGGTTTTAGGAATTATAGCTAGGACCATGTAAGTGGGCGAGTTATGGTCCTCTGAAGACAATTTCTTACAGGCAAGGAGTGTTTCCTATTTACATACATTTTTAAAAGGATGATAAGTCTAGGAAGTTTGTGTCTACAGACCAAGCTCTACCCTTATTTATTTCTGCAAGGTTATCATCATCCAAGAGAGAGATTCTACCTACTCACTTTTATACCATATAAAGTAAAGCAGAAATGCGTATTAAAATTAATTTGTGACTTTTTAACAGTTTGAGTCTTTATGTATGTTGTACGGAATTGGAAACTTCTGGTATATCTTATAGGCAGATTGTGATGGATTCTTTTCACTTGAGAAGCAAGAATGGATTTAGTGAAAAAGTGAAAGCCTCTATTCTGGAAGAAATGCTGATTTCTCCCCTTTTCCTGCTGTTGATGTGTTTTCTCTGATGACACCTGCTGCACGAGTGTGCCTTGGTTACCATTATAAGTGAGGTGGAAGTGGACGTAATGATATTAAGGTTTTATTTGCCATTGTATTATGTAGCTCTCTTCTGGAAACAATTTGCAGTGTGCAGTCACAGTGCCAAAATGCACTTTATTATATATCTTATCAGGGATATGGTAAGGGTTGCCCACAACACACTTTTCCAAAGGTTTTCCATCTGCCAATATTTCCCTATCAGATTTATGGGTGACTCCTAGCGGAAAGCAGATCCATTTCAACAAGCATGGAATACTGATTGTACTGCTGCCTTTGTTCTATAATGAAAAGGAGTCTTTCCCCCTCCTTTAAAAAAATCAATTCTGTGGTTCCTCTGGAAACAGTGCTCTCTCTGTCATGCACGCCTAGATCTAGGACTTATCAAACAACATCGCTACATATGACATTCTCTTCCTTCATCACAAGGTATAAAGAAACAGCCGCATGTCTGCAAAAAATGCAATCACCACAATAAGAAGTACGGAAGAAGCAAGTTGCATCAATATTTTTTAATGGAAAAATTAAAAAAAAAAACCCAAACTATTATGAACAATAGCAAAAGATGATTGCATTACAAAACCCAAATGTAAAGGTAATTTCAAAGTCCAGATAATGGTCTGTTCCCTAATAAGATGCAGTAACAAAATCACGCATAGGAAGTCCTTAGCGCATAAGTGGAAAGCTTTTAATTACTGAAGAAAAAAACTACTGTACTACCTAGCCCTTACAGTTGCACGATATTTTCAGAATGAACAGTCTATGCAAATTACCAAAACAATGAAAGTATAAAATAGTCTAAAAAAAATCCAAGGAGGCTTGGGAACAGTAGATATAATGAGCCAAGTTTATGTATACAGGTAGCTATGTATACAGGTAACACCTTACTGCCTTTTGACCAAGCTGACACAGGACTTGTCCCAAGAACTTAGAGGCCCATATCATAGCAGAAGGTTAATCTGTCAAGAAGGAAACAACAGGGTAAAGCAAAGAAATGGATCTGCAGGTACTCTTAGGAAGTGGAGAGAAGAAAGGAAAATATAAATGTCACCAAACAAGGAGTCACAGTTCTAATTTCAAGCAAGACCGCAACTAAGTCATGGGCCTTTCAATGGACCACATGAAAAAGGACAAAAAAAGTGAAATCTGAAAAGCACTGGCTTCTCCTCAGAGGGCTTCCAGCCCTTGGGTTAGCCACAACAGCGGTGCTCTCTGTCCAGCAGGAAGGCTCGCAAAGGCCTGCAGAAGGCCAGTCCTCTGGAGAAGACACCAGCCCTTTTACAGCTTTTCAGCGGATTGTATCTGAGGAGGACAGGCTATTGTGTCTATAGAGCACTCGTGTCCACTTTTTTGTGGGGTACCTACCCAATGTTTTAGGTCAAAGGACAGTAACGGACTTGTCAAAGGAGATCCTCTCCCAAGCGCTCTGAGGCCCACAGGATGAGACAAGTATAAGCTAGTCCTAGAAGAGGCAGAGTAAAACTGGGACATCTCTCTTGAAAAGTCTTCTATTTTTTTTTCCCATAAAGAAAAAGCGTGGCTGTGCTCCTACTAGCAAAGAAGATACCTGTCTTTTGGAACGATAAGACTACATAAGGTGAAAAAACTAGTCTGGCTTGTGGTGAAAGACTGTTATTTTAAAACCATTGCACATGCTGGGCTCTTCAGGGAATCACATTTTGGAGAATTATTCTCTTTCTATAGAAATTCAGAGAACGTCTGAAGATTATTCTTTGCTGGATTTTAATTTTTTTGTAGTGATCTCCTTTACTTCAGGATGATTTCATGATAATAATGCAAATCTAGGTTACTGTAATTGCCTTTTGGCCAGGCTTGCAAATTGCTCAGGATGAAGCAATGTGACTTATACACATTCTTAACATTCACCTGTGTTGTGCTATTCACACATTTGGTGTGGAAGTGGCATATTTACCTGGTAAAGCATCTGTCTGATTGTTTCCAGGGTGTTAAGCAGTGCTCCTTTATGTATTTTATTTCTTTTTCTGAAGCTCTTTTCCATCAGTACATAGCTTAAAAAATGGCCCCTGTGCAATCTCATACACTTAACATTGTGTCTTTTTGAAACAGACTTAACAGACTTGTCCAGGCTGGAAGACTCTGAATTCCTACCTAAAAATACTTTATTCTTTTTTCCTTATTTGTAAAATATGTTTAGTATTTTTTCCCACCTACAATCATTTTTTTCCCTTCTTCTTTTCAACCTATAGGTATGATTTGTTTGCATCTTATGTAAGAGCAGTCCTAAAATCATTTTTAAGCATCATGTATTCATTCTTTCAACAGACTGTATATTATTAGAAGCTCCCTGCCAAGATAGAGGATCATGTGTTTATAAATAATTTATTTGATTTCTATGAATAAGTTTTAAAAGAAGTCTCACCTTCACAGTTTTTACATAATGTAATTTGATGATTATTATTTTTAAAGTAGTAGCAGCTAAAAAAAAACCCAAACCTGTATTGTTGATTGTACTGCTTACTGATTGGAAGTGATGGGCATTACTCCCTCTGCATCACAAACTCTTCTGCAGAACCTCTTACCTTGAAGAAGTGAGACCCCTGCAAATACCAGCTGCTTGGCAGCTACAGGGAAAACGTGAAGAAGTCTTTTTTTATACAAAAGAAAAATCATAGGCCCAACAAACAAACTGAATGAAGGCAAAAGTTATACTTTTTTTCTTTCCTGGCATAGTTTACTTTTATATTCCCTAATCAGGGAAAAACAAACAAACAAATAAACAAACAAAATCCCCACCAAAGCTACTGGCCAAACTGCTCTTCTCTCACGTCAGCATTGCAAGGCTCTCTAACAACCTCTTTTTCAATAATTGCTATGACTGTGCTGACAACTACACATCTGACCCAGTTCTGCCAGGTAATACTGAAGTCTGTGCTGCACCTGTGCTGATAGCTAACATTCTTTACAAAGCATTTGGAAAGAAACTTAATGGAGTTTAATAATGATTATCCCAAACCTGCACGATCGGACTTTCAGAATGCTAGTGCCCAGAACACAAATGTTCCCAATTCAAAACAAATTCATCTAAAGAGGTACCAAAACGTTCTTTTATACGGACAAAAACAAAAAAAAGGAAAGGGGTGAAGGCTGAGAATAAGAAACATATTAAATGTGTCAGCATGCTTCACTGAGAAAAACACACTGAAATTTTATTTGGTTATCGGCCTATCTGTATCCGTGAAAACCAAAAATGCTGGACCTCCCCCAAAACAACAAACCCTGCATGGTCATGCTAAGGAGATTAAAATTGAAACCTGTTCTCAGACAAACCAAACAACACTTGGAACGGATCTCAAACCCCACTTCTTCAAGCATTAGCAGTTAAGCACAACAACTGTTTAAGAGCATCTCTGTTTTCTGAATATAGTTAGGAGAAAAGTAAAATAAGGAATGAACTAATTTTTAAAGTCATTATAGACCTAACGAACATTTGGAAATTTCATTCTGGCAGGCAACTATTTGGCATGCCAAGCACAAAGGAAGTTTACTGATAGAGTTTATATATTTTCTTTTCCACTGCTCAATTGAGGCTCAAGTGAAATTCTGTGCAAAAAGCCATCATTATAACAAACATCTGTAATTAAATCAGAAAGAATGTAAGAAAGTACACTGACAATACCTTTAAAGCAGACACAACTGAAATGCTCTCTTTAAAGTCAAATAAACTTCTAAAAAATTCTGGCAGCATCATTGTTGTTTTGTATTAAAATGGACAAAATTAGATTTAACTTAATTATAAAAGGTAAAGAGACACCCTTGAATTGCTTAGTCTCGCAGTCTGATTTACCTTAAAATTGGTATTACAACCAAACTGACAAATATCAAGAGCCCCTCTTGGTTTAGTCTGAGGTGTAAAATTTCCTTTTTAGGCAGAGGGGCTTTGCCCTTACGTTTTTTCCAACATAGTATAAGCTCTATTTTATTTTCTTATCTCTCAGCTTTTACATTCCAGTACTCTTTCTTCAAATCTGTTGGTGCGGCGTTGAGTTAGAAAACCACCACCAGGCAGCCCTGGCTCCTGGTCGATCCCAGCACAACAAGGCCGGGCACGTGTGTTCGCAGGGAAGGAGCCGCCGTGGGCCGCGACGGGCAGCGAGCAGCTCCCTGGGAAAGGACCTGCACGCCTGGCCTTGATCACCTCGTGGGGTCAAGGGGCAGACCCACCACGCGTTGGAGAATGTATGGAAAGCGCAAGGAAAGTCAAACTCCAAGTATGAGGAATTTGACGGAAACTCACACAACCGGCCACTACATTTTCAGCACTCCTATTTCAAGTATTCAACTTGCAGTTATTGCAGTTAAACAAATATTTCACAGAAAGTTAGTTTTAGGACAATAGCATCAGAAACATGCTTTTTCTCTACAGCATAATAACAAAATTCCCTCAGAAAAAAAAAAAAAAGTGTCAAATCATGTAACGTTTGTGTTAGGTAATGAGAGGTGTCAAATCATGTAACATTTGTGTTAGGTAACGAGAGGTTTCTTAACAGGCAAGCTCTTCTCCAAGCAGCTGATGGTAACAAGAGGTTTCTTAACAGGCAAGCTCTTCTCCAAGCAGCTGATCTCTTCCATGGAGAACATGCACACACTTTCAACCATGAACTCTAAATGAAGAGACTGAAATTAAGTTCAGTATCAAACAACAGAAACTAGAGAAAAGTCGAATAAAAACATAAGTGATTCTTAATGTTCTCTACAATAAAATAAAATTGGCTCTGGCCATACTTTCCTCTTTCTCCCATTAAAATGTCAGAACAGTCCTAAACCAAGAAAAGCATATACCTAACACTAGAATTTGCAGAATCACCTATAACTTCCTTCTGAAATTTACTTATAATTCCTATATACACATTTTAGATAGCCACCCTTTGCAGTCTTATTTCACTTGAAGAAGTTTTGAGATGTTGACAGAAAGCCCATTATATAGACTTGTTATTAAGTAATTAATTCAAACTTTCCTTGACTTGTTATTAGGAAAAATATGAGTTTTTAAGGTACTCTCTGTTGCTAGTTATCTGTTTGCTAGAGAAACATCAACACCTAAGGCAAGGAGTACAAAGCTGGGATATAAAATTCTTCTTTTTGTTACTTCAGTAACTTCCAACATTTTTACTTTAGGACATTTTCAAGCACTTGCTCATGAGGAAGGCTTGTTTTTTAACTTTTGTATTTTATGTTTATGTATTGTAAAAGTAGCTCATTATGTTTGCATACAAATTTCAGTTAAAATAGTCTAATATTAAATCCCGTCATTTGCAACAACTGTCACTACCCCTACTCAACATCACCAATCCACCCAGCAGACCGGCCGACTGCCCGAGTTTGCTGACTCTGCCAGGTCCCTCTTCATTTATCCCTTCTAACTGATACTCGTTGCTGTGATATAAAATAAACACAGCCTTTCCTCTTAAATAATAAAAATAGAGCTGAACGGTGTTTGTTGTTGTTATAAGGATATCAACTCTACTGAAGCTATGTAGTGAGGATGATGGTAAGTGTCTGAATTCTTCATCAGGCTTCTGCTCAGGCTTCAGAAGTGTTTGACCATGTATTTTAATTGCACATCAATCTCGGGAAGTCTGGACTGTTCCTCTGCAGAACGGATATAGAAAATGCACCTCCAAATTAAATACAGGCTACTAACACAGAGAAGTAAATGCGCATGAGCTCAGCTGACAGGCCAATTTGCAGTTCTCTAATTCACTTAATGGATCATGTTTCCTAATGGGGCTGAGTTGCTGTCTTAGACTAACATGTTCTGCATTGTACTACTGCAATGTGTGTGCCAATGTTCAGGAAAAGAAATTAAAACCCCATTCAACTGGCTTTCAAAAAAAACCTCCTGAAAATATTGAAAAATATTGTTTATCAAGGGAGGGAAGAACTCTCTCCCCAACAGAATCAAGTCAGCTTTGATGATTCCTTTTAAAGGAAATTAAAATTTGAGCAAAACACCTTAAATAGAAACAAAGTATACATTTTTATGTTTGTTATAAAGTTGTTTGGTGCTTAAGATTCCAAAAATCAATTCTCATCCATACTTAGGGAATGCTTTTTCCAACAGTCTTAGCTAATTACTAAGACAATGACTTGGCCATGGCAATAACGTATCAGAGAGGAGTAACTCATAAAACCTCAAATTTGTCTGAAAGAACAAAAGTAAACAAACCAAACACTTCATAGATAAGGTGGGAAGACCTGACATGCATTGTAAATGTTAAAATGAAAATGAAAAAGGAAAGTCTAAATGGTGCGTCATTTAAAGTTATGTTGTCCTAGCAGTTAAGAGAAAACTTCCTTATATTAAGAAGTTTTTTGCTTGTCTTGCAAAGCCCATCACTTTAATTACGACCAGAGATATGAAATAAATGGAAATGCAAGTTTACATGCTTTACCGATCTGTAAATGGAGACAAAGCCAATCATATTACTATCTCAAATGTTACTATCTCAAACTCACTTCTCCTGAGTCTAAGAAACACTTTATGTTTTTCTATTTGACATTTTCAGCACTGCAGGAAACAGACCATGCATACAGAAGTGTGTGGAAAAACATGTGGCTTATTACTGTTTCAGTAGCCCATTTAGGGCAGGTCAAAGGCTTTCCCCAGGGTAAGCAGTTAGCAGGGAAAATGATTTTTAAAAGAAAATGGAAGTGCTGCATTTATAATCTTTTTTTTTTTAATTTAATTGAGAAGTACTGTTGTTTCCTTTGGGCACAGAAAAGCACCTGTGAAACGAGGTGGCCAGCACAGGTGAGTAGGAGCCAGTAAGCCATACTGGCTATTTGGGAATGGCACTTAAATACTGCTATTCCATGTAAACTGGAAAATTGCGAAGGGGTTTCCACTGCTGCTTCATCTTCTTATATTTGTACTTCTAAATACCAGTACTACCTTATCACCGTTGCACTTTGCTCAGCAGCATTAAGACAGAAGTGGCAAGTGTGAGGTTTTTTTTTTTTTCATGAGCAAGGAGAAAATAGGGAGAAAAAAAAAATCAGGACAATGGATGAAAACTCCCAGTGTGTATCTTAGCAAACCACAACTCTGCCTCTCAAGAGTGTGGTCTGCTAGTTAGTAAACAGTGAAAAACGCAAGCGTTACACACTGCAGAATGACTTTTGTCCTATCTGGCCAGCATCACTGTTTAGACGAGTCAGCAGCATGTATGAAGTAACTACTCTATATTTATAAGCCATCTCTTTTTCTATCATTAAAAAACAATTTTCTGGTTGGTTAAAGCTTACAATTTGAATCAGTTAAGTGGAGAAAATCTGCTAGGGAATTAACCAAACTAGATTTGCTTCTACACTATAGATGACTTTTTATGATTGAAAATGATACCATTTGACTTATCTTAGGAACAAAAATGAAATAATTTCATCATCAGAGTTATGTGTTGACCTAGAGAGAATCTGCAAGAGAAGAAAATTATATTATTCTGGTTTTCACATATCACCATCAATAATTTAGTAAAATGAGGAGTGAAACACTTATTGTTAATTAATAAAAACATTTTATCATTTATCTAAGTAGGAAATATTTATGTCCTACATTTAATAAGCAGCAAGAAAGTTGAAAAATCACTACTTTTAAAGTAATATTCTCTGTCTTACAGTCAGTAGATTTGCATTACTTTATTTTATATATATTGCATTTAATTATTTCTTCTCCTACATTACGATGCCAGCAATTTTATTAAAGACAAAAAATGAAAAGATGAAAGAGGATTTTCAGTTGTGTCATACTTTGCAGTTCTAGTGTGTGAATCAAAAGCTGGTTTCTAATATGTACCTCAAGCCACATTTGAAAAAATGCTACATTTGAAAATGTTACAGCCCTGTTTAAATAATTTCAATGGAGTTTAAACCACGTTTCTTTGACTTCTTTCCTCCTCCCTAGTTCTGCAGCTGCTCCTTCCCAGTCTCCCTGTGCTCTCCTAAGGCACCTCAGGGTGTTCCCGGGACCATGAACACGTGGGTCCGGCTGCCTGGCAGCAGCAGGGCGCCAAAGTCATTCCCAGCACGGAGCTGGCAGTGCACCAGGGACTAACAAAGACAGATGACTTTGGGGAAATAATTTGGGATATTGTCGCAAATGATGTCACAGCACACAAACTCCATACCAGTCTTCCTGGGACAGAAACGAAACACTTAGCACTGCCTTAACATTCTTCCTCCTGAATCAGTGTGGGCACTCTCATTATTAGTCTTTGTTACCTAAGACATTGCCAATTTAAAAGAAGATTGCTGCATTAATGATTTTACAGATAAAATATCTGTAGAAATCTCATGCCATCAGCATTTTTTTTCAGCAGTAACTGCGTTTACATTTCCAGTTGCAGTTTTTCCATGCTATATGCAAGCACACCTGCTCTGTCTCTTTTGGCCTTTTGCTGGCCACATTCCGACAAAATACAAATGATGAGGGAGCTGCTTCCAGTTGCTTCGGCAGAACGGGGTCAGGGCACTACAGGACTACAGAAATCCTTAATGGCAGGGAGGAAGGTTCAGTGAGAGAACGAGCCCAGGCTACGTACGGGCAGGTTCATCTTGACATAACGCATATTTACTAATACATCATGATGATATTTTCCACCTTCAGGTGACTGTCCAACTACAGTTTTGATTTGGGTGACTCACAAGCAGCCATCGTCACAAAGATCTATGCACATGGCTGTAAAAGACCACTGCTCTTAATGCCCTGAGCGTAAGATACACACATGTAATTCTGCCTATAGCAGTGCTGGTCACCATTTTGCAGGAGTTTCGCTGGTCTCTATTATAGTCTGAGGAAGCTTTTCAAAAAGGTGCTATGTAAATATATTTTTGCTTCAATTGTTTTAATAGTAGTTCTTCCTACCAGATATATTCAGCTTTGGAAGGTCTCTATTCTGTGGAGTGATTTTCAGTGACATTTACTATCTGAATTACTCCTAAACTGTAGTTACTATGGGAGAGCCTGGGAGAGGTCAGAGTATCCAAATCCAGCTGAAATCTAGAGTACCTAAACCCACATATATCTCTAAAACAGCTGCGATGATACGGAATACATCAAGAGTGACTGCAACAACCAGTCACTAAGTGGTTCAGCTAATTATGAGGAAAAGTTGCATGCAAAATATTAAGTAGCTTGTACAATTTCTCAGCCGAAGTTCAACTCAGATCTCAGGGGTGCCCAAGAGATTATTTTGTTTAACATCTCAGTGATCTTAAATTAGATGGAGATAAATAGCATATAACGGTAGGGAGCACAGAGACAAATACACATAATCCCTAGACTTAATCCTGTTTATGATAGAAATTTAAAGAGCAAACAAACAAAAAAACTGAGGTGAATAGGAAGCACCTCCTTCCTATGCTCTAATGTCAAGGGGAAAAAAAAAAAAAAAGGGACTCTGCTAGCCTGTGAGTAGAACTACTCTGCTCATACCTGCTCTCATACCCGGTTAGGAATGAAAAAACACTTGACACCACCACGGCACTCTTAGTTATTACTGTGTGTAGAACCTCCAAGGGAGAGGGGAGGAGGAATTACGGTAGGTTTGGGCACGGAGAAGGTTAACATTGAGAAACACTGTGCTGCTGCTGCTGCTGCTGCTGCTGCTGAAACACTGCAAGTGGCCTGGGTTCCTCAGCATCTGGTGCAGGGGGGGATACCACAGGAAGGATTTCGCGGCCACTTAGATGACACAGCAGGGTTGTGACCTGTCTCTGTGAGGGTATTAGCAGAATCCAATTTGGAGTATAATATATCCAGTTCCAGGAAAATCCCCGGCGGTAAGAAGCATTTGTATGAAATAACAAATCCTAAAGCCACACTAATTGCCAGTGTAGGAATTACCCCAATGCTCCCATGCACACACGGCCACGCACGCAGCCAGAGCGCGCACACCGCACGCAAAACGAGGCGGACGGTGCCAAGGCCGCGCTCCTGACCTCGACCCATAAGAAGGAAATGAGGGATGACTGTGAGCACGGAGGAAACCGGGCTGCACGTCTGCGAGAACACGAGGGGAAGCCAGAAGTACACTTGGTTCCATGAAGCCCTGCTGCGGAGCAGCAGAAAATCTGATTTCACGCGCTGCAGTAATGGAGCGTGTGGGCAGCAGCTCCAAGGGCCTTCCTTGCTTTCCATCGCACTTCCAGGAGGGAGCAGGCCACAGAGTGGCTGAATCGCCACCACGGCGGCCCTGCTGGGCTGCAAGGCCAGGAAGCAGCATGGAAGAGCGGCCTCTCCTCAGCGCAGGAAAGAAATGGCCCAGCTTCAGGAAAGAAATGGCCCAGCTTCAGAAAAAAAAAAAAAAAAAAAAAACTACAGCAAAACAGGCCATTCAATAGGCTCTGTCAAAAAGCCAGCGACACAGGGTGGCTAGAACCCTTCCTAAACATGGGATAACAGCAGAGAAAAAGCACGGGGGAATGTGACTTTCCAAGTATATTAGCTTAAATATGAAACAAATTTTCTTTGGCCTAGCTCATATCCCTCTTGTTTGCTTTTCTGAGAACTTGAATAATCAAGTTTTAGCACAGAAGTTTGCACACAGGATAACTTAGGCCTACACACTTGAGTGTATCAGAAGTGGCATATTTTACCGAGGACAGAAGATTGGTTGACAGGCTGGGATAAAGTCCTGGCTGAGGGCAGGGTACCCTTAAACCCTTAGTCTAGTTCTCCAAGACAGGAATGCAGCCTCTCCAGCTAGGGCCATCCATGCACACACACCCATACAGCTATTTTGTGTGAAAGCCATGAGACAAAATTAAACTCTGAAACCTTCCAATAAACCTTAGTCTCTCTCTCTCTCTTTTTTTTTTTTTTTCATTTTTTCCCCTCTAAGAATTACGCCTTGGGCAAACTGTGTGACCTAAAAAGAGAAACAGATTTTCTGGTTTTGGTTCCTCTTCCCACTCCCACCTTTCAAAAATGCCTAATTCTGCTTGCCTATGGTTGTGTTCTAACAGAACTGCCTTTTATAGTAACCCAAACTAATGCAACTTACTTCCTACCTTATTAAGCCAACAGACTTAGTTCCTCAGAGCAGAGATGAGCTGTGTGGATTCACTGTGTTATGATATTCCCTGGTGCCTACTGACATTCTGCAAAAGGCTTCAACTTCCCTGCTCTAGGATGGCACCAGCATTAGGTGTCCTAGCAAAAAGTAACACCATCAGAGTGGTGATGAATGGAGTTAAATCCACCTGGTGACCAGTCATGAACAGTGTTACCCCAGGAGTCAGTGTTGGAGCTGCTCCTCTAATATCTTTATCAATCTAGATGAGGGGATTGAGTGCACCCTGAGCAAGTTGGCAGATGACACCAAGCTGCGAGGAAGAGTTGATCTGCTTGAGGGTAGGAAGGCTCTGCAAGGGGGTCTGGACAGGCTGGATTGATGGGCTGAGCCCAGCCGGATGAGGTTCAACAAGGCCAAGTGCCGGGTCCTGCACTTGGGTCCCAGCACCCCCAAGCAGCGCTGCAGGCCGGGGGCAGAGCGGCTGGAGAGCTGTGGGGCAGGAAAGGCTCTGGGGGTGCTGGTCGACAGCCGGCTGGACATGAGGCAGCTCTGTGCCCAGGTGGCCCAGAAGGCCAACGGCCTCCTGGCTTCTACCAGGAATAGTGTTGCCATCAGGACCAGGGAAGTGATCACCTCTCTGTACTCGGCGCTGGTGAGGCCGCACCTCGAACACTGTGTTCAGGTTTGGGCCCCTCACTACAAGAAGGACATGGAGGTGCTGGAGTGTGTCCAAAGGAGGGCAGTGGAGCTGGAGAAGGGGCTGGAGCACAGACCTTAGGAGAAGCAGCTGAGGGAGCTGGGCTCTTTAGTCTGGAGAAGAGGAGGTTCAAGGGAGACCTTATTGCTCTGTACAACTACCTGAAAGAAGGTTGTAGGGAGGCGGGGGTTGATTGGTCTCTTCTTCAGAGTAACCACTGATGGGAGAAAAAGAAATGGCCTCAGGTTGCACCAGGGGAAGTTCAGGTTAGATATAAGGAAGAATCTCTACACAGAAAGAGTGGTGAAGCCTTGGAACAGGCTGCCCAGGGAAGTGGTGGAGTCCATGGCAGTGTCCAAGCAACGTGCAGATGAGGCACTTAGGGCCATGGTTTAACAGGCGTGGTGTTGAGGGGCTTATGGTTGGACTCGATCATCTTGAAGGTGTTTTCCAACCATAATGATTCTGTGATTCTATGACTGGCTTTCGTGGGATCGCTAAAGCAGCCAGGAACTAGGGCAGAATAAGATTTGCAGTAAAATAAGAGGGCTTATACAGAAACCTTATTTTCACCAGCATGAGAGTGAAACCAGCACACCTGTATATATAGTGGCAAACTGTCAGGTAGTAACAACTTGTGGTATGCTATTGTTAAGTAAAAGGAAACACCATACATCTTCATTGTCATATAAATTATTTACATGTGTACAAATTTATGCAGATTTATGCAGACACATAATCTTTTTCTTTTTTTTTTTTTGGTAAATCAAGACCATCATACCGAAACCTTCATTCCTTTTGATATGTGCTATAATCATAAAAGTTTGATTTTAGTTCCCTTCCATGGACACAATAAAAACTGGCCATTCAATAACAAATAAGAAGAAAAATAAATATTTTAAAATGGAGCTGTATTCCTCTTATAGGAAATTATTCAGTTTTTAGAAAACTGTCCCAGAATGACAAGAAATTTTTAATGAATATCATTTATTTAAAGTACAATTTATATTCTAGACAAGTCAATACCACGACAGAACTAAATCAGAATCTGGAAGTTTTTTGTACAGCTAGATTTCATAGAATAAAAAGTGTGTGAAAATATACTTAATCACAGTAGTGGAAAATAAGATAAAGTTAACTCTTCGAAAGCAATTTAGAAGAGTCATTAACAAAATCAACCTGCTGAAGTCTAGATAAGTAAATAGGAATACAACTAAATAAAATTTAAAAAATGTACGCTTTGTAAATTAAATTTAACTTGAAAGAAAAGGTTATTCAGAACACTGGGCAAGAAATAACCTAATTTTATGATACGCATCTAAAAAGAAAACATATGTAGGTCATTAAGGAAAATACATTGTTTATAGCTATGCAATACTTCCCTCCAAAATTTTAATATGTTGGTACTTAGTGATAAAGAGCAATTCAGATTTTTGCTAATGATACACCTACCACAGTCGGACCACAAGGAAAAGCTCTTGCTTGGCCACAGCCTCCCCTTTTGTTACAAATACCGTCTTATGTAATAACATGATATGTATTTAGAAGTATGGAGCAGCCATGTAACAACATCAAAATGGCCTGATAATCAGTCCCTGATTCTCATTTCCATGAAGTACCAGCACCTTGATAATTTAAAAGGGCATTAAGACAAAGCAAAAACGATTTTTGCTTTTGCTTTGCTTTCCCCAAAGTAAACAAATAATTTACTTTTGTGTCTATTACCTCTTATTTATTTATTTATTTAAAATGCAAGTAATATTTTTCCTAAAGTAATAAATAAAATGAGGCTAAGTTTTAGAAATACAGATGCTCTGTATCATGGCCAAATTAAATTATTACAGTATACAGTGTATTTGCAATTCACTTAATGGTCGGCAAGTTAGTTGCTGACTTTATAATTCACTCGTAACAACTTGCAGCATATCGAAGTTGGCAATCCAACATGTCATGTAAATGCTATTTTTAACAGGAGAAGTTTTGTTTGTTTGTTTTGGGTTGGCTTTAGAACAGAGAAATTACTGGTGACCTACTGACTATGTTCTTACTGCACTGCCAAGTAAAAGATAAGGACATTGGTGATGACCTGAGATGCCTTCTCCCAAAGGCAGTGCAATAAAAGCATTGCAGATATTTGGAAATCCCATGGTATCATGTACATCAACATTACACTCTTTCCCTTTTTTTTTGTCTTTTTCAATGAAAGCTGACCATGGGTATGTTCGGAAAGATCTGTCATCCACTCCCATTTAACTGGGAATAGAGCACCCTCGTATTTCCGAAGTGCACATAAGAAAATGCATACACATTTCAAAGCTGTATTTCTAACCTAGTCTCACATGCTCCACTTCAGGAAGGCTGATATCTCTCTCAATAACAAGGTCCCCCTGATGCTAGCAGAGAAAAATCCTTCTGAGCAGAGCAACTACTCTTGTTGCACAATATATAAATACAAGTATGTAGCAAAAAACACAGCAGCTCTTCTATTTCTTTTCCATTGACTCTGTTACTACCCATTTAATTTTTGAGGTATGATAGAAGAGCAAATAAAAGCTGGGTATACTTTTAGTACCTTTTTTTTTTTCTGCAAAGACTATGCTTTACTATTTTAAATCAACAACCATATACACCTGTGGGCAAAAGATTCCCCAGTTTCACATCTCCACTCTAAGGAGGCTTGTAAATGTGGAAGAGTTGCTTAACGATTACATCTTCAGGCAGGTCACAAAATGTAAAGCCCAGATTTGCTAAATGTGGAATGTAAATACTAAGCCCTGTTTTATAAAACACTAGGACGAGCGAGAATTGTGCAAACCTAATATTTACCACCATAATGAGCAAAGCTGTGGTGAAATAATATAGTTCCTATAAGTACTGTTAAATACTACTACATGGATTATACTAAAATACATTTATAGAGAGAGAGTCACTCAGCTGATACTGTAAAACTCTTGATGAGAGCCAATTAGATAGGAGAAAACACAGAAAAAATATTATTCTTCCTTTAAGCTTTAAGGGAAAAAAGTATTAAAATTTCATTCAGGACATTGTATTTGATTCTAGATCTACCCTTTTTCCACCGTGTGTGTTTCCCTTTTAGGTGCAACAGTGAGCCTTAATGCTCTTCTCTTTGTCAAAATTTGTGCTGAGGCAGATCTTTTCTTTAAGTTTGATGATACTACCTGAAATATGGTACCATTAATACTAATGCCACATCTTAATGTGCAAGGGCTTTTTTTTTTTCGGCTGTCTCCTTCCACCCAAAAGCAGGACTGGGAGGGACATGTGCCTTTGCTGATCAGTAAGGTAAACTTTATATTAAGGTAACTTAAATACATATCATAATTCTGTCTTCTTGGCCTGACATCTTATTTTCAGTACATCAACTGACATTGTGAACAGTGAGTCAGGAGTTGCAGCAAACACAGGTCAGATCAGTACTGGGGTGGTGGGTAGCAGGAGCCCAGAAATCACAAGCTCAGGACAACTTTGTAGATTTTTTTTGTAGGCTTTTTTTCCCCTTTTCTTTCTGGTATCATTCAGAACCACTGCTTTTATTTCTAGCTGATTTGGTCCCTAAGCAAATGCCCAAACTTTGGTAAACTCTGTCCACAGAGGTCAAACGAGTTCCTTCCTACACATATGTCATTCTTCCTCACTTCCATGTGCTGATGAATCACTGCCGGATCTTTCTCTTTCCCCAAAATAGTCTGGAAAGAGGGAAAAGAAAATATGACCCAGAGCACTGAAATTCCCCGTTGTGGCAGGAGAGCGCCAGCTCCTCTGGCTGCCCAGCCTGTTTTCTCTGCTAGGAACAGGGAGCACAGAGGACAGAAAAACAAAACTCCGAGTGCTGCCACGGGCTTGCGGTGGTGCTGCTGACCACGCCGCCGAGCAGACAGCTCACAACACGTGAAGCCCCCAAACCACACGGCAACGGCGAGACCGCGGCGTTTTGGAGCAGCACTGCACATGAGACGTGTATTTTTGGCCAAGCTCTAACCCGGAGCTGGCCCACTGCTCCTGAGGACAGCTGGGGCTGGTAGCCCTGGCAGGCTAAGGCATCATTTCCTGGTGGTTCTGTTTTCATCAGCGAGCTGCGGATTTAGGATTTGCACCTTCACAGGCTCCTGCACCGCAGCTCTTTCCAGAAAGTTTCCAGTCAGCTGACCCCCTTCTAAGGATTATTGGTGTTACACACATGCACTGCTCGAATTGAAGTGTGCAAAGGTGAGAATAAAAAATATGTTACTGTGTATATGATATTGTGCATCGTGTTTTTCCCTTGAAAACATATTAGACATATCATAGCAATGCGGGTATGCATTTTGTTAGGTAAAGATATCAGAAATCTTAATCACATTTTAAAACATACTGCAATTTCACCACTGCTTAGGTCTCAGGATTTAAAATAAAACATGAATCCCTAGACTGACTCTGAATTTCTTAAACGTAATACGTTCAAATGAAATAATTCTATGTAAAATTCTATGTAAATCCATCTCAAACTTAATACAGTTATACAAAATTATTTGATTTTTTTTCTTTCACATTAACCTTTATTACCTCTTAAATATTTAAGAGAAAACATTTAGTTTATAATAACGGTAACCACAATAAAAGCATCCATTACTTTTGCTCTACAGGCTCAGCATATATATAAAATGTTAACTGCTGCATTCCAGATCCAGGAAATTAAAAACACATCTTTCAAACTTGTTATAAATTATTACATTTTTGGCTATTAATTACACAAAAATAAGCACTTACTACTGTGCACAGTCGATCAGCTGATACTCGTTTGACCTCTCGAAGCATGCCTTTACGCCTTCATCGTCCCAGAGCTTTTTAGCATGTTCAAAGAACTCCTGAAAATTGGAAACGCAACAAATAAGAGAACATTTCTCAATCTTTTCAACCCCCAATCTAAATCTGTTCCTCCTTCCCCCAACATTTGTGCTTTGTAATTTGGCAGAATGAGAAACTGCACCATTATAGACGGAAAGCAAGAGGCCTATATTAGTGAAATTACAGCAAAGTGCACGTGCGGATGGTTGCCAGCACTGCTTCTAGTACTGAATATGGAATCCAGACTGCCCTAAAACTCCACACGCGTCCATGTGCAGTACAAGTGCTCAGTACAAGTGCTACCTAGAAGCATGCTCACTTCATTTCCGACTCATTTACGCTTCCGTCAAGCTAAGGGCATAGAGGCGATGAGAAAAGCTGCTCGGCTTATCAACATCGGGTCAGCAGAGAAAAGAATCAGTCCGTAACTTTTGAAGGCTGGTGCCACTTCCCTCCAAAGCAGGACTTCTGTATTTCTGTATTTTCTCACGCTACATTATTGATCTGCCTGCAGGAATTCCAGCGTCTTTGCTCCGTGGCGCTTCCTCCGCGCAGCCGCCTGGCACGAAGCCCTTCTCCCAGCAGCTGTGCTGCAACCTGCTTCGGGTGCACGTGCCGGCACGCTGCTCTCAGAGGCATTTGGAAGAGGAACGAAAGCCTCAATGCTGGCAAAGCCATAGCTGCGTTGTAGGGCCTGGTGGCACAGACCCGCAGCTGCAGCGCCGGCTGCCCCTGTTACTGGCTCTCCTGCTGCAGGACAAGGCTCACAACACTCCTTCTCTTCCAAAGCTGCAGTTGGATTCTCCAAGGCAGAATAATAAGTCAAACCACAGCTAAATTCTTCCAGCTAAAGCTTTGTGAAGTTAAACCGAGGATGGTCAAACAGATTAAAAAGAAAAGAAAAAAAAATATATGCATCCTTACTTGAAGAATGAATCTGTTTTTTGTCCAAACTGAAGTACTGCTGTAACATGTCAACTTAAACACAGAAGCTTGTTGTAATATCTTAAAACCTTAAAAAGTCTACTAAATCACCAGATCCTTTTGGTCAGGCACAAATTTGCAAAACACAACTAAGTGCTTAACTTATCCACTGTACAATTTGCCTATGTGTACAATGAGTATGCAAACCACCATTCAAAATTCTGTTGAAACATTCACTAAATGTCCGAAATCTGCAGTATTCTGTAAACTTTATGTTTAGTTGACACGGTGTGTTTGACAGTTCTTCTCCATGCCTTTGTAGGATTAAAACCTCGTCTCAGGTAACAACGTTCCTAGCAAAACAGATGCTGGCATCACTGTGCCTGAGGTTCCTAACCCAGTCCCACCTCCATGAGCTACCCCCAAAGGCTGCTCTGCTCTTCAGGAACTGGCCCCAGCTTCTGATGACACTTTTGGGCAAAGGAAAATACAGAAGTAAAAGATTTTCAGAAGAAACTGGCACTGGAAACCATGGGAGATATTTTTAAGCTAATTTTGAACATGGCTATGGAGGTGCCTAATGACCACAGAAACGTGTTTTTTTATTTTTTCCAAACATATTGTGTGAAATGTGGAGAGAACACACCCCATTCTTTTATAAGCTTTAGTGAAAAGATATTTAAGTAGCTGTCTTTACAGAAAACCTTAGAGAAAAGGAGGAAACACCGCTAGAGATTGGCAGAAGCTTATATTGCCCTTGGAATTTCTTCTTTGGCACTGTGGGGACATGTTTATTTTGTTTTTGTTCTTTTAACGGCTTAGGTAAGGATTGCTTCAAATGCTGCTGATCCACGTTTTGAAGTTATGCTACAATTAGTACCAACTCTCCTTCCCCACAGTAGGGAGAAAGCAAAGACAAGCTCAGGAAGGGTCAAGATAACTGAATTTAAAAAGTCAAAGGCCAAATGTGACACATGTAATGCAGAGCACTTCTACAGGGAGAAGAGAGAATCAAAAAAAAAACCAAAGAACACCCAAGTGGAGCCAAGTTGTAACAACAGATACCGTAAAACCAGGAGCCTTCTGCAAACCTGGCAGTGGCAGGGGCTGCCTCTCCTTCGGGAGATACGGATTGGGAGACAGCCACAAAGGGAAACAAGTAAATAATTAAATAAATAAATAAAATTTCAAAGCTGCAGCAGTTTCCAACTTCTCGTGTTTTTACATTCTCTCTCTGAGCCTTACTTACCCATAAAATCTCTTCTGAAAAAAGGAAATCTTTTGGTGAAAACAGCTCGGTTCCTAGGACCCTACAAATATGTTGCAAACACCTGATTTCTATGTTGTAGGCTTCAAATATTTCCATCTGACCATTACATCCCAAAGCAGTCTGTTTAAAAGGACTTCCAGACCTTCAGTCCAAAGCAAATCCTATAAAGCCGAGCAAATATCCTTCCCTCATTAAAATGTACCGATCGACTGCAGAGGAGTACACTTGTCTGCAAATTGCCTCCCACACAGCTACCCGATCCTTTTTTCCCAGGTGACTAAAGCCTTCCAGAAAAATCCCGCTTCATTTCAAGACACCAAGTTCCTCAATCCAACTTCTCACACTGGCTTTAACCCCTTCTCTCCTACTGTATCCTCTCATCACACCAGCTGCAACCTCCGTGACTGAGCACCCTCTGCCCAGCCTGCCGTCCGGACACGGATGTGACCTGCTCCCAGAGCCGGGGCTCCGCCGGCACCGCCTTCGGGACCGCCAGGGAAGAGCCAGAGCACCCGAGAGGCTGGAGAAGGCCGATTTGCTCCTGCGAATTTTCTCTCTGCTTCTCCTCCTTGGAGCAGATCCTACTTGGGGAGGAGGACCCACACGCAGAACCTGACCGCAGGTTAATGCAGCACGGGCCTTGCCAAGACCCTGTTAGCCCTGAGTTGTGATCTTATTGGTGCGAGTTCTTATACACCCGAACTTAGAAAACAAACAAACAGAAAAACCCCCAGCACATCAAGACATATCCATGAAAACACAACAGAGTTTGTCCATCCAAACAGAGGCATACAAATACTTACATCTATTAGTATACATGTAAAATAATAAAACTGATAAATATTAAATTTTGATATACTATTTTAAGTTTTACTTACTTTACTATATTACTTGCTAAAGAAGCAAGCAGTGATGTTTCAGGTTTCCTGAATTACAGGTAATTTTTACTTGATAAATTAATGTACATCGGTAATTAACTATTTATAGTGAACATTAGGGTATAAGAATACCAAAATTTTGATGAAATCAGAGTGCAAGTGTGATATCCAGTATGTCAAATTTTTTGCGAATATAGACTTATCTGGATTTTTCCCCTTCCTGACACAATCCAGAAATATCACCCCCAAACTTCTGGGCTTCCTTTTCACTTGCGCATAATTTTTGCTCTACATATATATTCATGAGTCATCTAAAAATGATTAAGTGACACAAACATGTTATGGTTCCTTTTCTTTTTTTCAAACTAAGATGAGTTTAAAATATACATAAATGTACGTGTTGGTCCGGTGCCAAAAAACAGCAGCTAAAAGCTCATGGCCAACAGCAATTCTATTGGGTTACAACCTCATATTTATAGGCAAACAAGGCAGTACATGTGTCTTACAGGCGCCCCGATAGCCAATCCAGCCTCGTCCGAGGCTTGCATAACTTGAGACATCCCATCACGGAAAAGGTCGGGTTTAGCTTGTTCCCGTGTCTGGGCAGCAAGCTGCATCCGGCTTGAGCTGGGTTCACGCGGTTCGTGTTTGTGCCGGTTGGTACCTTTTGCCCCTTTGCCCTTTCCCCTACCTGTACGTCCATGACATCGTTTCGGGGTGCTTACAATCAGGACGGTATTTTTTGCTACAATTTGAAGTAATGTTGTTGGGATCTTTGCGTGCACCTAGATCCACAGGTATTTTCAAGTTGGTAAAAAAAAGAGGAAAAAAATACAGATAGCAAATGATGACCCAGTGCAGTTAAGGCTCAGAAATGCTCTTGTCTACTTTATCCTATCAGAAGTTACAGCACATACTTCAAACTTAATTTTCCTTATTTTGGAAATAAACTTCTTTATTGGTTTGTTACCTTAGAAACCTCCTCCCTCTTAAAACTCTCACTTTTTTTTTTCCAAGTAGCTAAAAAATGGAATTGTTTCATTTCTCAGCTGCCTAAATGGGGAATAAGTATTAGCAGAGATTAAACAACTGAATATCTTTGTGAACAAATCTTCTTGTATTTTGGAAACAGACAGAGATTAAACAACTGCATATCTGTATGAACCAATCTTCTTGTATTTTGGAAACAGAACTTTTCATCTAACTCCTTTACAAACTACAAAAGTTCGTGTTAGGTCAGTAATACAATTTTTATTCTATTAAGATTCCTTCCAGTCTTCCTTCCAGATGGAGTATACATTTTAATAGCTAACCTGATGTCACCTCACAGCCTCCCAGGAACTGGGATGTGGAAGCTGCCACAGCATTTTTTATTTTTATGTATTTCTTCAGTTGCAAACAGAATTGTACTGTAAACCCACAAATATTTGGTTAAAGAAAAAAAAACATGAAATAAGATCAATTTCCCCCAAGCTCAAATTCATGCTCCTATTCTCCCACCCTTCAGGTCAAGCTTGTGAAGTAATTTCTTACCTAAAGTGCAGTTTGAATCTGCCTTTATTAGCATAACTATTGAAAAGAAGTGTAACTAAAGTGACAAATGTTAAACATGTTCATTCTCCTAGCACTGTTGGAAATTACGGTTCTATTCTGAAATACAGGCCCTACTTTTTGCTGCATACTTGGCCAAACGCAAACTAATGCTAAGACCTCCCAAATTCCCAGCACCTCCTGCGGCAGCACCCGGCGCCGCATGCGAGGATACACATGGATGCGTGAGCAGCGCGTGCGCCGCTGCGGCTGTCCCTGGCAGGATGGACTTGGCGCTTCCTCCCTTGCTCTGCGACCCAGGAGGAGGCCCTCTGCCCTGCCACAGGCCACAGACAGCATTCACAGAATCACAGACTCACAGAATGGTTGAGGTTGGAAGGGACCTCTAGAGATCATCTAGTCCAACCCCTCAAGCAGGGACACCCAGAGCACGTGGCACAGGGTGGCATCCAGGCGGGTTTGGAAGATGTCCTCAAAAGGAGACTCCACAACCTCTCTGGGCAGGGCTCTGTCACCCTCACAGGAAAGAAGTTCTTCCTCACATGGAGGTGGAACTTCCTGTGTTTCAATTTGTACCTGTTACTCCTCATCCTGTCACTGGCCACCACCGAGAAGAGTTTGGCTCCATCCTCGCTACATTCTCCCCTCAGGTATTTGTACATGTTGATCAGATCTCCTCTTGGTTTTCTCCAGGCTAAACAGGCCCAGCTTGCTTAGTCGTTCCTCATAAAGATAGATGCTCCAGTCCCTTAATCATCTTTGCTGCTCTCCGCTGGACCCTCTCTAGAACCTCCATGTCCTTCTTGTACTGGGGAGCCCAGAACTGCACCCAATACTCCAGGTGCGGCCTCACCAGAGCTGAGCAGAGGGGCAGGATCCTCTCCCTCCACACTCCTGGAACCGATTTCTGGGTGCGGATAAGCTCAGCCCCATGCCCTCAAGTAAGACCCACGGGCAACCTCCAGAGCTGCCGGCGGGGGCCGCAGAGGCTGCCGCGGCGCTGCCTGCAGCAGATGCTGCCAGTCAGATCAGCCTGTCCATAGGCGCTCTTCTGTTTTTCCCCAGCAGCCATGCAAAATAACAGGAGAAGAATGGCATCGTTTTAAGAGTTTACGCTTCAGCCACGTAAAATTTGGAACATACTTTTATGGCTCCAGGGCTCTCCTGTGGTCAGGTTAAAACTCGCTGCAATCTGTGTAGGTTATCAGTTAGTTATCAGATACTCAGATTAAGATTAAGGCAATTTAAATTTGGGAATTTCGCCTACCTCCAATACCTACGAACCTACAAATCATTTGCTGCATTCACTGGGTTATTTTTATTTTGTTATCCATTTCTCTGTTTTAGACTTGTGTATTTTGAATTAGAGACACACTTCCACAACCTTTCTATTCTGAATTAATCTCTCTGTACAATATAATTGCTAAGAATGAAGAAAAAAAATCAAGAAAATCTCAATGCCTCTGTCCACACATTCTGCACAAAATAATTGTTAGAGAGCCATAAATCCAGTCAAAGGACCAGAAGCAGCTTTCCCTCTGGAGGCTACTAAAGTATCTTTTTACCCTGGGCATTTCTACAGTCCCCTACCTGTTCTCAATAGGTCAGTACTGACATACATAGTATTTTTTTAATCTCTTGAAACCTTTAAATCACAAATTATTACCTTGTCATAAATTACACACAACAGCTCAGCATAACATAACCTAAGAGCTAAGATTTCCTAAAATGCTGAGAAGAATCACCTGCTTTTTTTAATTTTTATTCTTTAAATAAGGTTGAGCACCTGTAATAAATTGAAGCTGCTGAATAAATAATCTTGAGAGAATAATACATAAGGTTTCAGGGTGAATGATCAGAACTAAAAAAAAAAAAAAAAAAAGGTCCTTTATTCAGTCAGCACCCTCTGCCCTGCCCAGTAAATCAGGCAGGCAGTCAAACGAACAACCTTTTATTATACATTTTTGCAGAAAATATATTTTCTCTGCAATGGATGAACACTGGGTCTTACAGGGAAAAAGCTAAAAGATGTTCTATGCAATCCTGCATACAAACAGAGGAGTTGCCTAGGAAATTCTAATTTTGAAATTTCACTTTGTAGCTTGTATCTACTGCACCTCTTTTTTAAGGGAAGCAGCTGTAACTGATGTTATGAGGAGGCCGCACTGGTCGGTCCCTGTCAGCTTGCCCAGTGCCTCAGCTGTGCCAAGTGCCACAATCCGCTTTCTGTGAAAAACACTCTTCACCCTCAAACATCTATGAAACGTAACTGGAGATGTAGGATCAGCAATTTTCTACATGGACTCAGTGCAGAAATCATGGGGCAAAACCCCCGGGAGAAGGAAGCCTGCTCAGTTACCTCTTTGACAAACAAGCTGGGTCCCTTGATAAACCACGATAATTGTTTATGCGACAGAGGGTCCCCTGGGGCTCAAGCAGTTCCATTTCCCAAACCTTCATGCAACATTCTGGTTAACAAGGCAAGTGCTTTGTTAACAGGCCAAAGGCGGCTGCTGGGGCTCCTGGTGCCGGCAGCCCCGCAGCGGCGGTCAGCTCGTGCGCAGCGGCCACAGCGCGCGCATCCTTCTCAAGCACGAGCACTTCAGTTAGCTTAATTGAGCCAAAACCTTTAAGGCGAAGGTAACCTCCACCCCTGCAAGGTATTTCTGTTGCAATTTGTGGGTGTGCAATAATCGATGCAATTATTTTGCTAGTTAGTGACTCACTCCGATAGGCAAATCAGCAGTTTGGCCTCTGACACTCCTTCAAAATCTAACTTTGGATCTATCGAAGCAGCCGGGGGGAAAAAAAGCTCCAAACTACCTTTGCCACTGCTTCCCCTTGCCTTTTTTTTTTTTTTTTTTGCCTTTTTTAGGCTGGCAGCAACAGGCTTAAGGAAGGATAAGGAGCCATCTCCGAGCTGAACTGCAATTCATGAGTGCTGAGCATGGGAGGATGATACCACCTTCACAGAACACTTTTTGCCAGTGCTTCTCATGCTCTAAGAAAACAAAATTAGTTGATTAACCCCTAGGAGAAACTTCTTCAACCTGGAAGCGTATGCAAAGAATGTGGGGAAGCAAAGAGCAATATAGGTGTACAAAAGCTCCATTTCCGCTTAGCTACCACATAGAAAATTAGCGAATTGCGGAGCTATTTGAAAATGCTCAAAACTTATGATTACAACCAATGTAGCATATTATAAGCCCATTTTCTGAACTGATTTTGCTGCTTGACTTTTAAGGTCTTCCTCTTAAAAGAGCACATCTCCAGCATGCCTGTGCTATCCGACTATCAGACTGGTCACCTCATCATTTTGACTTGTGATTTCCAGAAGCACCTTCCATCTGCCATGTTATTTCATAAAAATAGCTCAAGAAAATCAGCAGGGTTACTGTCACAGGCCACAAAATCATCAACAGAGTATCAGAAGCAGATTGAAGCATTTTTCAGTTTACAGGATGTCAAAATAGAGAAAGATTTCTAAGAATTCTTCAGATCATACTAGCAAAACCAAACAAAAACATGTATTTCTGTATTCAGTGCATGCAAATTTGTGTTTTCAATATATCAAAATTTCAGGGCATGCCTGGTGGTTAAGATAGGCTTTGAGGATGAAAAAGCATTGCAAGCCAAAGAGCAGTTCCATGTTCTTTCTCCACTGCTTATTAAATAATGGCCTTTTTTTTTCCCCTAAGCTAGATAATGAAGCTTTTATCCTGCTTACAACAACAATCTCTGATTCAATCTTCCGGCTTTCCACTTAAAGTTGAAAAATACAATTAAAGTGGAAAGCCGGAAGATTGAATCAGAGATGGATGATGGGATCCACTCAAAATAGCTGCATTCTAGGATTTGTGATGGCAGACTGAAAGTTGAAAAATACAATTACAGTCTGCCATCACAAATCCTAGAATGCAGCTATTTTGAGTGGATCCCATCATGCTCTCTGCTAACAGAAAGAGGGGAAATAATTTTAGCAATTTTTTTAGTGTGCGATGCCTAAAGAAGGTCTTTTGCCAAGGATGCAAAGCTCATGCTCCTTTTCCTTGGAGGTGTTTTGTTGTTGTCTGTTAAATCCTTTCCCTGAACGCAGATTTTGGTATCTACATTTTAATCAAGTTCTCTCTTAAATTATTTGTGAAAATAATTGTGGGTGTGCTAAGCAGCTCTGCTGCATTTCTGCCCTTTGTATTTCTGCAGTGCTTGTAAAAGGAAAAAGTCAACTATTGTTATAATTCCCTAAAGGAGCTTATTTATTTATTTATTTTTATTTTGTGGACAGTGGATGAGGTGAATTCACAAGTGCTGAACAGTAAACAAAACTTCCACCATATTGACTAACCTGAAAAAAATCAGAAATATGTTAAGACATTACAGAATTTGGTAGCTAGGAGTTTAGCACTGCAATCAGGACACTTATTAGACAGATTCCTGAGCTTTCGAAAAGGAAAATTACTGAAAACAGCACAATCACAGCTGCTGCCCGCAGCAAGAGGTCTGCAGCAGTTAAAATAGTTATGGTGTTGTACAGCATTTACTTTCCACGTGTCTAGATTTGAATCTTTATCTAATCATTTAAGAACAGACGTAGTGAAGTCCATTCCCAATGCATGAAGCTATAGCAATTTTATAGCTGATTCTGTTTCTGGGTAGATTGAACTTCTACGCCTTTGTGTGACAAATCATAATGAACATGGTACTTTATTACCTTATAAAACTATGCAAAGTTTAGTTAGTGACTAAGGCATAAACCAGTCTGGGATCCCTGATGGAGAAATTGTTTTGCCAGTAGATTGGACAGACATAAAACAGTACAGATTGGTAATTTCAGAGCATTTCACAGCAGGAAACACTATCAGGATATTTTTGCCGTTTTGAAAGCACAGGCAAATACTAGTCCTCTAACATGCCAGACAATGAGATGTGAATCCTCTATGTTTTTTAATCTGAAGTCTGATGATAGTTTTTGCTGGCTGAATAGGAAGACAGTTGTCTTCCTCACATCACAGTGAACTTGGCATAAATCCGTACCGAAGCACTGGGATTGCCTGCTGGATTATACGAAGAGAGCAGAGGAAATCACGCAGTCAGCTCCGGGCCACCGCCCCAGACGCTAGGTGAGCACTTGTCACCTTTCGAGGAGGACAACCTGGCCCCCTGGGCAAGTCGCGCCTTGGCGTCCTCAGGCCCCCTCGCAGAGCTGGCAGGGTGTCGTTGCCGAGGTGGGGAGGAGCCCAGGCCGAGGAGCCCGTTGTGATGCGCGAGGCCGCGGCGCACGGGGCTGTGGTGACGGGGCCCCCGACGGGCTGAGAGGAGCCCAGGCCGAGGAGCCCGTCACGATGCGTGAGGCCGCGGCGCACGGGGCTGTGGTGACAGGGCCCCCCGACAGGCTGAGAGGAGCTGAGGGCGGCCGGGGCTGCGCCGGCCGCGCGGGGCCTATGCAGCGACACGGCGGAGCAGCTCCAGCTGCTTTCCCCAGGCCAGGTTGGAAGGTCATACATCAAGGAATCATTTCATGCTCTAGTACCTACTTTATAACTTGTAAGTGATTTCCTACCAGACAAGTGGTTTGCAAGGGCTGAGAACTCCCATTTCCTCTCACAGATTTGATTCGGAAATAAATGCTGGCAGCATCATGTGAATAACAGGCACGACCCTCAACTGTCTTCTCTAAGCCGGCAGGCAGCGGAGCAGTTTGTTCACTCCCGCCAGATCTATCCAGCCTCTGACACTTCTACACGAGTTTTATCTCTGTCCCTTTTCTTTGACACATTTCTGCCTTCATCCATGTGCAGAAGACTGACTAGCTTCAACGCAGTACGGTTTTTGTTGTGTTATATTTATAACAGCAGGAAAAGGAAACAGAAGTCTTTATTAGATATCTCTGACTAAACTGAGCTTCAGCAAATAAAATTTTGAAATAAACAGTGACAAACATAGGAAGAAGTATATAAATATGGAGTTCCAAAGGAAAACCTTTCTTTTCCACCTGATGGCCGTTGCCTTTAAGAGCCACCCTGGGAAGAATCCTGGATGCAACTTTGAGAGTGAGTAATTCTGGCTATTGGAAAGCAAGACACTTGGAAGGGATGCCATTCTTTGAGGGCATGTACTCACAATATTTATTCCTTTTATGTGTCTTACAAGGCAGCAAGACTAAACTCTCTCAGTAGAGCACTGAAAAGCCACATGGAGTTTGAAAGGAACTTTGGCCACATTTTGTATCAGTTTCGGCATTCTCATATTGTCAAGCCTTATGAATCCAAGTGCTGATGTACCCCAAATATCAACCTGTTCACATTAAATCACAGAAGTTTAATTAGTGTCTTCTGAAAAGTGAGATTTTAATTCCTAGTGTTTTGTCATCCTATAAAGCACATCATTAAACATAAGACAATCATAACATTTTATTACTTATAGAATACATAGAATATATATGCAACAACAAATGAAGTTACGGAGGCATGAGAACCCAAGTATTTTTTATTAGGTGAGAAACTAATTTATTCTCACTGCTCAAAAAGGAAAGTAATGATTTCTTGCTCAATTTGATAGGAGCCCCAAGGACTCTTTCTGTTGAATAGAAATCAACAGAAAAAGAGCATCTGTAGGCAGGAATATAGGTGACTAGAGAGAATGGACAAGTGGGTGGGAAAAGAGAAGGAACAACTCGTGGGTGGGAAACTCTGGTTGGATTTCAGGGCTGTAAGTTGTTAAGGGGCTCCAGCTCAGCAGGAGGCAGAAGTTTCCAGGGCTCCTGAAAAGGCTACTTCATGCAAATTTAGGCTGGCTTCTTCCCTTTTTTCCCGGGCTTTTATTTACTATTCACTGTGGGATTATTTCTCACTGCAAATGTAATCTAACATGAAAGCTGCTGATCAATATTGCAAACAGATGATTAGTGTCTTGTGACTGCCAAAGCACTGCTAATGAATCTCAACTTGTGAGGCTGAAGCAAGGACATGAGATAAAATAATTGAATTCAGCGAAATAATGCAAACAGGTAATTCCCTCCGTTTAAAAGGCAAACACTGCTGCAATTCTTTAAACAAAGAAAGGATTCACACTCATCTCCGAAAGGGTAGGAAAGAAATTTCTTCGGATTGCTCAAACCCAAACTGCCACCAAACCAGGTGGCATGAAGCAAAAACCAGCAAGGCTGGACGGTGCCTGGGGAATGGCTGGAAAAGACATGGCCGAGCTGCAACTGCAGAAAGGCTCCTCCTGGCCCCGCAACTGCCTCCTGGAAGGGCACTAAGAGGAGCCGGAACGTGAGCAAAGGCAGCTAGAAACTGTGGGAACTGAAGTTAGTAACATAGCTGATAGTGGGGACTTTTCAGGAAAAACAAAGCAAAACAGAATCGATCTTCTCTATCTTCTCCGTGATCCATTTTTTTTTCAGTTTCCAAGCTGAAATGTATTCAAATAGCTCCCTATTTGAAAAGACCCTTTTTTGCTATTCCCCTCATAAGTCTTTTCTTTTGTAGTTAAGCTAGAAAATGTATGTAAATACTAGAAGTGAAATCAGTCATAGCTAATCCCCAATGTTACCCTGTGAAATAGCTGAATGCCTCAAATAATATTTGGAGACTATCTGCATTCTGTGCCAATAGTAATTTTTAAAGTGAAAAAGCAAGAGCAGTTACATCTCTGGCAAAAGAAAAACCACTGGTTTGGAGCACTGGACCTTCCAACCAGACCCTAGTGTCTCCTGAAGATCAACCACACTGTGTGCATGTTACATCTTGGTTAAATGCAAATGCTTCCCTCATATATACTGGTTTCTATTTTTAAATTGTTTTTAAAGGGCTTCCTTGTATACTCTTTATGGGTTGAATTTTATTTTTAAATATTCTGAATGGCTTTTGAGATACTTATACAGAGATCTCCTGACAAGCTCCATTCCCGATATGAAGAAATTTAATTAAAAACTTGGTTTTCAGGATCTGCTTCCTATCCTCTGCATGCTGATGCTCTGTATTCATGCCGCACATAAAGTGGGAGCTAACTAAACCTCTTGCCCATCCTTGTTAGTATGCTAATTTAAAACACAAGATTGTTTACATGAATTTAATGATAAGATTTGTAAAAAGAACAGAGTGCTCTTCACATCAGAATAATGATCACTTGCAGAAAAAATGACTTTTGTCTAAATTAAGACATCCCTATCCCCTATATAAGCTATGCTTTTTAGAGATCAAAAATATTTATCAACAAAATAGTCAATTCTGTATCACCTACATTCACTTTTTAGAAAGTATTTTAGGCAAGTATTTTAATGAATTAACTCTCCAAGTTGCAGTGTTTGCAAGATTTCTGGTTTCTTAATGTTTACCTACATGGTTTAATATTTAATTCTATCTTTCAGTGATGCATGGCTTCCCATTCAGCACACGTAGGCCTTAGTCCAGCAGCAGATCTGTAACCTCTGCAAGGCTGAAAGACATTTCACTGCTGCACAGCCAAGCACATGTTGCAATGGGACCCTGCTGTTAATATGAGCCTACTGATATTTTTATTATTCTAGTACATAAACTGTAACTGTTACGCCGGGCTTCACTAGCCTTCAGCAATTTCAGTCATTAAGGGCCAGGCAAGGGTTTTGAACCTCCGAGTTAGCTTTGGGATAGGCTGTAGCCTAAATCCTAGCACTGTGTCAAGGCTAATCTACCACCAGAAGGAAGCCGGGGGGAAGCAACCAAACTCCTCCCCGGTTTCTTCTGGAGGAGGGATAGTTAAGGTAATTTTTCTCTCCCTCTCCCACAAAGAGGTTTTGCATCTTTTAACCAAGCAGACCAGCATTTTGGGAATAGTCACAGGCCGAGCTCCATCATTTGCTCTTGCTGAGCTGCTTGGCAGAACTGTCCCCTCAGCACAGCTGAAGCAGACTGCTTGTATCCCCTGTACAATTATTTAGAAGTTAGTAAATATGTTCAATTTTTTGAAAGACCATTTAATACAACAGTATTCCCAAACTACTGTGGGTGTCTATGAGTACCTGATTCTTATGTTTCTAGCAGAAACAAGACGGCGCCCATACAGCACAAGCCAATCAGCAATAAAGGCAGAATAAAGGCACACAAAAGCATAAAACATACGTGCATAATGTACACTATATTCACAGCAAACTTTAAAATAGTATAAGTAAACACAGTTGTCTATTGTCAATAATTGATCTACGATGGTATCTGTTTATTATCTACTTGTAAATTATAGTCAATGTTGATAGTCCCTTAACACACAATTACTGTCTGCTTCATTACCAGACACCCTCCTAATGGCACAGCCAGCAACTAAAGCATTATCAGGAGAATACTCAAACCCAGTTTTCCCTTTAGAAGCAAGGAACGAGACAAACAGAAAAACATAGCTGCTTTTCCACCAAAGTAAACTGGTTAGCAGCAGCCAAGAAGCACTTCAGAATTTGGTAAAGCTACTTGGCAGCCCTCTTTGTACTTGGCTTCAGTCACATACTGAATTATGAGGCTCTTTTCAAAGAGACACCAACGGTTAGATACCTAAGTGAACTGACTGACTAGCATTTATCAGAAATGCTAACTGGTTCATGTCGGCTGGCTTCACAGAAGTTGAACTTATTAAACATTTTTGAGAGGCAAATTGCATTAAGTTCCTAAAAACAGACTGCAGATAACAGAGATTTAATGGGAAAAATGCCATCCATTTTAGGGAGAAAAAAGACAATAAAAGTCCTACGGAATATCATAAAATAAATATAAAGCTTAAAATTAAATTTACATCCTTATTACATAACTCATTCAACTCTCTGCTGGCCTAATGACAAAATGAGTATAGCTTTTATAATATTTAAAGAAAACCTGTAACATTTCTACAGCAGATTGGTAAACTTTTTTTTTTCTTTTTTTGCGTGCAGACAGCAATGATCTGTCTCACTTGCGTAATTATATACGGTTTCTGCGTGAGAAGCCCCTACCTGCTAGAGAACAGCAGCGTGCGAGCAAAAACCTGGAGCTTCTGATACCTGCAGTGCTTCATTCAAGAAGAAAACACGATCCTGACGGTGGAAAACCTCCTTTGGTCGGAATACCCACCTCTGCTACACGGATCCATCGACACAGACCCACTGGCACGGATATATGGCCTTAGTAAAAGGTGCGGACAAGCCTCAAAGACATTTGATTGATCCCACATTCCCACTTATTACCATCACCGTGACTAAACCAAAGTCAGTTAAAATTTCCAGTGAAATATCAACATCTAACCAACCCCTTAATTGGCCTTATAGCTTGCACACACAACATACAGAGAAACAAACAGTCCTTCTTAAATTTTAGTCCTCAAAATTTACGGCTTTGAGAACATCCAGCACGTTTAAAATCTCTTTATGTAAGTGACCATTTACTTCAATCAAGAAGTTCCAATGGCAACTTTAAAGCAAATAAAATTCCTCTCAAAATATACAGAGATAGGGCAGTATCAAACCAGTACATTCTAAAATGCAGAGTCAAACCTTTGGCATAGAAATGTTCTGTTTACAGTTTTGTAGCTACATTAGCAACTCCCTAATGTAATTTACGGCTGTATCACGCCGTATTCCCATGTAGCAACTGTAAAGATATCTGCCTCATAATGTTCTTCGCAGAACAAAAGATAAAATTTCCGGAACTGCATTAGAAACCTACGGCCTGTCTAACGCACCTCACACAGAACAGCTGCTATATGATCATATCATCAGATCATGAGCCATAAAAAATACAGGTATTGACATCCACCTTCCAGCCCCCTTGTTAAAAAGCTGAGCATACCAATAAAACCGAGTGTCCAAATCTGACAGCTTCTTTCCCTCATCCTTCTGGCTTCTTTTGCTACTCATCAAACCTGAATAATAATCTAACCAAAATAAAACACGACATTTTTAAAATTAGTGCACTTGTTTGCACGTCCACATCCAACCTGCTCTTCCGGAGCCGGGCCTCTCGGGTTGGCGCGAACATCTTCAGCGTCCTCAGGGAACTTGTGGCCACGTCAGCCCTGCCACGGCCGCACTGCTGCCTGTGCCACGGGCTGTACTGTCACCACTGCTGTCTACTCAATAGGTATTTTTAGTGTGATTAGAAGGTTCGGTTCAGATATTTTCAAAGGTTTCTTTTTCTGAATGTACTTTTTTACTACACACAAGTCTTTTTCCATGGACTTCCCTATATTTTTTTTTTCATGGGCTATGTAGAAGGGTGGTCCCTTGCTTTGCAGTTGGCTGCATTTTGTATTCCTCAGCAAGATGCTTTCTGTATTAAGTCGATGCAAAAACCACCGCAGTGATCTTTAGAGCACAGGGCTGAACACAGGCAAGCAAATAGGAACACACATATTTTTCTCTGTTTTAGAAAAACTTTCGTTTCTAAGTTATCTTTAAAAACAAACAGTCTTAGAGTTATCTAAACTCTGATTTGTAGCAGAAATAATAAAAAAGAGGGTAAACAAGTATGTTTGCATCCTTTTTATTAACTAGCTTGTCTATATCATAGCACTATGAGTTTCAGCCTTCCATGGTGTTTTTCAGTTTCTGATGAATCTGGACCAGGCACTCTATGAACCTGCACATTCTAAGGACTGATTTTTTAAATGTGCTTTGCAACTGTACATCTATTTCAGTGTCAAAAAGATTGTAATAAACAAAGCATGCTGCAAAAAGTACAGTATCCTACTGGAAATACCTGTTTCTGGAGACAATTTGCACCCTGAGACTGGGTAACTCTCTGGTAGAAATTACAGACCTCTTCAACATGGATAGGTTGAGTACACTGCTGCATTTTATGCTATTTTTTGGACCTCACGAAGAGCACAAATATGAACTAAGAATATTTTGCCAGGCCCGTTGTCACTGACAAGCTGGTCCTTGAGCACTGCGTGCAAAATGCCCACAGTGCTAGAAACCCCCTCGTCCAATGAAGCAAAACCAACCAACGACGCAGGGAAGTCAGACTGCCAGCAAGCAAGCAACCCCAACCCCCCCAAAGCTTTGGTTTTTCAACACTGAAACACTGAGGCATTTTCAGACTGACATGGCCCATCATAGCCCAAGAGACTCCAGATGAGGATCCTCAAGCAGATGCAATGGTATTTGGAAGACAGATGCATATCAAAGGATTAGGGAAAGTAGCAACATACTTGGGAGGCCAAAATAAATAACAAGAGTTAACTCTAAATCTAAAGTAGAAACATTACCTTAGAATATCACCAAACCACACTTATTTCATTAACCTGAATTATTGGGACTAAACACTAGAATTTATTTCAAGATGACAGACATGCAAAGAAACAGTTAAATGATTTGCATGTCAGTAAATTCAAGTACTAATTATGAAAAACTAAAAAATACATGGTGAATATGTCTATACCTGTAAATTTTCATGCAGTAACTCCAAAACTTTTATCTAAAAAATTCAAATGCACAATAATGGATTTTGGAGAAGACAGTCTGTAAGTTCTGTTTATGAAATATTTTTGGTATTAAACTCTGTATGTATTTGAGTCAGGTTCTGCAAACCACTGAAATATGGTAACAGGCTAATGAAAAAAAAATATCCTACAGTTTGATTACCCAGTGCTGCCAAGGACAAATCAATTTTTCTGATTGCAACATGTTAGGGAGTGCAAGAGTGGCCTTCACCTGGTAGAAGGAGCAGGAGAAGCAGGGACTTTGCAAGCATCTGACTTACCTGGGCTCAGCGCATCTCCAGAAGGGTGAAGAACTCGAGGCAGGAAAGCGCCTGCTCCGGTCCCCGATCCCCCTCAGTGCTGCAGCTCAGGGGGGAAGCGCTCCCGCTCTGCATGGGAAGGCTGCAGGATGCAGTGGCAGAAAAGGATACGGGCCCAAACCCGGGCGGATTCCCCAGCAAAAGAACCTGCTCCTTCCGATGAGCCACGAGAGCACCAAAGACTCCTCTCAGGTGGGCAACTTCCCCATTTTTACATGCCAGCTGCCAAGCAAGACATTAGTTTTCAATATAATTGCATTTGATTTACTATTAAAATGCAGTTTCTTTTGTAAATTTCACCATGCAGCTGGCAGGGGAAAGGGAAGGGGCAGAGAGCTGGCAGAGAATCGGGGGGCATTGCAAAAAGTCTGAAGCGGGAGAAAAATAAAATAAATGTTCCTAACAGGAAATTAAAGATTCTTAAGAGGCACTTCTGAAACTTGAAGGATAAAAGGTTGGCCTTAAAAACTAATTTATTCTCTCAATAAGAATTTGCGACCCCTAGAACTAACCCTCTGGCAACTGTAAAAATGTTATCTCGTGACTTAAATGCACTTCTGCAGTTTTTTTTTCAATAAAGTATCGCATAAAAGTGATTTTTAATTATTTTTCCTGGTATTCAAAATTCTTCCTTCATTCATTTTTCTGAAACCACAAAAACCTGTCAACGGACAAGTGACTTCAATGTGGCAAGTATGTCACCTAAGACATGTTGGCGTGTACAGGCTACTCCACATCTGTAGCGGATATTTTGAAGAGCCTGTGACAAATAACTTGGCATAAAGGTAGATGGAAACTTGGCTTGCAGGTAGATGGAAACGGCTATATTGGACATAATTTAAAATAAACTGATGCTTGGAATGAATGAACGGATGCTGTGTCCAACCAGCTTTGATACACGGTTTGAACCTACCAGAAATGAAGACTTACATTGTCAATTTTACCTTGGATTGACATTTGCTTTCCCTTTTTGTCTTTTAGGAGACTGAAGGCAGAAGTAGCTAAGATTTCCCCAGAAAAGAGATTTATGAATGCAAGCACTTTAAAAAATTTTGCTACATCTTTTAAAATTTGGGGCTTAATACCTAGTAATATGACTCTAAAGTTATTGAAATAGTGTATTCCCATAAAATTGTTTAACAGAAGACAAATCCTACACTGCACCCAGCAAAAAAAAAAAAAAAAACCTTGGAACAAATAATTAATCTATCAAGGTTCATAACTGCAGAGTTTGACCAACTTTTATAGGCACTTTTAACCTTAGCACATGATGAATTCACACTATTTTTTCCCATATATCATATAATGAAATGTGAATGCTAGAAGTCCATTAACGTACCCTCTTGTAGCAATTCACCTTTCGTTAGGCCAAAATAAGATCTCTCCCCATGGAAAAATAAAAGTTTTCCAATATATTAAAGCTTTTAAGGTGATGTTTTTGTTAAAGCATTTTTAAAGGCTTTGCTGGATGAGAGTCCAATGGATTTCAACATACCCTCGACAGAATGACAGCCAATAAATATTTTAAAGAACATATTCTGATTGAGTTATTCAATGAGGAAAAAAACAACAAACAACCGTGCAAATTTGTATGCTGGATTACTTTCAAAGTTTAACAGTGCAAAGCCAAGGAGAAAGCAAAAGAACAACGAGAGACAAATGGCAACTTCACAGAATATATTATATGCCAGACTGACTACAGAGACTCAAACCTTGTTTTCCTCTTCCTTTTTAATTTTATGAACACCTGATTACCCTGGGGATTATGTCACAACTCTGTATTCCTGCTGATAAGGAAAGGAGCAAATTTGTAACAGCCAAAGCAGAGAGTATAAGGATTGTGTGGCGGAGATGGCGGGGAGGAAGTATTCCATTACTTCCAACGCTTTTCATGAAACTCAATCTTGCCTCTGTAAATGTTTCTAAATACCCAGGCTACGCATCACCTTTTGAGTAACTATGGGAAAACAGCCCATAGCAGCCAAACAGTTGGTTTCATGGAATTAGCACGGCTAGTTAGCGTGAGAGTTACCTGTCCTGGAGGCTCTTCTAAGGAGAAAAAGTGTAGGGGGAAAAAGTGTTATTAATTAAAGCACTCCGCAGAGAGGGACTGAAATGTCTGCCCACATTTCTGCCTATGACCAACGAGCTCTCTGAAAAGGCAGAGAACCTTCCCACCCCCGAGCAAGTGCATTTAAAACTTGGTACCCTGCAGCATCCTGCTGTCTCTACACTGTGGCCTTCTAGCCTGAGTTTTACCTTACCTTGGCTCCCATATGATAATGAATCCTCATTTTAGTTTAATCAGGTTTTAAAATATGTTTAGACTTCCACTTGGCAGACACTCACTACTATAACTTCCAATTGCATTGAAATAAGTGAGTTTATCCCTTTTTTTCCTGATTTCCAATTAACCAGTAAAGGAAGCAAATAAATAAAAATCTATCATCGCAGAGATTTCTTATTGAAGTCCAGCAATACACGTGAATGTTACCAGCATTTTGCCATTGAGTTTTCACTTAGAGGTTAAGTTTTCTGTTCTTAACCAACATATACATTACGTCTTTAAAAAGGTGGGAAGATCTGAAAAATAAGAAAGCATTTAGAAAGAACAAAAGTAATCAATTGGCAAGCAACACATAATTTTAAAGCTGGAGCCACTTGAAGATTTTCTCCACTGGTTTTGGAATAGCCCTGTATTTACTTTCTGACTTGTGTATCACCATTAAATTAAAAAATGGTGCTTGATTTTGTAATACTTGAAATAACAGACAGTGATTTCACACAATATTCTGTGTTACGAACCTTAAAAGCCAAAACACATCTATTATGCTATCTTTCTACTGCCAAAATTTCTTTTCACATTTAAAATGCTAATTAAACTATTCCATAATCACTCATAATCAAATTCTTTTCCCCCTTTGTGCTGTCACTGTCAAAAGTTACCACGATAAAATACAAAGTATATTATGTTGCAGCTAAAAAACACATTTTCCTCCACTTAGCACCCCTGCCACATGCAAAGAATGTAAGCAGTATCTTGACTTCCACACGGATGTTTGCAGAAAGGCAAGGACAGCGCTCCGCAAACCCTTCCCGGAGCGCCCGGCCTCCCTGCGGAGCCCACCTCCCCGAGCGAGCCCCGCGCAGCTCTGGCACTTCAGGCATGGACAGAAGGTGGGTTTTTGAAACTCCATCCCGGCTTTGCCCAAACATCCATGTGAGGTTGGGACAAAAGTCAAACGGAGACATGAATCATTTATTTCAACAGAATTCCTAAGAGATTTTCCGTTTACAAGAATTAATATTTTCTGTGGTCAAATGATTTTGAGGGGATTCCTTATATAGAATAGAGCTTCTTTATTTTTATCAGATTTCTCATGGGAGACTTAAACAAGACTTTGTTTATGCAGCCATGATAGTTGGGGCAGCAGGACTCCTTGTTTTCCCCAAGATTCAGAAACAGGATTTTTTTCCCCACCATATTATGCTACCCTTGGTGCACTCTAGGTCCAACACCCACATCTTCAAGTACACGAGTCCATAATATTTTACACCGCCACACAGTTATTCCTTGGGTGTTTCAACCCTCTCATTTCTACGCCAGAACCACGTCCAGAACAGTTGTCTTCCCGCACCATGTATGAATCGTTGTAATACCTCAGTCATACTTAGGCACATGGGATGATATATGGAACTGGGCACCATAGGGGCTATTGCAAAGCAGGAAAGCACAGGGGCTCCAGGCGGCAGCGCAGGAGCCAGGAGCGCGGCCTGGCCAGGCCGAGGGCCCTCACGTGCCGGCTGTGCTTACCGGGATGAAGCCCACTGGGGCTACCGGCCTGCACATCTATACTGGCTGAGATGGTTGTTCTGAATGGATTTGGGTGCTCTTCTTTGCCCTTACAGGGTGACCTTCACTTGTTGTTCAGCCAGTAAAAGGACCCCAGACTAGGCACAGTGAACAAACCGACTGGTGCTTCCAGCAGGAGACTCCTCTTGGCCTACACAGGGAAGAGCACGTGTGTCCATGTCAGCCCTGCGGAGCTCAGCCGGCCTTTACCACCCGGCACAGAGAAGCTCTGCGGCACCTGGCAGGCTGCTCCTGCGGGGAAGGAGGGATCTCGCTGTGTCCCCCGGCCAAGCAGCGGGGAGAGCAGAGAGCCGCGTGTCCCCGCTGAGCGCCCGGGGAGTCCCGCCTGGCCACGCACGAGGCCGGTTTTATTAGGAAACGCTCTGCAGTTTTGCTGGATTCCCGAACTCTTTGGGTTTCGATGAGCCAGCGTTTCCAGCGAGCGGCGGCTGCACGGAGGGGTAACGAGCAGCTGTATTTACAGTTGCTGACCTTATATCCGTTACATCCATTGCATCCATTACCTCCATCCGTGTGGCAGTTCCCACCACACGGCCAGCCGCACTGCTGCTGCTTGTCAGAACATGCCCTCCTCCCTCCAAACGCATTTAGGCTTTAAATAATTAAGTTATCAAGAACATGAACTTTCTGTTTGTTTCCAATATGCTGCAATTTCAAAAGTATGCAATAGGAAGACCATGTATTTGTGCTGTTACAAGCATGAGGAGTGCAACAACCTGGAACAGGCTGCCCAGAGAGGTTGTAGAGTCTCCTTCTCTGGAGATCTTCAAAACCCGCTTGGATGCCACCCTGTGCCACGTGCTCTGGGTGTCCCTGCATGTGCAGGGGGTTGGACTAGATGACCTCTAGAGGTCCCTTCCAACCTCAATCATTCTGTGATTCTATGACAACTTCCCATGTGCTACTGAGTCTTTGCAGGGGCTGCAAAATGTAAGCTCACGGAAAAGGCCACCTGGGAAGCAATGAAGGTATATTTAGAGTGACCAGCCTCTTGTCTTTCATGCTGTAACATTTACATAGGCATAAACTTCAAGAGATTTAAATGCCTAGGAGGCCTCATTAAAATATGCATTTTTTTCTCCTGGCTGCTCCCAACATTATATCATATCCCAACACTCTCTCATAGTTTTTTTAATTACATCTGCTCTGCATACATAGCAATAAAACCCTTTCCTGAAAATTGTCCCTTTAAGTTTACAGTCCAGCAAATCACTATTTTTTCATTTCTATACTATTGGTAGGACAGGGATAAGCATGATCCCCTTAATTACGGTAATGCACAACTGAACATTACATATGTGGTCTGAGGTTGCTATAACAAACGTGTTTCTACAGCAGCAACAACCCTTTCTAACTAGGGTAAATCAGAAATTCTGGCAGCTTGCAAAATCTTTATCATTACATCAGCATTTTAAAAGTATGTTTAAATTCTTTTTACATTTTAAATTCTTTTAAAGAAGAATATTCAGAAATGGATATATTTTATTTTTATAGCAGTTTATTTGACATTTCGCCTCCCTAAAATATCTTTACACACAAACATTTCTTACAGCTCAGGTAATAGAAAACCTAATGAAAGTAAGAATGTATTGTGACCTCTAGGAAACTTGAGGTTTTGTACTATCCTGTATGACTGCCCTCTCATGACAGCACAGTTTTTCTCCAGCAGTCCAATTTTTGAAAGCTGGTGGATACAGCCACATTATCTCATGAAGCTTTCTTATCCTCAAACAACCCCCTGCAGGTAAATCACGTTCAGATCTCAAGCATCCTTCCTTCATCTGTAGCAATACATATTGCCTTTTATGAAATATTCTTGGGGTATGCATTGCCTACAAGGTAAACACACCTAAGCTCAGATACCTCAGTATACATGAGGTATCAGCTTATACATTGTACTGGAGAGCAATGAAAAGTTATTTAGACAAGTAGGCTGAAAAGATCCATTTGTGTTTTTGGATCCTACCATCATGTATTCAAAGTTCTCGCATAAGGAAGGAGTTTTACACACACACACATAGTGAATTTTGAAAATAAATACCTATATAAATAAATGCCTATATTTACTCCAGAAAGACTCAGAGTACTTGCCAAAAAAAAAAAAAAAAGTTTCCTGTCCAATTTCTCACCTGTTATGACATATAAGTTTTTTTTTTTTTTTAAAAAAAGAACCTGTTTGATATTGCTCCCACTGATCTAACTGCGGCCAACAGCCTGAAGGTAATAATTACTAGAGCTGCTAATGCTACACTGTTTTATTTACATTCCTCTTACAAATTGCCTTGGTCTACACCAATATATGATCTAAATTTCAAATGAAAAAGCAGAGCCCCTCAGCTGCAGCACAGCACGCATCCTGGGGAAGGACACACACTCTAAACAGGCAGCTTGCCCTTCTGCTGGTTTTTGCCTCCCAGGGAATTTGTGTTGGGAAACTTTACGCTCAACTCCTAATCTTTTCTTTTGTAAAGTGTCCCAGCATAATCCTCCTAGGTCTCAGCTGCTAAAATAGTTCCATAGTTGACTATATTATACCTGTTTTTAGGATCTGCCACAAAATGCTACCACATACAGAGTAAGAGAATGAAAATAGTCCCTGTCTTAATTAAAAAGAATACATTTTTTCCTTCCATTTCAATTAAATTTAAACAGCACTTCTTTATATAATTGGGAAAATGCAAGATTTAAATTTCTATAATGCTAAATAATCAAAATTAATGAGCACGTGCAAACTCCTGCAAACATGAAAACTGAAACAAGCTTTTCCAGCATCAACCTGAACGGTGGAGATTTAATCTTCTTTGACACTATAATACAACTGAAATAATCTATTCCAGGTGTGCCCAAACACTTGCAATGCTCAGTGGCTCTACTTCCAAACCGATGAGACAGGGTTCTGCTTAGGATGACAAAATCAAAATGCAAAGCAGGGCAGCACTCCAGAAACTCCATTTAATTTGTGCAGAACCTTGAAAGGACTCTACTTTTATTTGAGGTAAACAACAACCAGGCAAACCCCAAACCAAGCAACACATTGTGTTTTCATAGTTTCTGAAGAGGCCGAGCATCTACTAGACAAACTCTATTGAGAGGAACATCTACTAGACAAACTCTGTTGAGAATATTGACACCACTTCCTAAGGCCAGGAATACCAGTGGTGAATCCTTGAGGAGTTAGTACTTAGAAGATACAGATCCATATCTGAGCTGGAAACCAGTGATTTCAATGCAGTTTCACACATCAGAATTCCGAAAAAGAAATGTTACTAAAATGCCACCTCGACAGGATTGCACTCTTTCCCTACCGCTCATGACCACAACTCAGTTTTGCCCAATTCCTATGGAAAGAGTTGAACAGAATATTTTTTACCACAGCTGCCCCCCCTTTATTATGCACTCATCAAAAATGGACATGCCCAAAGTCAGGGAGTTTTAGATAAAAAGGACCTATAAAAAATACGTTGGGGGAAGGATTTAGATTTCCCAGACCGATGCAATGTTATGCTTGCTGATCTTTTCTACATAGCCTTAGCTTTTAAAATAAACCTATAATTTCTAATGTCATAACATAACAGTTTCTGCCATAATTACTTCGATACTACCGGTCTACCTCACACGTAATCCTAGCTTTTAAAAAGAGCATATATCAATGGAAATGGAAATAAAAAATAATCACAATAAAATAAATGTCCATTTTCAAAATGTTAATGGCAACACAGTAACAAATAGAAACGTGTTAAGTTTTGCTTTCAAAATGGCCATAAATTTGCTTTTAGATTTTTTCCATATTCATAACTAAAATATGGTAATTCAAGAATACCAACAAATCCAGCTTCTCTTTCTCGCATTGTTGCCATAAGAACAGATGATTAGGATATAAAATATCACTTGAAAGAAGGAAGTAAATAGTTCCTTTTTCTATATAGGGAGCAGCTACTAACTTGCTTTTAAGAAATGATATGCAATGTTAAGTTTCAGATCTTCAAAAGGACTTTGCATGCCATTTTAGGGATCAAAAACCAGACACACAAACTGCAAAGAAATCCCAAACAGTGCCCCACAGCTAGTCTTAAAATTTCGAGAAGCATGTGAAACTTCATCTTCCAGTACTCAACAAATAACCTGAGAGATCTGCAGAAGTGATTTTGCTCTGAAGCAAGCTTATGCAAAGAGAAAACAACAAGTTTCTAAATGAATGCCAGCAAGGACATGGAGTGGGCTCGCAGTTTCAAACTCAACAATTCAAATTTTGGCCTAGAATACAAAGATATCTGCCACAAAAGTTAAGCAGCAAGCAAGAAAATGGGACTATGGTAAAACATTTTTCAAAAAATAAATCGGATTGTGGCAGCAATTAAACTGATTGATTAAACTTGATTATTTTCCTCAAGCAACTGATGTACGCCAGGATTTTGCTTTGTTTTGCTTTGTTTTGGTTATGTTTAAGTAACTGGTATTTTTGGAGCTGGTTTATCTCCCTTGCTCTCTGATGTAGGAAAGGAAAGGCAACGCAAGGCATATAAAGGCCTTTGGCCCTGTTTTGTCAGGAATTCACACGAACTAGACCAAGCACCTCGGTGGCCGGAGTGAGGCGGCGCGGAGTCACCCCCGGCGCGCTGGCGGCGAGCTCCGGAGCAGACAACGCGGGCACGCGGCTCTCCTGCCCCTTAGCCATCTGCGTATCTCACGACTGCTTCCAAGGACGCTGTTGCCCCCCGGCGAGGCAGGTTCCCAAGATGAGACTATCGATTAAATCTCCTGCTGAACGCCCCCTTTCCAGCGCAGCACCGTCTGCTCGCACAGCTGCCCGGGCCCCGCTCCTCCCTGGCCATTTCCATCGCGTTTTCACTCGAGGGCTGTCTGCAACAATGTGGATTACGCAGCGAGTGAGCTGAGGTACAAAGGTGTGATTTGGTGGCAGGCTGGTTGCAGGTTTAGGGGCCTAGGAGGTCAGTGAGTGACTCTGCCAGTGCAACGGGGACCGGCAGCGCCCCTTGGCATTACAGGAAGGGACCGCTGCCTCCAGAGCCTGCGAGACGCAAAGTGCCACCGATGCCCAAAAGCTGAGTAATTTTTTATTATTAATAGAGACTTTAGCATAAGAAATCTTTAAAAAACTTCCTTCTTGCAAATCCCAGCCTCCTTAAGAGCGCAGGCAGCAGACCCACGGGAAAAAATATTATGAGAAGAGCAACTGTGATTTCTTTCCCTCTGTCCCAGACCCCTATTTCTGAGAGGGGACTACGCAGTTGTCTGGCATGGTATTCAGGAAATCTGAGTCGGGAGCTTAAAACTATGACAACATGTAAAGGCATAATTATATATCTAGTGAGAAAGGAATGTCCGAGGGAGGGAGCCCCTGTCAGGACGCCAGCACCAGGGAACAACGGCAAATGCTCCAAACTGGAAGGTCCCTTCCCTTAAAGGACCAGTTGGTTTCCTCTGTTTGGAAGATCCCCGAGTGTTTTGTGGTTTTGATCCCTGCAATAATCTACTTCGTACTTTCCATGCATGTTGTCTGGCCCATTCTGCTGTTCCACTGGCTCCTTTCTGCCTTTACGGACCGTCTCACAGAAATAAGAGGGAATGCCACAGGAGAAGCCTGCCATTGCTATGCTCTTACATCCAAATGCGCCCCCATGCAGCTGCAGAAAACTCTACCTCATGCATTTCTACATCATATACATTTACATGATTTTTTCCATAGCATAAGGAAGAATTCAAAAATAACTTTAGAATTACCCATGAGGATAAACACAAGTGGGTCTTATTACAGGTAATATTTTTATTTTCAAGTGATCAGCAATACATTTTAATTAGCACTGATTTCCTATATAAAAGGATGAGACTATTTTTAATGCACGCTCTGGAAGCGGATTTTCATCTCCTATCCTTTGCATACTGATACTCTGATTAATGTTTCTTCAGCTTAAACATTAAGGTCCTGTAAATATATAAAATGAAATTTGACCATACACAAATAAATAAGCAGAAATACAAGTTTTCTAGAAGTGCCTACCTTGTGTCCTTATTTATTTCTTTATGATCTGGGTGCTAGCAGAGAAATCCCTCTTTTTCACAGTCACTAAAATATTAACCCCTTCTTATATTTTAAAATCTTTCCTCATTATATTCAGTTTTAAGTATTAGTGCTTTCAAGTTCTGTCTAAGCAATGGACTTGAGGTACATACATGACCTGGTAGCAATGGGATTTTTTTTAACACTATTTTAGATCCTGCTTACAGGTTTCCTATGCCATTAAAACCATCTGGAAAGGGATTTTCCACCTTCATGGACACCTCTCCTTTCACTGGATAGTCTTTATTTAGTCCCATTGTCCAACATTTTTGATTTTAGAATAGTAATTTCCTCTCCTGGAACAATAAAAAAAAAGTTGTAGTCTCTCTTTGCCCAGTTCAGATTACTCCCTACAGCAGAAGGCATCTCTAACACTTTGAGATAAACTTGCACAGTTCATTTTTCAACCACTTTTAACTTCAGACATCACATTTAATATGTGCGTCAGTGTCCACTATGACTGTAGCTAGAAGGGTTTGATATAAAGATCCTATTGACTGTTGTTGTGGCTCCCTCTGTAAAATATTGCTGAACTCTTCTTTCTGTTCTGTTCTGTTTGTTTCTCTTCAGATATTTTTGGTATTTTGTTCACAGATTTTGCAAACAGCTTAATTTCTTGCAAAAATACTAACAGCTAGACTAAGTACTATTTACACCAGTGCTTTCTTCCTTCTAAATACTACAGCCTGCTTTGATTCTGTTCAAGAACCTGCTAATTTAAAAATCAATTCTTTAAATTGAAATCCTGATCACCTTAAATCGTCTTTTTCTCAGTTTGGAGTCTTTGATCCCCACTGTCATTTCTTTAAATACATCATTGAATAAGAAATGATCCTCTCCCTCTGAACATCATTTTTTGCATGTTGGCTCAGCAGAAGTGTGTGTCCTTCCAAGTTTGAACCCATGAAACTTGGGAAAGGAAAAATGGAAAAGATAAAGGGCAAGATAAAATTGATGTCCGGTCCCTTATTTCTATTTTAATTTTTGAAGAGAAAAAAGTTTATATCATCTTAGAAACTACACTGGAGCTCCTGAAAGGACTGGTAGCTCTCAAAAAAGAGCTTGGAGCTATGTATTGAACTGAGTATTGAACTGAAGACTGTATTGAACCGAAGACCGACCCGCTGAGTGACACGAAAGACACTCCTTTTAGTACTGCTGCTTTTTGTGTTGCCAACGCCTTTGAAAAAAAGAATGCAAAATATAGACAGCTTCAGCATTCTTCTAGACTGCTAATATACTCTTAAATGTTTATTAACAGTATGGTCTTATTTTTTAATAAACTTTTTTTTGGCTCAACAACTCATGTCCTTTGGTTAGAACTTCTACCAGTTTAGCTTCTGGAAAGTAAAATAACTTGTGATTTTAGAAAAAAATTGTCATGCCCAACAGAAAAAGAAAAAAAAAAGAAAAAAAAGAAAACCCCACCCAACTCATACTTCAGGAACCTTGTTCATACTACAAAGACCTTACTCATACTACAAAAACCTTAGAGCAATCAAAATAAACAGGCAAATGTCGAGGACATCTTGTGCAGCTAGCCTCCGGCATAGAAGTGAGATGCTCAGCTAGGTTTCTTTTTCTCTGTTCTGCAGAGATTTTGCATCTACCAGTACTTTTTCTTCTTAAAGACAACATATAACACACACCGTAATGGCTAAATTGATATACTTCTGCCCAGTACTGCTAATAAAAGTACCTTCCTCCCTGTGTCCTGACCTTACACTTCTTCATGTAACGATTTAATGTAAATTACTGTTAATCTGTATCTCTGAACAGTCACATGCACCGAAAAAGTTGCAGAGTTTGGAAGTACTGAAAATCAGTATGCTTGCATATTTCGCACAATTTATCTGTCTTCCTCATTACTTTTTCTACATTTGCAGGAGTAAATAAAACTTGGTTCCCTTGTTACAAAATTTTCTCCACAGTCCAAAATACAGTTTTGTTTCTGGAGCAAAAACCCAGGATCATCTTGGCTGTCAATCCTAGGAGCTCCACCATACATCTGACTGCTATTCTTTCCATTAATTCATGAAGAATATTTCAAGGAAATGGAAATCCTACTTTTTAGGCTGGTTCTTCAATGTTGGATGACTTTGTTGGTACCTCTGCTACCCTCCCAGAGAGAAAGGTAGGGTTTTCCAAGAGTGTTTTTTTTTCACATGAGAAAGAAAGATGTGGAGATTAGTTGTTGTTTTTTTTTCAGTCAGAAATTTCAGAATTTCTGATCCCAAATTAATAGTTATGGATGGAGTGTCACTGCTCATTGGAGCTGAACCGGTTGAATCCCTCGGCTTTCTGTTTTCACACACAAAGCTCAAGGCCTCTTTGAGATCCACAGGCTTTTGCAGACTGCTAATAATGAAAGATGTGTCGTGTTGCCTCTATTACCTCCAGGGGGGAAAAAAAAAAAGTTAATGCCCATTTATGAAAGTGACAGATCTCTGTGAAGATCAGATTCAGGAGACCTGGCTGACAGAACCTCTTTCACAAGCAACACTCTGAGCTTTGTGTCCTCTGCTCAAAAGTTGTGCAAACTCAGCATTTTCAAAGAAGAGTTCCCCTCCAAGCCAGCCTGGATGTTTTGCAGAGGCATCAGCTGCTAAAGGGAACAAGGCACATAAAGAGACACGGTTCTTGACCCCTTAGAATCAGGCATAAGATTTCAGTAGCTGATACGTCCGTATCTGAAACTATGCTCATAACTTTTCTCTAGTTTATACTACTCACTTTAGTATAAACTGGTGATTAATTAAGAAACAAGAAGCTTAAATGAAAAATATTTGAAGTGAAAGGGAGCAACTTAGAGACCTTTAGGGTTTTGATGGTCACATTAAGAATCTGTAGAAGGAAACCAATGAGATCATGGTCTCATGTCTTCTTTTATAGCCTCGGGTTTGAACTGTTTGGGAAGACTGAAAAGCAAGGCTAGTGGGATGCCGCGTGCGTGTATGTGTAGAAGCTCGAAAATGGGAACTGCTTTCAAATGGTCCTGTAAGCAGGATTGTGCACAGGCTCGGCAAAAAAAAAAAAAGAAAAAAAAAGGGAAAAAAAAACCCACCCTAGCCTACATGCCAGAATTTGGTTATCTGCACTGCTAACACAATAGGTCCAGTGTTTTCAGTGGACACTGTCAATGTTCTTAGTCTTAAATTAGCGCAAGCAGCTGTTTTAGTGTACAGCTGAGCGTGACATAAGCCTGTGTAAACACTTTCCTCTGCCACATTCCTCTAAGTGGATGAGGGTTGTTTTTTTTCTCCCCTCATGCACAAGAATCCTCCGAAAGTCTAGAACAACTTCTCAATCACACTTCAGTTCTTCCACTACAAAGCAAAAAAAAAAAAAGAAGGGAAAAGGAGCGGGGGACAACATGACCTGTCAGATGTGCATTTTCCACACATCACAATGTCTGTTTTGGCTGTCAAGTGTTGAGGTTACCAACCTTGACAGCATTCCACAAACACATTATCCCTATTCCCTTGAGTCTATGTTTTCCAGTGTCAACATATTTGGCAGATTCCAAAGTTAGTTTTGATAGCAGTGATAGGAAATCCCTACTTCTTGTTCCTAAGAGTGCAGTACATAAATAATCATGAGGCATACTGATGTGTGTATGTACCTATAAAGAAACGCTTATACTCTAAGATTCAATTTGTTTTCACAAAATACCTGCCCTCATGTTTTGAGTGGACTAAATTACTATGGATTTTTGAAAAGTGAAACAGTAAAATTACAAACTGAACTTTGGCAACTCTGAAAATCCTAAGACATTTTATGGACAAACATCCCTCTTGCTTCTCCTCCGCTGCTCACTTTTCATATACTTTTTGGGGCATTTGGAGGTCAGGCAGAGAAACTTGAGAACACACTGCAACAAATGAGCCACAATTTCCACAGTACCAAAATTATTAAGTTGAAACCATGACATTGATTTGCAAGAAAAGGCAGCTGACCTCCATCTCATGACTTATTTTTAAACTGAATGAACTTTGAAGCTGACAGACAAAGACAGATAAATTGTCCTATCTTCCAATTCTCAGTTAAAGTATGTAAAGAGGGGAGAACTTGCAGCAAAGTTGTCAGGCACCTTGTATTTACTGTAGGAAGACAAAACCAGTGGTAGTACACAACACTGGCCAACAGAAAATACTAGGAATTCCTTGGGAAAGCTGCCCTGGGACTTACAGGCTACAGAAAAGATACAGACAGTGAAAAAAAAAGTCCCACCAAAGCCGATGGTTTTGCATTATAATGCCTGATTCTCACTTTTTGCATCCTCCAGGTACTCCTTTGACCACACTGTCCCATGAAAAGGAGTCCTGCGATAGTTTGTACAACCACCAACACGGCCTCCATGGGTTTTCTACTCAGCTCTTGGGCCAACTGGGATCCCCACAGCTGAGTTACATTAGTTCACCAGCTGCTGACCTAGAAGCCTTATGTTGAGGATTCAATCCATACAGCTTGACTGTTGCTTTACAAGTGCTCTTTCTCTCTAGTCAAGTTCAAAAGAATTAATAAACCACAAGTACAAACTCCATCTAGGCGTTACTCAAACTGTGGAAAATCACAAGCTTAGGTGAGAAAGAAATACATGTGAGCTGCTTAGCGCTTTAAAACCCTTGATTCTGTTATACATGTTTAAATAGCTGCAGTTTCTTTCTGAGAAAGATGTTGATCAATTGGTGGTCACAGCTAACCCGGGCACAGGTGCCCCAGCGCCTGCCATCCTCCAAGGAGGTATGTTTCTGGCACGCACAAAGTACAATCACAGCATCACGGAGAGATTTATGCTGGAAGGGATCTCTGGAAGTCATCCAAATCAAAGTCCTGCCCAAAGCCTGTCTCACACTGCAGCTAGAGCAGGTTGTTCAGGGCATTGCCCAGCTGAGTTGCGAAGGTCTCTGAGGATGGAGGTGCCACAGCCCCAGATGGGCAACCTAGTTCACTGCTTGGTCACTGAAAATTTCTTTTTCCCTTATGTCTAATCAGATCTTCCCTTGTCACAGATAGTGTCTGCTGCATCTCATCTCATCTCTGTGCGCCTCGGAGAGGCGTCTGGCTCTGCCCCTGTCATTTCTTCCCCCTTTATGTGGTGGTAGTGGAAGCCTGTTACTAACCTTCCCTTAGCTGCCTCTTTTCCAGGCTTAACAACATAGTTCCCTCAGCCTCTGCTCATCTGCCATGTGCTCCATCTCACTAGCCACCTGATATGCAGTGGCCCTTCCACTGGGCTTGGTGCAGTTTTCTTCACTTTTCTTTTTCCCCCAGATGGGTGCTCGGTGAGGCTTCAGGAATGCTGTGTAGAGGGGAATATTCACTTCCCTTGACCGCCTGGCACTCTTCCTAACTTAATCAAGGAAGCAGAAGGCACTGCTGACGTATGCTTAATTTCTCCACCAGTCTGTCCAGATGTTTTTCGGTGCAGCGCTATCTAGCCAGCCAGTCTCCTGTCTACACTGATGCTCAGGGTTATTCTGTCCCAGAAGCCAGATGTAGTCTTTATCTTTATGAACTCTCCAAGGTTTCTGCCAGGTTATCCCTCCAGAGCTTGTCAAGGCTCTTGGGAACGGGAGCCCTGCCTCCAACCTACCAACTGCTTGCCCCCGATTTGGAGAATGCCAGTGATGTTCACCCACTGGTTTGTCCTCCCTGCAGTTGCTGCAGTAAATGCAGCTCCTGCAGAAAGCCGGCTCATCTGGAGCGAAATGAGCTTGGCACAACACTGGCAGCACAACCATGGTAGCAGCACAAATTAAGGAAAGCTGAAGCTGGTCAGCGTTTAGAGGTAAGCTAAAAAACATCTCCAGCAGAAGAATACTGGACACTGAAATGTTAGCCCAGAAACATCTATATGCAGCAGTTATTCCAGAGAAGGCAAAATCATGAAGAACGTTGAAACCCCTACCCAAAACAGGTAGAAACAAGAAGCCTCTGAACTCCAAAGTAGTAAATGAAAAGAGATTAGAATCAGTTTGTTTTGTAGTCATGAACTTCCTTTCCCCTCTGGTATTCTTGGTACACACAAAAACACTACACATACACACAGAAGTTTTTTTTTCTTTTACTATCCTCTGAATTTCATGACACAGTCAATGACGATTAAGATTTTAAAATCTAGATTTTAAAAGCAGCTGCAATTTTTATTTAAAAGCTCTTTGGACATCCTCAGACAACAGTTAAAATGCGATTTTGTTTGCCTTTAAACCAGGCTGCCCGCCCGTGGGGCACCCAGAGGAGCCCCAGGTAGCAGCGTTACCTCACGGTGCGGAGCGGAGCTGCTGGCGGCAGGGCCAGGGCAGGGCCTGTCCTGCAATTTTTTGTTCCTTTAAACGGGCTGCCTGCCCGTGGGGCACCCAGAGGAGCCCCAGGTAGCAGCGTTACCTCACGGTGCGGAGCACGGAGCAGAGCTGCTGGCGGCAGGGCCAGGGCAGGGCCCAGCTCGCTGGTGGAGGCGGGCGGCCTGCGGCGCAGAGCAGCGCGCAGCGAGGCCGGCTGGGGCACTACCTGCCCAGGCAGTCACTCCTGCAGACTGCGAGCTAGCAAGTGAGAGACACAGCCAGTTGGCTTTGGTGGAATATTTATGGAGGATGCAGAGGCTTATTTACTGAATAATCTGGAGACCATCTGCTGGTATCCAGTGACAGGAACATGGAGCCGAAAGTAAAAAAGCCTAAGCTCTATTTCTGGCTCTGCTAACTATTCTCTGTGACCTCTGGTGCCTCAGTTTCCTCATCTATGAATCAGAAATTAAAACTACCATCCTCCATGCAAGTTCTTACTTCTATATGATCATCAAATGATTACTATTTCAGGGCATCAGCAATCACTTCAGAGTTAGTTGTCGGAATATTGCTTTGATGCTGTGCTTTCCATCTTCATTAACGAAAATGTTGTATCGGTCTTAACAGTAAACACATAGATTTAGGGACTAAGAAAGAATTTTCTATGGTTACTTGAAAACAGGCTGGATGTTTTTCTTAGCTGTGATATTTCCAAGACATCTGTGTTTTCTTTTGTTACTTTAGAAGGTACTTCAGTTGAGAAAAAGGAAGACCTATACATCTTACAGGACATAAGCCTGATGCTCATTACCAAGACTGAGTTGACAGAATTATCCTCTACAACAGAATTATCATCTGCAATTCAAGTTCTAAATTTCTTACCATCCTACTGAATCTTCGCTCTGAAACATTGTAGGGGCATGGGCAATGGAGTCACCGATGGTTCTCACGAGGCTCAATCATCTCTCTCCTCTCCTGTTCAGGAGCCCACATGCCTCCTGACTGTTAGCAGTCCTTGTAGTAGGCTTTCTTAAGAGACCCTCCTGCATTTGCTTTTCCTTCTCCAAACACTGCTGAGGATTTAAGTTATAGAGATAATGCAAAAACACACACACACAAGGGGTGGGGAGGGGAGAGACAATGAGATCTAATGAACGAACCGTACCTCACTGAAAATGAGAAAACCTCCAGGTGACTAAGAACCATCCCTAGTCTGGTTCCTAATTCTGGTCAAAAGGAAAATTGCTGCGGCAAGCAAAATGCTGCTAGCCCCTTCAAGGAGTTCTGCTGGATTCCCCCATAGGTGATAACACAGTGGAAGGACAGAGTTTCTGCCTGCTAGGACTTCCACACATGCCAAAGCCAGAAATGTCCCACTTTCTTCTCGCAGAACTGGTCACCCTTGTCTAACTAATCTCCTTAAGTCATCTGGTGTCTCACTGGGGAGGTGCTATCTAGGGCAAAGAAATCTGTAGGGATGCTGGCAATAGGGGAAAGTGAATCTTGTGACAAGAGTGCAGTGGGACTGAGCTGCTCAGGAAAATGAGAATAATGTGGGCGAGATCTATTTTTAATAGCAAGGGAGCAGGAAGGAGGAAGAAAGGTAGCAGGAGGACCTGACCACCCGAGGTGGGAGGGAGAGGAAGAGAGGGAGGAAGGAAGGAATGTACTTCTCTTCACAGATACATGGGTCAATAACTACACACATAACAATGAAGTTTAAATTTAAACACTAAGTTATTTTTCAACAATGCTCCTGTATATGATAGTTCCAAACTATGACCTTTCTTTGCTGAAACTGGAAGAGATCCAAGATATTTCAGGAAGAAGTTGAGTCTTCAGGTAAGTAGATTAACTTTTATATAGTATGTAAGATTTTCCAAACAATGTGTGGATTGGAAAAAGGATTCTGTCGACATCCACATTTCTTAGGAAGTGGAATAAAAATAGTCAGTGGTTGCAACAACTAAACTGAGTCCCAGAAAGTTATCATTAGAAATAAAAATCAAGAAGAGTTTTGCAAAAGCATTTCAAGGGTGTTGTGAAGTTGTAAAACGGAGTCTATTTTCTCGAGCAGCACATTGTGAGCTGGCTGCCTGAGCACGCACAACGCCACGTATTGAACAGTGCTTTGTATTCCTGCAATGCTAAGCGCAGATTAATAAATTGTGTCAGGATAGACTCCATGAACTATTTAGCCAGCTTTACAGTTCAACCAACCTGTGCTGACAGGGGAACAGGAAGGGGGAAGGTCCTTAATTATTCACCCAGTGGAATGAAAAAAAAGAGTATGACCTAGAAGGAACATCAATATGTTAGCTGACACAGGCAGAGTATTTTTCTAACCACCTGTTTTCTTATATCCTTATACATGTGGCCTCAAGGCCACATCACCGTAGAGCAGAAAAATTTGACGTCCATTTCTTCATGCTTAGTTGCAAAGAAAAATGAAAACAACAATTTCTGAAGGATTTTTCAAACTCACATCTTTAAGTCTGCATTTTGCATATATGCTTGCAAGAAGATCATAAATAAACATACATATAAAGATGACAGTCTCCTAACCTATTTTCAAATCCGCTGAACTAGGAGTAGATCAATGAATTCTCTTTGACTGGGGGGATGTGTAAGTCCATCCTTACTCACATTTTCTGAAATCATTTTGTAGCACAGAAAATAATGCTACCAGCCATTAACACTTGCTGTTGATTGTGAAAGCAAAGATTTATGCACAGTATGAAAAAATATCACGTGTTATGGAATGAATCTCAAATTGTTTCAAAACTGAAATAAGAAAAATATAATGCTATCTCTTTTTTTAAATTTCAAATGGAAACAAAAAATAATTTTAGATAAACATTTACATTTAAACATTAAGTCATCTAATGAAGATTATTAAAAGTTGAATTCTTTCTAATCCTTTTGGCAAACTTTATAGGTTGGATTTTTTTTTCTTTTATGAGCACAACTGCAATTTATAATGAAGAAAAGACTTTACACAACTATATATAGCAGTCTGCTAATTGTTATTTAAAAAGGAAAAACTATTGTTTCTGTTTAAAGACAAAACTGTGGTCAAATTTATATCCTTACACTTTTAAGTATAACAATTTGCAATAATATTTATACCATATTTTTCTTAGAGAAATTTACATTCAAAGTCTAGAAAAACTATCTCACATTCTTAATAATCGTTTGTAACTATACTGTTTTTTTTTTAAATAAAGTGTGCTTTTATCCACAAAAAAAAAAAAAAAAAGATTACGCCATGAAAAACTGAAGGTCTACCTGGTGCTTTCCAATCAAGAGCTGTCATGTTTGAAAAAAAGTATAGCTTCAAACTACCTGGCTATGACCTGAATAATCTTTCTTCATAGGCACCAAGTGTGCAGTAAGATGAAGAGCAGTATGCCTCCTGCATCTTGTGTACACAAAGGAAAAGCAAAGCTCTGCTGTAACTCACTGAATCTCAGCAATATCGTATTACACTCATATTAGTAAAATAGCCATTTACTTTCACACAGAGAACACTGATTTGCTATAAACTACGCAAAGATACACAAAGATAGTGTAATAGGTAGTGCAGTATAGCACAGCATGTGAGATAGATAGTGTACACAAAGATATAGTATTCAGGTATCCAAATCAGTTTTAAAGACTCTTCTAAACGCTAAAAACACCCGAATGTCAATTCTATCAATCAATCAGGACTGAGGTTGAAAAAAGTTCCGGCTGTCAGGAATTCTCTTTCGGTAAATTCCCCTCCAACAACGATGCATTTCCCCCTTTAATAGCATAGAATGAAAATACTGCCTGTGTAACCTTGAATTACCCCCTTATCTTGGTCAATGGAAGGCAATAGAGAATTCACATAACATCCTACTAGACATTTCCTACTAAAAAACACCAAAGGATGAAACCTATGAATCCATAAACTGCACCTCAGTTGAACAATTTTTCAAATAGTACCTTGAAACCTGTGTGTTTAGCTGTTAAGCTCTGCCTAATTTAGAACAGCTATTGAAGGTTATTTTTACTTTAACGCACAATCAGATCTCATGTTTTCCATATTTTGTAGCAACAACTTTCCACAACAAATATCCTCTTTCCCTGTTACAGGCATTTCATGATTCATAAGAAAAAGGGATACTTAATATTTAAAATGATCAGCATATACTTCAAATACACATTTTATGTGGATGCATACATTGAAAACTATCTATCTTCTTACTGTAGACTTAATGGCATGCAATTAAAATCATAAACCTAGAAACTTAATGGAAATTCCTAAAAGCACATCTATGTAGCCATGTTCTATATCCTTTAAAAACACATGTACATAAAAGTGATTTCCAAATTAAAAACTAGTAATTGAAAGTATGTAAAATTATTAAATAACTTTCTAATTTATATATATATATATATTATTTAAACAGAATACTATCACTAAAGAAGAACAAATCTGCCTGGTATCTAGCTGAAAAAGAACAAAATGAAAGAACAAATCAGTAGTGAAACAAATCCAGACATTGGTTGGGGTTTACTATTGATGAAGCATGAGAATTTCTTGAGACATTTCCCATATATCTGGCTGGGGCAGGTGATACTAGACTCTGGCCCCAAGCCAGGCTCTGCTCTTCAGTGAATCACTTCCTTTTTTTTCCAAGTATGTTTTAATTACAAGACAGGAGGATCTGGTGCATCATCTTTGGATAAAGTACAGAAGAAAAAATATCTTTCCCTACAATATGCTGCAAGAAAATTATCTATTTGAGCTAAACAAGAGTTACAAACTATTTTTTTTACCCCAAGCTAGCTATGTAAAATTTGAATTGCAGTTTGCATTTACCTCTGAAAATCAGTATTGTATAATGGAGTCAACCAGATAGAGATCAAGGTGTGTTATGCTTGCCTGAAGCAGGCTGGCACACAAGCCCTTATAAGAAAAATCACATGAACTGAAATGAAGATATAACCAGCCAACAAAAACATCCCACAAGTTGTTGAAAAGATGAAAGAGATGCAAGACAACACCACCATAAGCACAAAACAGGATGAATCCAAGAGCTGGTTTGAGGGGTTGTCAGTCATTGAAGCTTACATTTAAATTACAGTTGTGGCCTAACTTACTCAACAGTTGAAACCTGACGGCAACATATGTTGCTCATTAGCTTGGTTTTATAAGGAAAGACAACTTATGCCATCACGTTGCCTGAAAAATCAGCTAGGCCTTCTAATTATGTATGGGATGTTGCCCAGTTCCAACCAAACGTGACGAGGAGGCAGAGGCCTTGAGATACAACTCTCTAGCAAGTCTCAAGAACATTAGTGGCTGAAGGAAAGAGACTGACTTAACCTCACCTCCTTACTAAAGGGGAGATTGCGCATGATCTCATGTTATCTGGTTTTCTGGATTACCCAATAAACAGCAGCCGTGGACTGATCGGACAGTCAGAGCTAGCAAAAGTTACGGGACCAGGAGAGGACTGGGATTACCACCAAGAAAATCAAGCAATGGGAGACCTGACAGAGAATGGGTTTTTGCCACTGCAGAAGTAGTTTGGGCACCTGCATCTACAGAAAAACACAGTTTATTAGCTCCATTACTTATGGGACAAACTATAGACACTGTCCCTGGCAGCATTCAAGAAACGTGTAGACGAGGTACTTAGGGACATGGTTTAGCAGGCACGGTGCTGAAGGGCTCATGGTAGGACTCGATCTTGAATGTCTTTTCCAACCACAATGATTCTATGATTCTGTATCTTACATGATGAGAACAACACTTTGAGCTCCTAGTGAAGATCTAAGAGCACACACTGCTGGGCCCGTTGTACTGAAGCTAAGCAGAAAGGTCGGAAAAGGAATGGAGGAAACAAGATCAAATGAAGTTACACCAGAGGTCAGTCCTGACTGCCAAACTAGGCCTCTCTTTCTGGTCAGGGGATACGAACTAACTCAAACTGTTGCTCGAATGCCAGTATTACGCACCAAAAATGGCAATATAAAACTATGAATAGCTCATTTGTATCATATTCATGTCTAGCATATTGAGTGAATCATTAACCATGTTGCACAATATTTACTATGAAAAACTTGCAGAATCCTTCTCTCAAATATAAGAAACTTCTGTGATCATCAGCATCATCTGGTAGTAATTCCATATGATGAATTTAGGATATAAACCACAGTTTTGTTAGCAGCTTCAGCAAATTTAGAACACTATAACTTTCGGGGCTTGCCATTTAGCAAAGGCTTCTGTAATTAAAGAAAGACACAACATAGCAATCCAAGATGATTACCTCCTAGAGCAGCCTGATTTCTAGACTGACTGCAAGGATGACTGGCACTGTGAATATCAGCAGCATTTTTCCTCGTGTCACTGCTTGCAGTTTGACCGTTTTTTTTAAGTATTGAATATTTACAGTATTAAGCTCTTCATTTTTTTATGCATTTGGCACTTCTTCTACAGAGGCACGGACTGTGCTCCCAGCTCCTAGGTGACTTGCAGTGCAATTTACTGTACTGTGTACTGTACAAAGTTCTCTGGTATCCACAGGAACAGTTACCAACCGATGTGAACTTCCTTCCCTAAAGAGCTTGTTTGGAATAACAAACTACTCCAGGGGGAAATATGTTATCTTGTCTAATCAAATGTTCGAGTGAGGTTCATTTCATTCCAGGGTTTTACTATGTGTTGTGGAAATGTGTGGGACACTGACCTTTATTTAAGTTACAACCTTAAAGGAAGACAGTAAAGGCAGAGCAGCCGACACTGCTTATAGCTGACACAGCTCCTAGCTACAGTTGAACAGTTTAAAGAAATAATCAAAATCGTCTGTGTTTTAGTGAATGTGTTCTCTATTATATTTACTTTTACATAAACTGTATGGAGGGGTTTTCCTGAGCATCAGCACTGTTATTTGTTCTTCCTTTGCACAGCCAGCTCTAAAACGCGGCTGACAAACACACCACCTGATACATCGCTTGCGTTATTAACACGCTTCTCCTTTTTTCCAGGTGTTTTTATTCAGCGCTGTGTGACTGGTTAGAAACGTTCCACACGGAGCAACACGTACTTTAGACCGAGAACAGTTCAGCGGGCCCTCACATGCGTGCGGGGCAACAGGTCATCTTCCGCGTCGGGTAAAAATGTAACCTGTCCTCCCGTGACGCGGCGGCGGCGCAGAGCCCACAGGGCCGGGCTGCGCCTCTGCGGGGCCTCGTGCTCGGAGGGCTCCTCGGGAGCCTCCTGCCCGGCTGGCGCAGCGAGGGAAGGGAGGGAGCCCTGGGAGCTCAGCGTGCCCTGTCCCTCCCCTGCCACCATGGGTGCCACCACGGGTGCCCAAAGAGGGGGCAGAGGAGGCCAGGCAGCCCACGGAGGGCTGGCAAAGCAGGGAAGGAAACTCTTTGGTTGGCGCTGTGAAAAGCAGTTACGAAGAAGGCAGGGTCTGACCGACTCTTCAAGCACGCGGTGCTTCCAAAGTCGAGCAGATCCAGGAGACAAAAAACCCCACCGTACATAATTCCTTTAAACTCCAATCAGGTTATGAACACTGATGTTTTTACTACCTCTTTCAGACAGTAAGCAACAGGTATCATCCAGAAAACAAGCCCCATTTTCAGATGTTACTATGCTTTTGTCATACCAGTTCAGATACTTATCTTTATAGTCAACATTTTACACATATGCACACAAGGTATAAAGGTCTTGGTAAGCCTGAATAAAGCCATTATTTCCCAAACACATACCTGTTTTTGCAACTGATCCAAACAGTCACCACTAAAATCTCTAGTATAGTATGCCCATTATTTTATTCTATCAAAAACAGAAAACAGATTTTGACAATATATTCTAGGATTATTTTTAAATTTTGATCACAATTGTATTATAATCCTTTAATATTCATTGTTTGTAAAGTTTAATGTAGATAAGCTCTCTGTGTACGACAGCAATACCTTTAAATATTTTCCCTTTTAAAAAATATTAAAGATCATCTCTAATGATTCAGTCCTAGGCTTTACTCCTTGTGTTCTTGAAATACATTTTGATATCTACCTATGTAAATGTGAAAACAGGTTAGTTATTTCCTTTCCTCTCTCCCCTGCTATTAATTATCAATTCTGCTGGGCTGCAGTGCTTAACTTTTATGTTAAAATACTGCTTTAAATTTATCCACCGCTTTGTAAACCTTGTTGGAATTTTCTGATCTGAAGAAAACAAAATCGAAACAAAAGATGGCTTAATTAAATCTTTGAGTTTAAGGTGACTTCTGCTTTTTCAGGTACTTCTCTTGGAGAATAATGTAACAATACTGGTTCCTATGGATGTACTGCTGTACCAATTTTGAGCACATTTTTGTAAATTGCTATTTTAGATAATTTGTGTTTAGACACAGATGGGGTATATTTTTATTCTAGTCTAGTCTAGAGATGAAAATTATTCTTTTTTAAACAAAATAAATGGCAAACATACTCATGCCAATATTTTACTTTACATTAAGGAAAAAAAAAAGTTAACTTTCTTCCTCTGTGCCTCTTTACATGCTCAGGAAACATTACTGTAGTGTTTTCCTTATGATAACATAGTGTTCAGATTTGAAAAAGTGGACATGGAAACTAAGGTAATGAGTGACAGCAAAACAATTTAAAACAAATTATAAGAAAAAATACTGTTGGATGCATTCAGCATGCATGCATGAATGTTGGAAGCATTCACCATGCCTCCAGATACTTCATTATTTAGGTATTCACTTAATCTCTGTATTTTTGTGAAAATGGTTATATCCTCCTTCCATTTTCTTTAGGTTACATAAGCCCTGGTTTAAAAGTAAAAAGGGCCGTTTATTTCTTCCTCCTTTTTCTCTCCATGTCAAAAAAAAAAAAAAAAAAAAAGATATGAAATTATCTAATGCTTGAACTACGATAGGCAGAGTCACTAGAGGTCATATTTAACATTTTTAACGGGAGTTGAAAAGTTCAACTCAAAAGCTTTATGAAACTTTATGAAGACAAAACACTAAAATATCATATATTCTCTTGATTCATTTCCCAAACAACAGAATTGAACTTAAATTTTGGCATAGACTCTTAGACATTCTAAATTTATATATTAGACCCAAGTGTGCCCCTTCTACAACACCTTACGGCTTGTGAAACTTTAGCAAGTGTCACTGTGGATTGTGTGAAAATGGTCTTACTTCTTTTAGGATATTCTGTAGAGAGTAATTTTCTCTCTAGTCATAGGATCGTTCATGTTATCAGGTGTCAGCCTGTACCAAGACAACAGGCTGACAATCTTCTTTCATAGCAGACTTCTCCAGCTCACAGAGAGAAAATTATCATGCACTTTGGGCAAAAAAGGTAACACGATCTCTCACACTTGTTATGGTGCAAGCAGAAAGAATAGATGATTAAATTAGGGGAATCTTACTGGTATATAAGGCAAAACTTTCATCTGAACAATAACTGTGATTTTTCTTTCTTTTTTATTAACCTACTAAAAATAAGAGGTTTTTTTTTTTTGTCAGAAAGCAATCAGTACGTTTATCAGAAAATAATCCCTTTTACAAATGAATTATTAAACCTTATCTCAGGAGGGTTTGTGCATGATGACCCCAGAGGTCTTTCTAAACCAACATCCTTTTCCCCACTGTGGATGCCAGCAGAAGGACAAAGATGGGGCAGTTTTGTAACACTTCTCTCCCAAAGTCTGCCAACCTCCACCCATTCAACTCAAGAACTTCCTCAACCAAACATGGTCTTGACACGTTGGGCAGCCCTCAGCCCATTTCTGCCCCATGAACTTGTCCCATCTCCTCTGAACCAGTATAAAACAGCGTCAGGGCTGCATATTGTCACCCCCATGTCACGCAGTGGAATACTGCTCCAGTCTTCCTTTACAGCCACAAGAACACTATTATGGTACCTTGGCTAATACCTGAGACACACATAGAAAGAATATATGTACATATACCTATGCATACCCTCTGTCATCATGTCTTTTGTGGCTAGATGACCATTTTTTTGCATACCTATTCATCACGTTCTCTTCTCTCAGTAAAGATAACACAGCAATACAGAGGAAGTAACTCGCAGTTACGCAACAAAACCAACATAGTTCTTGTTGTATGAGACTGAAAGAGCTATGAAATCTTTTGTATATTGGAGTTCATGTCAGTCAATTTTTTTTTGAAGCACATCAGCCTAAGCCTTAAAGCTCCTGTGTGCAAAGTTAAGTTTGGAAGAGCTGAAGTTAACGTGGCACTGTTTGCTTATCCAGGTTGCAAGGGCGAACAAGACAGACCTGCTCTTACAGCACCTCACCTCTACCAGATACGTCAGGCCTCAGATCAGAAAGGGCAGAACTAACACACTCCACCGCGTTTATTCTAGCATGCAGGTTTTCCGTGGAATTTGGTTGGGCCATCATCAGCGGCTATAGCTATGGAGGCGGGGAAGTGAGCGGCCTTGTTTGGAGAGCCTTTACCTCCCCATTACGTCCTCCCGCGCGGTGCCGCCTCTGCTTCCTCCGTCCCCATCTGTGTCACTCCACCTAGGTCCAAGCAGGGAAACGATCCCCACTAGGAACAGCCTCTCCCTCCCCCTCGCTCGGCCAGGTGGAGCAGACGGCTTCACGGGGACGCGGCCGAGGGCAGGCAGGCGAGCGGGGCTGCGGAGGCCACCAGGGCGGCAGGACGGCTCCGCCGCGCCGCGGAGGTGCTCGGGCACGCACCCGTGACAGGCCCCGGCCGTGCTCGCGCGCACGCGTTCGCAGCACCACCGAGGCCATGCAAGGACTGGGGATTTGCTTAAAATAATAAAATCCAGGAGAAAAAAAAAAGGTGTAGGTGGAAAAGAAGATCAGCCTGTGAGAACATCATCATCTCAAAGGAGTAACTGAGTTAGAAGTTCGGCCAGGGAAACGCCGTCCAGCTTTGACCCCCGCTTCAGGTCCCACCGACAATCCACACACAGAGAGGTGGGAGAAAAGGCCCCAAAACGGTGCGTGACCTCGGCCAGTCAGCGAGTGCCACAAAAGAGGAGAGCTCGGTGGAAAGGAGCTCACAGGCAGGGGCCAACACCGGGAACCCCCTGCACTCTGGCTGGCTCTCTGAGGTGGGATTTTCCCCTCAAATTCCACGCAGCTTCGCTTCATTAACTGATTGACTAACGTTTTGCTTTAATTTTCCCTTCTGGTGTCGGGAAACATGGATAGCAGTATGTTCTTGCAAAAAATAACCACCCAGCCATAACAGTTGCAAAGGTTTTTTTTTTCCATTCTTCTCTCTCACTCTTTTTTCCTTTTTTTTTTTTTTTTAAGGAAAGGGAAAAAAGGAAATGAAGAGAGCACTGTGATTTATTGCATAGCTTTTTAACTCTGATTTCTCCCCAGAATTCAAAAGCCAAAAATTTAGGTATAAAACATGTCCTCACATCTATCATGTAAGCATGGATCAGGAATGGGATTAGCATGGCATTTGGCTGTACCTACAAGGCAATAAGCACAACTCTCCTCATGGTTGTGGAAACAAAAATAATGATATACCCTTCCATGTGACCATCTTTTCAATCAGCAATATTGAAAGACGCATACCATCATTTTTTTCACTACTTGAATCCACTCTATCAGAAATGCAGAGAAGAACCGATAACAAGCAAAAGAAATGGGAGCCGCTTCCCCTTTCTACGTAATTTGTTATGCGTTCCTCAGTGTGAGCAACAGAACTGCTGAAACCTGACTATCTACGATCGGGATCCTTGGATTTATAAACCTGGCCCTCAGCAGAATCCCTAACTCTGCCGTAACTCCCCTTTCGGAGCGGCCTTATCGAGGCTGCCCGACCTGCAGCCTGTTGGGGTGGCCCTCACCGCAGGGCTCACGCTTGTATTTCCCTGGTGAGGTGCCACAGCCGGGGGCTGTCACTGGGGCTTCAAAGCTCTTCACTGGCCACCCTGCACCTGGAGAGCTTTCCTTCTGATGCCACAGCTTGAGATGAACTTGTTTTATTCTTCACGCCCTTCGTTTTTCTTTTCATGGGCTTGAGGGTCTACAGCTAATAGCCTATAAATGGGATTTTTCATCCTCCTGTAAGCCACATGATGTGCTGGTCCTTGAAATGGTAAGACTAGAACTTTGTACATAAAGAAGGCACACAATACCTTACACATAAGTGCACAATATCTTATACATAAATGCACAACTTCTTATACGTATACAAGAAGAAAAACTCTTGTGTACTTCTCTAAACTAGAAGCTCCTGATGTTTGCTCTTTGGTCTTTTTAACCTTTAGAGTAAATAATCCAACAGCATTACTTCCCCTAACAACTGCTTCCATTTTTAGGAAAAAAACTCTTAGGCTTTACCTGATTAGGTGATATCTGCACAATTTTCCACTATTAATCGCCTGAATATTTCCAGGATTTATATTTAAGATAATCCCTATATTTAGCTAGAAGCACAAACTTCCTTTAACTACATTATCTGGATGGCACCTTGGAAAATCGCATGCTACTAAGAGGAATGATCATGTCCATTTACACAAAAAAGGGTAATTAATATAGTTATAATAATATATGTATAACTAATAATCCAAGTGATGATTATAAAAGCTTTCTTTAGTTTTGCGAAAAGAAGGCCCAAGGTCTTTCAACCAGTAGCAATAAGTGAACAGCAAGAGAGGCAACATGGAAAGAGCTAGTGATAGGAATTTATGTCTTCCAAAGTTCTCTAGATTTTCAGGAGTTTTAAACTAACTCAGATGCCTCTGAAAATACAATCATAAATACCTGCAACTGGTCACTCGTATCCACAGTGCGTTTATGAGAGCGTATTCCCGAAAAACACTGATGCAGAATATTTAAAATACTTGGGCTGTCATACAAAACACAAGAAAGGAATCTCTCCCCAAGTCCATTTCCTTCCTCTGAAAATACAGTCCCAAGAAAGCATGACTTCAGCTCGTTAAATACCAAAGGCTGTGTTCTGCTCCTTTTCCCCTCCAACCTGGAGTGTTCTCTTTTCCAAAGTTTCTTAGTATCCTCATATTCTTGATGCTCTCCTCCAGACTCCATTTCTCTAGATTTTTGACGTTGTTGCTACAGTTCAGCACCCACTACTAGACACAACAGCCCAGCTGAGGACTCAGCAGCGTCCAGCAGAATGGCATGATTAATTCACCTCTTTTTGTACAACTGCCTCACCAAAGTATCCCAGACATAGTTTGCAATGGCATGTTACACCCAAAAGCTCTTCCTGCAGCCCAGGCAGATACTTTGCATTTTGCATTAGATATCCCTTCCAAAAACCTTCTCTATTTCTGAGAAGCTGCCAGAAAGGAACCCCTGATTCAGCTCTTGGAAACAACTAAGTCAGAATTAGCTGTACAAACTTAGTGTTACCAAGATTCTATAGTAACTTCTAAGTTCTTTAAACTGTTACAATTGAAAAAGACTTGAGTTATTCTCGTTACAGCATACAAGTCACAATGATTAACACTGAAAATATGGTGGACAGAGAAAAACAGTGGTTTAAAAATGAAGCCATTCTGAAGAAGTATTTCAACAGTAAAGAGAAGTCTTCTCTAGCAGCCACTCTACTGTTTCTGCTCCTTTTATCATAATCTACAACTCTTTTTACCCACAAACCACAAGTGCTGAATCATGTAAGACATAAATTGACATAAAACAACAAATTTCTGCTACTTGCAGCATTTCCCCAAGGGACATCAGAAAGTTCAAAACATTTTCTTTCAGTGATGCATAGCATTAGGAACTGCGAGAGAAAAAAAAAAGTGGTATCTTGATAATTTTAAACATCATATATCTTTAATGAGAAGGGTTCTAAATAGTGGTCTTATTTTCTGCTAAATTGGGCAAATTGTAAAGAACGATAAAGGAATGATAAGCAGATTTGAAAGCACTGAAGTCCTGTAAACACTCCCTCTCCGAAATGGGCTGACGAGCAACGTCTTCTCCATTTTCAGAAGAAAAATAAAGCATGTTCTCCTTCTGCAGAGAAGGAAATATTAGTCACGGTAGATGATAATTTTACAAAACGTGTAAGGGATACATGGCAGCACAGCAAATGAGAAGACATGTTACTGCACATGAAAGGAGAAAATAATTACTTTTTTTAAAAAATAAGCTAGCCAAAAAGCATATAACAACTCTGAAAATACAACAGAAGGATATGGAAAATTGTCATTCATGGTATCCTTTGGGCTCTGCTGATGTTGCTTCACAGACCTTCACACATTTGTAACACTCTTAACTGCAGCTGTTCAGGTTCTCTTGGAATGATTCCGTATTAAAATGTAACTATAAAAATATCAACTCAGTGTCCACAAAAACAAATAATATGATGAATTATTAGAAAGGGACCAGGGAATGAAAACAAAAATGCTACTGGGTAAAGCCACAATGTTCCTACACCTAGAACCCTGTGTGCAGTCCTGGCCTCTCATTGCAAATACGGTGTACTAAAACTGGAAGAAATACGGAAGGGCGACAAGGATAATCAGAGATCTGGAATAACACCCGTGAGAGAACCAATTAAACAGACTCAGTAAGACTCTTTAAGCTGGAGGATAAATATAGAAAGGGTTATGATATATAATGATGGACAACATGGAAAAGACGAGGAATTTTTCTATTCCTAATAGAAGAATTAAGCACCATTAACAGGTGGCTAGTAATAACAAAAGTCAACAAAATCAATCAAGTGCTGCTTCCTCATCTGACACATACTTAAACCACAGAACTTGCTACCACAACTATTCATGCTGAAAGTATAAAAAGAAAAAAAGAGAGACAGAAGGAAAATCCAAATACAAAAGCACTCATTCCAAAAATACCTCAGCCACAAGTGGCTAGGGAGGCCAGGAGAATATATGTGGGAAATACTCGCATACACTTGCCCTGCTCTTGGGCTCCTTCTTCGGTTTCACTACTGGCTGCCATCAGAGATGAGGCTCTGTGCTAAACGAACCTGTGATGCTTCTGAGCTGGTACAGTTGCTCTTATGGTTTTATCAAGCCGTGAAATCAATTTGAGGCGACTTATGGAAGATTCTGCGCATGAAACCTTTCCTTCTGCACACAAAAAAAGTTATGCTGGTGCAGCCTACTGTTCAGTATGCCTTTTTAAAGATATTATTATTAAAAAAACACTATATGAAAATGAATCACAGTGATTATTGAAAAGACCCACTGTTCACAGCTTAATAACATCCAGAGAGCTGTCACTTATCTGAAAAAGATTTTGCTTATTTCAAGTTTTGTGCCAATCTCTAACCTACACAACTTTTCCCACCCCCAAGAAAATCCATAAAACTGCTCAGCGACCTCCCAAATATATATCTAACAGGGTGAAATGATTAGCTTGTTTTGTTTTTGACTAAAATAAAACTGCAAGTATTTGCGATTTTGATACTAATATCACTGTATAACTGGGGGTTCGGCTGCGTAAATGTGCTAACGGCACACTAGCAATGTATTTGGGGGCACATATATGCTTATATCTATGTATTTGCAAAACTGAACCCTACAAATTACAAGATTTTAGAATGAACTGTTTTTGTGGAACATCATATTTCAGGCCAGGTTTTCATTCATCAGTAACAGGAATGAAAACCTGGTCTGCACAATTTAGGGCCAGAACAAATTTTTATTTCTTTTTTCCCCCCCTCAGAACAATGAAAACCTCTGCATCATCTGAAAATCTCTGGTTTTCAGAAACATCACGACCTGTCTTCTTCTACTGATGTGGTTTTTAATCCACAGCATTCTTATGAACTTCTGAATTCCCCGGCCAGCTACTCTTTTTTTTTCCGTAATACATCCACATTGTCACACTGTCATTTTTAGTTATGGCATGCATACAAATTTTTAGTTTGCCTTTGTTAAAATCTGGGGAAAATTAGCAGACAATGACAGAGATTAAAATGATAATTCTAGGAGTGGAAAAACAACAGTTCTACTATTTAATTGAACGTATGTTATCCTAACTAAGTAAATCCATTCTTTTTGAAAGGAAGAGGCAACACTGATGTAGGAGGCACAAGCTAAAGTTCAAGCTAAAGGACATAGGTCTTTGCTTAAGTATTGCTTAAATACTTAAGCTCACTTAAGTATTTAAGGCTACCAAATGCTGCCATGAAGCCTTTTTCTCCTGTGATACCTGCTAGAAACCAGATCACTAAGGATGTGGTTTAGCAACAAATGGTGATTCCTGACCTCTTCCTCTCTCATGACAAAACAAAATATGAGACATATATTTGCAGCATAAGATTGGTTGTTTTTATTTCTTTTGGGCCCGGGTCACGAACTCGGGGACAGGCTTTCTTACAGATGTGTTTGCCCTCAGCCTCCACCGCAGGCGCCCTGGATTTGACTGACAACCAAATTCTGCTGCTGCCAGGGGCCCACTTGAGCCTGCAGGCGAGGGAAGGGGGAGTCAGTGCTCTGTGCAGAGGAAGGGCAGTGTGAATCCAGCCCTGAGGATACACTTCTCCCTATTTTACTTACCCCGTCTTTTCCTCAACTTGTTTTCCTAGCTGACAGTTCTTAAATTTGGTATTATTTAGCTCATATGAAAGTATGTGGGTGTATGTTAAGAAAAGAATGATCTGCACAGTTCTGTCACTTAGCATCCTATGGAAGTGAGGGTGGACGTGATCAAAAAGCATTCATCAAATTAACAGAGATAAGAGGGCTTGCATATCTTTAGCCTATTTTATCCTGCTAAGTTTAAAACAGTAGGACAATTATTTGCATTAAAATATGTTTAAGTCCTCCTGACAGCAATAAGAAAACTCAAATGGAATGAATTGGCATAAGTGTCAGAAAACATTTACTTCTAGAAGATTTAAAAGGCAAAGTTCATCTCTAATGTCTGCATAACAGATATAAATTCCAATATTCTTCTTGCCTAAAGATAAATATCCTTTCAAAACATCTAACATAGGTTTTTAAAACAAATACTAGTAGATTAATTACGAGAACGCACTTTAAACCAACCCAAATTTATCTCCTGATTTCAAGCAAGGAGGCATAATGTGCGTGCCTCCAGTCCTGGCTGGCAGCCTTACAACTAGATGTAGCTCTGTTCCAAGAAATTGTTACAAGACCTTCCAAAGCAAAGGACGATATCAACTGAAAACTGTGTTGTACAAATTACATTCTCCCTTTGACTCTCTTTTAAGAGAAGGTCCTAGAAGTTGACTAAAGCACTTGATTTAATCTCTTAAGAATAAAAAGGCTGTAAAAGAGCCGTCTGTGAAAGGCTTGAGCAGAACAAAACTACAGACCTATGTTGCAAACTTCAGAATAACTGCAAATGTTTATTGTTCCTTGCCTTTGCTTTAGAGTCCCATTAACATCACAAAAAGTTGCCTAGACACTCAGATTTTTTTAATTCGCAATAATGTATAAATTTCATTTATATTCTTCACATTATGTAAGGTATACATGCATGCAGTCTTTAGCTCATACTGTTTATCCTGTTCTCTGCTTCCCAACTCAGGTTCTTACCTTCTGCAAAGGAAACACCCTGTCCACTGCTGTAGGCTGCACCTCCATTAAAAGGTAACGCATTACTGACACGGGGTCAGGCCACGGAGGAAGCTAAGAAGTGATGCAAAGAAAGGAGCAGCAAAGGTCTAAGCCAGCAAATGTTTGACACTTTCAGCAGCTAAACTTGAAATCTTCTCACATACCCAAGAAATTACAAGCAGTTCAGAGTTATGGCTGCTGTGCATTTGGACACCCCCTTCTTTGTAACTCTAATGACCTTCTTATTACTCTTACTGAGTAGGTGATACACTTTGCTCCATAAATCTCCACAGGGTTCAGTGAGAACCACACACATGTAGTGATTTATCCTTGATCTATACATTTTTGATCATGCCCACTGAAGTCAAAAGAAAATCTTCTCTGACACTTCACTTTCAGAGCACTCAAAACGGCAAAAGCAGCAGATCAACCTGCCATTTTTGACTTAAGAGATTAAAGAATTAATTGATAACAAAGACAACTGTGACACATATTCCATTCTGTGTAGCTTTTCTCTGGTTATGAAGGAATGTAGTTTATAAATAATGACAATCCATTAAACATTTTACTATCCTTGCTCTGAAAACTGTCACTTGTAGAAGTTTCAAAGTCCTCATCCGAAGACTAATTAGGCAGTGTATCTTCATTGATGGTTACCCTTCACATGTACTTACATTTAGTTTCATTATAATTCGACTTGTTTTACACATGAGGAAACAAACAAATGAGGCTCTTTGAAAGCATTTTCAAATGCAGGTTAAACTTTAATAAACTAAATATTAATTTGCTATTAAATCTTCTATGGATCTCAACGCATTTCAATGTAAGCACTAAACACTGCAGGAATTTCTTTCCTTTTTCTTCTAAAAATGGGGACCGAGATTAGTCTTTTATTCTGGCCCACGACCTCTCCTCCACCTATTCTATTTATTTTTCACCCCCTTGGGACCTAAGGAGAAGAAGGATGGCTGCCACCTGCCCAGTCCAGAGCAGCCTATGGACTATATGAGTGCGTAACCTGTAGCCACAATAGCTTGCAGGTGACACAGAACAGCAGCTGCCAAGGCTGGCACAGCTGGAAAACAGGTCTGTGGCTAATACAGAGACAGCTCAGCCTTCAACCTACCACTTCCAGCTTGCTTTAATTATGCTTTAAAAATAGGGCATATATTGAGAAATAACTGATGACTAAAAAGATTTTAAAGCTCCAAAAGGATCTTGTAATATATTTTTGGTAACGTGAAGAAAATCAGTCACTCCTACTTAAAATGATAATTTATTAGTCTTCCATTTGCCATCATATCAAACATCTTGATTTAGAAAAAAACACATACTTTTATCCATTTGAAGTGTTACAGAAGTGAATAAAGTTTCTGGACACAATTGTAGCAACAAGACAGAATGTGAAATTGATTCTGACCTGCTCACAGTATTGGACTGGGCAATCAGATTCAAAATGTAAGATAGCAAACATTTAATTCAGTGTTACTATGATATTATAATAGTGACGGCAACAGCACATTTAGGTAGAAAGATTTATTTCTTTTGCATAAGGAAAACGCGTTGTCAAATAATTGTCTCGTCAGACAGAAATTGATTATTTTACATTGGAAGCTATGCAAAAATATATTCTAAAAAGTGGAAACGTACAGGAGGGAATGTGAACCTTTTCTGTATATTGCAAATTTGTTCTCAAAATTATTGAGGTAAGAAGACCCAGAAATAAATACAGAATTTGATACCCTTCTTTTTGCTGTTTTTAGGACATCTTGCATTTATTAACTGTAGCTCATTTATAATTATGCATGGGACTTTCTGTGGCTCCCAAACTCAGAATTTCAGCTGTTCACTGTTGGGGGCCCAAGTAGCTCCCAAGTTCCTTTCCTGGGATGCAAACTTATTTATTTTTTTTGTCTATCATCAGTATGAATTGCTATCAGCTGTGCTTCAGTGAATGACTTATATTAATTCTTCTTCTCTGGGCAGAGGGGAGGACCAAAGCTGTTGCTTTACTTTTATTAAACAAAGCAGTGTTTTACGAAAGCAGAAACCTTACTTTGTCTTGACATTCGAACATTAAAATTTCATCTTAGAAAGAGGCCACAAACACAGAGCATGTATTTGAAGCAAGAAATCTTGAGCCTCATGGAAGACTTGTACTTCACACAAACAACCCCAATTTTAAGCCTGAGGTGTCCCTCCTAGTACGAAAGCAGTATTTAATGATGACTAAAAAAAAACAAGATTCAAATAAAATTATCATCGATTTTTATATTTTTATAGCTCCAGTACACACTATCTTTTTCTTTTTAATAATTGTCCTATATATGCTTCTAGTATGATCCCAGTTCAGTTCTGTATTTTTTAAAATGTATACAGTATAGTTACAACAGCATCTAATTATTTCTGAAAACACTAATGGATTGACTGCACCATTACCCGTGAACTTAATGCTTACAAAGAGTAGGAACTAAATAACATGCAAATAACATGCAAAGTTGGAGTATATTCTCCATCTCACGTGTGAAATGTTTATAATTTTGTCTTTTAAAATTGACTAATCTGAGCATTAGGGACTCATCCTGCAGATTTAATGGAAAGCACACATGACTACACCAAATGTGTATGCAAACAGGTATTTCCTATCAGAGCAAAGATATCCCCGTGCATCTGCAGAACCTTCCCCTACCATGAGACAAGCTCAACTTTAGTATCTGCTGGTAACAAACTGTTGGTGCACGCTCAAAAACAAGTACTATCACAACAAAGAAATGTCATCACGTTACATAATTGCTACTTTCTCCCAATATCCACTACTTCTCAATACCAGTCTTCTTGACGATATTAACCTTTGTGTGAAGACTGAAGAGATGCCAGCAACCGCACTGGCATAAGCAGTGTTTTCCACTCTCCTCCTTTGACCACCTTCTTCATTAGCTTTTTGAAGTGTTATTAATTCAGGGTAGGGATAAAGTTGTTGGATCTACATAACCTAATCACTGTCTGGCCTTCTAGATCCCTTTCACAGATGTGAAAATAAGGCTCAAAGAACAACAACCAGTTTGCATTTTGGAACTCGAAAAAGGCAAGTAACTTCTTTACCTGGGAAAGTCTGCTTGATTTCCAGAAGTTAATTTTGAGTCGAAACTGTAGTATTGCTAAGCGTAAAAATTTGTGGTCCTTCAACCTAACCAAAACATTAAATAAACTTCTAAAGTAAAAATCTAAATGGAAAAACAAAACAAACAAACAAACAAAAAGCCAAAAGACAAACTCCAAGCCATTTGTCTGGCAATATTCACCCTTTTTTCTCTTTAGTTTTATGACATTTCCCTGTAAAACATAGTATATTTGCACACTCCCGAGAAATATGGAAATACTTGAAGTTATTTGGAAAAACAATAATGTAAGATGCTCTTTTGCAGCTCCTTTGGGCTATATCAAGTAACACGTATTACACAGAAACTTAAACATGTTGTGGATATTAAAGTCACAGCATTAAATGCACACCCATATATGAGCTATGTGTATCATGTTTTCCACCTCTTAATTCACTATTTTTTGGGGATAAGTATTTTCAACAGCCCACCGATACACTGCAGTTGAACCAGATTTCCAGGTACTTCAAACATTTGAGACACACGCTGTGCAAGCCAGCAATTGCTAGGCATCGGAATGAGTTTGAATGTGAATATTTTGTTTAATAAGTATTTCAAATGTCTAGGAAAAGTTTTCATGACTCCAAATCCTGACCACAAATATTCTTCCTTCTTTCTTTCTTTAAGATACTTTAAGTATCTTAAGTTCTTTAAGATACTAATGAGAAGTCCTGCTTGTTAAGAAGAAAAGGTGGAAGAAAACTAAAGTCATGAAGCTGAACTCAAACTGCAATATCTGGAAAAGCAGAGCAAACCACAGAAAGAAGATGTTAATCTAAAGTACTTTCCCTGTCAATGCGTACATTAACATTTCACTTTTAAAAGCTGAATTAAAGAGGTTACATGATTGATAAAATAACTTCAGAAACCATATTTAAGCCTAGCATGCTAAAACCAGCACAAAGGACTACTTTTGCACAATTCACCGTCTAATAAAGGTTTAACCAAATACTTTGACTCTCCAATAATTTTCTTAACAAAGTAAAGTGGTGCTCCCTGGTCCTCAATAACTGGATGAAGTATTTATATGTTTTCTATTAAGCAAAAAAAAGATTCACGTGCACCAGTAGCTAGCTAATACAGGCAAATGCCTGATTTATGCAGTTTGGCCACAGAACGTATCCAGCTGACTATGTGCCATATATAAGAATATATATATATGTATACACACATATAAGTGACATAGCTGTCCAGATATGCCCAATCTGACAGATAAGTTATTTAAAAAGCTATTTAATTTGGACAAATTTTTGGTGAAGACAAAATTCAAATACGTCAATGAAGACAACTAAACTTGAATAAACACAGGCTTACATAATACGGCGTGTTTTTCCACAGCTACTAGCATAATATGCCCTTAATATGTTCACTCGCTTTCACAAAGGACAAAATAAATCCCCATCAATAAAGGATTAAAAATGGCGCAGGTCAATTCCTGTTAACTTTAGCAAATATCAATCAACACTTTGCCAAAAATAATAAAAAAAGTCTTTCCAATACACTGTGCCTGCTTCCGTTTCAGTTTTAAAGCCCTTCTGCAGATTCCATCCTGGAATATGGTACTAAGATCCTGTCTAAAGTAGAAGTCAGATGAAAATTTATCTCTGTTTTTTTTTTTTACGACTTCAAGGAAGAAACTATAATAGACGCAAACCTTATTCATGTTCATTAACTTCTTAAAAAAGCCAGGCTTATATCTCATGGTTTATATAATGTGATCGCATCGGTCTCTCAAGCGCTTTTTTTGTAAAACTGTACACTAACATGGTCTTTTAACAGAATCAATGAAAGGCATCATAAAAAATTTAAAACAAATCAAGAAATCTTTGTTTGTTTTGTAGATCTATCACATTGAGCTAGCATTACTAAACCAAAAAAGAATAAATTTTAATAAAAGTATGTAAAAGTATCCACAGATACTTAAAGGAACATTAAGAAGCTGTAAAGAGAAAACTAGTGAAGTAGTTGCTCTGCTTACATTTTATAGACCACTATGTAATTAAAATACCAGCCAAACAAAACCCATAATCCGAGCCTAAATGCTAAACTCATCCTCACTCTCACTCAAGTACTTGGAATTTCAGTCATCACTTCTAACTGGACTGGATTTTACCCACAAGAAATCAGTATTTTCAAATCCACGTATTTTAAAGGAAGTTTTTCATGACTAAGTGGACATTAGTTAATTTGTATGCAATTTAAGCATGCCTATCCAACTATACCCAATATGTCATAAATATATTTAAATTAGTGTCTCACAAGTGCTGGCCATATTGTGCCATCCGGGAAGTTTTTGCATTTTATCAAAAATGTCTATTTAAAGACTCAGGATACAGTGCACTCATTTTACCACATTTTGCATCCATTTTAGCTGAAATGCATCCTCAACCAAAATACATTCATTTTTGAGAGAAAGATTACATGACTAATATCATCCAGAAAATGAAAGGTCTGTAATGCAATAAGGACCATATGTCTTTAATGTCTTTCTTTAGCATATTGTTTAAAATCCTAAAATTAGCTTTTTTTTTCTTTCCAAAACGATGTAACATTTGTCATGTTTTTGAATATGCCGAAGTTTATCCAGAGGCAATACCTAAGCACTTCCTAAGTCAGCAGTTTTTCCTTTTAAACTATTACTATCCACATATTTATTTTTATATGTGTACTTATTTAAAAATACTAAATGGGTCAGAAAGCATTTCAGCTGGGAAAATAATTTTACTTTCAGTTATCACAGAGTTAAACTGGAGCATGATCAAGCCCTGCAGCGCATTTTTTTTCCATCTCTTTCTCACACATCTTCCTCGAAAGAAACATCATATTATACCACCACCACCAAAATTATGTAGTCAAACTACAGATTTTATAAACATTAAGCCTATGAATTGGGCAGAGAGGAAAGCAGAAGGAAATAGGTGAAAATGATAGATAAATTGTACCTGCTTCTAAAGCAGCACTAGATTTTTCTGTTCCTTTTTTTAAGCGTGTACCGTTTATTGTTTTAAGCAAGACTAATATTTGAAAGCATTTCAAATAATGTGATAGTATTATTCAGAAATCTTACTAACTTCAAAAAAACAAAGTTAATTTTAAAGCAAAATTGATTTTGCATCCAGACCTAAAATGAAATATTACTTACTTCAGAGCATACAAGGTATCTCTCTATCAAAGAGGAAAAAGTTTTTTTCATTTTATAAATATCAAAAAGTCAAATTTGCATATAGTCAACTTCTGTGAAGAATAAGTTTTGTAAAAAGAATAAGTTAAATAGTAATAGCGCCAGCCCTACTGAAAATCTACTTTAATTTTCTTTCATCCCAGCACTCAAAAAACAGATGCTCTGCACAAAATTACAAAGGATATATGTCAGTCAGTACTTGTTTTATAAAGGTTTAATAAATAATAAGGGTTAAAATTTAAGAAAAAGGCAAAAAAAGAATCAACAAATGTCTCAGATTTCAAAAACATGTCGTATAGGCCATTTTTTTTCACGACAAGCTCAACATCCATTTCTAAAAGGAGTTTCTCATTTTTTACTAACTTGCATATACCACTTGAACAATTATGCAGTATGTGGGTGTACCTTACAGTCGTTTTCTTAACATCTGCATTCTGTGTTAAATTCTAACTGTACAAGATGTCTGATATTTTTTCTTTATCTGGAACCTTCAAAGAGGTAGGTTTACCAGAGGCAAAACCACACACCAGAGAATATGAGTCATATAATAAAGAAACACCTCTTCCCTTTCTCCCCCTTCCACCCTGAAGCGATAACAACCTAAAGACACTCCATTGTAAATGGCTTCTTTGGTAATATTGATAACAGGAGCAACTCATAAGCATTTAGCCAATGAATGATTTTTTTTTTTTTAATTGCTTATTGTATCCCTAACATGTTGCTCTTGGTATCATTTTAAGGCCAACTAAAAATTATGTTACAACAGAAATTGAATTCTTAGTAAGAATCAGAATGTCTGTGTGCTTGCTTTCATGTTAAGCATAAAAAATGAAACATACTACGCATGTTTCTATAAATGATAGCACTAGAATGTCAAAATAATCAAATGGAGGATGCCTATGCAAGTTAATGCAAATAACACCTCTAAGCTGACCACAAAACAGTAACCTCAATACAGAAATCATTAGTTTTCTCATGATTCTGTATCAAAAGATGGCAACGTTCACATTCGACAAAATACTGCTCATGCCAACTGCACAAGAGAACCACAACGAAGAGCTGAGGAAGCAAAGGCACCTTACGTGCCCATGGGTCACCCGAGTTTCCCCTGTGAAATGCACTGAGCACCGGAGTTGCTCTACCTGTTTGCTTCCTTTAATGCCCCTGTATATAGGCAGCCTACAACTCCTTAGACTGACATCCTGCATCTAATTACACGTAGGAAAAACAGCCTTCAAACAAAGTCTTATCTGAAGTGTCAACATGTATAATCACATCAGAATTTTTAAAGAGATGGACTAAATAATAGAAGAAAAATAGCATCCAACTTCAGCATCAGCAAATAAATTAGTAAAACATAAACATCAGCAAATAAATTATTTACAACAAAACTCAGCAACACTAAAACAGGTGCAACCACCGTCTTGCAAGAAAGTTAACCTTGTGGCAATGCTGGCACAAAGCTCTTCTCAAGAGCATCTTCCAAAAGGCAGGAAAAAAATCATTTCACTGATCGAAGTGAGAGCTTTGCATCTGCCCCCGAAACAGAGTAACATAATGGTTTCTATTCTTACCTGTGTATAGTCGAAGTCAGAGAGAGGAGCTATACTCTTGATGTAGTCCATTCGAAATTGGTTTTCTGGATTGGCCAATGGAACTGGGGGTATTAAAGTGCTCATAGCTGAAACTATAGTCTAGAATTGGATAAAAGAAAGACAAGCGCATTAATCTGGATAAATCTAAGATACAGAATCAACAGAAGATAATCCCATTTGATCAGCAATAACGGGATTTTCTCTACACAATCTTAGCACAATCCTTATCGTTTCCTGTACGCCCAAGGATTTAAGAACAGTATAAAGAATGCTCTTACCACAATCGCATCTTTAACGTTTTTCCGAATATCCAGTATTTTCTGTTTCTTTTCTCTGCATTAAAACAGAAATATTAACACTTTGATTTTTTTCTTTCAAAGCAGTGGGATGCTACAGCAGTTCAAAGTCAGTAATAATACTATTTTTTTGGTTTTTACACTGACTGCTTATTCATCTGCTTTCCAATCACTAAGAAATACTAACAGAAAAGAACATCGAGATAAATACATTTTTTCCCTTATCCCTCCTTTCATGTACTGTGAAGAGCAATACACATTTGCCCTTAAAATACTGTTAAATAGCCACATCTGCAAAGCCTTCCCTGAGAGAACTTGAAGCCATTCTCTCATTTCTGCAGCATGCTGTGGACATGCACGAAACTGCTAATATACAGCTGAAAGGCAACAGATGTCTAAAATTAACACTATAGATTAATAATAAATTTAGGCAAAGAGTTCTTCAGAGAGAAATGATGCAGCCCTGGAATTGCGAATGATTTCTAACAAACATTCAAAATTAGTTTCAGTTTTACCCCAATACCGGAAAAAGAGCAGCCACTGTCATCCTGATTGTGACTTGACATGTATTTTTGGTTGTGTTACAGGCAGATGCAATATTTAGTTATTTGCTTCTATGTAAAAAGTAGTCGCCATGTTGTTGCTACAGAGGGGCCTGTCAAGCGCTGCAGTAGCAACAGTGTAAAAATACTGTAAAGGGGCCAGGAGGAGAAAACGCAAATATACAATAGCAGTAATTTCCTTATTCCCTCTGCCCTTCTGCCCTCCCTCCCCCCAAAGGCAGTGTCAAGCCACCGAAACGCAGCGGGGACGAAGAGCAGAGCTTCCCCGGCGTGTCGTGCGCTAACCTGTTTCAGGCAGTTAATGAAAAATAAGTCACAAAGTGACAATAATTCTTACTCTGAATTAAATCCATTGACATGCAGGATTCGCATTTGTTTCACAATAGTGCTTTTTCCTGACTCACCGGCCCCTAAAAGAGAAAGAAGGAAAGGCAGGACATTGTGATACATGGTGCGGGGCTTCCTATTTTTCCTTTTTTTCCTTTTATTTTGGACGCGGCACGACAGCATCTCCCACCTCCGGCAGCATTTCCCTGCGTGTGCATCCATGTGGCTCCCGCGCCGAGCCCGGCCGGGGACGCTTCCCATGTTGCTCAACAGGGCAGCCTGCATTTTCCGTGTCGCACACGCACGCAGCGCACACACACATCCACCTTCTCCATGACACCCGCTCGCCGCGGGCGGCCCGGGCAAATGCCCCCTCGCCTCCCCGCCGCCTCGGCCCCCCGCTCGCTTCCTTACCCAGCAGCAGCAAGCGATGTGTCGCTTTATAAGCCAGCCTCTCTTTCTGCAACTGCTTCTCTATTTTTTTGTTGGCTTCTCGCTGCGCTTTCTCATCGATACGCTGATCCTCCGTTTTGCTGTTGCCCAAACACCCCATAGCTGCCGCTTAGGATGGATGTCAAATGGTCGTCTTTGTATATGTGGTATTTACAAGGGGGAGGGGAGGGGGGTGAGTCTGTATATCCCGGTAGCCCTGCGACGCTTTCTCTTCTCGTCTTCCCCCCGGTTGCTCAAATAAAAATGGTCTCTAGCCGCCTTCTGATCAAAACGGAGTTTGTTTGTTTTTTTTTTTCCCCCCCAAAGAGATGCGAGGAGCAGCCGGCGAGGTAATCGTTCCCAGGCAGGGAGGGGGTGGGGGGAAAAAGCTGTACAAAAATGTCTAACATGCAACGGGGAGCGCGAGCGAAGGGCTCCTCCTGGAAACCAGCCTAACGCTGCTCTCCTCTCTCCCTCCCCACCGCACACACAATCCCTATATTTCTCTGTAAAGGTCTATTTTTGTCTTTCTAACTCAGCACTGCCTCTCTCTGCGAGACCAGGAAACAGTCAAACTACGAAGCCCTACAGCGCTGGCGCCCGCAGAAAGGAGGAAGGTAAAAGCTGGATCCACCTGGGCCCTCTGGGAGCGCCGCGAGGCCGGGCCCGCGCGCTGGCTCGGCCCCCAACGCGCCCGGGGTGCAGCTGCCCCCGCTGAGGGGGCACCAGCCCCACACACGCCCCGGCATCGCAGCTGCTGCAAAAACCTGGAGCCGGCTTTGCCTTGTGCCGCTTGGCGCTTTGGCCCCCAGATCCCAGGGACGCAGGTCATCCCGGTGGGAAATGGTGCTGGTGGCCCTCGGCCTTGCCCCAAAGAGGGGAATTCTGCCCCGCGAGTGCCGGCAGAGCGGCACGGCCTGGTGCGCCCTTCCCAAATGGATCAGCGCGCACGGAGAAGCACAGCCACTACCGGAGCAACACGTGGCATGGGGAAGCTGGCACGTTTGGGCCAGAAACCCCGAACCGCCACCAACACGGCACCCGTGGCCATCACCGTGCCTGCTCCATGGAGAGGAGCGGGAACGTCCCGGTCCCGCCAGGACGGGCACGTCAGCCTCAGCCTGCCCAGGTTCCGCCAACCATGCCGCCCAGCAGCAGAAATACATCGAAATACAGACACATCCTCCTACACACACACACACACACACACACACACACACACACAAACACGCTATACGGCATGCTACATACATGCTATATGTACAACACACACGTGTGAACACACACACCATGATAATACACACGCACACATGTGCACGTGAGCTTTTTCCACAGATTGTCACAGCAGTATATAGGCAGGGGATTTTCCCTTGCATTTTTCTTTCGAGTATTCCAAACTCCATCAGCTGACCAGGACAATGAAGCCCTTTAGCCTGCAGGATTATTTAATCCGAACATGATAAAGTAGATGCTGAGAGTCCCCACCCAAAAAAATCTTTAGAAACAAGAAGACATGCTTCTTGTTTCATTTTCCTACCTTTCTAGGTCTCAAAACAAAAGAGCAAACTAGACAAAATTATAGATATTTCTCTTTGATGCAAGTCTTCTCTCACCTTGCAAATTGGTAGCTCAGTGCCAGTGCAAGAACAATAATATGGCACCTGGATTTTTCTAAAATCTTTACTTTACTGTATAGACAGTAACAACATCCACTATTCAAATGTGGTTCCAGATTCACTGAAGCACAAAAAAGGATGGACACAGAACCTCTAAAGTCTCAAAGCATTGTCCTTTTATGTCCAAATATAATTATTCACCCAGTTTCCAACTTCCCAGGCAGATTTTTTAAGAGTGATTAGCAATTGTATTTTAAAAGCTACTTGTCTTAAATGTTGGTCTGACCAAGATCGATGAGAGATTTACCATTTATTTCAATAAAACAAAGAAAGATTTTTTTTATCTAAAAAGACTAAACTCTAAGGGCACACCTAAGCAAAAGATACATAGATGTTACAGAGGAGTTTAGGCTTTTTTGAATTGCTCTCTCATTTAGGCAGGAAGTGCTGGATCTAAAATGAAGGAAGAGGAACTTGCACTGTCTCCTTTGAAAGCACACTGCAAATCGGTGAAAATCGGAGGATGCAGAAGAGAAACATGTAGTGCTCTACCTTTCAGTGCAATAACACATGTGGATTTTTGCAGTAAGTAGCAAAAATTCAGCCCTTGAAAAAAAAAAAAAAACGGAAAAAAAAATCATGAGATTCTATTGAATTCAGGTACCAGATACATCTTTGTGTGCTTGATCTCAAATTTGGAAGCTGTTTTATTTTCTTCCTGGTAAAAATGGAATGAAGAGGGACTAACTAAAGATGAAAATCGACAGGATTTGCCAGCATTCTTTTAGTGCTACTGAACTGTATTTTTTTCAGGATATGCTGCTTTTTTTTTTCCTATTTACGTTCTCCTGCTTGGAGGGGCAAGCATCTATCCTGATGCAGGTAGGTTTAGATGCACAACTGAGGGTAACTGCTCTTTTTTGAGGCTGGCAGGCCTGGGATGCAAGATGAAAAGCTTCGGTGAAAAAACGGTCATACCTGATCTGTGCCCCGGCCGAAGGCAGGCTCCAAACTGAATGGGCTCCACTAGAAATCACTAGCTAGGTCTGGATTTTCATAGTGCTTCAGTGTCAGAAGCCATAATTTGTGATGCACAAGATATGTGCAGACAGATTTATTTCCTATTTAAATACCTCAGTTTGAGAACTAGGTCCCAAATCTGGCTGGTGTCAGACGGCCCAAGGAGCTAAATCTGTTTTATTTTTTTCCCTTCCTCTCCTTAGCAGTTTTGCCCCCATATGTACTTTTTTTTTTTTTTTTTTCCGTGTAGATTTGTTACTAGCTTTGATGAAAGAAAAGGCTCAGTGCCATTGAATAGGATTTAACAGGATCCTAGTATATCCTGCTTTTACCTTTCTCCAAGGAGGGAAAGTGTTCCTCATTTCCTCTCTCCCCCTCACAAACCCCATGCCCCTTTTGGGTCTCTTCCTCCTGCGTAAAGATCAGCCGGTTCAAAAGCGACAGGCGTGAGCAACCTGTGCCCAGAAAAAACTTCTGGCTGTAATTACCTTCCCAACCCTCCCTTTGCTCCTCCAAAGTGCAGCATTTCTTATCCAGGACACATTTGAAACTACCAAGTCCTGGAAATGCTAGTAAACACGAAACTTTCTCTTTCTCTCAACTTTCACTGCAGCTTTTTTTTTTTTTTCCAGAGAGAAATCACAGCTATCACATGCGTGAATGTATTCTCTGTGCAGAGAAACCCCAACTGTGAGCATAATACAAATACAATACAACCCCTCCCTGTAAATGGTTTCCGCAATGCTGCTTTACCAAACAAGCTTCTAGTACAAATCATACACGTGGATTAAAGCCTGGGCAAGGGAAAAGGAGATCCTTCCTGTTCCTCCCCTCTCTTCTCATGGCATCCTCCTCGAGTTCCTGGTCCTTCTGAAAACAGAGTAATTTACACTGCTTCTGCCCCACCAGACCAGGCAATGCATGTGTACAGGTAAACTTTCACATACGTATAAATCTATATACATACATAAAGAAAATGCACACTGAACAGGTATGTATGAAAATAAAATCAAGCTTCTCCTGTTTTCTGCTCAAGTGCGATGGTGTCACGTTGTGAAATTGGACAAGGAAGCACAAACCCTCCTGGTGGAAAACTAGAGACACCTTTATTTTTTGTGTTCTTTTGCAGGTACTCAATTCAGATTGCGTTGTTCCTAAGCCTCAGCTGCAGTGTTGGTTGGCTTGGGTCACTTTTGTGGAGGCTACATTTACGTATTTGAACAGAGGAAAACTGACAGTTCAGATTAAGCTAAATTCAGGCAAACATTCATTACCGGATAGCCACTCCTGCCCCAAGGTCACAGACTTGTTTCTCCTGCCCATGTCTGGGGTAAAATATCCTCAAAAGAGGGCAGAAAAACCTAGTGAGAACTAGCAGGGAGAACCTGCAGACACCTCTCAAGAGACGCTGCTGCTCCTTGTTTACCCAGAGCAGCCATGATGCAGAGTTGTTTCTTGCAGACTTGAGGTGGCTCTACAATAACCTGCAGACACTTTGGAGACCATCTTCCCTTTTGCCCAGCATCTCCTGTAGTTCTGGATCTGCTTCTCAAAGAAAGAGGAAATGCAGAAACAGATGCAGATAAAAACTTAAGGGGAAGTTAAGCAAGCAGAGAATGGATTTCTCTTGCTTGTCACTCTTTCTGCCTTCCCTTTCACAAGGGTCTCGACTTCACGTGTCACCATCCTAAAGCATGGACACTGCACCAGCTACATAACACTGAGGTGACCAGAGCTGCTGTTTCTGCCTAACTGAACTCTCATGTATTTGCGCATCTGGATACACAACTCTTAGTACTAACTACTTCACGGTGAGACCAGGCTCTGAAAAGTGAAAAATAAATCTGTATTTGTGTATGCATTCAAGAAACACAGTAAAACAGAATTCTTTCCCTGTTAATAGTTTCTTGGTATGTTTTTTTCCTGCAAATGTCAAATATTAACACAGGCGCACATACTCTCTGGAATGCTATGTTTGGATTTTCATAAAATAGATGAACCAGGAACCAAGAAAATTATGACTCCGATCATATTAAAAACACTGACTATAGATCTAACAAGTGCAGCATTAGTGTGAGTGTCATTTTGAGCAATCCAATCTTTGTCCTTTTGTATTGAAATCTGTGACCTCAGAATGCTCCTGAAAGAGCTTTGAGGGGAGACACTCAACTGCCAGAAGAAGTAAGGGAGGGGAGCCACACAAGTCAAGGGACACATTTCCACAGCTGGGGCAGTTGGACCTAACCAACTCCACATCCAGGCATTAGGGTCAAGCCCACTGACACAGCAAAGGGTAAGCAGGACAGAGTCAGAGGCATAATAAACCTTGGAGTAGTTCCTCAGCTCCATGCCCCAGTTTCAGCATTCTCATTCCTGTGTCGTACGTAGCAACACAATCAGATGACTCACCTGAGAAAACAGTGGACCCCTCTTCTGCTCCCCTCCCTCAAGACACATCCCCCATGTCTCTAAGGAGCACAAAGGGAGAAGGTGGATGGAGCAACGTGGTGGATGAGTGTGGAGTACGAGGAGTTGGGTAAGAAGGGAAATGGAAGTTTTCCAGAGATAAAGTGCAGGTAGCTACCCACAAAAATGAGGGTAATAGACTTTCACCCCAAAAAAGCCTCTGTGAAGTAGAGGATTAGTTCCAAGGACCGCTCTAGCAGACCAGGCATTTTTTTTGAAGCCAGCATTGTAAAGCATCAGGTGAAAAGAAGATTTACACTACTATCTTGTTAAAGAAAGAGGACAATCCTCTTTCATTCAAGCTAGTTATTCCTCATCCATGTCCTGCAATATGGGAGGAGGGAAGAGCGATTTCTGTTTTGGCCATCCCAGTTTGAATTTATATAATAGCTGGTAAGATAATTCACATGCTTATTACTCGTCTTTGCAAACTAGAAACCCCTTGCTATTAAGACAGACTCGCATGGCAGCACTGTACACACTTCCATCTGTTGGTACTGGAGGCAGAAGTCAATGAATGAAAATAAAAGATATCCAGCAAGGGCCCAATAACATTTAATAGACTAAGTAGCCTCATGCAGTTTATATATTGTCACATATTACAATCAAATAATACTGTTAGACTAAGTGACAGAGAAGCCTTGGCAATGAGCAAAAGGACAAGCTCTCATTTGAAGAATCTGTGAGCCTCTGTTACAGGAGATGCTACGCTGCTAGCAAAACAGGAGACATGTTCACATCAGGATCCCCAGCTAAGTGGGAAGTTCCACGTAGCTGGGCCCTCCAAAGAGAAAACAGCTCCTTCTCCCTGCCACTTCTTAAACCTAATAAACAGAGCAATACACTCACATTTTGAGGAAAAATAGCTCTAGCCAGTTGGACAGGAGAGTCTTCAGGATTAGAGAGATTTAAATGCAACTCAGCAATGTATGCCAATATGCTGATATCTTCCTAATTTAGAAGAGAATTATCTTAGCTCAACTAGAATTACAGCTAGAGCTGCTAATTTAAAAAACAGGGAAAAATCCATACACAAGACATGCCCCAGATTCTCTGAAACATACTGACCAACATCTTGCACAGCTGCACGGCTAGAGCCAAACCATTCATCCTCATTTTACAAAGGACTCTGCGTGTCACGCGGGATTTTCCGTTTAACACTTCACGGTCAGGATGCCCTTCAGGACCTCCCCGCCGGGCCGGGGACGCCCTCACGCAAGACGCGGCCCGTGGGCAGGGCCAGCCTGCGCCTCGCTCGTACGCGAGGCGCCCGCCACGGCCTCGCCGCGCGCCCGCCATGGCCTCGCCGTACGCGAGGCGCCCGCCACGGCCTCGCTGCGCGCCTGCCATGGCCTCGCCATATGCGAGGTGCCCGCCACGGCCCTGCCACGCGCCCGCCATGGCCTCGCTGCGCGCCGCTTACCACACAGCGCCCCGTGGGGCCGGGCCGTCCACACCTACCACAGGCACATCCCAACGGTCATTTATTTGTGCTTGCGTTGCTTCTCCCCCCCAATATGTAAAGAAATGCACTTAATTTCTTTTTTTTTTTTCACAGATTAGGCACCCTGCTTGAGAAATTCAAACATCCCACCAAATAGATCTTAAGTCTACATAGCTAAGCTGCTGGCATTCAAAATCGTAGTTTAACTTTAGTTCAACAGCCAGTTCAACAGTCACTGAGGGTGAGTGATGTCCCCTCAACAGCTCATTTTGACAAATAAACATGATCCTCCTGTACAACTATCTTTATATGAATAAAGGAATTTATAACTATTTTTCTAGTGACTGTATATTAATGCAAACCCAGTACCCCAAAGTATGGGTTACTTAATTAAGCAAGTAAATCCATTTACTAACCCTGTTTAGGGATCCCAACATGTTGCTACACACAGCTGCAATCTGTAAAATCTGGCTCCAGGAACAACGTTGAGAAGATGTGTGTAGCTCCACTCTCTGATCCCTATCAATAACCCTTATTGCAGAAATACAGCATTTGCTGCGTATCTTAGCCTTCCTATGCCAGACTGCATAAGTCTAGGCTAGTAAACCATCCAACCTTACTGAATGGTGCATTTATCCTTATCCATCTATCGTTTCTTACCCTTTGTGTCTTCTTGCAATACATACTTGTTGAGTCATGTTCAGCTTGGCTTTTTGTGGTACAGATCTTCAGTTTGTATAGATATTTTGTGGTACGTGTGCATAAAGCAGATGAACTTTCAGCTTAAACAGCCAACACATATTTGCTTGTAATGGAAAAGACATGGTTTGACAACCAAAGTGTCCCTTTCCAAAACCATGCTTATGCTGCAAATAAAGTTTTCTTATTTCAAAATGCGAAATTATTTATTTCTCTGGAGAGACAAAATAGGAGATTTATCTGGAAGACTAAACAGATAGACTATTTGCAAGATGGTATTTCATGAGTATTCTATCTGCATACATATGTGGGAGAGGGAAAAAATAATCATAAGCATAGGGTGACCATTTCCTGGGAAATAAATCTCAAAATTACACAGGTATTCTAAAGCAACTTTTCTAGAATGGGGTAATGAAATTCAAGCCCACATAATCTTACTGATCCTACTTTTTACTAGAAAACAACTTTTTCTTTTTTGTTTTTTTTCCCCACCATGCACTGAGCTATTTGTGCAACATGGGATAGATTCTTTGGAGCAAGTACTTGTTTAGTTTATCCTAAGTATCAAGAATATGGATGAAAGCTCCCACGAATTACATCAGGATCATTTCACTTGGTATGGAAGGCAACCAAAGAATTGGCTTTATGCAGGAAAAGGAAGGCTAAAAGGGCAAAAGATCCAGAGAACTTATGCGCATTTTGGAACCAGTCACTTTAAAACAACAAATGATTTATTGAAGAATTGATATTTTCTCACATGGGAAAGAAAATATTTATTTTTAAAATGAAAATACATGGCATGAGAAAACATTCTACAGTCTGGCAACATTTTCTACAGATTTAAAGTATCAGCTACATCAACAGCTGTACCTGGTCCATTTGTTTATTTGAGGAGAATCGTTCTAGCTTACTGCCGTGAAACTTCCTTAAATCTTAGCTCTTACCCACATGGGGCAGCGCAGTGTTATGCAAAAATATCACAGTAGTGTCTGAGGTGAGCAAAATCGCAAAAATTGCAATTGCAAAAGCAAAGTCCATCTGTCTCAGTTAACAGCTGCTCAGCATGCTGCAAATACAAGTTTTAAAAGCTTATAGTTACTTGAAACATTCAGCAACGTATAACAATTTTCAGTCATATTTTTATGTGCAATATGTAAAATCTTTAAAAAAATCTTCACACATTTAAACCTTCCTATATGCAAGCTTTCTTCCTGCTCAAAATCAGCAGTAGCAATCTGTCACCTCCATCACTAAACACAATGACAAGACCGTTCTTCCCTTTCTTTGCAACCTATTCTTAATAATATGCAAATCTTAAGGAACTACATTTCTAAACTCGATGCAATAGCACAAAAAGCAAACCTGCCAGCAAGCCTGTCAGCACAATTACAACCACTAATAAAGATGATCACAGCCCGCTAATAAAGAATCATTAGATACATTATGTCTATCTTCTATGCAGTTCTTTTATACGGACACTGATTGAGGACACTTGATCTAACTGAAAACAACTGCTATAAATTTACATTGGCAAATCTGTTATAAACTTTTAGGCCACTTAGGATTGTTGTCTGCTGTAGGGAAAACCAGCTATTTATAGCTTAGCCCTGCAAAACATTTACCAGAAATACAAACCAGAGTAATATTGTGTTTATGAAGACAAGTGACTGGAAGGATACAAATACAGATATACAGGCTGTGCACAGAAATGACTTACTTGCATTAAGTCAAATACTTGTGGTCCGTATTACAATTTATACCACATTTGGAAACTGAAACCTATGTATTAAGAAACATTCAAGAATTTTACCTGCAAAACACATACGACGTAACAGGAACGTGTCCTATGTCATTTAACTTCAGACAATTTTATACAGGCTGCAAAAGTGAATGCGCAAAAATTTAGCGAAAGCCCAAATTTGGGTTGTCTGTGCACTTCAAATTCAGCCCCTTCACATGGAACTATCACTATGCAGTTCTCGTTTCAATTTTAAATTTCAGGGCATATTTGACCCAGGGTTAACCATGATCTGTCAGCAAGACATATCTCAGAACAAAGCAAAAACAATCAAAGGAAAAAAAAGTCCAGACCAAACTAAGCTCCAGAACATATCAGCTAACCTATTCCCAGCAAAGAGAAAAATGTTAGCATCAGACTGATGAGAACGATTGAAAACACCATCTACTTGGGTCACTCTGGCTCAAAGGAAGCGATCACAGAGTGGCAGAGGTGCAGAGAAGAGCTATGGAGATGCTAAGAGAGGAAAGTCTGTGTTAGAGCGAGATTTGTTAGATCAGTGATGCCTCCAGGTTGCTCAGAGCAGCAGTGCCAGGGAAGCAGTGTGCTGGGCAAGACTATACCTAGCCTGGCTTGTCAGCTTGGGCCACAACTGCTGAATTTTTCTATGCGAGCAAGCACTCCGCAGTGTGGGCGATGGATTAACCAGAACCATGGGTCAGAGCCACTGGTTTCAGCGGACAAATCGAAGGCAAACCACTGCTTTCCCCACCAGTCCAAGAAAGCTCGAGGAAACTTTTTAATGTAATCCAAATCATTTCAGCTAATGTAATAACGCTGTCGTGAGGTGAAACGAGCTAGGAGTGAGACAGGAAGAGGCAGAGTTTCCAGCCAGCAGAGGAGGAAGGTCTTGGCACAACCTGACTGCAGAGGAAAAACGAAAGCAAGGAGCAGCCCAGGCCATGCTACCGTATAACACAACGGTCGTTGCGGGGACGTGACTCACTGACGTGAGCTGCATTTCTAGGACATTTTGATGGGCTGCTGTTCCTCCCACTGCAGTCCTGCTCTGCTCGGCAAACGGAGGCAGAACGTGGCCATGTCCACGCACCTTTCAAAACTCCTTCCTTCTCTTGTGGCAACAAACCATAGTCTCAGGACTAACCTTTCTGTCCCCTCATGCCTATTTCATGCCTTTCCCATATTGCTTCCCTACTCTAATTTACCTTTTTTTTTTCATTATTTACTACTTTATGAAGAGACAATTTTTTTCTCTGTATGTTCTACAAGAAGATAAATACAAAGAAGATAAAACCATCACTCACTCAAGTGTTTAAATTTTCAAGTCTTACTTTTTTACCTCCCATATGTTGTCTCTAAGACTGTAAAAGATTTATATACACTTCCTGCGCTTCTTTATATAGTCTCCTATTTACTGTACAGGCATGAGCACACAGCCAAGGTGTGGCAAACTGTGTCTAATGGATAGGTTAGATGTCAAGAACTCAAAATATTTACAGACATTCAAATCCTAGATACAGATATGTACATACATATTAAACACAGAGACATTATTTATTATTTATTTAGAATTATGCTTCCGTATTCCAAGACTTATGTCTTGGACTTGAAAAGTGTGAAGCACAGTGAAAGCAGCTTGTTGAAGAAACAATTACAGCTAAAACACCATTCTCCACACTAACCAGAAAAGTACTTTCCTGGTAGCATCTGTATTGCTTTTAAGTTAAACAGACCTGTGTTCACTCAGTTATATTCAAGTGATACCAAAATAATGCAAATATTGCTATAGCCTACTCTACTCCAAATAGGTTTTATATATATAATATATATATACTGTATTTTATATATATATATATATATATATATTTACTTGGCACATGAAACTGTTGTGTCATCAGATTTAAATATTTTCTCTGTGCTTGGAATCTGCTCACTTGTGTAGATTTATATCCTTGGTAAGAAGAGCAAAATCTGTAATGGGCCACACTGAAAACATGCTATGACCATGCTTAATACTGCCTAAATGCTATGTCCACTAACGGTTAAAACCATATCTTTATAAAACTCTATCATCAGTAACAATTTTATCCAACAGCAGTGAAAAAGACCAAACTCTTCTAATGGGATTCATCTGGCTATATGCTGATTTCTACAGCTGAGCTTGTTACCAGATGTCATGCTAATACTGTAAATCAAAAGTGAGCTGCAATGTATCGCATTTGCAAGCAGATGTTTAAAACCTAAGAATTAGGAAAATTATTATATTATCTCTAATTACTCCCTTGAAACACCTTTTTCTCTTCATTGACTACAAAGGGATTCAAGGTGAGTTCATCTGGAGGGCTAATAATCAGTGATCAGAAAGCACTGTGAAATGGAAATAACTGTTACTAGCAGGAAATACAGTTGAGCAACAGACACTATGGCAGCAGGCCAAAACTGGTGTATTCTTAGTGATGTGTTAATAGGTAGGAAAGTAAAGGTATAGACCTGGATATCAGCAAGTTTCCCTGCTGGACAAGCTTTTGCGCTTCACTCTTAGTGACATTAATGAATCCACTTCTTTCACAAAAAGTAATGTTAGTGCTTGTTAATGCTTTCCTTCACTTAAAAAGGAATAGTATTTTCAAAATAATGCTGTTCAACATGCTACTCTACCTGCTGAATCAATTGCTATCCAATTGCAGATGTTAGTTGATAAAAAACTCCACACGGGCAAACAACTCACAACCCCAAATCTCATGAAACAACCACTGCATCAGTGTTGAGTGCTTGGTGGTAGGGAGGTGTAGGGAGTCACTGGAAGACAAAACCAAATAAGGCTTCAGGTGTAAACTACCCTCCATCTAATCACTACAGGAATTGTGAAAACAAATTATTTTTTCAAAAGCTAGCACCTTGAATTTTTAGAATCTGAGGTAATTCCCCTCGCCCAAATTCTGCCATAACTAAAGGTGAGCACAATTTGAATAAAATGTGTTATGAGCACTGATGCCAATGCATTGGCTCGGTTTCCTTTTATTTATTTATTTTAAAGGAACTTGCGGGTAAGCCCCAGCCCTGCGTCCAGCTGAATCAATAGGTGGAGATTCTCCCTATCACAAATACGAACTCGTTCTTTAATTCTGCATAACATATGAAAGCGAGCATTTACCTATGAATGCACTCAAGTAATCCCGAATTCCCCTTAATAAAAAACAGAAAGGATGCAGCAAATAACAATTTTATTCCTTTTCCTTACAGGGACATGGTGAGTTTCTTTGCTGTGGCACTCTTGCTTTGCACTCAGGCATGCAAAAAAAATTCTTTCTTTTGGTTTGAATTCACCTCCTATGGTGATTTTCTGTAATTTTTCAGGATTATTTTTCTCTTTATTTCAGGTTCCTCACCTCTTCTCCCTACCAGAAGACAAGCCCAGCAGTTAGTCACAGAATCACAGAACGGTTGAGTCTAGAAGGGACCTCTAGAGACCATCTAGTCCAACCCCTGCTCAAGCAGGGACACCTAGAGCACGTGGCACAGACGTAAAACATCTTTGCTCTGTCTGTGCCATGGGCCCATGACACGTTTGAGGGAATGTTTCCGCACTGCACTGACGGTACAGATTTGTATAAGGTCACAAATTATCACCTGGTAAATTTTAAATCAAGAAATTAAAAGATAATATTAGTTAAGTCAAATCTATTATTTGTCTTATTCTGATAAACTATCGAACCACAACAAAAGTTGAGATTTTCTTCATTGTACCTCCATTTCAATCTACATTAGGTATCAGAAAATACTCAAAAGGAAGGTAGAGTTTCGGCAAGTAAATTGTTGAAATCCATTCTTCAAATGTTGGCTGTGTCAAACAAACATTTCCCTCTAACCTGTATTTTCCACTTGATTATTTTCTGCCTATATATTTCTTTCCCTTGTATTTATGGGAATCCATGGGATTGTGGAACTCCACAGTCTTGTTCTAATATTCCACTGGCAATTTCTGTAAATTCATTCACAGTCCTCAATATCTCCCCTGATCTTTGGCACCAACTCAAATATTTGCCAGAACTACATGTTTCTCTCTTATACCACTTCTCATACATAAATCACATTCATGTTCATTAAAACAAAATTTGAATTCTCTCTGAATGATCACTCAATTTAAGCACTTCCCTTTCCAGCACAGGCAGCTGAACTGGCTGCTTGGGCAAGGTGTGCTTTCCACTTCCAGTTCTTGGGCATGTGCCTTTTGCTTTCTCCAGGATCAAATCATTTTTCTTATGCTGAGACTCAAATCACCATTCCGCAGCTCTATTCCCCTCCTGTATTTTCGGTTTTTCTATTTTCCCAAGTACTTTATGACAGCTTCTTCACTGTTGATTCTAACTTGCAAAGCCTGAGTTGCCTCTATCCTGAATTACTTAGCAGACATACCTATCCTCAAAAATCCTGCAAATGAGTAGACAAATACCCCCTTAAAGAGTACCAAAATCTTTAACAACACAGAAGGAACAGCTTTCAACCATGACATTAGTCACTCTCCAAGCTAACAGTATCTATTAATATCTTCAATTTATAGGGATCCACATGCAATTACCATGAATTTTGTCATGCTGCTTCAGTGTGGCTTCACTCTTCGACGGCCCTTTCTAGGGGAAAGAGGGTGGCAAAAAAATAAGGACCTATATTTTCTACAGGAAAACAAAAGGCTCAGAGCCTAGACTTAAGCTATTTGTCTTAAAGTTAGCAGAAATTCAGCAAGGCCGGCTACCCTGTAGAACAAGAGAGCTGTGATTAGATTGCCAGCACGGAGGGGTTGTATCCTCACGGAGCTGTCTTTGGATCATCAGCTGAATGCGGGTTTTAATCCTCAGCTCCTGCCAGGCCAGACCGTCCAAACACGAAATATTCCCGCGTGAGCATCCGTACGTTGGGAGGGGCACGGCACTGCCGCAGAAACAACCGAGTGCTGCTTTAACTCCCAGCCTCGGCAGCGCGCGGCAGCAGCAGCTCGGCGCGGCAGCCAGCAAATCCGCAGCTTCCCGCGACGCTCCGGAGCCGCTCGCGGAAGCCGCGGATCACCACGCGGACTGTTTCGTTTCGCCGGGGCGGCCAGGCAAGGTCAAGTGGCTGCAGCAAACGGAGCACATCCTGGTCCAGAGTTACTCCCCAGTTCCCTGCAATCTTGATCTCCCCAGCTATCTTCAGGAGAGGGAATGGGTGCACTGAGCAGAGCTTCCTCCCTCTAGAGCCTGAGCTCCTTTACTTGCTCTCCAATCTAACAGTCAGATCCAATCTACCCTTTTATGCAAGATTACCTTGCCTCAATTTTGTAGACATTTTCTTCAACATATTTCTCTCTTTTTTCTTGTAATCCTCAGCTCTTCTTTCCCCCCCCTTTTTTTTTTTTTTTTTTTTTACTTTCTTATTCATGGTCTCTTCGGTGCCTGCCATCCACAGAGACACTCCATGCCAGCAGCAGCGGCAGTTTTGCAGGGAATCATGTGTACGATCTCATGGAATTGTATGAGAAATTATAATCACCATAACAATAACATAAACTTACCCCCCCGACCCTTTTTCAACTTTCATGCTCATGAGATGGAGCTGTCAGCAGCAGTCTGTTTGCCTTTTTGACACAGATGATACACGTTTCAGAAGATTGCACTGAATGTGTAATCACCTGCAGACAGGAGCTAACCCTTTCAAAGTCACTTCTCTGATTTATGGGGCATAAAAATCTATCATCTCAGCCAAAAAAAAATAATGAAGTAACACTTCTGTTTCCTCAAAAATTTATGCTCAGAGACCAGTATATAAAATCTAAGGAGCAGCTCTATTATTCAGTGTATTTTTAAGTGGTAGATTATGCTTTGAAAGATTGTTAATAAAAGAAAACCAGACAGCTTCACCCCTCAAATACACTTTTCAAGAAAGGCTTGATTAAAGTTGCTTTAGAGAGAACTTGGAACGTTCTGAACAGTGACAAAAATATACCATGCAAGGCTGTTGTTATTAGATAGAACATGTTGTTAGATATCTCTAAACAACTACTGCTTCGGAAAAATCAGACAGGAAAACAAGAAAAAGAAAAAACAAAGCAAACATTTTGGAATTATAATGCTGTTTTTTCCCCCTCAAGCAAAAGCAGACACATCTTAGAAAATACTTCTCTTATGTTTCAGTACTGTATCCATAGCTCAGTAGTACACATAACTAACATAAGCAATAATAATCAGCGTGTTTCTGTTGGGAGTACAGCATGAATAAAATCCAACCTCAGGTTGAGAGCCAAGCGACTATGCTTAGAGAGATATTTACATTGTGTTTCTTTTCCAATATAGTCTGTGCCATATCTTTAATTAAAAGATTTTAGAATCCAAGCCTGCAAGAGGAAAATAAATTAAAGATAATAAACGTGACTTATGGAGATGACCTCAGAGTTAGAGGACAGGAGGGACTTGGCTGTGGAACAAACAACTTCTGGAGGAGTTCCAGGACAACAAACTCTCTCTCTCTTTTTTTTTTTTTTTTTACTCAATTAGATGATCTAACAGACCCCGTGATGATCCAGCACAACAAACAAATTGTCTGAGGACATGCCAAAGAGTAAAAAATAAACAGTGAAACATGATTTTTGGCTCTTAGCACCAAGAATCCACTCATTAAAAGGGGGATCTTTCACAAATAAAATTCAGTGCTGTAATACACAGTTCTTTATTCCACCCTTATGATTTTAATAGGAGCTCTTGTTCTAAAAAACTGACAGGGTTTGTTTTAAGAGATTAAGGCGCTTAACAGAGGGTCTACCCTTCCACAAAGCAGTGAAATGGTAAGCCAGCTTCCCAGTCACATTTCAGTGTTTAAGTTTGAAATGAAAATCAAAACAAACCTTAAACAGGATTGTCTAAGGAGTCATCACTGTGTAAAAATAGTTCATGGGTTCGATTCTCTGTTACCACAACACATTACAGAAACCTCAAAAGAAGTAATCTTACATACATTTGTAGCTACATGTAATCTTACATACATGTGTAGACTTTAAACAAACTCACACAAAATTCCCAATACACAAAAAAACCCAACCCAGAAATATGTTAAAAGTTGAAAAAAAAAAAAAAACCTTATACATGTAACTCATAAAAACAAACAAAACAAGTTTTACAGTGAGAAAAAAAGAGCGCGATACAGGGCTGGTGCTTGTCTCCTGGTGTGCCCCAATGCACAATTCACGTATTGCAAGTGCATTTGCCCCCACTCACTTTCTCTGCTGAAAAAGCTAATGAAGTCTCAACAAACAGACTTAAGTTCAAACATCATTAATTCTGCTATTAAGGTATATCTCTGAGAGGTTCTCCCACTTAAATAGTTATCAAGTGCTTGGCAACAAGGACATTTATAATTCATTTCTCTAAAGAAGGAAAGAAAGACTTGAATTTTATTGCAGATCACTAGCTGTGTAATTCTTTCCACTTCCAGGCACTAGAACAGCAGCAAAAAAAAAAAAAAAAAAAAAGTACACAGTAAGTTGGTGGCAAAATCGCATCAGCAATTATGCTATAGGTCTGTAATACAGAATGCACCAACCAGTCATTAAGAGCAGTACTTCTGATTAGATTTAGCAAGAACCTTCACAATAGGGTAATACCAGACACCTGTAGAGCTCTCTTGAAGACGAAGGCATTGGTGAAGCCCTAGTAATTAATGTAAGTACGTGGCTGTCCCCATCCGGATGATGGGATGGGCAGCACCACATAGCAGTGTTGTTCCTGCCGAACTGAGGCTCAAGCTGCAGATTGCTACTGGGGAAAAAAATGATTGGGATCTAAAGTTCCATGCAAGGATTCTGTTTCTATGCTTGATTCTTCCCTGTTTGAAAGCCTCCTCATCAGTTCTAACTGCAACACCAATAGATGAACGCTGTGCAGAAAACCACAGAGCAACAAACTGTTGCTCCATGGTACCAGTAAGGAACCGGGCCTCTCCTAAATGCAATTCATTTTTGAATGAAAATCGTTATGGTTTTTGTAACGGTTGCTCCTTAAACTCTCTGCCCAAATGAAAGGAAAAGAAAAAAGGAAAGAAAAAAAACCTCCAAAAACCAGAAAGTGAATACGGCAGCTCACTGCCCCCCCGGGGCCTCCCTAGCACCCCGAACTGCAGGTGCCCCTGCAGCCGTCCCTGCGGTGACACACGCAGACAGTGGGGAGGGCGCTCCCTGCCGCCTCCCGCCCCCTGCCCTTCCTCCCTTCCCGGTTCCTCACACTGTCTGCAGAGCCCCTCTGCTCCTGGCGCTCATCCCATCCACCTCACGGCCGCCCCAACTCCCTGCCGTGCCTCACACATCCGTCCTTCGCGGTGTCCTCAGCTGCTCATCTGGGGGTTCATCCTGCATCGCCAGTGCCACCTGAGCCCCCAACAGCACCAGGGGGTGGCAGACTGGGGCAAGAGAGGCTAAGCCTGCCTCACATCAAGCAGATACATGTGCTTCATTTATTTGTTTTGGATTTAGTCAGCTCATTCTTTCTGCAAAGTAGCTCTCTGATTAGCAGACCCCCCCAAGCCCTCCCTCCTCCAAACGAGCAAACATGGTAATTTTCTCCAGCAACATTCAGCTTCCAAAGAGCTTTGTAGCCTCTGCTCAGAACGACTTACTGCCAAATTACAGGGTATTAAAAAGCACAAGATTGTGAAATGGAAGAGAATGGACTGGCCAGAGATGAATGAAGGCAGCACATGAAGAAGCTCAGGCGGGCAGGAGGAAGCAGGTTTATATAAAAAAGGACGTATCAACATGCAGATAGGCAGCACTTTTCTCTCTGCTCTTCTTTTTCTTTTTTAGGCATAACTAGTCCATCTACAAATTTATTCTGCAACTCAATTTGCAATACTTAGTACATTATACAATTCTCACTAAGATCTGAATTTAAAAAGAGGAAAGGAGAATTAGGTCACAAGTAGACAAGCAACATCAGAATCAATCAAGCTTTTTTTTTTTTTCCCCTAATGCAACCATTCATCAGTGATCAGAACTTTTCTGAGTCTCTAAAGAATACCTGACAGCCATTGGATTTGGGAGGAGGAAGAATTTTTCCTAGATACCTCATCATTTCATTAATATTTAATTTCAACATTCTTTTGATCTCCCTCTCCCAAAATAGGCTCTACAATTATCATCTCTAGAATCTCTAATACTGACATCAAAGCAAGGCTCCTAATTTTCTCTCTGAATCTACGGATGTAGGTATTTATTTTTAAAATACATTTTTAAAAAGCATCTCTAATATTTTTACTGATTTTCTCTACGTTTTGAATTACACAAGAACACAGGCATGAAGGTACTTGTTACTATAACACGTTGTGACTTTAAATATCCACTGTGTCCAATTACTGGGCTCCCCAGTCCAAGACATATTTGGAACTACTGGAGAGATGCCAGGGTAGGGCTACAAAGATGATTAGGGGACTGGAGCATCTCTCCTATTAGGAAAGGCTTAGAGAGCTGGGCCTGTTTAACATGAAAAAGAAAAGACTGAGAGGTGATCTTATCAGTGTGTGCAAATACCTTAGGGGAGGATGTCAGGAGGACACTATTTTCAGTGGTGACCAATGAGAAGCATCGGGCACAAATGGGCACAGGAAGTTCTGTCTGAACTGGCACAAAAACTTCCCAACTATGAAGGTGACAGAGCCCTGGAACAGGCTGCCCAGAGAGGTTGTGGAGTCTCCTTCTCTGGAGACCTTCCAAACCTGCCTGGATGCCACCCTGTGCCACGTGCTCTGGGTGTCCCTGCTGGAGCAGGGGGGTTGGACCAGGTGATCTCTAGAGGTCCCTTCCAACCTCAACCAATTGTTTAATTTTGAGCAAAATGTTACTTCTAAAAAGCTTTGCTAGGTAACAGAGTTTTCGAATAGTGAGATAGAGAGAGGATTCATGTGACACATTAAGGAGAACTTGGCAGACTGTATTAATTGGGTAGGAAGACCAACAGGCAGATGCTGAAATGGTAGAAGCAACAGTGGGAAGGCTATTGTGAGGGAGAAGTGGGAATGGTATTTGCCACCTATTCAAATCAAAACCACCACAGACAGCAAGTCCGATTCTGTCCCAAATCAGACGTGTGAGCAACTGCGAAACAAACAGAGATTTTATAAGGAGAAAACTGAAAATGTAATGACAAGTATTCTGTTTTTTTATTCTTTTACTCTCAAATGCAAGAACCTCTCTCTCTCAAAAACAAAAAACATTCCCCATTTTCTATAACAGAAAGCTATTCACCTAGCTTAGTTCCTTCCCAAGTTCCTCATTTTTTTTCCTGACTTGATTAGCCGAAATATCTCTTTTCTGTTAATAGATACGCAAAGATAGAAGACTTTGATATCTGATCCCAGGTAATGCTTTGCCACTCTCCCCAGGACAGTTTCAGTTGCTCCTCCTGATAAACTTGTGAAAGGCCTTTTAAAGTAAAAGAAATAATGGTTGCTGATTATCCTTCATCCACTGATCCCTAAGCACATTCAAAGAATTCTAAAAGATCAGTAAGACACTATTTTCCTTGGCAGAAAACAAGCTGCCAAGATGAGTACTTACTTTCTACTCAGTAGCAGATTAGCTCCTTTTAAACATCCTGAGATCTGTTTTTGTTTGTGATAGGTTTTCTTAAACTGTGAGATTTTAAAGAGGATTGCTTAACCAAGAACACAGTCACAAATTCTACTGCGCAGAAAGAAACTTCAGAAACTGTTGCAAAAACATTATTCATTCTAATCTACAATGTGCTACAATGTGTTGACCCCCCATAAAGGAAGACCTCCCCCTCGATATCTCCATAAAGTCACGTTTCTGCAGTTGTATGTGAGCAGGTAATTCCTTTTGTTTAAAAGGTTACTTTTCCAATAGTTGAAAATAGTACTAAAAACACAAGATTTTTTGGATTGCAGAAAAGTCAGACATATTCAGCTGCAGCTGCGGGGAGCAGGGCTGGAGGAGGGCAGGGAATCTGATAGCATTACTGTCCTTATTTGAACATCTCTAATTGACTGCATGTATGAGGGAGTTACCTCTTCTCTTTCTCCTCCCGATCTAACTTTTTCTAAAATACTGCTATTCTTCTTCTGCAGGATCAAAGTGACAGATCTAACCATGTGTCTGACTGCCTCAACTTTTTTTTTTTTTTTTCATTATTTGGCACTCGGTATGTAGTAAAAAAAAAAAAAAGCTAAACAGAAAACAGGATTTAGGATTAAAATTTAGTCCATCTTTAGGCTCAGAGAAGATCCAATTGCAGATCCTGAGAATCCAGATGACAGAAGAGCAGAGCTATTTGAGAGAAGAGGGGGATTAGCGGAGGGAACCTTTGGCAGCTTCGCATGCTCTTCTCTTGATCATACGGTGTAAGTAACCCTTTCCTTTAAGTGCATCTAAGACACTCCTCAAGTGTGAGCATCATACCTAGTGCCACTGGTAAAACCAGGAGAGGGAGCAGGGCACTGGGAGGATCGCAGGGGTAGGGAGAGAGTATGAGGCCACAACCTCTGAAAGCCCTGCCCTTCCATGTGGCTTTACCTCTTCCCTGACCAACAGATATGTCATGATCTAGGACAAGCCTAAATGAAATTCAAGTGCCGGATTACTGGCATTTAGGTACTAGAAATTTAAATTATGTGAAATAGGTACTGGGTTCTTTCCTGCAGAATAAACTACTTGATAACTCTCGTTCTCTCGCCCCTTGGCCACTAACGATATTCCCTTCACAAATGCCTAACGTCTCGTTAAGCCTACAAACCAGTGCACCTCCTCTCCGCTGCTGAGAGATTCAAGAAATCATGTCTTTTTTTGTACCATACATATGGTCTTCTCCATCACACTACCGTTCCAGTTCTGCCAACCCACTTCAATCACTCCATACACCATTCACTGCAGCTGGAGGGCAGCTGTGGGACTGCCACAACCGTGTCCACTGCTGTTGGTTAGCTTCACTAGGGACAACACAAAATTGTCACCTACATTGCATCTCACCTGACTCTAGCTGAATTGCACAAAACTCACCCCTCTTGAAGACCATGAACCACCATCACAGATCCTCTAAACACTCCAAACCCAGGCTACAAGTTCTGTGCTAATACACAGCACATCTCAGCACAGATGAGAGACTTGAGAGGGAGGCACCAAGTCTTGAGGTTTGTCTAAAACTATATTAAAGGCATCTACGGCCTTTTAACTAGCTATTTGCATACTGGCCCCAAAGATGAAAGATCTAAAACTGATTTTCAATCTTAATGAGGACCCACAGTTTGGATTTTGATAATCACACTTACTAAATGTAAGAATGGCATCTTGGTATGATCCTACTTAAGGACTCTATCAATACAAACATGCTCTGTTCTGCTAAACTTGTTTACCACAGATTGAGGATTTCAGTATCTGAGAACAGAACGTGGTTATTTTCATCCACATAGACAGCCTTCAAATTTCCAATACAGTAATTTGAACTGAATTCCTGTCATAGATTCCTGCATGTATTATATAAATACTGTGTATTACACAAATTATATAAATTATATTAAATAAATTATTGAAATATCCAGCTAGGAGCATTAGTGAATCAACAAAGATGATGCTTGAAATCAGTAGTGATTCAAACCTTCAGCAGACTGCTGTGTTGAAAACCTTGGTGTTTTAGTGGGGGGAGAAGGAAGAGAGATGGATGAGGGAAGGGGAAGTTGACGAAGATAAAAAGTGGAAAAAAATGTAACAGATAAAGCAAAGGCACTGCCTATCGGAAATTCCATGCAGCTTTTAAACATGAGGATGTGTTCATCTCAGACAAATCTTTTCACCTGGCATTCTTAATTTCGTCTATATGACTGAGAATTTATTATTTTATTTTCCACACTAAAAATAAGCCAAGCAATCATCTACCACATTTCACCACAAGTGAGCAATATCAATAGATTTCCCTCCAAAAATACCTTACTCGTACTTTTTGTGATCCGCTACCCTATGCATTATTTTTGCCTTAAAACAGCATTTTAATATTCACGGGAAATTCAGAATTCTTGTTGGAAGAGCATATGAAATAAGTGATACTAGTTATTAAGCCTCAAAAATATTAAAACTTCGCTCAGTATTAGGAAACAAGAAAAACATGAAGAAAGTAATGGGAAGATGGTGCTTTAAGTCAAGATCAGAATCCCTTATACCACTTATCTGGATGATTCAAAACTTGGAGATGATCTCAAGATTCTAACAAAGTTTAGCTCAAACCTAACCATAACAGCTGTAAGCAACTCACTGTTCTGAATTGTGTGAGCTTTTCCAAACAAATCAGAACAGCAAGTGTTATTGGAGGCATAAACAGATTTCCTATTTAAAATGCTCAACTTTAAGGCTATTGACCACATTCCCTCCCTTCCTGTCCCAATTTAAACTTGGCTTTCACAGCTCCTGCTGAAATCTGAGGTGAGCCAACTTTGAACCAAATTTAGTTTTGTCTGCTTTTAATTTGATTGGACTGCCTTTCAAAACAAACCCAGCAAACCTTCACAACATGGGTATTTGAAATTGCTGAACTTACTTACTTTGCATAATCTCTCCCTTTCTATCCTAACACCACCTCTTCTGGAGGGTCGAGAAAATAGAAAAAACTTATTTTCAAAATGAGTTTTTGTTTAGAGGTTGTGAAACTGCTTAAGAAAATGATTAGAATTGAAAATTAAATCAACATGGTCATCAACACTTTAAGTGACACTCAGTAAGTATGGAGGACATGCAGAAAGCATGGCCTGAAGCTACGGTTACATGAAAAAGATATTCATTAGGGGAGGATATAATCTCAAATCAGGCAGCTTTTAAATACATCAATAAGAAAAAAGGCCCCTTTTACCACAGGCCAGCTAGAAAGCACGTTCCCTCAATCATGTAATTTTAAAAGTGCATATATTGCCTTACCAAGACCTGCCCTTGGATGCCCCACCAATTTCTTCTGTATCTACTCCCAGCAAAGTTTATTAAATCTTATTAAAAATAACATGGAATGATTATTAAACAGAATCCAGACAATTAAACAGTGCTAAAACGCTCTTATTTCTGTGACAAGCTCAAACTGATTCCTCTTTAAGGAAAGTGGTCTTACCAGGCACACAGTTGTTTTTACAACAGATGCCCTGTTGCTGCATAGTTATTGCCAAGTAATCCCTGAACACGAGTTTGCTGCCATCTTTGGCATCCAGTTGCATGGTATCACTAGTGAAAAGTTTTCTGAAATCACTGAAGATTCAATTTCTCCTTTTACCTCACAATTTTCAGGAAGTTTCTTCCGATTCTTATCATCCTGCTCTCTTGCAAACTCTCAGGAGGAGTTTGGAAGAGCAAACAGAGTATTGATGAGGGAAGATAAGGAAAAGGACTATCTCCTGCTTAGCTGGTAGGGATTTATCTTACAGAAATATGAGCTATACCTCATGTCAATAGGAGGAACTTCTGTGGACCACAATGTGCTCAAGAGTTTACTCGTACTACTCCTATATGTAAACAACAACTAAAAGTAGTGCCTTTTTGGAAAACTAAATTTTAAACTACCAGAGGGAATGCCTAAGGTAATCGGAGGAAACAGGTATCGAAGTAAAGAAGCAAACTGCATCTCAAGCTATTACTTTAGGTGATACGCTAATTATATAGCTGAAAAATGCTGGGTCCCACCTACAGCTGATGGAATAAGCACAGCTGGGCTAGCAGCAAAGATATTAAAAATATTTGCTTTGTTATGCTATTCATAATATACCTTACTACTCTAGTAGTAGTGTATTAAAATCAGGCAAATACCAAAACAGTTAATGATTAACTCCTACTCTTTTTACCGTTGCCAGCGATTCAGCTTTGCAATACAACTACCACTTGGTCGGAAGCAAGTTGGCCTAGCTGCAACTTTTAATGTTTCTGCTTCATTCAAGGGAGTTTTTCATGAAGAAAAAGATTTTAAGATTTTAAGATTTTAGCTAATAGCCTTTTTCTAAGCTGCAATTCTTGCCATCCTGTCAAGTTCTGTTTTTGCCAGGTGAAAGTACAGAACAGAGCAAATTTGACCACTCTTGCTGAAACTCCTTTTTGTTGTTTTTAATTCTCCAGGTTCAGCACACTCTTGTTACTTCTTTCCCATACGCTTCACACAGGAACAGTTTCCAGCACCAAAATAGCTCTTCCACCACTGGGAAAAGAGAAAGTAGACCCATTTTCCTGTACACTTCTTGTAGTGGCCTTCCTGCCAAGCATTGTTTCTCATCTGTTGTGGAACATGACACCCTATTTAAATGTCAACAGGAGTTCAACTCGGGCAACCAGCATATTTTTGAAGCGGTTATATTCTAAATTTCTTGCTTACTACAGATGGGTTAACCGGACACTATGTTCACAGTCTCTGGATTAATAATAATCTTAATATCTGTGTTATTTTAACCTTTATGTATCCTGAAATAAGAGGAACTGTTAAATAAAGAATTTCTCATCTGTGCACAGCTATTGTCACTAAGCCATGTCTACAGGTACCAATGCACCTCTAAAGCCACAGCTGCCTAATCCTCAGTGGTCTGTGAGCTGCAAGAGAACCCTGTAGTTCATCTGTGCTACATCTAGCATAACACTTAAAAATAATATGGTCTAATACAAACCTCTGAGTCTGCAGTGGCAGGGCTCCAGGTTTGCATTTCAAATGTTAAAGAACGAAAAAAGTTACACTAAAAGCAATGCATAAAAAATACTGTTTAGGTGGTCACTTAGCTACTAAACAGTTATTTCAAAACATTAGATGTGTGAAAAATCACCACTTAATAAAATTTTGGCAATACTTACATATTACTAATGTATTCAATCTGGCATTCCTTTGAATGTTTGCTCAAGTGATCACAGTCGGTTATTTTAATAGGTATAAATTTTCATTTCTGTTAAAATAGTTAACTGCTAGCAAACACTGCAACTACTAAAAGTCTTTCAATAAATCCTGAAATCCTTAAGCTTTATGGTTAGTATCCAAGGGAAGGGTAAAACATGTAACTAATAATCCTTCCCCCTGAAATTACATGTGTAATTAGTACAACATTTTCATGTAGCTTGAGAAAAACAGACCTATTAAAGATCCTTAGATTGCTTGTCTTTACCTGCTCTGTTTTTCTGCTACTGTATCATAACTACCACAAGCCATCATTTGAGAGGAATTCCCCAAATACGTTCTTTTCTCATTTTATTTTTAAGGTTTCTCTAAATAAGCAAACCCCTCTCACAAATACACTTATATATTTGAATTAAAAGATTAGTTGCATCGCATCTGACATTTAAAGTGGTTCTTAAGAAGACTAAGGAAGGTGCCCGGTAGTGAGAGCTAGAATCTGCTATGACCTAGGTGCATCGAGAATGCTCCCAAAGTGAGTCTGAGAAAGGATTTTCTGTTACCCAACCACACATTCAAGAAGCGTCAGGCTCTAGGAAGCAGTTTGTCAGTAAGTCTCAAAGGAAAGCACTTTGTTAAAGAGCAGACACTGACATAAGATCAGCACAGGTCCAACGAGCAAGTGTAACACTTTAAAGCTGAGGATTTTCCTTTGTTGAGATCCCTGATTTTTGCTAATGGTGCAAATTTTCAGGTACTTATTTTTTCAGATGCTGTTGGTGAACACAGGTAACTATTTCAAAGCTCACTTTGGGAAAATCCTTGTTATGAAACTTTATGACAAAAACATATAGGAGCATTCCTCATATGGGCTTCAAGGCTTGTTTAAACCATCTTTCAGGATGATTCAGGGCAAAGTCAAAAGCTATTTTCTCCAAGTCCCAGTTTACAGAAGCTGAGTGGAAGTGCACCCATACATCACAGTGACAGCAACAGGGAAACAACGACGAAACAACTTCCTAGCTAAATACTATGGAGAAATACGTGGACAAGCAAAGGACTGCACAAAGCAAGAGCAGCTTCTCTTATTCCAAGTAGTCGAACATTGTTTTAGAGAACTGGAATCTAACCTTAACCCTAGACATTGCGAGTTTGGGTGGATGTCTGATTTCAGAAACTGTTAGGTAAGACGCTGCCTGAATACCTATTTATTTTTTAACTTACAGAATTAGCATCTAAATATTTGTTCTATTGCTAACATAATTTTCTAACAGAACTAAGTAATTATTAATCCTTACACCGCTCTTCCTAGCTCTGTAAAACTATGTAAGAGAAACCTCATCCCGCAACATTAGCTCCAATTAAACCCTAAAACATCTAATTCTTGAAACAGGAAAATTTTAGCCACATATAAATGCCTTCATGTGAACAAATGTCCGTCGTTAGCTGTGGCTGATTCGCAGGAGCAGAGTGAATGCGGCTACAAGCAAAGTCAAGGTGAGCGTGGGGCAAAGCAGGCAGAGGAAGGCCGCGAGGGAAGCTCTGCTTTGAAGACACGGTAGATGTTTTTACACAATTACAGCTGTGTAAAATTTGACAAAGTAGAAACCTTAGCAGCAGCAGATTTTGAGTCCTGCCTACATTTCAGTTCCTCATGAACACAACGGTAAGACAGTCATATATTTAATGTAATCTGAGATCACATTTCATTTTAGGGCAGAAAAATGATGGCTTTTGCGCAACACTACTGATAACTACTTCAGTTCCCGATCAAGGAGAAAGTAAGCCTAAGAAGAACAGAGTTTTGCTAGCTTAACTGCCAACAGGGAAAAGTGCAGACTCAGAGCCTCCAAAACCTCAAGAGAGCACACACATGAGTGAACTACGTCCTCACTTTTACATGTTTCATAAATATTTATTTTCATGGATTCTCTTGGAATCTAGTTTCTGAGGAATTTAGGCTTGCTGAAGCTTTGCTTTCTGTAGTTTTTCTTCTAATTCAGAAACTAATAATATAACAAGCCACATAAAGCTTAAGGCATGCCAAACAACCTTCTCTTTTCAATATTTTTAGATTTGGCTTGATATGTTAATATGGTTAGACCACGGTTAGGTAAAGGCAATTTTCACTGCAATAAACAGGACAGGGTTTAACTTCAGTTGTAGGTAGTGTGAAGGTTACTATGCTCTATAAAAAGAAGTTACCTAGTTTAGTCTTTTAAACTTTAAATATGGATTTCAAAATCTATTTTAAGTCTAAATTTTCAGACTTGAATAAGTGAACACTTAATCTGAGGCCCTTGGAGATTTAGAACGGTTTTGAGAATAATTTTCAGCACTGAGAAAGTATATTTTTCATTTAAGAAACTATATTAAAAATGTTTCAGTCTCCATGCAAAACATGGATTTTTCACTCTGATGACATATGTTTTTCAAGAGACTTCAATCAAGACGTTTCTCCATTTTAGGATTATCTTCAGAAAATTCATCCACTGTCTTTTCTTCATTTCTAACTAATGAACTGGAAATTTTCAAGAGGAATGAATGTTCTTGTGGTGGGGGGGAGAAAAAATACTAGGTGCCCATGGAAGGAAAAGTTAAAACTATTACACAGCCCTCTGCAGAGACAGTGACTGAATACAGAGCACAGTGAGAAATACATTATTCCATTTGCTTAATTTTATTTTATTGGCAGAAAGCATTTGAGAGCTCTTATCTTTCTACCTTTCTTTAAATGCAAAGCAAAAAAAAAAAAAAAAAAAAAAAAGAGCAAAACCCAGCTCTTCTTGTCACCTTTGTACTGGATGAGGCAGTTTCAAACAGAGGCCTCGAATGATCTGTGGAGGGTTTAACGCTCACTCGGAATAAACTCTCAGAGAAACATGGCCAGGCCCACTCCACAGTGTATGTCAAGCCACATTTTTTCAACGTTTTTTAGAGAAGTCAGTTTCCTGGGAGCTAAGTGGATCTCTTTATGCTTAACTACAGTGGTACACAGCGATTTCTTGTGATACAATTTTGCCATATATTTGTTTTAAAAAACAGGCCTATGAATACTGCAAGACTAAAAAGACAAAGTATTGCCTAAAGCAAAAACCAGCAGGGCTTTCCTGCTTTCTACAATTCATACAGCTTAACTTTAGCAGGTAAAAGCACGTGTTAGGCCATCAGAACATACACACTGAATGTTATATTTTTCTTATTTGTATTTATTTTCCATTAAAACATACTCCCTTCATACCCCCAAACTGGGAAGATGTTTCCAAATAATGTCAAGTAAGATGTCCATTTTCTACTGGCATCTCCGCTAAAAAGAGCGGCTTAATGCGATCCTTTCCTATAGGGTGCTGAACATTTGGACTTACGGGGGTTGGATGTTAATGTTTCACCAATGCAGAGCCCGCGAGGGCTGGCGCGCGGCCCTCTGAGCCGCGGGCCTGCGGGCAGCTCCGCGCCGTGTCACGCTTCCCCGGGCCCAGCCGTGCTCGGGAGCAGCGAGATAAGAATCGGTACTTGGCCAACCAAAAATTCCTCTTCTCCAGAGCTTGATTTACGTCCGCCGGTGCCTGCGGTCACCTGGCCGGGCCAGCGCACGCAGCCTGCCAAATGGGTTTCTGACCTGGCACGTGGGAGCCGGCGGTCCCTGGGAGTACCTGGGTGTTCGAAGGGAGCGGGGAAAGGAAAGAGGGACACAGGATTACGTTTAGCTTTGGGAAGAGCAGGATCTGCAGTGAAAAGGAGAAGGGCGTAAGGCCAGACTGGCCTGTGTGACTACGCACAGGTTGGGCATAGGCCCACGTTTTGGGAGACACTCATATCAAAGACAAGCACGGGCCTCAGGATGCTGGAATGGGCGTTCAGGATCAGGAATGGAATCCAAAGCAGGTCCAGCTCCTGCTTGGGAAGGCAGAGCCTGCTGGAGCGTGCTGAGCTCCCACGTTTGTCTGGGATTTTTTGGACAGAAATAGCTATGCAAAGGCTGGCTCGTCTCGCTGCAGCTATAAGGCACAGCTCATTTGTACACATTAGAATACCTGTTTTTTTTTCCATCTCATGGCAGCCCCACGAGAGGTGGCGTACAACAGCGCTGAAGAAGCTTCCCAAGTCTGGAAGGGCTGCCGCGAGCGGAAAGCGCAGCCGGCAGGGCTCCTGCCAGCGCTGCTGACAGCAGAGCTAAGCAAACGAAGCCTGGAAATTCCTCACCCATCCCTTAGCTCAGAGGCATAATTTCTACAAGGGAAAGAGTTAGAGAAAGACAACAATACTGGTCATGTTAACATAATTACGGGGCAAGGCCTCCGGTTGCTGAGAAGGCAATTAGAGCCTGACCACGCAGCCCCGGAGCGGCCGGGGCGGCTGCTGCAGCGGGCCCGGCTTCGCGTTATCCCCACAGTGATTTAGGTTCCCTCGGAGGATCCGCAGCTGCCAAAAGCTATTCTCGGCTATTTGAAAAAAGCTACAGCATATTTGAAGAAGGGATACTTTTCTGGTTCATAAACATCATTTTTATTTTAGAGGAGGGTTACATAAAATGCATTATTGTAAGCCATATTTAGTAAACCTCCATGGAAGAGATGCAAATACATTCCGTAGTGTACCAAAACATTTTTAATAAAATAAGTTTAGGAACAAAATACAGTTTAAACTCAGATATTAGTTCTTTACTTTTTCCCCCCTCAAGGCAGCCCATAAAGAACACTCAACCTTCCCCTCAAAAGGGCAACCAACCTCCCTTATCTCTGATTCCCTAAAGAAATGGAGGGGGGACATCTAAAGCGTATACACATGCTTGGTGACCTAGTCAAGTCTTTCTCTAAGACACACATAAAAATCACATACAACATTTTTCTTTATTTTTCCCTGCCGTGTAACACATTTCTAAAATGCAAGCCACAATGCTGTTTTAATGCTGACTTGAAACTTCCAGGCTCCAACACAAACAACAGTGGTCTGTAAAGATGCAACAAATGAACCAAGAAAAAATTAATATGCATATGTTAGTAAGACTATACAAAAAGCCTACTCCAACAGGTTAAGCCTCAGATATAAATAAAATTTAGTGGAAAAAGAAATCGAGACACCCAATGCAGGTAAAAGTAGCACAGTAAGTGTTTCACAGAACATAAAAACATGTGTTTGATAGCTCAAAGACCCGAATTGCCAGTCCTGCTGCACATGGCATAAAACTGAAGCCACCTGTTCCAAAAAATGTTTTCATCCATGAATACATGGACGAGAAAAAAAAAAAATCACCACAGAAACTATTTTGTGCAAGGGCATTAGAGAAGTATTTCTTTAAGAACTTTTTATTTTAGAAGCAGTGCTGAGGGTGATTTTTCTCATCTTGTAACACAGATAGCACATTGTCTAGAACAAGTTCAAGAACATACTATAAGTAGTAGAGGAAAACCACCACATTTGTCTGTTGATTGCAGTAACAGGAAATTACATTATATACACAGTTCGTCCAAGGAGAGGGTTTAACTTTAGACCATTTAGCGGGACTGTTTTGGCACCCAATTTATGTGGCGCTTGTCCCTACGTTCCTTCCCTAGCCAGTCGAGTGCCAAGTTCCTCTGAGGGCAACACAAAGAAGGAATACGGGTGCTGGCCACGGACCTAGGGAGACTTAATGTACATGGCTGAAACATCTACTACCTTTAGGCAGCTGTTTCATCTATTGCCCAGAAGCTATACCCCTACTGGAGAGGGCTACATCACACTTAAAGGAACCTAAATGTGGGTAGGGTGAATACATTTAATTTATGATTTTATTGGTAATTATGCAAGAACAGTTCTGTGAATTTGATAAATTTCCTGCATTTTTTTTTCAGACAGACAGATAGCTATGTAGCATTTCTTTTTCTTCCCTTGAAGTATTAATTCTATCATCTGCCACTGGTGATCTTTAATATTAAAAATACAGAGAAATTAGTACTGAAGTTTTTATTTTCTAAACATCACTTTCAGGCTGTTTTGTTATGTCGAGTACCTCCACAACTTGAAATGAGCACATGTTAGAGATTAAATAAATCCATTTTGGATACCAGAGCTCTCTCAAGCCTGTTGTGTCACCACACTGTAGATGGATATGGAAAAACCTGACAGCCCCCTAAAAAATAAGGCATCTTGAAAGAGTTTAACAGATGTGACCTCATGACTGCTAAGCATCTCACCCATAATCTGAGAGGAATTGGATGCTCTAGTTATAAAACAGAACATATTTGGACTTGTCGTCTTAGGTATTCATTTGAAATGCATTTCACTTAAGTACAACCTTTTCTGGAGTTGACTTTATTTTTTAATCAATTCTAATGAAAATTAGAGTGCTGCACTATTAAGTAAAATTCCCATATAACTTCCTACCAGAAAGCATAGTCTTTTAACAGCTCTTTTAACAAGAGCTTTTAACAGTTACATTCAGGAATCCAAACACTGAGATTTTTTTTAAATAAGAATCAGTATTCCTCCTGAAAGTGAGTAAGTGATGTTACAGGAAGGAATGAATGCAAAATATAAATGATATTATACATTTGGGCAATGCACGAGTCTGGTGCAAGATCAGAATTGATCCATTTGCAATAAGGATCCAATTTAGGCTTTCACTCTTTTATACAGTAATAGGTCTATGTGAATCCGCCAGTTTAGTGATTTTTCTTTTTTTTTTTTTTTTTTTGAAGACTCATTAGTTCTTCCGAAAGTAATTTAAAATTTTAAATTTAAAATATATGCATTTTAAATTTATATGCATTTTAAATTTAAAATATATGCTTTCTAAAGGTGTCTATGTACATAAAGCATACTAATGCATGGCTAGAAGCAAAAGGTTACAAGACAAGAAAGTACACTCCTTGTAGATTCTTAGAATTAAATGTTTGGACAATTCTTGCTAAAATGCCTAAAGCAAAAAGCATAGTAGCTAACCACTTCTATTGTTCAGAATTTCAAGATTTGGCCTTACTATAAAAGGACCATATTACATTTACACAGGGCTTGTTAGGCATTGAAGGCAGACTCTGGGGCCCTGGTCCTCTGAATGGTGCTTCAGAACTCCGCATTATCCATCGGAGAGAAGGGGACTTTCCAGGAACGTGAAGGAAGAGTTCTGAGCTCCCGAGATGTTTAAAGTAGCACCTATATATGGGCTGAGTGTTGTTTCACAAAGCAAGTCCACACATACCTAAATCATTGCTCAGGTAAAGACAACACCTAGCATCTTGTTCGTGCTTCAGTGTGTGGATTATTTCTGATTTCTGCTTAGATTAGATTATATTAAACAACACTGAGTTTCACATACTTTTTTTTGTGTGTGTGTTGTTTTTCCTTTCTCCTTGTTGGCCCGAAGCAGCGGTGTATCAAAAATGCTTTGAATAAGCTCGTTTTCAAGAGATGAAACACCTGCCCGAGGAAAATGAAGTGCCTCCAGGGAGCAGGAGGGCAGGACTGCAGGATACAACCTAGGTGATGGAGTCCCAGCACTTGTCATCACTCAATAAGCAACCAGCTTAGAAGGGGCCAGCTGGGCTTGTTCTACTCCATGGGCCATTGGCATGACTCCCAACATATTGACCTATGTGAAATGTGTCAGGAAAGGGCAGAGAGTCATAACCCTAAACTGTGCTAGGAAAAAGGGAAAAAAAAAAAAGAAGTTAATGGCATCACCAGGGGCCAGATTTCCTTCTGTAGCAGAAAATGTACTAAAGAATGTGTGAGCAAAAAACACCAACAGGGTACCTAGACTAAGGTAATAAAATAGAGGCAGTAGCATACTAGACATCTATACTCTGTAAACAAATCACCTGTGCAACCATGAATACTTCTTGGAAAGACAAAATTACCTGCCTGAACTCTAATTAGGCCCTAAGCCTAATTAGAGGCCCTCAGCCTCTACAGAGGGCAAGCCTAACTACAAAGGCCCTAAGCCTAACTACAAAGGGCAAGAGAAGTTCTGCATGATTCCCTACAAAGTCAGGGGATTCTGAGACAGAGTTGGTATCACATAAGCATAAAGAATACAAAGTAAACAAATGAACAGACTTGCCTCCTTTCAAAGCTCTTTGCATATGTCAGCACAGATAAGGATCCCTATCCCCTACGTTATTTTTTTCCCTTGGAACTTTCCAGCTCCATAATAATGCTTGATAATGCAAAAACAATGCAAGGTCTCTATTTGGAAGGTCATTCCAAACAACCATCTATGCATTTAGTAAGATTCTATTAGTTTCTATTCTCCACTTAGTCGATACTATTTATGCAATCTCTAACATGTAAGTCAAAAAATATGAGATAAAAAGATATCTAGAAGACAAATTACCACTTACATAGCATCAGGACGTTACAGATATAGCATTTGGTGACTGTGCTATCCATTCGTGATTACCCCCACCTCTTAATAGAATGTTTTAATCCACTATTTTTCCTCAATGTTGAACGAAGTTCTTCAACAGAATGGAAAAAATTCAAGTTGCAGGTAGAAGACAGATCACGTTAGTACAACTTACAGAAATTACTAACAAAACTAGTAAAGGGAAGAGAAGAATATTCTCAAATCAACACCAGAGAAGCCTGTTTTGGAATACAGTGTCCAAAAACTGTAAGAAACATAAAAAAAAAAAAGTGTGATGAAAGACTGGAAAAACTGAGTTTATCTCATAAGACACTAATCTGAAAGAAGTATGAAATACTTTTACAAAGAGTGCCTATTACGAAGAGATACTAATCAGTTCAGTCAGAGAGAACAGGAAATATTCAACTGGTAGCAAGTTCACCTAGATATCAGGAAGCCTTAATTAATCAATAAGTCCTACAAATAATTCATGAGGCCACAAAGTCTTTGACATCAGAGAATTTTCAAGAACAAGTTGGATATACATCTGTCAAATACAGCTTAAATATGTTCTCCACGAGGAAAACATCTATCTGATAGGCCTTCTGCCACCCCAGATTTTTACACTTTTAAGAGACACTACATTTTGCCCTAAATTCATTCATAGCAATACAAATGTCTTGCACAGTACACTTTGAATGTTATAATAATGTAGGAAATATGATATCAAATAGGAACTTTTTAATAGTTAGTAAGAGAACCCTTTATTAGAAGTTTTATGTGCATTGCTCTAACTACAAACCTGATCTTTCTTGTGCCTGATGGATGCAAACTCAGGTTCAAGTTTATTACTGGCTCAAGTTTATTACTATTTCTACTTTAAATAATGAAAAATACCTGAAATTTTCCAAGGCCAAATTTCCCTGCAGGAAGAAGATGTGCTCTTGGTTATCCATTCCCTTTCACAGCTTTAAAAAAAAAATCAGACTGCAGTTCCCAGTTGAGAGACGATAGGCAAACTGTCAGCACACTGAGAAGTAACAGCTGACATCTCAACCCAAATACAGTCTCTACTTTTATATCCAGGCTTCCTAACAATATTGTATGAAAGACATTTATCACCAAAATATAAAAACAGCTTGAAAATTTCAGTGGACTGCCTAACTGTACAGGTTTAAAACTAACTCATAAAACTTTTTATAGTCTCCTATGAATGAAACCACATCAATGCTGAGACTTTTTGCTTTTAAACACAAATGTCAATCTATTAAATGTTACGTAGTGCTGCATGAACAACATGTATTTCATGCGGTAAGTGTCATCAATGTTTGTCCACATAAGTTTTATAGAAAACTACAAATATTTTAATATTTGAAAGTATCAGAGCATTAGCATTACCTTCTGCACTGCTGGATGACTACAATTCTTGTAAAATATTGTATAAGCACCTTCATTAAAAATAAATAAATCAACAGGATTTATATCCGCTGTACACCTGTTAAATACCAAGCGACACCAGTGTGATAAGCTAAAGATGAGATGTACATTTGCTCAAAAGCAAACAAGAGGGCAACCAGCAGTCTAAATCATTATCTTTAAAATTGCCACACACAAACGAAAATCTAATTCAAAAAACAAAGTGTCTGTTTGCAAATAAGAAGATTGCACAGGAAGACGCGACTAAGACCTTTTCCACAAGACTGCTACGTCTTCAGAACAGCAGTGGACACTTCGGGAGAAAGAAAGTATTTCTTACCAAACTACAATTTTCTCAACCTGTGCATTAACAGAAGCTGAATTTTGAGTAAATCCCAACTCTTTTTTTTTAAATCCTTGTTAATAGTGTAAAATTTGACTAACTTATTAGCAGCTTTGAGCTCTATGAGATACATTAGCATTAATTTCAACTTTAGACTCAAAGTTACAGCATTGCTATATCGTGATAGTTCCTTGTATTTGGAAGAAAGTTTGCTACTTCACCAGAGGTTGTTTTTTCTGCAGGATCATACTGGTTTAGAATAAAATCCAGCCTTTAGGGTAGAGAAGAGAATATACTGGCACCTTAAGCAAAAATGTTTATAGATGTATCACCAGCTGTGCTTCCGAGCTTCTCTATTAATAAGATTGTTTGACAACTTCCAGTATAAGGCCCTGCTTTCAACTGCTTATGATTTTGCCAAGTGTTAGTTGCTGTGCTGATATTTTCCATGCTAGGACTGATGTCAGACTGAACTTTTTGGAAAATTTCAGGCAAAACAGATCAGCCATTTCTGTGAATAAAGAAGAAAATATATCACTTTGTCTCGTTTAATAAATTCTGATCAGATATTCTTAAGAACAGGAAACAAAAAAAATTCACCAGCACCACACAACCAACTCTTAACATCCACATGGTTTTGGGCAAGATTTGGAAGCCTGCAGGGCAATGTGAACTTCAGGATAAAACACCTGCTATCCCAGTGAAAATTTCAAAACTGCCCTAACTTAAAGCCTTTTCTTTTTGAGTCAAGGGGCACAAGTGCCTTGTACCTATTTGCCCTCCCTGGCTGAGGTGCTCTGATCCACAACAAATTACCCACTCCCCAAACTACAGTTGTCCTTGATTTGGAGTTAGGAAACTCCAGAATGGAGATAAGTGTCTCAGGGGACTCAGTGTCTTTTAGGCTCAAGTTGAAAAGTTGTGGAGTAAGAAACGACACTACTGAAATGCAGAACAGGATCAAGATCTACTAAGAGAGAAGTTAGCAGGACTTTAAACTGGTCAAAGAGAGCAAACCAGAGCTGGCAGCTGGAAGGGCTGGTCTGGCCCAGTGGGGAGAATCTGCGACCTTTGAACCTGGTCACAAAAAAGTGACAAACCAGTTCAGTAAGAAGAATAAAAAAAAAAAAAAAGAGAGAGGAAATGAATCAGACAAATTATGGAACATGCAATCAGTGTAGAACATCATCTCTGGGAAGTCCTGTGAAAATAAGCTCATCTGTAACATCCCAAGGTACTGCAACGGTGAAGGCAGTTCGCAGAACGGAAACAACACATTTTGGTCATACTCATACGACCGGGTTTAAGATGAGGATGGAAGACGAATGAGACCGAGACATGGTTGAACTGGGAAAGGAGGAGGAGAGCAGGTGACAAGGAAGGAAGTGCGGAAGCCCCTACGAGCGCCCCCAGGCTGGGCTGCCCGGCGCTCACGGCACCCGCGCACGGCCCGTCTCCTGCCCACGCGCAGGATACCGCGCTGCCCCGAGCGCCGCGTGTCCTGGTAGTGTGCGGGCCAGAACAGAGCCACAATCTTTCTGATGCCTTGTGTCTCAAGATAACTCTTTGTTTCTTAAAATTTTCTTATTTTTTCTTAATAAGCTTTTTTTTTTCTCCATTTTTCTTACTTGCCAGATGTTGGACTTGGCATTCAAACAGTTAATATACCAGTGTCATACTCTCAAAGCACTCTGCCAAAAACAAGTGTCTCTGGTGCCCTAACCTAGAGGCTACTCCTTTCCACCATAAACAAAAAAATACAAAAACAGTTGAGATTTGGAGAGCAAGGCTTTTAAAGGCCAGAATCTCAGTTTCCAGGTGTTTATTGGGAAGTTTAACGGTACTTGTGAAATGCACACACATGGTGGCAGTGGGTGTAAGAAGCTTCCAAACTACAGTTCAGCATTAAGTGGTTTGCAGCTTGATGGCCAAGCCTTGCAACCACAAAGGTCACATACGTTCCTTACCCTGCAGCTACTATTGCTGCCTATTTTCTTTACCATTGACCCGTGATACCTGTGCAAAGAGTGTTATGTGAAGAGCATTACATGAACTTTGGCATGTTTGACCACGCCAAAGATCCACCAAGAAGATAATGTCCAAAGAACAGGCTGTCAGGATCAGAGCCAATTTAGAGAATTTGCAAGGATCTCCCTATTAAGATGCCAGCCCAGAGCAGATTCACCAGCAGGTTTGCAGGCCGCATGCTGCTTAGCCCCATAAATACAACAGACATCAACCACACAACAAAAAATAAACACCAGTTATTCCACAGCTTCAGTGAGTACCCATTCTATGCTCACAACATTTAACAGGTGTGAATGACCTAACACAGCACTTCTGCTTTACAAAAAGTGGGAAAGTGTCATTAACTTCAATTTGCAAGGAAGGAAATGAGTTAGGGAGAGCTTATCAGAGCTCTGAGTATTCACAGGGGTATCCTGGCATTCTTCTGGTAGAGGAACACTACATTTGGAGGGGTTAGAACATGCTCGTGTTCTAAAAAGCTGCTATTTGAGATGAGAACAATTTAACTTCAAAGGATTTAACTGTGCTGTTATGACACTGTATATAAACTTCTTCTAAAGAAGTCTTTGGGAATTGTTAAAACACTTTCAACTACAATAGCTCTCAGGCCAGTGATATTTATTAAAATATATGCAAGTCTCCTGCATTTGTATCATGAAACAACCCAAACCCAAGAACTCCTTAATATCCCAGGCATAAAAACATGAGATTCTCTGAAATAGTCCAGAGAATAAAGCCAACAGCCTTCCTTGCAACAGTCTTCCCTTCCTTCCTTCCTTCCTTCCTCCCCTACCTACAGTCTAATCCATAGTACAGGACTATCAATCAGTGACATTAAAAATCTCTATACCCCACACCATATAAAGCACTTGGTCAGATCCCAAGACATGACAGACAGTTCCATTTCCTCCTCTCTTTTCACCTCAGTATTTTCCTGCAGAGATTTGAGCAGCTCTGTAAAGCAAGCGCATGGGATATTCCCTGCATTCTAAAACGTTTAATGAAACATTATACAATCATTCAGAATGACAAGTTAAGCAACCTTAACTTAAAGCAGATCTTGAGCTGTGTTACATCAAAAATATATCTGGCTTTTAAAACAGTTTGGTCTATCATTTGAAAAGCAAGATTTTAAAAAACTTAGTGTGAAATGAGTGAATTGCTATGTCAGGACTTAACTTCCAGTGATACAGAAGCACACAGTTCCAGTGTTCACCTTCATTTTCCATCTTCCATTCTCATATGAGTTCACATTTAGCAAAAGTAGCATTCAAACATGAGACCTAAAAATAAGATCTTCATTGTGGGGACTGATTTGCAGCTGCATGAACATCTCTCTCCTGCTTTTTCTTTACTTCACTTGTGCTTTTCACAGAGATTTCATGTGGTTCAAAAAAAAAAAATGCAGCCAAACACTGCATGGACACAATATCTGCACCTCATTTTGCTTTGTTTCTTGGCGAGAGACAAGGAATTGTGGTATCTCTGGATATATATATATATATATATATATATATATATATATATATATATATTTTTTACAGCTACCCTCAGAAGCTGGATTGATGTAACCCACAGCTAACCCTTACCCAGGGCATTCAAAGAGCTCTAGGGGGATTTTAAGGTGTAAAGGGTAGCTGACATTTTTTTTTTTGCTATTAGGTAGTGTTCTGATACACTTAGCCACCAGCTCTCAGCACACCATTTTCAAGGTTCATTGTATTCTGTAAAACAGCAACTAATCCTCTCTAAGAATTTTTTCCCCTGTTGAAAACTGACCACGTAAAAAAATAGTGGATTAAAAATTAAAAGATCTAGTATTTTGCAATCCAGAGCCATTTTCTTTAAACATAGTTTAAGAGAAAAGAATGCTTGATTTCATTCCAAGTCACATTAATAAAAACATTAAAGTTGAACAGATTTCCCTCACCCAGGATAAGTAATTGAGGATCACAAGTTCAGGAGTTCGTGACTCAAATCCTCTTTTGGATGCAAAGACCAACATTTCATCATGTTTCCTTCTTAACTCCTTACTATTCCCTTACGGAATTCACAGTCTAAGCAAGAATGAACTCTGGCTCAGACAAAAAATTAATCTGTCTCATTAAAAACACATATTAAACCCAGCCACTAATTTGCAGGACTACTGGCAATTTCTCTCAGACTTGCAAAATCTGACTTTAAAGTTTGGAATGATTTATTCTTTAGATGCATTTCCTTTGTGACAGCCTGTAACACCGTATAGACATACTTATCACAGTATAAATGTACACCAAGGTCAACTTTCTTTCCAATTGCAAAGGCATACTAGCCACAACCAATACCACACGTTTGAGGAGTGACAAAAACACAGCACTTGAAATAGTACACATCTACAACACAGATGCTGGTAACACGATAATTTCCAGTAAAGCAAAAGCCTGCCTTAATAATATGCCTTTTCACTCTATTTTCCACAAGACATACTCAAGAGTTTCAGACATTTTTCTAAATTCTGGGAAAGATTAGCACTTAGTAAGCATATCTTATCAACAGAGTATCTACTACCACGTCACTAATCGGACACTGCTCAGAAATTTATTTTCAAGATTTGAAATCATGTAACAGCATCAATGACATTTTTTTCATGCAATCCGTGAAAGGATTCTACCACATGTCACATATTGGGAAAATACACAGCCATCAAAAGCTACAATACTGACTTCTGGTAGAACTGGAATGTGCTTGAACGGGCAGTAAAGTTTTGCTTCTGTGTGACATTCAGGCTCCATCACAAGGCAGCAGCCCGAGACCCCGGCACACATCGTGGTAGCGCAGCGTTGTAGGACGGTTTGCCCAGGGAACCTGGCTTAGTACGGAGCCAGCGCGCGGCAAACGGCTGGTGCTCCTGCCTGTGGCTGCCTCAGGGGCAGCTCCCTCACCCAGGCCTCCTGACAGTGAAGCGCCTCACTAAAAATGTTTATGAAATGCTGATACAGATGACTTACTGCTGTTTTCTTTCCCCAGGCACTTCCATGCAGTCAAAAGTTATTAATTACCAAAGCATGGGAATAACTTTGTTGCCAAGGGCATCTTGAACTCCCTTGGGAAACTTGGGGTAGAAGGTAGGGAAGTTCAGAAAGCTGCCTGAGGAACTAGTTCCAGAGGGGACATTTCCAGCAGTCCTCATTCACTACTGTTCTAGCAGCTGCCTCACGCCTCCCATAAACTCTTACAAATCCACTTAATACCTACTCACACCACCACAGCTGCAATCCCCAAGCCTCCAGTTTTGTATTACTAATGGTGGGCAGTCCAGACCTTAAAATGATTTCTGAGCCTTCTTGCAACATTTAAGCTAGTCTCCTAATAGAGCTGCTCCTCCTTCAGCTGCAGCAGTATCTGTGAGCTGTCCAAGTTTCCTATGCCACCTTTCCTGCAACAGGGAATGCCAGAAGGTCCTGGAGACACAAATGAAAACTGGCTCTCGAAATCCGTTTTTATATACCTGAGGTGGGCTGCATCAAAGGAGAAAGGGAGGTGAGATGGTATGGGAATATATTAAACCAGGGGAAGTGTATAAGAAAATAAAAATAAAAATAATAAAAACAAGCACAACGCCCTGCAGCTATGATAAGACACTGTCAAAATTTCAGGCAAAGGCATTTAGCTGTCATTAAGTCTGAAGCAAAACTGTCTACAGTCTGAGTTCTCATAGAGCTGGTCAAAGCTCTGCTGCTGTTACTAGAAACACACAGGGCTCAGGTGCCTGAGAGATGAGGAAGAAGGTAGGCAATATTTGCATTCATTGGAAGGGATTTTAATGAAGAAAATGAGCTATAAATTGCATCTTTCTACAGTGCATGGTCATAAACAGGCTGCCACACACGTTATTCTCAAAAGGTCCTAAGTACGCAGGATTTCACCCCAATAGCTGATTAAAGAGATTAGTTCACTTACATCATGAGAACGAGTGCCACATATCTAGCAAGTACAAGCAAAGGCCCAGTCTGTAGCAGGAAAAAAAAAGGTTCATTTTAACCAGCAGCAGTTAAGATGTTTTCAATGTTTTCAGTCAGCTATAGTGAAGTCAAAGGTTGCCCAGTAGATTTTTTTTTTTAATAATTAAAGTCAGAAGAGACTTTTCAGGACATGGTTTACCTCCTTCTCATGCTAAAAAAGAAGAACAAAGCACATAGTGATAATTCTAGGGAAAAAAGGAAAAAACAAGCTTGTTTTTTTTTTTTTTTCTCCCCCTCTTCACTTGTTCTCTCACTATGTATTAGTCTGTCATTCTGTTTACTGTGAATTCTGGGTCCTTTGGAAGGTTTCTGTGTCTTCTCCACCATCCGTTTTCCCTTGTGCCTGTTTCTCTTCCCCATTTCCTCTGGTCCCAGCAATCCCTGCTCAATCTGATCCTACGGATTTGCTATCACCACGCTTTCATGACAAGGACTCAGTAAGAGGGAAACATTCCATTGCTGCCGCCCTGATGAAGCTGAAGACAGCTATAACAATAATTGTAAAAGGGATTTTGTGCTTTAAATTGTATAATATCTACCTTACGAAGGCGGTTTTACTGAAGATTGACAAGTGTGGGAAGTGTGAATTGTGCAAGTGTTCACAAATTATGAGGATCCAAAAAAAGTTGAAACGCATGTGTTATAATATTGGGGAGAGGGGAAGAGAGTGGAGCTGTCAAAAAAAGAAAGGAGAAAAAGAGGGAGGCATTTTGTGAAAAACCTTACCTAGAAAATTAAAATGGTACCTCTTCTTCCAGGAGGTTCGCGTTTTGCCACAGCCCATCTCCAGTGCTTTTCATGTATTTATTTGAAGGTACATTTGGGAGACACGCACTCTTTAAAAATACCTCGTAATAATGAGCACTAATAGCAACTTCATGATTACATAATCAAAACAAGGCACTCTTGCAACACATACAGTTTATCTAACTAATTTATCTGAGGCCTACAGCCACATAATCAAGTTAAAAATTAATTCACTTACCTCACACTTTCTAAAGAAAGTGCAAAAATCCCAGGAAATGCCGAACAAACAGCTATTATTGAGAAATATGACTCAACATAAATGAGAAATACAGCCAGACTGCTGCAATACTGTCATAACTGAAAAACAGCAGAATGTAACAGTTGTATGAGAAGTGAACATAAGCGAGTGCACCCTGTGGAAGGGAAAGTTTCTGTGAATTCAGATGGGTTATTGAAATCAGCCTGTGCAGGTGACTCTTCTGCTGTAGCTCAGCCCCTCTCTTGCTCTGGTTCTTTCAGGTTGATGCATGATAGCACCAAAATGACTAAACACATAGAATTTTTCAAACATAAATGAACGAGCAAGCACTGAGGAAGCCACTAAGTTTGACCAAGCTGCGCTCTATTTATTTCCAACAAAGCACAACATTGCTTTGCAAAAGGTAGTGCTCAAGAAGTTAGAAACAACACCCTGGAGTTGGGAGCCTCCTCAGCAGGAAAAAGAGAAAAGAAAACAGGGTTATGTGTGTCCGCTGGGAAACAAGCAAAGCAACCAAAAGGGACTGACACACAAGAGGTCTGAAAAGGGAAGCTGTTGTGAGCTCCCAAATCTGGAGAACAGTATTAAGAGATAACACACAGGCTTGTAAATAAGCCTACCGTTTTTAAGGGACATTCTCCAAGATCTTCTTTTCAGTAAATAACAGTGTGTCTAAGAAACACCCTCGTCCTGGGGTAGTAATCCCCTTGCTCCTGTAAGGAACAGTCTTAGAATCTGGATGCAAAACAGATATGTGAAAAAAAAAAAAAAAATCCTTACAGTTCATATCTCTAGTATTTCAACTAGAAATTCCCTCTTGGAAAGGCAGAAATGACCCATTCCTCCTGCAACCCAAAGGATTACTGGCACCCATGAGGGAATGATTAACAGAAAAGCAGGAAACGGACATTAGCTCAGCGACTGCAACGCAGATGACTTAAAACAGGCTTCTTTAATATTACTCCTTACTTTTTCATTCTTTTGTAACTGATGCTGATGGCTTTTTAAAGATTTGCTTATGTTTGTAAATGAAATAGTTTTACATATCTACACACACCTTTTATGCATACACAACAGAATTTCTCAGTATCATTGAAGACAAAACGACTCCAATTCTGAAGCGAGACCACTCCTAGCTAATAAAAATATTTTCTTTTTTTTTTTGCAGTAAGGTCTTGACATACACTTCAAAGAATTTTGGACACAAAAGATGGTGTTTTCATAGAAAGTCTTCAAAATAGACCCAAAGCTTTTGTTCTATTTACTCTCCAACTCATCTTCTCCATAGGAATGGCCTAAATAAGTGATGCTAAACAGACCTTTAACTAGGCTGTAAATGTTTTCAAATGGCTATGTATAAATAGTTTCTACTTAGCAAAGGACACTTAGCCTGAGAAAGTAGTTTAGAAGAAATTTTATTATCACAAAACTCTCAATAGTTGAGGAGCAGAAGGAAGTTCAAGAGAATCCCTCACAACACAGAACAGTATAGAAAAGGATTACATGTTCAAATATTTATTTTTGGACCCAAGTAGATTCCATAAAGGAAAAAGTAGCCACATCAGCTCTACTGTATAGGAAGAAAACAGCGAACCACTGAATATGCACTTAACTATTTGGTAACATACTCTGTATATTAGGCAGAAAATACAGTATCATATGTTCAATATGAATTTCCTTACCAAGTCTGGAAAGTAAATCTTGCCAGTTTGAGTTGCCAACATTTTGTTTGAATTTTTTGACTCCACCCAAAGCAATATTAGTCTTCAACGTTGCCAATACCACTGAAACATTGTGGTTTGAAAACCACAGCATTTTAAATGCGAAATATGTAACAGATGAAGCAACCACACTGTTTCTGAAGCAGTTTCTTTTTGTGTAGTGTACACCTACTGAACTCAGGAATTATTTCTTGCATGGTCCAAGTCATTAATAAAGTAAATTAGTGTCTTTCATTGACTAACAGTTACAGAAAACGTACAGCCTCCAGAACACATCCAAGGATTGCAAAGTCACATTGTCACACAAACTTCTATCAGAATAAGCATGTTATTTCATATAAAAGAACAAAATGCTATTATTCATCAGTTCTCTACAGAAACCACACACACTCCAGAAACTACACACACAAAAGCACTTAAGTGACTGAGGCACCTACCTCATCTTCTCTATCCGATTTTGCATGCAACACCAATGACACATTAAAAAAGCCTATTTGATAAACGTGTAGGATGCTGACATTCTTTTCATGAATTCACTATACTTGTAAGTGTGCAATTATCACTTTCCCCCAGACTATAAAGCAATAACACCTTCAGCTTAATGAGTAAACACATGTCTGTGTGCACCAAGGTGCTTCACAAAGACGATTCTTTTCTCAGAAGTCAAGAACTCTCTTTTTTCTTCGGGGGGGAGTGGGGTGTTCCTACACTTTATCCATTCTTGCTGTGAATTTCCCATCAAGGACACTGCATGCTGGACAGGGTATTTTCTATTAACAGATCAGTTCTTGACAGAAACAAAATTTAGGGTAGTCCTGCAGGCAGGCAGGACCCCAGAAAATCACTACCTTTGTAGTGATTCATGTGATGTTGAAAAATACTTCTTGTGCAAACTTCAGTGAAGTGAAAACATTGCAGACACAGGCCTGAAATTTCAATAATTTTCTAAAAGAAAGCTTACTTTGCTTTTCAAATCTTTCAGTGAAGGAGAAACAGCAAAATAAACAATGCACACAAAGGAAAAAATCCCCAATAACCAAACGATTCCTTCATCCTTATTACTCAGAAATATACAGTCACACTCTTGCACTCCTTGAAAGGCAGCTCAGCTCGTGGAATACTCTGGGTTCTGGAGTGGAAGCGATGCTGTGACCATAAAAGCCCCAAAAGCTTATGGGCACAACAGTTTGCCTGGTTTCTTCTGACTGTATTGCTTAGCACAATGTAAATTCTCTTCCCACAAGTTTCCTCTAGCCTATATAATTCAACGGGATGAATAAAGTCAAGGAATATCCAGTTTAGACGCAAAGAGGAAGGAAGACTTGAGTGCTTCATTCCATAACCACACTGTATCAAATTGTGCATTTTCAGTACTGACTTTGTACTATATTTATACTCACAAGGAAAGGCAGTTCTCTCATTTCCATTTATAATACAATCAAAGGTTTGGGGAAAGAAAGTTCTCAAATGTAACATATTTAGAAGAACATAAAACAGGCCTTCTCAAGCTTCAACATTTCCTTGGACAAGACAGTGGCGAAAAGGCAACATATGTATTACGAAAAGGAAAACAGATGTGCCAGTTTTTGAGTTACACAGTAGTTTTAAGAATGAGCATTATGTTTTGTCAAGGACTACTGGTATATATTTTAAATGTGTGTGATGGCAGTGAAAAATTGCACATCAGCCTGTCCCCTTCAGTACATGTTGGCTTGAGGCTGCGTCCAAGCCGTGTATTACTAGCATGAATGTTCCTCATGTCAGTTGAGTTCGGCTTGATACAGACTCCTTGTAACATTGACTTGAACGTGCAGTACATTTTTTTCTTTCCAAGTATTACTTTAATGATCTTTACAGAATGAGAGGTGAACTTTTTGGTTCCCAGACAATAACACTTTATCCTAGAGCTATAACTAGTTCTAAGTTTCTTATTTCAAACTCCCAAACTTGTTTGAAAAAAGGCCTTGAGCATCTAAAATAAAGACTCAATGGCAAATGAGCAGATAGACATCTGCAGGCACAATGGCTTATTCCTACTGTTTTTATTAATTTTTAATGCATTTTATCCTTAGCAGCTCAGGAAGGGAAAGCCATTAAGTTGGCCTTTCAGCCAACTTCTGAGATAAAGGAAATAAGTGCAAGACTCTCTTACTCATCTGCCATCTCTTGGGTTTTCTAAGTGGAACTTAGTGCAGAGACAGCATAGGTAGAACAGATATTCACATCTCTATCTGACTGATGAAACTAGTTTGAAATTAAGCTTGGATACCATAGGCAGCTACACTACTGCTGTGCATAGACTATATCTACCTGTTCCACATGAAGTGCCAAAGGCTGTTTGTTTCACTGTCTCATTTGCTTTTGCTAGATATTTTATGAGCTTTAGCAATATTGGCTAATGTTTTAACAGTTTGATAAATAATAGTATCCTCACAATGTGGCAATGAAACACAGAAGACAGAACAAACAACTGAAAACTTAGTGTAGGGGGAAAAGGGTAACAAGAAGCTGGTGCACAATTCTGAGGATCAGTGGGATGAAATGAAGTCAGTGCTGTGCTGGCTTGGAGACCAATGCTCTTAACACTGAGACACACCTGGTCATTTACTTACAGAGAAGCTAGACTAAGGGAAGAAATTCTACTACATAAGATTAAGCAAAGTGACCCTGTGACACTTAAACCTATCAAACTTCATACCACGCATGAAGTTAATCTATCCTTAACTACCCTATACGTGGTGTCCATCTGTGTCTGTCAAGCGGGGTCTGACTCGGTGTGCAAACCGCTGCCCTGTAGGAAAGGCCACGGTAGCAGTGCCAGAACAGAGTCCTGGTCCTTGCACTGTGCTTAACATCCCCACGCCCAGACCAAGAACAACACTCCAGACAAAACTGCAAAGAATAATCTGGAACTCTAGCCCTGCCTTATAAGTTCTGCCACCAGCTAAGGATCTTCACCCATGCTATGTTTACCTGCTGCAGCAGGGGAAGAGGAGGACTTTTTTCTCCCTCAATTAAATGTCTCTTCACAGCTCATAAAATTTCAGACAAGGATGCTTTCCAGCTCTAGCTGACCTATTTTCAAGCTGCTCCACTGGAAACAAAACCTAAGAATATCACAAGGAGTATCAACATGAGTATGTTCTATTTAACTGTGATTAAAATACAGTTCATCTGCAAGAGGTTACTTTCTTTTCACTTAGTATTTGCTGCCACCACCAGGATTGAAGATATAATGCAATGAATATAAATTTGTCATTAAAAAAAAAAAAAACATAGGAAAGAATAAACTGGTTTGCTGAAAAGGAAGGTCTTCCTAATGTCCCATCTTAGTGAGTGGTCCATGTAAGTCCCACAACCACTCAAATTTGGGTAAAGTGTTTCGTATTGCTTGCTGGCTGCACCGGCACTACTTTCTTAACAGCAGAACACTAAAATGCAATACATGCAGTTTGGATAAAAAAGTATGGATTAAAAACAAACAAAAGCCCAAAGTGTATGTAGCTCTCTCAATGTAACAGGCAAATCCTGCACTGTTTATTATTAGAGATTATTAGGATGGATAGATTTTTCTTTAATTATTCAACTATAGTCTTTTCCACATGGGAAAACATGACTTGTAAATCGTTTTTAGCACCAGGCTAAACCTGCACAAGAATAAAACTGCACTTTTATTAGGTCCTTCCTCAAGCTTGGTACGCTGTAAAGCAGAACACGGGCAGCAACATTTCAGAGTCCCTCAAGAGCGAGCAAATGTGCAGGAGAAACAACCAGGATTAAGACACAACTGAAGCAGAGGGGAAAGTATAGAGGAAAAACGTGTAGGAGATGCCCATGTGAACTGCACATCTCAAGTAACTTGTCTTACTGGTAAATAGCTGTTCTTTCTACTTTTAAGTGGCAAGACAGTTGTATGAATGCACTAGTAGACCTGAAGTCATCAGTCAACAGGCCTTCACACAGAGCAGACTCTTCTACTGTGTTTCATAATTTCTTTCAAGGATTTCAGAGATAACTTAACACTTGGTGAGAAGTTGGACAGTGTTTGAGAAAACCACATGAGCAACACTTCCATTTTTAGCCTCAAGCAGCAGGCCAGCACTATCAAAGAGCCTCCTAGGCTGGCACTGAACCTCATGAAAGCCCTGAAATAGCTTGCTCATATCCAGTTCAACCATTTTTGCATAGAGGTGGTCAAGGCTTTCAATCAACCCTGGCGCTGCAGATTTCCTGAGGGGCCTCAGCCCTGCAAACGTGGAAACTGGCCTCAGTTTGGTACAACAATGGTTGGCATATAAACTTCAAAAAGGAAGATTAAGGGCTCATGTTTAGTGCAACACCAACGCCCTTTGGAAAACAATCTGGAAGAATGTAAAGGCAGATTCTATTTTTTAAAGATAGGAGAGAGAGCAGATCAGTTATAAAAGCTTGAATTAGCACAGTCTAAGCAGAAACATATAGTTTCATGCAGTTTTTAAGTCTCAGAGAAGAAAAAAAAGGTCTTTGATCAAGAAAGAGAAGGAAAAAAGAATCGAAGTATTACAGTGCTCCCTGTTCCCAAATTTCTCAAAAATTAAACAGACGATCGAAATCTGAAGAAAAAGAAGAGTAATAGCTGAAATAGAGGCTCAGTGGATCTTCACTGAGTGCCAAACCAGCATGAACAGATATTCCAAGTGACCACAGAGGACACAGAGCAGATCATTGCGCTGAGAAGCTTTTCTATTTAGTGAGGCAGGCAGGCTCTCCTCTGCTGTTTCTGAGGTTCTCTCCTTCAGGAGTGGAAGATGAGCAGCATAGTCAAGGCCCACATGCTCTCTAGCACATGGGGTGGATTGGAGCATTTTAATGGTAGTTTAGCTTCCCTACTTCTGTGTTCAGTCAAGGTGATTCAGGTGAGAGAGGCAGCCGCAATCAGAACATCCCAATTTCAAAAATGCTTTGGGTATGGTGTCTGGGCCTTGTCTAACCTTGATCAGAATTGTTAACATCAACAAGGCATTAAAAATACACTCTCTGATCACTCTCATCCTGGTATCTAATATTTTCGCATCAGGAATCATTAGCAATGGGCAAAAAAATGGAAAATGAATAATTCTGGTACTTCTTCAAAGGGGTTTAAATGGTTCCTACTAGCCCATCAGAAGAAAAGCAAGGCTCTACACGCTTCTTGCACTAGATTCAAGGCCTTGGGATACAACAAACTGCTGTGATCACACAGGATAATCACTGTCTGGCAAAGGAGGGGTGACTGTACCTTCATTCTAGTAGTGACAACACACTGCAGACAAGAAGTCAATTGCCACTTTCATATACAGATTTGACGTGGTAGAACAGCAGCAGCAGCATGAACAGCAAAGCACTGGTGTGAGGCTTCAGTTCTTCCTGAGATTAGAGTCTCTGCAACATGAAACTGCTTAGGCAATTTCCCTACCCAGAAGAGAAGTGCCCACTGAACACAGAGAGGATTGTTTCATAGCTTGATGATCACTGATCAATTAACGGGACAAAATCCATTGACTGCAGAGAATACAGTCACATCAGAAACTGCCTAATTTCTGCCCTTCCTCCTCCTCCTCATCTACCAGAGCAATATAAGACTTCAGGGATCATGAGTACAAGAAGTCATGTGCCTTGGAAAGGACAGATGTGATTTTACTATAGTGATTTGCCAAGAAATTTATTACAAAATCAAGTTTAACAGACTGGAATTTCTCCATCTCTAAAGAGCTGATAATTGCTTCAGCCCATTCTGTGGCTTGTGACGGTACAAAGTTCAGATCAAGATGCCAGAAGAGAAGCAGAACAGCAGCCCAGGCTCTATCCACTTGAACGGTCCATTCCCTTTATAAACTAATTTTATAGCCACCTGATGCATACAGCAACCCAACATTCTGGAGAAGGCTCAAGGAATGGAGGTAAACAGCTGAAAAAGGAATTAAATACACCTTGAATTAACATGATTAAGGGACTGGAGCATCTATCATAGGAGGGTAGACTAAGCAAGCTGGGCCTGTTTAGCCTGGAGAAGAGAAGATTGAGAGGATGTTCAAGTACCTGAAGAGTGATTGTAGGGAGGATGGGGCCAGGCTCTTCTCTGTGGTGGCCAGTGACAGGACAAGGGGTAGTGGGTGTAAGCTGAAACCCAGGAAGTTCCATCTCCATGTGAGGAAGAACTTCCTTCCTGTGAGGGTGACAGAGCCCTGGCACAGGCTGCCCAGAGAGGCTGTGGAGTCTCCTTCCCTGGAGATCTTCCAAACCTGCCTGGATGCCACCCTGTGCCACGTGCTCTGGGTGTCCCTGCTGGAGCAGGGGGGTTGGACTAGATGACTTCTAGAGGTCCCTTCCAACCTCAACCATTCTGGGATTCTGTGATTGTTCTTGCCCGAGAAGATATATTTTGTCAGGCTTATTGCTATATGAAAATCATACAATTCATACAGTTTTCATATAGTTACAGACTGGACTGACTTTGGCTACTATCACCACCTGAATTAGAACTTCTGGTGAAAGGAGTTCACTGACTCCAGGGCAGGCACCATGGAAATTATAGAAGCTCTGAAGGGCACACGAACTGCTTCTATGCAGTTCCCAGCTCTTTGGAACAATTTAGTATCTTTCTTTAGCTAGAGTAGATTTTCCATAAGAGATGTTGCTAAAAGTGGATAGAATTGGGAAGCTGTAAGACAGGAAGGAAATAACTGAACTGTGTGGCTGTTATCTGCCATTTCTGGTACTGCAGCACCGATATAGGAAGTGTACTTACTTGGTCCCAAACACAGTATGACCTGGAGGAGAGAGGGAATGGGAGCAGAAGATGAATAAGTCATTAACGACAGTCGTCTTTGATACGCATCTTCAGAGCTGCTGTTTCCATGTCCACTGCTTGTCAGTAGTAACAGACACTTAATACAGCCTGTAGCAGTGGAATCCATTTACACCAAGGCTTCACGGCCGTTTGCACAGCTGTGGTTTTGGAGGCAACAGGTTTACCTACAAGCTGAATTCATGATACAAGACAGCGGAGTTTGCAAAATGTCACAGAACAGTCCCAGAAACATTGAAGAAAAAGTTAGTCAACAAATGAGGACTGAACAGTGAGACACCATGTGCTGCAAGACTGTGAACTAAGGCCTGCACAGCTCTGCATCTACCTTTCTGATGAACTAAACCACAATATTTCATCTGCTGCAACATGGAGTGAAGCAGTAGTGCCAATCTAGTGCATCCTGCTCCACCAAAGTGCTCTTTGAGACCATTTGGACTTCCAAAAATAACTACTCCCTAATGCTAGTGGGGGAAAAAAAAAAAAAAAAAAAAAAGTCTTGTAGAAGCACAGATTGACCTTATATCTGGCGGAAGGTGTCTAAGAATACAAGGGCCTGAAAAATAAACAAGAGGAGAAGAAAAATTAAAGCCTCTGTGAGGATGTTACCTGACTCAGGGAAGTCCTCACTCATAGACAGTGCCATACAAGATGTTCTTCTTGATGAAGGACAGCCACTAAGCCACGGGAAGACTGCACTTCTTAAGGTGCAATTAAGGAAACATCAGGCATAAAAGTAAATGAAATGCCAGACCACTATCCTGTACCTAAATTTCATCAGAAGATCCCGTCATCTTTCATGAGGGTTATCACTGGGGTTAATTCTAATGACTCCCCACTAAAAAGAGTCTCCCGTTACATTTCAAATAAAATCAACATTGAAAGAATGTTTTCCTTTTGTCATTCTAAGAGTTAGAAACAAACTGCAAGATGGAATGAACAGGTTGAATTTTGCAGTGCGACAAGCCATGGTAGTCTAGCTGCAGAACCCTCTTTTGCTCAGGGGAGCAAACAGCGAATAAAAAAATAAATCAGGGTGACACAGGAAAAGATGATGGTGCCTACAAGCTACTGAAGCTGGCTGAAACCAGCACACGGAGAGCAGCTTGGCATCGCAAGCTGCCTGTTCCGTTTTGGGTTCAGGAAGAGGAGCCCTCCCCTCTCTTTGCCAGAGGGGTTTGCTGCACCGCACGGTGACTGCATAGCGAGTCACACACAAGTGCCTCCATGCCCAGTGGCGCGGTTCTTCACAGCCCAGCTAGCAGGCTGCTCTAGGGACCCGGGATAAAGCTGGAGAGCCACCACTGAGGGAAGGTGACACCTGGAGATGTCGCAATGTCTTTTGACTACAGCTCCACTCGCACGTGGTCACCAAAATCTGGCCTAAGTTTCTTTCATAACTGTGGAAAAATGATTAAAGTGTTGATCTTTCACCACCACCTTTAAAATTTCTCTGTTTAAAAGCAACTTGCCATACCCAGGAGTTGCAATAGTCAGACATGAGCTCTACCATTCAGTCACTTCCTCAGTTACTGACGCAGTTCACCCAATACCGATCTCAGCCAAGATATGATCCACCAGCACTTCAAGCTGGTTCAAGCTCAGTACTACAGACACAAGGCAGGCCACGCTGCAGCAAAATAGACAGGGGCCTACAATATTAAGATAAAACTGCATCATTATTTCCTTGTTTTGAATACAAAGTGAACAGTGTACTTTAAGATTTGAAGAACTGGTCATGCTGTAGTGGGAGGAAACTTGTGTGACCAGGATCCGGGGGGCTCAGCTTGTTGGGCTGATAGTGGGAAGTACAAAGCGGCCCCAAAGGTTCAGTTTTGCTCTAGAGGTGAATCGGATGAATTCCTGTAGAGTTGCAGCATGATCACAAAGTTTCCTCATCTTCAGTGACTTAATTTGAGAAGCAGTTTTCAGAAATGCTAGAAATCCCCTGACATATCAATATAAACACCCAGAGTACTGCACTGTGTACCAACTCCCGAAAAGTTTTAAGAATTACAGATAAAGCAGACTGTAGATATCTAAACTAATAATTAAAACTAGGATGACAGTTTGATCTTCTGATTTTACCTAGATTTTCCATCTCTAAAATAGGAAACACATCTGTGCTTAATTCCTTAGAAAAAGTTGTATTATATACCAATGATTTCCGTATACAATGAGAGAACTATTCCATTCTCTCATATTTATTGAAAAATAAAAGAAAAATAAGACGAAAGATGACATGCAGTTGGCAAGTCTTAATTCAGTTACTTTTACTTACTCTATCCTGTAAGATAGGTGGGAACCCTGACAGGAATGAAGAAAGTAGATGCAGTCATAGAGTTAAAGAAAACACAATGCGTGCCCAAGAGCACGTAAGTTTTCTGTCATTATTTTAAGAATCTGTCACTAGGAAAACTAAGCAAATTAGATTTGTAGCAGTAGCTTCTACTACAGAGTCAAGGAATTGCTTATTGCACTGGGCTTCATGAAGTGGTCTGCATTTTCAGTTTTAAGTCTCAGAACTCTCTTAAAAGGCTCTCTCGAAAAGAAATCCTACCCTTTTCTAACAAGATAATTACAACCACAACTTTAACAGATCCCCAGTGCAAAGAGATGTAAATAACTCTACACAAATACAAATGAAAAATATATTTCATGTAGGAATATACATTCCAAGTATGCAGCTGAACAATTCTGCACGTAAGTCATCTTCAGGGCCGGCCGTTTCCCTCCAGGTGAACTTGGTGGGAGATCAAACCTGCTCGGCACTCCTGAAGCACTTCTGATGACGCATATTCAAATTGAATTGAAAAGTGAGGCATTCACAGATAAGACATTTATGAAAAGCATTTTCTCCCCTGCCATGGAGTCTCGGCTCCCTCTTGCAGCCCAAGCAGTAAATTCCCGACTGAGGAAACTGTGGAGTTCAGGTCACATCTGGGGTTCTCGCATCCACAGCAAGGCCTGCTGTGCTCTCCCCATACAAAAGCTTTTTAGATACTTGCACGCTGCACTGATCTACAGTTTCAGGTATTCGCATCAATTGCCACAGCAGAAATAGTCACACAATTGCACCTATACTTCAAGTTAATTTTTCTACTCCACAGTTTATGCCCACGATCTATTTTAGAAAACCTTTTTAAAGAAAATGCATGTTTCCTCCACAGGAAGGCTCCCTCTGTGGAGAGTTAATTAAAATGCTACAAGACCGAGTCCCTGCAAGAATATTTACCAGAACACCCACAGAGGCAGGGCCATCCTCTGAAATGTTAAATTGTTTGTCTGCAATACAGAGGGGTCAAAAAAGCTTTTCAAGCCATCCAGTGCTCCAAGAAAACAAGCATATACCTGAGAAGAGGGAAAAGACAGTTGATGAAGTGACAAAAGATTCAGTCAAGTATTTTCTAAATTGAGATAATTGTTTCAGGGAATTTAGGATGAGCTAAAGAAAAAGAATACCTCAATGCGTTTGGAGGGTCTTAATTGTTCACATAATACAAAATAAAGAAGAGGATTATCCTTGCCTGCTTATATTTTATAAGGTCTGGAACAGGCGTTGGCTTCCAACATGCTATCCATAAAAACAATTAAATTCTGACCCCCGTAAGCATTTTTTAAACTAGTCATCTTTCCTAATTGTTACAAAAATAATCAAAGACACTAAAAAGCCCACCAAAAATAAAGCTTAATTTGCTAAGTGCTCAGATTTAACAGCTTTATGTTTTGAGTTGAACTCTTACGGTAAAGATGATTTCAAAACCTGAACGATCAGTAATTTTCCAGCCACAAACAAGGAAGGAAAAAAAGTAACAGGAGTCATCTGATCTGAAGACTGATTTCACAAAAGGGCAAAGCAACTGTTTTCGATATCCAGCACAGCATAGAAGACATTTTCATTCCACGTTCAGTGACAAATAAAAGAAGAAAATGTAAAAGCAGCAAGAACATTTTCCCCACACAGGTCTGCAGTAGTACTAGTTATTCAACTGCCTTAATACTTCATCTGGACAGAGTATTTCCAGCTTTTTGAAACAGCAGTTCAAATAAGCAACTTGTCTATCTTCAAGAAAAGGAGACTGAAGTAAAGAATTTGTACTACTCAAAGCACATTTGAGAGGGGGAATGGATGAAGCAAAACACAGCTGTGCCCAAAATATCTCCTCAAGGTAATAAAATGAGTTTGTTTTGCCAGATACCACAAGAGCACAGATCACTGCCACCAGATCACTGCTAGAACAAGTTTTGGGTGATGGGCTTCATTGCTTAACGAAAACATTCACCCAGAAGCATTAGTCTTCCTCTAAAACACTACCAGCTACTAACATCTTGTGTTTGCCAACACAGGTAATTTTCATTTTTTAAAGGACTACTGTCCTCCTTCTTCACAAGGGGATCTTATTTTTCAAAATCTTCCATAACAATTCCTTATGGAAAGGAACCAAGTATGCCCTGCAAACTGCCGAAAGTGCAAATTACCATACAGAATGTCAGCCGTGTTTGAAGATATTTCATGGAGTAACAGCATGGCCTCACAAGAAGGTTTTCAGGTATGGATGTAATTAGGTAGCCTAGACACAAGCTGGGAGGCTGGAGCGGGGGAATCACGTTCCACCAAGCACAGAAGTGGTACCTGCAGTCCAAGCTCAATCAATCCATAATAAACAAGGCATTTGCTTAATTAAAAATAAGCATTCGAGGGACACTGATTACAAACATGGTTGCTTAAATTAAAGGCTTATGGCAATCTAAGACATTTGCTACTATAGATAAGCTGCACATGTATATCCAATGTTATTCTGGAAAAAAAAAAAAATCAATACGCCACATTTTTAAGTGGCTCAGGGATTGTCTGCCAGACAGATTTCAAGCACTAACCATAAACCAGCTGCAGCATTGCTGGTGAGGTCCTTACAGCATTAGCCAAGTTCTACTCACTGATGAACATATCAGCCTGCAAAAATTAGCAGATCAAAAGACTGATGTGTGGTTGGACAACAGTGTTGCAGATCAGTGACTCCCTCCCTGACAAGCAGGGATACTGTCAAATAATACTCTTTAATGAGCAACTGCAAAGTCATATCTGCAGAACTGCAGAGGCAGGTACAGCAGTTTTTCTAGGTTAGTTTTGCAAGGATCTGAATCTATAAAAGCAGCATTACATATTGCCTAATGAACTGAGTCAGAAAATACAGACAATATTTTCTGTGGAAAATAAGTAAAGGAATACAAACAAGCACACCACCAGACATGGATCTTGTCCACTTCTGAGATATTGAAAAAACAACAACAAGAAGAAATAAAAAACCAACCAACCAAACAAAAAACCCCCAAAACTCAGACAAGAGCAATAGGAATAAAAAGCAATTTCAGCTTTTTTCTCTTTCAAATCTTTTTTTTTTTTTTCCCCTCTTCTCTAGGGAGTAGTTAAAAGACAGTGTGTGCTACAATTACAAGCAAGAATAAGGAAACAAACCTATTATGACTTCCAAGCAAGAAGTTGAAACTGGTGGGTGGAATAAATTATGCATCCTAGACGGATCTGAAGTAAGTCCCAAGGAATATCACTGCTTGAAGACTTTATATGAAGATTATCTTACAAATATTCCTGTTAATATTCAAACGACTTAGCGATTAAGAGCACAGGGACTACTGAAAAGTTAAATGGTCTGTTGGTTATGTAGGCAGTCCAATGGAAAGCCTTGCTGGTCACTTCTGCACTTACAGTGTACTCATTTATAAATTCCTTGAATCTATTCTGTTATCTGGTTGCTTAACTCATGTTGACAAAGCAGCTACTAATACTAAAGTCATTATGAGTCTAATTTTAGAGCGAAATGAGCCAGGACTGGGCAGAGGATTGAAATCAAAAGATTCTGTATATTTATTTGGTACTCAGTAATATCTTTAAATTGATTTTTCCTGCCACAAAGGATTAAGAGAGATTAATTCATCTCTTTGTACATGATGTAAACAATCATTTCAAGTAATTTTCTAATTACTCTTTTAAAAAGGTTATGAGGATAGTGAATACATAGAACAAACAATGGCAGAAATTTCTACTTTCAAACAAGATTTTGCAGGTCAAATAAAGTGAGATACTCCAGGTGTACCCAAACTGTATCTGAAGAGTCCAGCACCTTAGGATTCACTTAAGTTAAGCCAGGAGGGGAAAAACAACCACCACCACATCAAAAATGAACCAAAGCAAAGAACCTCGCACTCCGCTCTCAAACTCTTTCAGTCAGCTTCATTTTAACTAACAGGCACCTTGTGCACAAAAAAGGTAGAAGGTGTAGAAGGATGCACTGATAGTATCATGCTGTTTAGGTTGGGGAAGGTCATCTATGTGATCCTGCTGCCCTGCAGTCTCCAAGGGCACAGGGGGACCCTAGTGGCTGTTGCAGACAAGCAGCCTGCACACAGAAACTGTGGCATTAAAGTAATGAATGCTTGCACCCAGCCCCAAGGGCAGAGCCACGTACTGACACGTACCTGTTCCTACCTTAGTCTGAAGCTTTATGGGGAGGCAGCAAGGCTGGGAAGTGTTCTGCTCATTGCCATGCAGAGCCCGTATATCCATCTCAGGAAACTGCAGGATTGGGAGCACAAGGCACTGCGAAAAACGTGGGTGCTGGGGAGGGTTCCCTCTGTGACATTATTTGGAAGGCAGTCTGACCTTTTCTGCAAGGCTTTAGCTTTTCCTAAGCGCTGCAACGTATTTTTCAGACAGCATATGCATAGATCCTTTCTGACTAGGCACAGCCTGATGTTTAAATGGCCGAGTAGGTTGCTCTTCAGAGTGAATCTTCCTGCCTCAACCATGGGTGAGTCCAAGCACCAACAAATGATTCCCTCCTCTTTTCCAGGCTTTTGCATGGCCCAGCTCTCCTTCCCTCTGGCAGTTTGAAGGCCCACCTCATGACGTTCACCTGCACGCACAATCCGCAGCGGGGAAGGGCTCTACATGTGGCAGGTCATCACCAACCTCAGCATCTCAGGGTTTTATTTTGCCCCCTCCTCTCTCATAAGTCAACATCCTTGCCTCAAGAAAACATAAAGGACAGAAGGTCTTAAGATTGCATATATCACCTCCTTAAATATTATTGGCTTCTCCTGTTTTAAAACCTATCAATTGCACTATTTCAAAAATTAAGTTGGAAAGACTTAATGGCATGGACAAGCTTATGAATCCAAACACAGCACCAAGGACAGTAACAAAACCCAAAGAAGCAGCATTGGAATTTGGAACAGTTTTAAACAGGGTGCACTTAAAAACTTAGAGAAGCTTCATCATGTACAGCTCCTGATCTAAAAGTACGAAATTTGGAAACACGAAGTCAACACTGCTTCTATATATCAGCTTTCAATTAAGAGAAATGCTGCACTCCGGCAGTGAGGAATCATTGAGCGTGTAAGACTGTTCAAAATGCATGATAGTTATCTAAATGTACTTTTTACTCGGTCATTCTTTAAGTGCTCTACCGTCACTTTTCATCCTTAAAGACATAGTCCAGGCCAATATGAACTGGAAGTTCGGTTCTGCTAACCAAACAAAAGCAATCAGAATTTACATGTCTGAAGGGTATTTATTCTCATAAGCATATGCAAATAGGCTAAAGATTGAGATCTCTGATTTTGTTTTAAGGTATTATATCAAAGAAAGATCAACTATTCAATGTGAACCAGAATTGCCTAGTAGTTCCCATCTGTTTTTCTTCACTGAAATACTTTTAAGCAATAAAAGCAAGACAGCTGAACAGCTAGCATTCTGCATTAAGCAATGTTTACAAGTCAGTAGAGCCCTTGTGTAAAATATCTGAAAGTCACCTTCAGTTATAGGAAGAACTGCCATCTTCCTGCTTGTTTGTGCATGGCAATGTTGCACAGCATCCCACAAACTGTAACACACTACACTGTTCTCAAGTACAACTGAAGCAAAAAACACCTACCCATTTTGTAGGCATCGAGGATTTTTCTTTGTTCGTTTTTAAACATTAGGTGATTAAATGGTCAAGAAAAGAAAACACACACAAAAACTCTTCCAGAATATCTTGCCATTTAGAAAGGTACATTAAAAAAAAAACAAAAACCCACAACCAATGAAACAATCCACCCACACCTCATTAGGCTATGAGCTAGTTATTTCTGCATATACAAATTATTATATTCTCCTGCATTTTATGCTTACAGGTTGTAAAAACTTTTTTTTTTTTTGGTGGTGGTCTTATGCAGGGTCTGATACATATGTTGGAAATGCTTAAGCTTTCTCAGTGATACCGCTCCTAAAGAACGAGCTAGACAAGCACAAGCAAGAGGGCACACCATAACTTTATTTTATGATTCGAGTGTCCAGAGAAGGGGCAGAAAAAAAGAAAGAATAACTTGTTAGAGAATACATTACACTTGCTCTGTTCTTGTGGAGGTTTAAGCCTACGAGGTTTGCTAGTTTAATATCCAACTATACATTCTTGAACCCTGAAGTTTTCGCACCTCAACTTCTCATGGGGTTGGATCTATCACGTTTTACAAGAACTCGGTATTTTTGTGTACGTGTCTATATTATTGAAAGGTACTAGCTGAAGCATGTGAAAAACAAGAGTTTTGCTGAAGAATAAAGCAACTTGCTTTTGTTGCAGCTTAGATCTCTACGTGTGAAGTGTTCAGGAAAATAAAGATGGTCTTCAGCACCAATGGGTCTCCAATGGTCCCATGCAGACAGTGCTTCTGTAGTAACATGGATGAATTGAACATGTGCCCTTGGTGTCCCTGCTGGAGCAGGGGGGTTGGACTAGATGATCTCTAGAGGTCCCTTCCAACCTCAACCAGTCTGTGATTCACGATGAAGGCATCGCGTACAATCATGCATTTTACATTTGTGTCTGCATCCAGAAGAATTACAGCATAACAGGGAGGATATCACAACTTCAGATAAAACATCGAGCTGCTGGGTATAAAGCACCCTTGCCTGGAAGAATGAAGATCCACAATCATCCACCCTTTGGACATTTTAACGTAGCCTTCATTCCTCATGATGGAAAAATAGAGGTTTTTTTCTTACCCACTTTAATCCATATATGACGAAAATTAAATACAGAGTATGCTACATGCATCAGAAGGGGAATAATTGAAAAAACAGGGGGAGGAGGGGAAATACTACCTGCAAAAAGGGGAAATCTACATATGGTTAGATTGCTCTTGCAGGTATGTTCTAGTCCACTACTTTTCTCCATTGCGGGCACTAACCCAAATCAGAGAATGAGTATTTTCCTTTTCTGTGGCTTCTAAAGCAGAATTAGCTTGAACTAACTGCTGTTGCCTATCTTGGAATAAATGAAGGACATTTCCTTTCTATTTACTTCAAATTAGGATGACTTGAAAAATATAAAGTTTGAAAATAAACTTTGAATTCAAAAAGGTTTGAGAAAATTGCTTTCTATTTTTAAATGTTTTTACAAGCTTCAAAATGGATCCGTTCCAACATGATGTAAATTCCTGGCTAAAACAAAGTTAAACATGTCAGCACAATAATTAAAATGATCTGAATTTGACATGCTCCTGTAGTGGTATTTTGGAAAAGAGTAATTTTTTCATTCTTGATAGTTAACATTCAATTAGACATAAATGGAATTTAATTCTTTAAACTTAACTTTAAAAACAAATGTAGAATACTAGACTATGAGGAAGCAAGTTAAGCTTGGCTTCAAAGAGATCTCATCAGTTAACACCTTTCGATATAGGTGATTGATGTCATATCTTACGTCTAGAGCACTAACACATTATTTCTTGATTTTTTTTCATGCTTTACATGCAAACACAGAAAAGAAGAGAAAGGACCCCCCCAATCAAAAAAAGTCCTCCTCTTTAACCATTTCTTGTCTATTCTAGCTCCACAGAGCAGGTCCTTCCTGTTTCACGCAGTTTACCCAGAGAGGCAAATATCTCAAGTCCTCGAATACAAGTTCAATATTCATGTGCAGGTAAAAAGTGCTACAGGGATAATATCAAATGTTGCTAGTTATCTGCTGGACATTCTCATCTGCTTTGGGAAATAAGACAAATACAGCTTGAGTACGAGGCATTTCCTCAAGGCTCTGCAATTCTAGATATTAAAATAAATTAAAAAAAAAAGCTGAAGGGGAGGGAAACAATCCCAGAAAAAAAACAAAACAAAACAAAACAACCAGACTTACTGGTCTATGATATTTCTGGCCATAACATGAAACATCCACAAAGTTGTGTCAGGCAGTTACAGGTAGTGCAGCAGTAAGAACAAGCTTCTGCCCATAGAATTAAGGATATGTTGCTTACTGTAGTACATCAAATGCCAGCAGAATCACACAAAGCAGTTTACCTTAACTAAAGCTGAGCAATTTTAACTAGCTACTAAGGAATATTTTTATTAAGAACAATTTAAGTAATAGTTACTGACACACAATTTTCATCTCTCAAAATAGATTTGTGTCTTTGATGGAAAGATGGAGAGCGTTAGATTTCTCCTGGACTGTGGCACTGCTGTACTGCTGAATAACATATCCTTCATTTTACTTCTTTGCTTAACCCACCCAGCACCTGCGATAAAGAGTCTCTTGCTAGACATTACTAAAAATAAGCATACAAGACCAAAACCATACCTTTCTGCCCTGGGGAAGTCTTGTTTTCCTAAAGTTCTGTAACTCGGATATTTTGATCCCTTCTATTGAGACATGCATGATGCATTATTTGCACCACTGTTCTTCCACCATTATTCAGATTCCTACTCCAACTATTTTCAGGTGGTGGGAACAAAACATTTCCAGAATGTTTTCAAGAATGGTTATCGAGTAAATTAGAATTGGGGAGCAGAGGGAGGGCTCCCCCCTGTCCAGCTTGGCAGTAAACACATGTGATTCCTAATAATGCAAAGTTTGGGTTGCATAAGTAGTAGCTGCAAAATCCATCTTTGCACAGCTGTTAGAACTTCCTAACATGGCTATATTTAAGCAAAGTTAACCAGAGAACACAAATGAGTTCAGACAATCACATAAAGGCTGAATATAAATAGTCCTCTACATTAAAAAACGTGTTCTAAATCGAAGACCACTTTCAGTACACTTTAAAATGAATAACAAAATCCAACACTTGCTGATGACTTGCTTATCAGTTGCCTCATATGAGAGCAGTATACATACAGCCCTTCATACAATGCCACAAGTTACAATAAAAGCACAACAGCAGTTGGAAAGAAAGTAGATGCCTTTCCAAAATAAAAACCATTTACACCATTACATTGATCCATTATCACAAAGTCCTGAAGATCTCCCTATTGTGTCTATGCTAGAATTACCAGCCTTAGGGATCCTAAAAATCTATCAGCCCAGGACCAGAACCTGTTTTTGCAAAGCTGAGACGTGGGTACCCAGGACACAGTGAATTACCCTGCAACGTAAGCGATGGTGCCCGGCTCAGATACAGCCCAGGGCATCGGCTCTGGTGGTGGCAGAAACACCGCACAGACAAAGCATCTTAGCACATCAAATTAAACTCAATATCTACCACTAAGCAAGAACTGACCCTCTTTAAAAGTGAGAGTTCAAGTTATCTTTAGATAGGCTTCATGGAGTTTAATTCTAACATCAGGCTGGTTCTGGGAAGATGAACACAAGGGTTGGCTGACGGCATTTGCTGATGTACTTAGATACGGGTTATAATTTTCTAAGCTAAGAGTCACTGTCAAAGCAGAAATCCGTCTTGCAACACAACTGAATACCAGCAACTGGCAATAGCAAGAGCCTAGGGAAGAAGGTTTTAAAAAGTTAAATTGTTTACAATTGTCTTACAGAGCCCTGAGCTTGCACTGTGATCTGCTCAGTGATCTGCTGTGCAGGAACTTCCGAAGCTTGACATGGCATCTTGGTTTCGGCTTCGTCAAATTAAATTGAGATGTGTTTCTCTCTATGTTTTATAGATTCTGTATGTCAATATTATCAAACACCTAACTTTCACTATCAGCTCAAATATGTAAAGAGCTAGAGGAGTGAAGGAAATTATCTTCATTTTCTCTATCTCCATCATTACTTTCAGTTTCTGTTGAATAGAAAACCTTCCACTTTAAATACTTTCAGTTTCAGTTTAGCAGGGAAGTACAGAAGAATGAATCCTGCTTGAGAAAGTCATGCAAAATTAGTAAGGTTTCTGAAAAGGAAGGGAGAAATGGGAGTCGGAAGATACTGGCAGAAGACAATCTAGGAATAACAATTTTTTGAAAGACATTACAAAAAAATAAAGTAAAAGGAGAGAGAGAAATTGTCTGAATTCATCCCCCACCTTCAGCTCACCTGAACATTCCATATTAAACTACACTACTGCATTATACTACTATACCTCTTAATTACACCACAATGGCTAGTACTTGCCTAAAGCCAACCCCTTGTCACCTCACGCCCAAAACAGTTTAAAGTGCAAGAATGGAAGCTAGAAATTTAAATTGGCTCCATGCAGGGATTTGTAATGTTTGTACAGTTCCCAGGAAATCACCACCAAGTAACTGTGTAACTTTGTAAGACAGTGTAACTTTCTGAGGAAAAAAAAATAAACAAACAAAACCTCCAAAGCCTAAGAACAAATGCAACACTCAAAAAAAATCAGAACACAAGACAAAAAAAAAAAGCCTGTGAATCTGTGAAACATTTATGAATGCTTAAGAAAATACTCATCTCATGGTTTAGCAAAAGCATCCAAAAGGATTCCGCAGAGATTTGTTTTCTCTTTTAAAAATAAATGACAGAAGAAAGAAAACAGAGAAGAAACACTGTGCACAAGACCAAAGGCAAGGTTCCAGCTCTCTTCTCCTCTTTTTAAAATGGACTCTAAACAAGAAACAAGCAGCCACAATTGAAAACAAGTTTCCATTTTATGCCAGTTCATTTGTGGTGCAGAAGAGAAAACAAATACATGACATTTGCTGTTATTGCAGCTAGTGCACCAGCATGGCCCCTGCCTATAGGCGCATCTATAGGTATCCAAAACAGAAGGATCTATTGATGTGTACCTCACATACAGATACCCAAAGTACAGTCAGCCTCACAACATATCCCCTTTTCCCAATTCCTGGTGATGACACAAAACACATCAAGTGCTTCTGAATGTAGGTTAGTGGGGAGCCCAGCCACACGTGGAGCCCAAGACACTGCCGGGGAAGCGACAACAAGCAGGGATGTGGTCGGGGAGGGCCTTTTTACCAACATGCACTAGAAAAGTCTTTAAGAATTTATGACGTCTAAGCAATTTTATGAAAAACCTGATCACAAAGCTGACTGTTTTCATTTGACATAATAAGGGAAGAATTACTGTGAAAAATACTGTTGCGCCTTTTAGGGAAAGGTCATTTTTGAATGTTTATAGAAGGAAACTTCTCATATAACACTTACTGATGCTGGAGATTACTAGTATTTCTACATGAGTATTTATTTTGCACACCCTTTATATCTGCATAATACTAGTAGTTCCGTAAAACATGCTTTGGATTTTTCCCCTCAACCTGCCTCGGTTCACATACACAAACGCTTTCACTCTCTCCCTTTGCCCCCATACAGTCTTATTCATCACAGAGAGGCAAAAATACTTGAAAGACAAATAATAACAAAGGAAAATGAAGCTATTCTTTGCAAGCTTCCATTAAAGAAAAGCAAGAAAGAACCCTGTTGCTCAACTTTGTTTATTCTGCTATCACTGCATTCCCCATTTCCCCTCTGCTATGCATTTCCTCCATGTTAGTCTACAAAAATTTTCCTCCTCTTGGCAGCAGAGGTTATGTGTTTGCATTCACTCTCTCGGGAAGATCTTAGAGACAGGGATCAAGCTATTTGCCACCAGAGCTGCTATAAAACATCATTGTGAAAGCGTCCTTTGGAAGGAAAGACCTTTATGCACATAAAGTGCAGGAGTCTTTGAAAGCAGTTACCTTCTGTAATGCAATTTTACTTTACTGCTTCTCTGACAAATGTTTCTACTTCTAAAAATTTCTCTCTAATCTAGAGCAGATTGTGTCCATGTTGGAAACAGCAACACAAAGCACCTGCGACTACATCCAAATCTCACATTATTCACATCAGGCCCCGATCTGCCAGGGATGAAGCCCTCACCCAGCGTTTCTTCTCTGCGATACGGAGATCAGAGAATATATCACGAGCATGACACACGTTTGCATGATATCTGATGCAAACGGTTGCAGGCGCACTCGCTTACTTTTCGGGTGCTGAGCACCAGAGCTGGTTTATTTTTTCAATTGCCTTGTTCCCACACAGGTGTTTACTGCTCCCGTTTACTATGACAACCACCCCTGTTGCCAAACACACACAGCATCTCTCCGTTGGGCTCCTTTTGTTCTAGCAATTACACTGCTCTCTAGACGACCAACCAGTCCTTGCCTTCTCGTAGCCATGTTGGTAACGACACGCTTTGAGAGCCTGCGCCACGAGAAACCACTGAAATAAAGCTTGTCGTTACCATTAACGGAATATAACGACTGAAGTTTTAGAGTTGAGCATCAGAATAATTCAAGTATCAGGAGAAGCATTTTACCAAAAGCGTAATGCATCCTAGGGAGCAGGCATTACACCTTCTTCCTCTTTCCTTCTGCAGGCTGCACTGGTATCCTACAAAGTGGTATTTTATGGTTAATACAGCCGCGATTTATTTTTAGAAACAGAGGACTACAGTTCTGGCACACACTGCTTACACCTTTTGTGCACTGCTGTATTTCCTATTTTCTCCTCCCCTCATCCATCATGAGGGACGAAAGAAACCAATAACATGGAAACACAGCTTTGTAAATAAAGACTTATGACTACCCAAAATTTGGAGTACTCACAGATAAGCAACAAAACTACATACCACAGAATTTCACCCAAAACGAGCAAAGCAAGCTAATGCAAAAGTAAATCGGTATTTGCACACTAGCAGAAATTAGGGATTTACAATCACAGCTAAGAGGCCAAATAAGCCCTGTGATTTGACCATTAAAAAAAAAAAAAAACCCTTGCAGTATGGCTGTTCTGTTTCCTGCAGGAAATGAGATGCTTGTATTAGATACCCCTGTGGTTTTCATACTGTAAATGTATCAGCTGGTACAAAGCCTCTGGAGGCGACTATTAACTAATGCTTAGAAAGAGCAGTGGCAGCAGCAGCGCACACATAACACCTCCCAGACGAGGGGGCAAAAAGCTGCCCAGTTACCTCAAAAAAGGGGTTTTTTAGAGCTCCGTGCCAGAGTGCAGCCCGCGCCGCCAGCGACACGCGCACTTACGTGCGTGTATTTGTGCAGGGCACCTCTGGCGGGGCGGCACCGTCTCCCGTGGGTGCCCTCCTATTGCTTCCCTTTGCACCCTCACCCGCTGCACGCGCCAGGGGAGCCCCAGGACGCTGCACGTTTTATGCGAGGCCCCTCATTTATTCAATATATTGCTTCCAGCTTGCATTTTGCGGCCCCATCCCTCCACGCAACACCCTGGCCCGCATCCCTGCGTGCCTCCCCGCAGCCGCCCGCCTTTTCGGGACAAGCCCAAGCCGCGTCCTCCATGGCAAACCCGCTCCGGAGGGAGACGGGGAGGGAGCAAGGAGCAGGAGGAGGGAACCCGCCGGGCGCACAAAGGCGGGCGCCGGCGGGCGGGCACCTGCCGCACGTAGACGCGCACACACACACACGCGCGCACACATGTACACGCACACATATGTACACACACACACACGTATGCACGCGCATACCCACGCGCGCGCTGGCACACGTACCCAGCAGCAGCAGGCGGTGCGTCTGCTTGTACTCCCGCTTCTGCTCCTTGAGCGCCCGGTCGATGCTCTTGCTCACTTTCCGCGCCTCCTTCTCCGCCTCCCGCTCCTCGAGCCGCAGCTTCTCCCAGGGCCGCTGCGGCGCCGGCGGCTGCTGCGGCGCCGGCGCCCCCCGCGCCGCCTTCCCCGCGCCGGGGCCGCGGGCCGCGGGCAGCAGCGTCGCCGGCCGCTCGGGGCCCGCGCCGCCGCCGTTCTGCAGCAGCAGCAGCAGCGGCGGCCCGTCCGCCTCGGCGCCGGCCTTGCCGCCGGGCCGCGCCGCCGCCTCGGCCCCGCCGCCGCCCCGCGGCTGCGGCGCGGGGGCCGCCGCGGGCGCCTCGGCCGCCGCGGGCGCCTCGGGCTCGGCGGCGGCACCGCCCGACATGGAGCCGCCGCCGCCGGCGTCGCCGAAGAGGCGCGGGCGCAGGCTGTAGCACAGCCCCATGGCTCGGAGCGCCCGCCGGCACGCGCTGCGCCGCCGCTGCCCTCAGCGCTGCCCGGCGGCGGCGGCGGCTGCGGGGGGCGCGGGCGGGCGGGGGGCGCCGCGCAGCCCCTCACGGCCCCGCGGGGCCATCCCGCATCCTGCCCGGCCCGGCCCTGCCCTGCGCGCGGCGGCGCCGATCACCTGACAGCGAGCGGCCACCCGCGCCCACCGTACCGTAAATACCCCAGCGCCCGCCCGCCGCGCAGCGCAGCAGCAGCAGCAGCAGCGGCAGCAGCGCCGCCGCCGCGAGGCTGCCGGGCGGGCGCGCGGGCGGGGAGGGAGCGGCGCCGCCTGCCCGCGCACACACCCGCACCCGTCCGCACACCCACAGGCACCCGCACACCCACAGGCACCCGCACCCTCACACGCACCCCCCCATACACCCGCACCCCCACGCACACCCTCACGCACACCCTCACCCCCACACACACCCTCACCCACCCGCACCCTCATGCACACCCACACCCCCACACACACTCTCGCCCTCACACACGCCCACACTCGCAGTCGGGCACACGCAGCCCCATCCCTCCACGCTCCTTCTGCCGCCGCCCACTGGGTCTGCTCCTCTCCCAACCGGGCTCCACTCGCCCACGGTGCTGTCGGGAGGGACCCGCTGCCGCTGGGGTCCCCGCTGGGGGCACTGGGCGCTGCTGCGGCCAGGCCTGGGCTGGCTCCCTCAGAGGGGGCACTGGGTCAAGAGATGATGCCAGGGACTAGCTCCTACATGGACAGGGGATGCTTTGTCAGCGCTGCGACCTGCAGCGATGCTAAGGACTAGGTCCTACTGTATCCTGAGGTGATGCTATGGATTAGGTCCCTCATGAACAGGGAACATGACACCTGTGCTGTGTCCTGAGGCAACACCAGGGACTAGGTCCTATGTGGACAAGGGACATGGCGCCAATGCTATGTGCAGAGGTGTCGCCAAGGCCTTGACAGGCCTTGACAGGGGACTTGAAGCCAGTGCAGTTTTGAGGCACCACAGAGGACTAGGTCCCTTTTGTACAAGAGACAGTGTCAGCACCGTGTCCTGAGGTGCCACCAAGGATTGGATCCCTCATGGTCAGGAGATGGGATGCCAGAGCTGTGTCCTGAGGCAACACGGAGTTGGGGTATCAGCACTGTGTCCTGAGGCAACATCAAGGACCAGGTCCCTCATGGACAGGAGACATGACACCAGTGTTGTGTCCTGAGGCAAGCCAGGCATCGGCCCGCCATGGACACGAGACGGGCTGCCAGCGCTGCGTCCTGAGGTGACACCGGGCCTCAGCCCCTCGCAGACGTATGCGCCATCATTCATGCAGCTCCACCAAGCCTGCCATCCCCACAGCTAAAACATAATTTTCAGCCCATGTACACTCTTCCCTCTGTGCACATTCAACTTGCCGCCCACACACTGACTAATTGTGCAGTGGGAGGAAGACTTCGGATGTGGTGGTACGAGAAAATAATAGGCGATATTCGGATTTGCTCTCCCTCCCGCTTCCTGCTCGCAGCAGTAGTACTCCGGCAGCGGGACCCGGAGCACAGGCTGCTACCTGGAGCCAGCCGGCCTCCAAGACAGCGGCCACCCTAATGACAAGCAGCACTGGGCAAATTCAGATCACCCGGCCTGCTGCTCAGTGCTTTACACAGGTCAAGAGGTTTTGCTCCAGTTTCTTCTGTCTCTGCATTCTTCATCTTCTTGGCATTTTTTCCAGCGTAATATTTCATAAAATTTTCTACCTGTTTGTCAGGGAATGTGGTTACTGGATGAAATAATGTGTTTCTAAGTCCTAAAACAATGGTCATACACTCACTGTTTTGATTGAAGAAATACCTTCGTGCAATCGTAGCAAATACATCATTTGAATTTGTCAGTTAAGAGCACTAATGCCACTCTTTATGCATGCAATACGTCTTTGGATTTTGTAACAACTCTATTGCATTAGGTCATTGTTTCTGGCTTCTAACTTTTTCTAGTTATATCATATTAATAGATGCCACTATTTATAGCCTGCTGTATGAAGAAACAAAGGGAAATACAATTCCTATAGTCCTTTATAATGAATGAATTAGAGCGAGTTGACCGCAGTTTTTTTGTTTCTGCATATGGGAAGCAGAATCGTGTTTATGACAGATCTATTTATGTCAAACAATTTAATGAGCATCTCGTAAAATATGTATTTATGAAGCACTGAGTTTGTGTTAACGTTCACCGAAGAAAATCCCCTACATTAACACAAAATAAATAGATGCCTCTTAACTGAAAGCATCAACTGTCTGTTATTTCACCACACAAAGGAAATTTTGCCAGTGAAAATATTAGCTGGATCCAGCACACTGTAGACTTGTCTTATACCCTTCAAAATGCTTACCATGTATTTGGACAGATGCCTTATCTCTGTGAAATGAATACAGGAGTGACTATTTGTATTATATGTTTTAATACTTGATTATATAGTGCCCTGGTTGCAGCCTGTTTGCAAAATATGTAAAAGGTTACATAACAGGACAGGATGTTTCACCACTATTGCAATGCAACTGTGTCTTGAGTGAAACTCAGCTGACTATTTTTTTTTTTTTTTGGACCATAATAGTATACTGCCTCTAGATTGTGAATGAAAGATGAGTGCCTTTCAGCTGAAAGCAGAGAAGGAATTTAGATAAGCAGGATCTAAATGTGCAATCTGAACTCAATGGCTGGAAGCCTATAGATGACAATGGACAACTTGCTACTCATCTGAAAATGTAGTAAGACTGCAAAGAAAGTACTGAAATAATGGTGAAAATTAAGAGTTTTATATTTGAGGCCCAAATGTCAGTGGGCAGGCTTAGGTTTGTGAAGGCGATCCTTCAAGCCAAGTGCATACAAAAATATTTGCAAAATCATAAGGTACTTCTCAGATAATAGAGAAATGTCATGATTTGATCAAGCTAATTCAGATTAAGACAAATTTCCTCTCACAAAACATTCTAAGCATGCACAGAGTATGTTTAGCAAATAACAGGGAAAAAGTGATACAGTTAGAGAGGAGACCTGATGGAATATACGCTGTAGAATGAGATTAATATTTCAAAATTATTTATAAATAAATTTATAATATTTCACTCAATATTTTATAGTTCGTGCTTAACAAGTGGTATACTTTTTCAACAATTACCTGTCATTCTTGTTATGCTATCTGAAATTAATACATACATACATGTGTATGTAGATAGATAGATGGATAGATGTAGTTAGATTTGAACTTGAGGTAAAGCACTTTAAACAGCTTTTCTTGTCTTTCCAGTGTATCATTCCACCTAAGAGATTGCCTTTGGAGATGTCGGTATGCAGCAATGAGGTATGTCCACAAGGTGGCTCAAATTCAAATAGTAATATGATTTTAGTGAGTAAATATGTAATATTTACAAAATATTTCTTACAAAAAGCATCTTTACCTTTCCTATTTCTAATAGTAGAATTTTTACAGTTCTTATGAATACTTGAACAACAGTTTTATAACAATTTTGATTTAGTACGGAAGCTATACTAAATCACAGTTTTCAAATATTTATACAATGTTTCAAAGCTGAAACGAGAGATGAGCCTTTGGGATCATGCTTAAACGAATGTTGCTTTAAATGTGTAAGTAGTCATAAAAATGTAAGTGTGCAGAATTAGAGAGACCTCAGTTAAATTTGTAAGAAGTTTCGTAAAAGTCAAAGAGAAACTTTCCTGGAGAAGGAAATTTCTTTATCTTCTTCTGATTGCTCTGTTTATAAGTACCCGCAGACTACCAAGAGTTTATCTGTGTAAATATAAACTCCATATAAAGAGTTTATGCACATTCTGATTATTGTTTTGAATTACTACTTTTTTTTTCTTGTATCTTGAGCCAAGTAGAAGAATTCAGAAACTACAAACTCAGAACTTCAACTGGAGTATTTTTTCTAAATGATTTTGACAATTTTTCCTCAAGATTTTTGAGGACCTCATTGATGATTCTTGAAAAAATTGCAAGGTATATGAGTTCACCAAGGAGGAAAGCTACGTGACAGAAGTAAAAATATTGCAGAGAAACATGTGTTGTAATGATTTATTTATATTTGCTTTAATTTATACTGAGGTTAATTTTCCTAGAAAAAGGGTCCTAGATGTAGCCAGCTATTATTAGATGCTAGACAGCTCTTATATTCTTTGTTAGGCACTTGTCAAAATACTACTTTGTTCTTGTGGGGTAAATGTTATTATTTTTGTTCTTATGGCTTATAACAAGTACTAAACTGTTCAGCTACATAATGTGTGTACATTGTCCTACAGTGTCATTACTGGTATATTGGGGAAAAAAAAAAGAGAAATAATGTTCTTGCTTAGTATATGCTTTGCTCCCTAAAGGGTAGAATCCACGTCTAGGGTCACGCGTATAAAGGCTATCAGTTAGCACATCTACATTAAAAAATCTTCTGTATGCGATGTGTTCAGAGACTGTGCAGAAGTCTCTTGACTTCCTGCAAATTTCAGGAAGTCTAAAGACAGGTAACAAAAAGAAACTTTTTTTTTTTTTTCTCCCTCGTCTTCTCTTTGAGAGAAGCCTTAAACCTGCAGATAATCTGAAAGCTATGCAAATGTATGTTCTTTTTTGTATGGTGTATGAATGCATAGGCTGCCTTTCCTCGCCATGTCTTTTACAGGAGATTGGGAGATTTATAGCTTCTCCTTCCTATAGACTCTCTGTCCCAGAATTATATCTAGTCCAGACAGGGAGTAAAAAAATAGCTTGACAATATATCCTAAGTGTTTAAAATATTAGTAATTTAGGGAGCCAGTTTTAGCTGCTGGTAGCTAGTGCTCACTAGACCCCAGCTACATGGGTCTCATAAATCATATTTAAGCACACTCTTTGAAGCGTCTGTTTTGTTTTGCTGATAGAGCAGTAAATCAAGAATACAAATTGTTTTGGACTTTAGTGAACCCTGCTAGTTTCTGTAACAGACTCAGACATTGCCAACTGTAAATCAGTCAGTAAATGAATAAATAATAACAATTACTTCTAGTTTCACAGAATAACTCCATCCTTAAGCACAATCTTTATATGCCACTTTTCATGAGTTTGGAAAATTCTTGAGATTGGACCAAAATCAGCCTAATGCTGAAAATTCAGCTACAAGCATTAATTGTAAAGCAACAGTTGTCTAAACCTAATGTTATTCCCTCATCACCATAACTTTTTTTTCTTCTTCTCGTGATAGCTAAACATACTAGCAGCAAAATATTTTACCGCGGCTTTTCAATAGCCTGTTTGATATAAATACTGCAAATTTGTCAGCTCCTAAAACAGGGTTTTAGTTTGCTATTCATGACAAAAAATAAAAAAGTATGTAGGTTATTAGAAGTGTGGCTGCTAAGGCCAAATATATTAAATTTGCATTTCACATCTCTTTACTAGACCACATTTTCATTTACTTATAAGTAATAACCAGTTTGATTTGGCTAAATTCCTCCTGCTGGTGCCTGTTTCGGCCTGAAAGTTTTTGTCTGTTTCTGATTCCAAAGTGCCTCAGCCGTTTTCAAAAAGAGTTTAATAAAAACATACAGTTGCAGTGTTAAAACATTTTGTTGACTTTTGGAAGGGCTAATAGTTTATCTTTCTTGTGCTGGCTGTGATAGTTCTTTTTGATTTAAGGGAAGTGATTACCAATATATAGAAGACATTTTAAATGATATTTGAATAGAGAAGCTTAAGGGAATTTGCTGCAAGAACAAAAAATAGGCCAGTTTGCTTGAAAGCTGGATTTTGAGCAAATCAAGTAAGAAGTGATTTAAAATGTAAATTGTGGAAGAAGGTAATTTTCTGTGGTGCTGTATGAAAAGGAGGAATGCATAGAAGCAAAGCAAAACAAATAGGAGTTTTTGCATGCTCAGCAGTGGTATCAGGTAACATTGGTATCAGGTAATGTAATACACTGTTTTCACAGCCATAACTCGTTAATTTCTCTGTAGCTTTTAGTTTGTTGCTACCTCTAAAGGAAATTGAATAACAAACCTATGAGGCTCCAACAATCTCTTTAATGTATATTTGAAAGGATTTCTTTAAAAAGGCTGTTAAACCACCCTTGAGTCAGGAATTTGGAGCGTTTTCGTGTTATGGATATGGATTTTGCCCCGTGAAAATCTGATTAAGTTTTACCAAATGACAACCCTTCAGAAATGATAACTCAGAAAATGAAATACAGAAGAGAAAACCATAGCAGATCAGTGCTATGAGATGGAGAAGTCCTGCTTGTTCTAGACCTGATGTGGGCACAGAGAAAAAGTATGTGGCTTCATGGACTCTTTTAATAGAAGACTCTGATCTTGTTTTGTTTGTGAATAATGTATGCATCTGTCGTGAGCCACGTTTCTTTTAAGTCAAAGACTGTGCTTTCTCTGTGCAACCTGAATTTATTCCTGTATAAATATTCATTATGACACTGTCTCTAACTTCACACAAAAAGATTCTCCTGACTAAGCTGCCTGTTCTGGGGAGTCTCTGCTCTTAAAGTGAACAGCAGGCAGAGCCATGAAAGAAGTTTCCACAACCTATCTGAGCTCTTGGAATCATCACACCAGCTAGAAAAAAATCTTTTATTTCAGAAGATACTTCATGTTGATCTTTTAATTAAAAAAATAGCATGAAAACATACAACTGGGCTGCTGATGAATACATGAACAATCTCGTGCAAACTCTACTTCTATTATAAACTAAAAAAAATAGTGTTTCCATTCCAACTGAGACTCAGCCTTCACACTGCGTAGAATAGAATCATAGAAAAGTCCTGTTTGGGATGGACCTCTGGAAATCTTAGCTCAAATATGCATTTTGGAGAAAAAGAAGAGAAAACAGTTTAAGCAGGAGCATACAATAAAAAGTGGTTCATAAAATAGTTCTTTCCACAATGCACTTTTTTTCCAGTGAAAGCAGAGATAATTGTTAAAGTCAGAATATCTAATCCAAAAATTAAATTAAATTAAATGAATATTGACAATTCCTTACAAGATTAACCAGTTAACGAAGCTGAAATAGCTTACACTAGGGAAAACAATGAAAATTGGAAATAATTAATCAATACTGATGGCAGGAATTAAAGAGAAAGAGTAGGAAGGCATATGAAATGAAGAGCAGCATTTGATGTTTGTCTTAGGATAAAAATACCGAAGTAGATTTAACAAATCATGAGATAAATGTTCCTGAATTTTAATGGATAGCAGAAGAATTTATTATTATTTCTTCTTACCAAATTCCACTAAGCAGTTGAAGCCCGAGAGCAATTTAAATTGTTATAATAATTTCTTAATCTTGTTATTTTATAGATTCCTAGCACTAGTTTTATTTAATTGATCTTTGCATTAACATGGAAGAAGCTTCCCCATTCCTTTTTCCCTTGTCTCATTGTTTTTCATTTCTTTATTATCAAGGAAATACATAGGGAACCTGGAATCTTGATAGCCTTGCCACACTTCTCTGTGTTGGCACAGTAGCAAAGCTGTAGGCATTGTTTTTTTTGAAACGTTTTTCCTGCAATTCTCGTTGTTAGAAAGAGATTGGCCATTCAAATGGCTTTGTGCAAATTCCAAAATGTACACTGATGTAAAATGACATAAATATTTCTTGCAGGATTTAGAAGGATAGGATCATCTGCTTTCAGAGTCTACTACTTTTAATTTCTTTTCGGCTTTATTAATTTCTTTGAATAGCATTACTATTGAATAGCATTCTTGAATAGCTTTCAAGAATACAAATATTTTTAAAGTCAAATTACTATTAAAAATAGGCAGAAACCAGTCATATTGCATTGTTAATCATCTGTGCATACCTCATGATTCCTCAGGACAAGATATATTTGACTGCTTTGCTTAGTTTTAGCTGACATTGGAATTAATTTTCTATTGTTTTGTGAGAGAACGTGAGAGAGATCTTATGGAAAGACCCTGACTAGATCTCATGAATGGAAAATCTCCTAATATTTTTTTCCTTTGTTGATTTTTTTCCCAATTTTCCCCATTTTCTTTAGTTATATCCCTTATTATATTATTTTGTTGTCACTCTCCAAATTTCTCTAGCACAAGAATTAAGATTCTGATTCACCAAAACTAAAGATATTAGGAGGATACAGTGCACCCTATAAGCACAAGAAGATGTGATACATACAAACCTGTATGACTGTATCTGAGTAATTACCACAAAATTAATTATTACACTAATCCTTTCACATGTTTATTTAACATATGTTTAATTTAACTGAGTTCTACGCTGTTAGCACATTTAACTCTCCTATCTACTATTGCGTTATCTCTTTTTTAAGATCAAAGTTCTGTCCCTACACCCTTGCAAAATGTCTTCTGTCTTATGCTGCAGTGCTCTGTACATCTCCTTTTGATTGGGATCTCCAAATAAATATATGGCTTAATTATGAATTTAGATTGTGTACCTTTGAAAAATCAACATATTTTTTAATACTGAATCATACATATTAAGAGAAATTACTCTATAACAAATAGAAATTACTATCTAACATGATATATGTTAGATAAATGCATTCATTTTTTCACTATATTTTTTACCAATTGAGCTTTATATTTTTGGTGTATTTTTATGCTCTGATTTCAAAACTGAGACCATTTTAATCAGAAAATATTCAATTCGGGAAACCAGAGGTACCTGCAGAGGCTGTAGACTATTTCAGAAACTGTAAGCTCCTTGAAAGCTGATATTCCATAGAAGGTTTCCCACAAATGAAATCCTTTAAGTGAGCATTGTTACTAGTTACTTTGCAGCAAGATAAACACAGTCTTGTATCTTTTGTGTTTTCATTTTAAAGTAAAACTTTCCATCCAGCTGCTTGTAATGGAGATCTGGAAAGGTTCTGCAGTTGAGAAAATGAGTTTTTTATCAAATCTGCCTGTGTTTTGGTAAATACTCTTACATCACACACATGTGATATGGAGTTTAGATGTCCTTGGATTTCTCAGTTCTTTGTGCATAGATGTCCTCTTATGAGTATATTTCATTAAGGCAAACTTATGTAGCTGTTTTTTTTTATAGATAATAGACAGATAATTATTTTATCCTCTAGTGTCAGTGACACCATAAGATGTGAAAATGTGCATAGAACATCATTTTAAAGAAAATATAAAGGCACTTTGTATTCAGAAAAGAGAAGAGATGGATTAAAAAACACAAATGGTTTCAGAGGAATAGTTAAATCCTAATAAAAAATAAAAATGTTCAATATGTAACATTTAAAATATACATATTTCTACTCTCAAAGATGGCTTTTGTACCTCGTTTTTACTCCATTTTAATCCAAACAGTGTCACTAATTTCTATCTGATTTAATTTAAGGTGTATTTAAAAACACAGTAATGACAATTAGAGCTTCCTGACTGTTTAAAAAGGATTTCTGTTTTCCGTATTTTAGTTTCCCTCCAGTGGCTGTTATGAGCAACTTCAGCTTCAGCATGAGACAGGCTTAATTGAGTGCTATTTATGCAAGGTCTTAAATGAGCAATGACTGCAACAAATTGCACCTTTATTCACACCTAAATGGCCTTCGTGAATGGCCTTATGGCTGCATAAATGCAAATATGGAATTCAGTCATCCTTTCTTGCATGTCAAAGTGAATATTTTTGCTCTCAATGTACAGCAGAGCACTTCCAGCATTATTTTCCAGTCTTAGGTTATGCAGCTGTACTGGGGCCAACAGGCTGGCAAGGCACTGGGAAGGTGGGAGAAAGGAGTGGTGTTTGCAGGAGCAGGGAACATCATTTTATTTCTTGCACTGTGCCTCGTGCAGCTGCGTTCTGCCCTCTTGGAGCCTTTCTCTGGTGGCGAGTGGCAAACCCAACTTTCGAAGGGGTCTGAGAAATTCTTGTGAACAGCTGTGAACCCTCTAGCCAGAAAAGGGGAAAAAAAGGGTTCCTTAGGGTAAGGTTCCTTTCCCCTGAGCATTCTTAATAAGTCCTTGCCTGACGTTAGAAGTACTGGATATATCGTTTGAAGTGGAATGTGTTCTTCTTGTCTATGACTTGCCTATTTTACTTTTTATTCATTCATGTTGAATAAATGTTTGTTTTCAACAGAATTCCAATGTGATTTTTTTCTTTAGGAAGAGAGAAAACTGTGTAAATATATTGAAAATTGTATGTCTTTGCCTTTTAGTGGTAGCCAGGTGAAATCAGGCAGTTAAAAGAGCAAAGTGCCCACTGTTTGCTGCCTGCGTTTTGTGGGCAGTTCATCTGGAGGTGGGTCATAAGCCTCTTCTGCCAATGCCAGCTCTAGGATATGTTCACACAGTGAGAATTAGAAGAGAGTTCAAAACCACTATTTTTTTTTAAATCCTGATTTGTAAATCAGTTCCAGATCCTATTGTATACGAAACTTTAGGTCCTTATCTTTTAAACTCAGTGATATGGAACAAAAGAAGAATGCACAGAATAAATAGGTATTGTGCTGGGTTATAGCAGACCTGGCTGCATGTCACTTGGCTTCTCAGTGTCAGAGGCAGAATCCTGCCATCACGCTGTTTCCTAGGTGAATTTGGAAAAAAACAGATCTGTAACATTGCATCATCCTAACTGGCTATAACGGCTTTCCATGTTTGTTGACAGTGGCTTTGTCTACTACAGGATGCCACTGTCATATGAACTTAGGCAAGAGCTATTGTGAAAGGAAGAAAACAGGATTATACCGAGGCATCTTCTGTGGTGGCGTCCGAGGCATCCCAGTGCAAGCTGTTAACACCAAGAAAACTCATTTCCTTGCAGTGATTAAAAGTTGCTAGCTGAAATTCTTAGGTAGACATTATGTGTAGTTGGAGACTATCCTCTGTCTGAGGACGTGTGCTATGCATGTTTTTATTTCGTATCTCTTGGGATGCATAGAAATTTGCACTGTAGATTGAAAGTGCCATCTGTGAGATGTTTTCAAAAACAGCTGCAGAAAGTCCCTTCATATTCACACCTTTGTCTCAGTTTGATTCCATCTCTTGTGCAGTGTGTGCTGCACGACATAAATATGCCACCTTTTCCAGAAACGGGCACGTGTATGCCCAATAAATACAGTACCTGCTGGCACTTCTTTGTTATGCTAGTGAGAATTCAATCTATTTAGAGAAATCCATAGGTTGCGTTGTTTCTCAGCCCCTCTTCTTGACAAGCACATCCACAAGGCAACCCTTGTGATAAGGGGAGATTCTGCAGAGGATGTTTCTAGGACACCACAGTGATGTAAGTAAAAACAAACAGTTTCTTTGGGTCTGTCATGGTATCTGTAAAATGTAAGGGGAGAAGTCAGTTCATCCAGAACCCACCGTCATTCTGAAGAGGTAGCTTATTGTTGGAAGTCCAATATACATCAATCCTTTTTATAGAGCTCTGTAAAGACCTGCATCACTGTCATACTGCTTATTTTCATGCATGTTTGTCTAAAATGCATCAAATAGTCTGTGAAGAGGCTTCTCTACAATGTATGAATATTTCTCAACTTAACTAAAGATGATAGACCACTTGAGAAATTACTGATTTGTTGTGAGTTTGGCCAAGCATGGAAATAATCATTCCATGCCTGTAAATGTCACTACGTAAGCAAGGCCAAGTGAACTTTAGCATCTTGAGACTGGGAGATGAAGAGATGGAGTGAGTTAAAATTACTAACGAGGAGGGATTTTAATCTGAATGAGTGATGAAAGATAGATCTGAACTGTACAAGAACATGCCCTGTGCTGGACCTCCTTCCACGAGGGCTAGCTAAGGATTTTGGAGGAGAGAAGCAGGTTTCATATGCTGCTATCAGCTGAACTTGCAAGAGATGAGAAACCACCAGCTCAGCAGAACATGCTGATAGGGTGGTAGAAGTGACTTGTAATTTCTATCAAGCTCTGTTCTTGCAAGCTTTTGTTAACCGAAGCATTTACTTGGTATTCAAAGGCTTCCAAGAGAGTAGGAGTGTCTGTGCTCTGGTCAGTCTGGGCCACAGAGCATCCTGTTACAAAAAACATCCATATCTACTTGGACACACAGTATGTAACTTGGATAGAGGCAACCTCTGGTTCTCCATCATCAACAGCTGCCAAGGAAGAAGACACAAGACAGTTTCATGTCCTGTTCTCCTCGCAGCCGAAGCTATAGAAATAGCACAGCCCCCTGCTCTGTCGGCGGTGAACTGGCTTCTCGGCCCCTCATCACTGCTGAGAACTGGATCTATTCCCCCGACACTTCTTGGGCGACGGATCTGCTGAAGTAAGTGCTCCAGCTCCAGCTGAAGTGCCCTCAGCTATAGCCTCCCATGTGGCGTCTGCTACGTGAGTGACTGGGAGTCTCCTGCTTGGAGTTGAGCCATCACATCAGAGGGGTGCTCTGGCCGTTCCTGCGCTTGGGCCCTGCACAGGAAACTGCTTTCTCTGGGCTGTCTTTGATCAGCCGCAGAGAAAATAATTATAGAATTCAATTTATGCAAGGGATTTGGGGACAATTGCTACCAACAGCGGAAATTCTATTCTGAATAAATGTCATTTTGTATACAGTGCATTTGTGCTAAAAATATCTGTGCATGCCACCTATTATGCTGTGAAGATTTTGAGCCCAGCTCTCAATTACCCCATCAAAGGCTTAGCATACAGCAAAGTGAAAAGCTGTGTAATGCTCTTTTATGCCTTTGACAGTATCAGGATGCAATACCGTAAAGTTCATAATAATGTTAAAGAATGTCAGCTTTGAAACATTGAGGTCTGACTCTGCTGTAAGGGAACAGAAGACACCTTCTATTTCTTGCTCTTGTTATGGTCTGCAAGAAACAACCTTTAGTGCAGGATTTGGCATCCTCGGGCTCGAATGGGTGGATAAAGATAAGACACGGAGACATACTTTGCAAAAGGGGCACAGTGGGACCACTGCAAGTCTTCTGGCCTCATACAAGCTGATGTGTTGCTGAAAGCTGGCACCAGGGGAAGTATCTAGTGCTGTGCTAGAGAGGAAATTAAAAAAAGAAGAAGACTCCTCCGTTGCACTGGGGTGTTTTGTGTGTCTCCACGCTCGCTGGGCAGCGTGGGCCCTGTTGTCTTCCTGGAGCATCAGCAGGGCTCCGAGGGGACTTGTTACCCACTCAGGATAGTGCTGCTTGCTGGGGGCTCCTTCAGCTTCCTTCCTCCTCTCCCACTCCAAACTGGAGCCTGGGTTCAGAGAGGGAAAAGCAAAACCCTTTCAGATGGTGCTGTTGGGGACGTGCAAATGCTGGTTGTGAAACCTGAGGTAGGTCCTGGGCTCTGCCTCTCACACAGGTGACACAGTGCTATTCAGGTCACTCTTCCATGCTAGTTTCCTCCCAGCAATGGTTATCTTGTCATTTTTAAGGCACCCAAGCTCTACCTCAGCACTGTCACAACATCTTAGTGCTCCTGCTGTTGCAGCAGTGACAGGATGGTATTTGCTGTGCATGGCAGTGCTTCAGTTGCTGCTTAATTGCCTGAATCCATTTCCATTTGCCACATGGCATTTCTTACTTTAGACTCACTGATTATATCAAGTGCAGCCTTCCTTTTGATCCTGCGTTTGTTTTGAAATGACGCATTTAATGTTTTGTAACTTCAACAATATGGTTATTTACAAATACCAGAGTTGATGCTGTGGCCTGATGTGTGCAGCTCTGAGAATAAAGCTTGGAAAAACTCCTTTGACACCTGCATGCTCTGTGCTGATTTCAGTGAGTTTGTGTCCATCTTCAGCATGTGGCAGAGCCATGACTCTTGGATACGGTGAGAATGTTTGTTAGAAAACAGCAATTACCCTGAAGCAAAGTGTAGGAATGAGACCCGCCAACGAAATGGTCAGTGCGGCTGGCTGCAGCCTCCGTTAGCTAAAGATGCAAAATGCCGAATTGATTCACTTTTCAAATGAGGAGATTAGCTGAATTGTTCTGTTACGGATTAGGCCGTCCAGTTTGGATGTCACTTCGTGTTCACGTAACTCCCCATCAGTGTCATGACGAAGGTCCCCGGGTGGGCTATGGCAATACGAAGGGAGAGGTTCTCAGGAATATCCGTGTGAGGTGGGAGTAGCCATTGACTTCCAGCTCCACCTTCTGTCTGTAGGGAATTCAGCCAGCTGAAAGAGGAGGAAAACAGCAAAAGAGTGGGAAAGCGGACGGGAGGGATATTGGAGGAGAGGCCTGGGAGTTATCGTGAAAGAACGAGTGGGCAGAAGTAGTTGCTCAGATGTACGGGGCCTAGTGCTGTCACCCGGGCAGCAGAACCAAACTGTGCTCGCAAATGAAAGTCACCGTGTGCTTGTGTTCTGGATCAGCCTTGTGCATCCAAATAAACATTGCTAATATGCTGTGAATGTCACGTGTCTGTGGGAGTGCCCAAATACGGAGAAGGAAAAGGAAAGGAGATGTTGGTGTGTTTGCAACAGAAGCAAATAAAGCTTGTCCCTTTCTGCATTTAGAAAAATGTTGGCTGTTGCATTCCAGGTTGTTTACTAGATTTGTTAATTGTGAAGGCAACCTCTTAAAAGTCAACGTTATGTTATCTTTACATATTCAGTTTCATTGTCTTTGGATGGAATAAGCAAGAAAAACACTTCATAGAATTTCACAGAGTAAAGCTTAGTCCCAAGCAGAGAGAGATAAAAAGCAATACAAAAACTTCACACAAACACAAAAAATGCAGCCAAGACTAGGCAGTATCTTTCAGATGAGATGGATGAATCAGGTTATAATTGTAGAAATCAGCAAACTAAAGGGGAAATAACATCTCTGCTTGTGAAAGATAATTTACAATGTTTATTCCTAGTGTGGTTTGATTGCACATGTGAATACCGCAGTTTTTAAAGTTACTGTTAATGTTCAGATTTCTCCCATGCATTAGGACTAACCAAATGGTACATAATTCCGTGTCTGGGGTTGGGATGATATTCTAGAGTGAATCTGATCCCGATTATTCTACTTACATGGAAGTAAAATATAGCAGCAACTATACCAATCAAAACTTAAATATTCCGGAGATTTAAAGCAAAGGAGATCAGAACTGGAGACACCTACTGTCTTTGACAGTGTGTGCTGGCTAAATTAAAATTCATACAAAGATAATAAGGCAGAAGGATCATCAAGTTCTGTTGAAAAGCGTTCAGTTGATGACTACATATTTACTTCATTTTTGAAAGCCACCGAATACCTTTGGTTCTTTCTCTCTCTTCAGGAGCCTAGATGAACCTTAGCCTTTTAAAAAGTGTTGGAAGAGAGAGGGTCTCTTTCCTAGGAAGTTTGCAGATGAGTTTTCTGGTAAATTTATGTAGAAAGTAGAAAAAAAAGGTGGTGAGATATCGGGAGATTAACATCGATCAATTTTTATTACTATTGCCTGTAGATAACAGATTCCAGAGGCATCTTTTTTTATTCTCAAAAAATATTTAGAGACTTTTGTTTTCTTGTGTGGAATCCTGGGAAATTTGAAGCCAATGTAATTTTTTACTGCCTATATAGCTTTATCTTTTATTATTCCATAATATAATATTCATTCTAAAATGAATATTCTACTATGACATTTTGGAAAGTTTCATGAGTGTTTCTCCTCTCATATTTAAAGAATACCTGGACTTTAGATGAGAAAAAAATAGTGGACTTTAGGGAAATATGGAAAAATATGGAGAAAAATTATCTGTGTAAGTGACTGAGGTGAATGGGAGGCGAAGACAGGGTGTACCTTCCATTTGGAAATGGAAATTATTTACAGCAAGCAAGTTTTGTTTTAGAATTTCTGTGGGAGTGATTCAAAAAAATTGGGAAATACATACTGAAAAATTCTAAGGTAAAAAACAGGGTGTTCACCGTATCACAGTTACATGCTAAATAAACTAAAAACTAAACGCTAAACTTAATGCTTAACTTTATGCTAAAATGCTTCATGCTAAAACCTTCGGAATTGGAAAGCTGCTTGTCTTGATCGTTTTCTAACAGAGGAGGGCACTGTTGGCTTTGGAGAGAGCGTTTTCTCTTTTGCCTGTTGCTTTAGCCTAAACGTCTCCAAAACCCCGACCTCAGAGGGAGCAAAGACTTGCCGGCTCATAGACCTCTGCGCAGCCTGAGGGATTTCCCATCAAATTTCCATCTACTAAACGGTTAAAATGATTAAATTATCAGATGGTATATATTGAAATTCTGATTCCAAAGTTGGAATTTGCTTGGTATTTCCAAAGTTGGAAGTTGGTATTTTCTCTGTGAATGAATTTTACAGTCATATTAGAAACATAAAGTGGTCTAGGAGTGTATTTATGAGCTTTGTAGAAGCTGTCAGGTCACACTTCTAGTGTGTTACGTGTTTCTGCATTTATCATTTAAATCTAGGATTGAATGCAGTATAAACCTTATCTTCCTGCACAGTTAGCATTCTGTCTAATGGCTCTGATTTCTCTCGATTTCACACCATCATGCACATTTATTAGACTTTTGGCCCAACTCACTATAGATGCTCAACATAAAAAAAAAAACAAAAGGAAAAAAACCAAGCCAATTCTCAAAAAACATGGAATATCTCTGATGTGAGTGGACCCTAAAGAGCATAACGCCTCCAGGTTGTTAAAAATAATTCAGAGAAAATAAAAATCTGTATTTGTTATACTGCTTTCATACTAGAAAGATTACTAAAGCACCCAGGCAAGGCTAGTAAAAACCTGGCAAAATTACTTTAGGAGGCAAACATTTTTCCATTTTCTTACTGGCATCTGAACAGATACAGATACTAGTTCAAAAGACATTTGACTAAAGGGAGGGTGTTAAACGGAGGATACTGGACGCAAGGGGTGCACCCCTCTGAAATAAAGCGTGGTCAGTGAGTGGAAATACATTTTATGATCTAATTGTAATTTTAAAGTGGAATAGCTTTCCTGACATATATTACCAGCATTTTCAGTACTCAAAAATATTCTGAATGACACTTAAAATATTCACTGATGTGAAAGCGATAGCTACTCCAGATATTATTGGAATTGTTTTCTGCAGTAAATGCATGTTATCCTCTGCATGTAATTAAAAAGAATTACTCCGTTGCTTAATTTATGCATTCATATGACATATTCTTATATCATTTTTGAAAGCTGAGAGTGTGAAGAGGATGGTCAGTATTGTATCCTGGGAAACATCTGTTTTAGAACTAAATGTTCTGGTTTTTTTTTTTTTTTTTTTTTTTTTTTTTTTTTTAAGTTTCATTATACAAGCAGTCTCATTTATTAAATGATTTGAAAAATCCCTGGAGCCCCTCAGGCAGTTTTACAGCTCTCTGCTCTGTGCCAGTGACTGACACAGGCTGAAGAAGAGGAAGAGGAAGGAAAAGCTCCTCTTGCTGTTGGTGCTTCCCCAAGATAAAAGCTGCTGAAAAATCAGTATTTTGAAAGGGGAGGTGCAAAAGTTAAGTGAGACAGTGCACAAACATGAGCAAAAAGAGAATTCCAAAGGGAAATAAATCCAAAAGAATCCTAAAATGGTGTGGAGAGAGAGCGAAAAAAAGATGCTACTGCTTCATTTGAAGTGCTAAGTGGAGAATCAGCAGAGGTGGAAGAGGCAGAGCAGAGCGGTCAGCGGAGGGAAGCACCGCAAGGCGAGCAGGAGAAAAGCAAGGAAGAACCAAAATCCCAGGGAATAGATAACTGAGTAGATTGGATTATTTTATGGTTAATATGCAGTGTTGGCGGTGTTGGCCTGGGTGTTCTTTCCGTGTGATCTTGTGTGTTGGAGCAGAGATTAAAACCGAGCTCTCTGCCCCGTCTTGTGAGCCGATCCCCAGCTCTGCTTACGGCACCGGCTGCTATCTGTGTAAACTGGCCAAACGCTTATGGGAGGAATTGTGCAGAACATGACCCACGTACTTTATCTTGGAAAAATATGTGTGTTTCTGTTCTGTTTTACCAAATCATGATTTCTAAAAGACCCCTGTAAAAGGTGATTGAACAGAAAGCCTGTTCTAGCTCAGTTCCATTCAGGTTCTAGCGATGGGTAAATGAGCAGCTCAGCTCTGTGTTATACCAGTACTCAAATGCCTTGATGACATTGTAAATGTTTAAATTCATTTTTTCCTTATACTCCTCAAACCAGTCATATCAGAAGTTCCCTAATTGTGGGCTATGGGCCATTTGGAAGAGCTCCACATGATATATTAAAAATATAATCAAATATATGCATAATGTTAAAGAAAAATGAGAATATATCAGTATACATAATATGAGATTACTGTACCAGAGCACGTAATGGAATCCTGTGGAAAATTTGTCTGAGCAAAAGCATTGAGACTTGGCCTATTTTTGTTATTTTCGAGGCATTGTTGAGGTGTCTGGCACTTGTCATGCAAAATACGTCTTTGTCTCTTGGAGCTAAAGCAATTTTATTTTAACATTGCTGGTGTTATGTCTCAGGATATGCCTGAAATAAGTTATAGTAATTTATGGAAACAAAATCCCACCTACGCCATAAACCTCTCAGGGCTTTCTAGCTCTAAAAAGATTTGCAAATTATGTCCACATGTTCTTCTTTGAATGGAGATAGCATTCAGAAATGACGCATATAAAGGAGGAAGGTCAAGCCCGCGGTGTCCTTTGATGGTGTCCTCAAGGCCGAGGAGAAGGGCTATGGCAAGGAAACCTGCGGCGCTCCGTTCTGCTGCTCTGTGCTCCGTTCTGAAGACTTTCTGCACCATAGAGGCCTCTTGGGAAGTAATGCATTTAATCCTCTGTTTCCAGCCTTTATTCTCCTCGGCAATAAAAAGTGCACAGGGAGCTTGTTGACACAGCAGTGGTTTGACTTGCGGATAAATAAACAGCGGCTCTGAGCTCACGCGGCCCCATCTGGTGCAGCTTCCCCACTGCTCCGGCTTCTGGGAATTCAGTCACGGTTGGTTTTGTAACGGTCCCAAAAAGATGACTAGCCTGCTTCCTCAGGCCTTTAAACTTGAACTTTTAGAAGCTGGGTGAGGCTCAGAGAGTCTAATGAAAAATCACTTGATGCTGCCCTTTAAAAATGTAAACTTGGCCATTGTATGGCCTACACCTGCACAAATCTGTTAATGCGCTCCTGAACTACTTTTTGGCAGTAAGTGCATGTGCGAGTAGCATTCTAGAAAGGCTAGCCTCAAAATATTCATGGGAGAGAACTGCATCAGGCCCTTAATGCTTAATAAAGAAAGAAAAGCATCATATTCAACTGAGGAGAAATCAGAGGTTTTAACACATGGGTTTCTGTGTAAAGTCTATATAATCGGCATGATTTTTCCGAAACAGAAAACAGTGTTGAAAACAGTTTCTAAAATGAGGCCTTTAATTTGCACTTAAAAAAACAGACATTCCTTGTTTTTAGATCTGCACTGCCTACATCTCACCAAGTGGCCTTTCCACAGGTGCCCGTGTACAGATTGCGGTTCATTTTAAGTTCCGTCTCACGGGCAGCACAGTGACCCTCATCCGTCGTGCATGGAAGAAGTTGCAGAATTTCGGTAGCTGTCATGCTGGGGCGAGAAGCAGCCAGGGCAGACTTGCTGGGTGCTGTCGCAGAGGGGAACGTGGGTGTTTGGGGGTACTCGCGGTGACGTTCGGACTGACCTGAGGATGGGCTGCTGCGACCGCCGGCGCTGAGGATCTTGTCTCCACCGACCTGCGGGCCTTGGGCTTTCCTCGCTCCGTAGCTTCTCCTGTTTTCTGAAAAACAAAGGCCTGAAGGAAATCAATGAGTCCTTCTCTCTATTTTGCCTTTGTACATACAGCATTGCAGCACTCTGGAGGAGGTGGGTTGTCACCCAAAGCTGCCTTCACACCCTTGCTGAAAGCACAATGAGGCAAGCGAGATGTTGTGGACAGCAGTATCAGGGTGATGGATTCAAGACATAAAGAACAAGCTTTACATGTTTTTTTTTTAAATTGTCTTTTTAGGTTAGACTTGGTGTGTGTGCTCAGACCATACTGTGTGAGTGCAGTACATTTGGTGCTTCTGGGACACTGCTCAGTTATGTTGTGAGTCTAGGCTTTCCTGAACAAATTGCACTTACTGCGGGCACTATAGCCATAGACCTACCAGAATGCACAGTTAGAGGCAGCAGTCACTCGCTCACGGATCTGATTGCACTCTGTCACATAAGGGAATCCCTGACAAGTGCGGGAATCTCCTGCTGAGAACCACCTAGACAGATAGAATTTTTTGAGGTTGCGTCCAGGAAAAGCATCCACCAGAATCTCCTGCAGTGATCATGTTGAGAATCATCACAGACCTCTCAAAACCTTTCTGTTTCATATTCAAAACATTTTGCAATTAGCAAAGCCTAAGACATCTTGCACTGATTAAAAAAGACAGAGTAGCTACTTATTGTAGAATAAGAAAAGAAAAAGAGCATGAAGTTCGTAGCTGTGCCACATGAAGCACTTCGGGAGTGAACTCGGTGCAGGGTGCGAGATAGAGTAGAATATAATTCCCTGCTAGGCCAAGTGAGAAAATGGTCGAATCATCACCTTTACCTATGTGCACCCATTAATGAAAACATAAAATAACCTTGACAATTCTAATATGGGACAGGAATAGAGGTTATGCAGAAGTTCTTTTTTCTTATGGATTTGTACCTCAAATCTTGCTTGTTTTTTCCAGACGCAACTTTGGATACTCTGCAGAGCTCTCAAAGTTTGCTTGTAATTTCTTCTAAACAACCCTCCTTTGCGGCCTTCCAGTACCACTTCAGGATGTATTCCTTCCATCCACACTCTTTATCCGTTTCTGCATTTCATTTCTCAGCTGTGGCTGTTCTTCAAAGAAGCTCACAAAGTAACAACACACCATTTGAAAAGCACCAAAGAAGGCCCCTTCCTCGCTAACAAAATTCCTTTAGGTCTGTATGCTGATAATCTTCTTTTCGCTGTGAATCAGCAGGGTGCCCCACAGGCAGATGTTGAACTTGACTCACTCTTCGACACTCGGTGATCTGTCACGTACAGAACGAGCAGAGTGTCCTGCTTTGTTAGGACAGGGGACATCGCGAAGATCAGGGCTCTCTTGTAGAGTATAAAGTTAGGGTAAAAACTAGGTACTTCTCCCCAAAGCTTGCTATGTACTACATGATTCCAAGTTGTTCTCTAGCAAGCAGGTAAGTCTTTATTTGTTACTATCAAGTCACCCCAGCAGTATGCACGGAGCAAGCACACGCGTGCACTGTCACGCAGCTCAACTGCGCGGCCATTTCCTCTCTGCCTATACTCAATGGGAGTGTGTTTTGGAGTGCTGCGTTCAAAGGTTTCAAATGCATCGTGACTCCTGGCCTCCTCGCCAGGCTCCTGGAGCCGATGATCCTCGCAAGCGTTGCGGTGCCAACCGACACGCGCCAGCGCGATACAGAGGGGTGACAAAGCGGCTCCGCGCGCTCCAGGCGGCTCCTCGAAAGCCAACAGGCACTAGACACAACGCCATGAAGCCGCTTAGGAAATATTGTCAGACTAAATAGTTTCTGGGTTTGCTCTAACCCTGATTGCTTTAACACTACCTGCGGAATCTTTTTTAGTCTACTGAGGTTGTCTCAAACTAGTTGAAGGGGAAGCTTTAAGCACATTGCTTTAATTTCTTTTGCTTTGACTCTTTTAGGCTAACATTTGCAAATGTGCTTTTGGAATCTTCACGCATACACTTGGGAGATCGTGTTTCCTAGGAAAATCTTTAGGGTCAAATGAATTTTCCATATGGGGATTCTAGCCCCTAAAACTGTCTCAAGAAATAAGAACTATCAAGTAAAAGACATTGTATAAATTTAAAATAATATTTTTCTCACTTAAGTAGGGAACAAGTGCTATTTCCCCAGCAATGCCATACAGTGAATGTTGAACATATGCTGTGTTTATTCTGAATTCCTTAAAACTAAATCGGTTGAGCAGTTTCTGTAACAGAAAGGTTTGGTTTCAAACTTCTATATAGTAGAGTCAGTGATAAAGTTTGCAGTAAAGGTTGAGATGTAGTCTGAGCTCCAGTTACAAGACAGTATGTCTGAAAATGCAGCAAAATTCCCCCCTTTTTTTTTGTGAAATATGTACAAACTACCCTTTCGATATTATTCACAGCTTTCCTTTCCCCCTGACAAAAAAGTGGTGCTTAGTACTTTCAAGTTCAGTGTTAGGGGAGTAAAATGACAGTGCATGAGCTTTTTGTACAACAACTAATTTGTTGTTTTTTGCTTTTCGTCACTTTCTCTAGAAGCAGGTGTCTAAAACAAAATTATTTTGCAGGTTAGAGGCTACTGGTAAACAAGGGTGAACATTCTAAGTGTTCACGGAGAGTTTATTACCTAAAGTCTCTTGGGCAAAGTTGTTCTTTATTGTAATATCTTCTTTCCTTCTCCTGTATTTGATATACTTCCTAGCAACTCTCTATTTTAGTGTTTACCATTCCTCTCTCAAACTTCATTTTTCTGCACTAAACAAGGTGGGCTTTTTTGTTGTTGTTCCGGTATACTATAACCTTAAATTCCCCAATCTGCTTTTTTTTTTTGTTTCATTCAGACAGCTATCCTGAGATTAGATACTGAGTGGACCCAAAGGGCATTCCTTTACGTCCTTCTGTTTCCAAGCAATGAAATTTTATTTCATAACTGCATAATACTTGCAATTCATTAAATTTTCATTGGTAACTCCATTCCTCAAAAGTCTTTATCATATTCCAGTCCTAAACTGCATTTACACTGAATCCCAGCTTTCTTGTGGAAGAATTTGAGTAGCACTTTTTCATTTTGGTGCCAGAAAGCACAGATTTGCACATAGTGCAGATATTAAGCTGAGCAGTTCAAGAACACCATTTGTAAACTCCTATTATAGCTGTGTTTTCAACACAGGTCTTTATCCCTTTCCTCTTTTAGTTTCAAATGCATCCTAGATCCTATTAACTCATCCTTTTTCCATCTTTAGTTACATATTCATGTAGAATAGCATTTCTTGCCCTTATGATGCACAGTTACTGTATTACTTTTGCAGATATATTTTACTCCATTTTCTCATTTTCCCATATTTCTTATAATTCTTCTCTTACAAATATGCCTGCTATTGAGTTGATACTGTCTTTCCTTTGTTCCTCACAAGGAGCAGCATGTTTACTTGAACATATTAATTCCTTCTGGAGACCTCCATTGTTCTTAGGATGATAACGGGTCGCAGTTGTTATCCTAAGATTAATTACCTACAAAAATAGAAAATTAAGGCAAAGAAGAAAAAGACAAGCTGCCTCTTGTATATTCACGTTGGATGACTGAACTCCAAACCCCATTTCTTATATGAAATTAGGAGAAACTGTTTTGTTAGTGCATGTTCTTATTCACATTTCTTTCAGTTCTGTTTCAGAAGGCTCTGTGAGACGGGCTCATCGCATGAGTGGAAGGATTTTTAAGAAATATTGTGGGGGATGATTGTTGAATTTGCTAGCTACTTTAATACCATTCTTTATTCATCTTGAAGGATGCACCACTATGTAATATGTAAAAATGTCCTTTCGGTTACTGGTATATGCAGCCAGTGCAAGGTAAAATGGTGTGAAAATGTTAAACGCAGCAATGCAAAATGGTGTCATAATTATGAGCAAGCCAAAGTATTATCTATAAAGTTTTACGGCAGAGCAATTATATGTTATAAAAATGTGTATTCTTGCAGGATGGGTTTTGTTTCAAATTGTCAAAAAGTGAAACTGCATCAGCTGTTGGAAAGAGCTGGATTTTTTCCCTTCCACTTTCAGTCACTTTCTACTCCACTTCATAGCTGGACTCTTTTGGCATATTTTATTACTGAACCAAAGCCAGATCTATGAATTAATTCAGCTCTAACTTTTCAAAATGGATGAAATCCCAATAAAAGTCCCTTTATGCATAAAATTATTGCATAAAGAGCAAATATAGGTGCAATTTAAGTAGAATTATTTGGATGATTACATCTCTCTTTGGTAAGGTAAAATAAAATGTTTTAAAGTAAATCGCTACCTGCCATTTAGAATCTTCTGTGTAGAGACTGTTATTAATAGCAAATGACACTTGGAACGCCAGTGGAGTTGGATGAAAATCATGGTAGTAAAACATAAAAGCTATTTGGGCAAACTTGTCAGACATCAGTGAGAACCAATTAGAAATACAAGAGAATCCCTGCCAGTAAATAATAATGTTTGACCTAATCACTGATGGGCTTGCATTAGGTTAACCTAGCCCAGGTAATAAGACAATTCATGATATTTGCGTGCATATGTAAAATAGGAGGGAATAAACTAGATCCGAAGGGACTAAAATTTCAAAAGTTTTTTAACAACTGGCGCTCTCACAATAAAGCTCTTTCAAAGATGTCCTGAAGTGAAGGATATGGTGCATACTGAGTATGAGTATGCTCACGCAAGGGTGAGTAGCTCTACATAAATCCCTGTGATGCTTTACGCAGCTGACGAGTCAGCTTTGGTCCTAGTGCCATAACCTAAGCAATCTGCTCCGGCCTGCTCTGTCAGCTCTGACTTGATCAAAGCGTTTCTCTGAGGAAACGGTGGCGATGCAGCTTTATGCTCTACACATCAGTCTGATGGAGGCTCGTATGAAAATGGCAAATAAATAAAATGGCAGGTTTAGGCTTCCAACCATTCGCACTCCTATATCTGATAAAGCAGATTACTGTCCTGAAAACTGACATAAGAACTAGTTTCTTGCATAACTTGACTGAGCAGTCAGTATGTAACTAACTTGCTATGTTCATTTCAAAATACTGCTGAATAAGCACGGCCGTTTCGTGGTAATTTATGTTTCTATGCGGAGCAGCGAGAGCCGCACGCGTGGCGCAGGCTGGACACGTTTCCCCGCGGTGCCCGGCCTAGCCGGGAGCGCTTCACCTGGCACTTACACAGCACCGGGCAGCGAAGGGCCTTCAGGAGAGCACGTCGTCTTGAGTGTCGCCCCTCGTTTCCCTCCATCCTGATTTCTAATCGTTCTGAATTTTATGTTACATAATAAATGATTCTGTCCAAGACAAGGATGTGAATTATCAGCATTCTTCCCTCATCTTAATAATACACATATACTTACATAAACTTATTGCATCTTTTTTTCTTCTCCTGGCTTTTCTTAGTCATGCTAGATGAATTTTGCTACTTGGTTTTCAAATAAAGCACTTTTATCCTGCCATGACATTTTAAAAATTTGGCTAACTTTCCTCTATTTTCTGTTTTACTTTTCTAGTAAGAGCCGTCTAAGTCTGAAAATGACTTGCCAGAGTCAGAGAGAGAGGCATAGGGTAAATGTGTATATCTTGAGAAGCTTCTATACAGAACTGGCTTAGTAACAAATTTTGTTACCATATTTCATTACAAATTTCCTGTCTAATTTATCAACTCTACTGATATTGTTATGCAGATGTTTTATTTAGTTTTATTGTTTTCCCACCTAATCCTTTTGTTTCAGGTAGGGTGATTTTCCCCAGTAATGTTACGTATCACATTCCGTATTGACTTTTCTTCTTTGTTTGTTCCCCTCTCCCCACAGTATGTTTATAGTCCCCACATCCTTTATGTATTATGAGACAAGAAAGAACAGAAGGCCCTAGCTACAAGTCCATAATGAATATTTAAAGCACAGATTAGAAAAAAAAAATGAAGAAGGATCTCTGGTTCTGTTTAAAATGAGGCAGAGATGAACCGGATCTCAAACAGGAACAGATTCTGCAACTGGAGGGTCACCAAAGAGAAAACCTGGTGAGCAGCCAACTTACTTAACACAAAGGAGGGTTTCATGAGAGACAGGGAGCACAGACTGCCTCTAGTGGGAAATCAAGCAGGAACTTTGAAGGAGCTTTTTCCATTGACTTGATTTTGACAGGATTAAGCCCCCCAAATTATTGTGTTCCATTTCAGGGCTTTCCTTTGCAGTTTGCGCTTCTGTGAATTGGGAACTGCTGAAATGGTGCTGTAATGGACTTGAAGTCTCCTATAGCCTTCCCCTTATTGGATCCATCTAGTGCTGTCTTAGGTGCAATCGTTCATGCACAGAAAGGGCAGCTTTTGTTCTCCCACACTTTAAAAGAGAGGGAACATTTCACAAAATAGTTGAGCCATACAGAGCAAAAAAAATGCATATTCTTTGTAGTGTCATTTTAAATTTGACTTATCCCTGCAGCAGTGAGAGGGTTCATTTTACATATGTATTGGCTTTGAGAAACTAAGTCATTTGGATCCCATTTGTTCTGAATATAGTTTTTAGTTGATGGTAGAGCTTTGCGTTTGGGATTTATTGAGGCTCCAACTGAGCCTCAATCGGATGATATAACTTTAACAAAGGGAAACACAGCCAAGCTACATGAGAGCATCATTAACACATCCATTTGTTCCTGAGAAGACAACCCAGGAGACTTCACAAATTGGGAACATAGTTAATTTATCTAAAAGTTCCTTGCCTGTTTAACTATGCGTGTTTAACAAGAGTGCTGAGATTTGGGCTGTGTGAAAGGAGGGCTTTTTGTCCTCGGAAGTAACATGGAGTGTGAGTGAGAGGTGAACTCCCAGTCAAACTTCCCCTTGCTCATCAGCAAGCTGGCTAATTGCCTTCCCTCCTCATCCAGACTCCCAGCACTGAAAACAAATTTTATCTCGTGCGCTTGTAGGGATTACATAGAGCTGAAGGGTGTATTTTATGGTGGTGAGGATTAGTTTTGCTTCTCAAAATTTTCTAAACACTTAAAACGTTTGTCTTAAAGCCTATTTGATGATATTTGCTGGAGATGACCCGGTTCATAAAAGCCTGGTAGTGACAGACTTTGAAGACCCAACATTTCAGTTTGTTACTTAGCACTGTTTAAGGCACAGCCTTTCAGGAGGAAGAAGCTGACCCACGGAGAACGCTAAACTCCAGTTAATTTGCACTCGTGAGGGAGCAGCTGGAGTGGGATGATGTGATGCCATATTGTAGCTTTGCTTGTGTATCTGTTGCACTGAAGCAGTTCTGTAATTGCCAAAATGAAGCAGACAGCTTAGTTCTGATAGCCTAAGGGAACCAGACATAGAAATGTTAAGGATAAACCAGACGCAAATGTTAAGGATGTACAAAAGTTCAGAGGCACACACACACTCTTCTTTCCATCACTTAATTCAGGAAGATTAAAATACCAGATAAACTCAGTTTTCACTGATTTGGTGTTGTCAGGAAGCCTTGCTCTCACAAAGCCACAGTCTGCTGAAGAGGAATTGGTAACTCGTGGTGAAGAGAGGCTGCCTCAGAAACACCTTTTCAGTAAAGGATTGGAAAGTTTCTGAGGTGTGTTCTTTGCATCTGGATCGGGAAGACCATAATGTTTTGAAAACAGAAAAATCCTATCATAAATAGAAGTCTATCATTATAAATCAATCAATCAATCAATCAATCAATCAATCAATCTGTTCTTCAAGCTGGGAAAACCCGCTCCAGGGCAAATCCAGTTATGGTGACTGCACTTTGGAATAGACATGACCTGGCTGAAAAGAGAAAAGCAGCAGTAAAGATTGAATGCCTTAAAACATTGTCTAAGAGGAATGATTTAAGGCTCTCTGCTTGTACAGCTTAGCGAAGGCAAAGACGAGACATGGTAGATGTCTCCTAGTACATAGAAGTGTCTGTAAAGTGGAAAGAAATACGTTGTTATTTATGTCCATATGGACAAAAAATAATGGATTTAAATTGCTTAAAGAAGAATTTAAACTAAACATCATCAACTTTTTTAATTTTATGGATAATTGAGTGCTGGAATAGATTGCGGTGGGTGTAGGATCTTGCCTTGGGCAGGGGAACTAACTGAATTACCTCTCATGTTCCCTTTCAAACTCAATTTTCTATGATTATTTAATTTTATTACTATATGCATGTTTCTGCCCTTTTGTAGAACATTACTTTAAAAAGATTTTTCAGCTGTCCTTTGTTCAGCTTGTTTTATAAAATATGTCTTTATTTCCAGTAGAAGCTTTCTTGCAAATGCGTGCAGACCTTCCTTTTTAATTTCTGCTGCAAAATCTTTAGGTCTCAGAATGATTTTCTACAAGTCTTCAAACTTGAATGGCTATAAAAAACATTGTCTTTCTTGCTGTGGATTTTATCTTCCCAGAAGACAAGGTGTGAGTTAAACATTCATAGATGAGCAGTTCCCCTAAGAAATTTTACTTCGTTTTAAAATCTCTCTTTTTAAGAACATAACTGCTAGTGTAGATTTTCTTGCTACATATTAGACAAGTGAGAAACTTAGATGTTTATAAAATAGATCAATTTTTAAAAGGATGGCTTGAGAATGAATTATGGGGTATAAAAAGAAAACTTTTTCCTTGAACAGGCATGAGGCAGAGAAGATCATTCTTACAGCTTAGTGAATGTTTTATAGTCTGTTTAAGGGAATACGTATGATTTCGTCCTAACAGCGCTGTTTTGTCATATAGAGTCTAACTAATGGTGAATATCTTTTTCACTATTTTGCATAAACTAATCTCTTTCTAAAATGTAATGCATAAATATTTTAGACTTTTTATGTGAAAATAACCCCTTATCTCAAATAGAAGTTATTTTTTCCCCTTTGACATGATCTTTTGACCAAATGGTCAAAGAGATGTGCAGCTTATCAGCATTTAGTAGTTGAGCAGTTCGAGACTGAAGAATTTTTATCAGATGTTCTGGGTGAAGCATGAAACAGTTGTTAATACTTTGTGTACATCTGAATATCTTTATAAAAGTATAATGTAAAACAAAATAGAGTAGAATGAAAAATAAAATTTTAATTTAAAAGTTAAATAATTTCTTTTAAAGTTAGTGAACATGGTTTTATTATTAAGTAGATGACCTCTTGTTCCTCCATACTAAGATCTCAAGTGGACTTTCCGAACATAAGGATTCCTAATTTTTTCAATTAGGTGTTTCAATTAGGATTAATTTTTCATGTAATTAAATATAAAATAGACACATGAAGTATTTTATTACTTTTTCTCCACCAATTGATGAGCAATAGTAATTCAAGGCCATATAAACTAGAAGGAATGTTTATTTTTGAAGCCTGAATACCTTTCTGGGCCCATGTTACCCTTTAATAGAATCTATGTCTAAGGTAGCAGGATAGGACATTGATAGGACTTCTGTAAACATAGAATTTAATTTCCTCTTTGAAACTGAGGCTTATAAATGATTCCTAACTGGATATAAGTGCTGTAATGAACCAGCTTCCAAGGAGTGTAAGGCAGGGATAACTCTCTCACATGAGCGGGGCAGTATAATGCTTCACTTTATACTCCAGACCAGGCTCTGTAATTTGAGAAGAACTTTGAAAGGATGTCTCCAACATGCAACTTCTCTGCGGGAGAACGAAAACTGACAGAAAAATATGCTGCGCTTCATAAAACTATATATTATACATATATATATATTTTTACAGTCATTTGGGCAGCATTTTACTACTGCACAGTTTCACAGGTGTCATTTAGATAAACACGCAATTTAGCAATCTCTGAGAAGTTTGAAGGGGGCTTAGCTGCTTGCCTCGAATCAGGCTCTCCTTGCTGTTATTAAGTAACAACATCTGCCGTGGGGTTTGTTTCTTGTGGGGTCTCTCAGAGCACCTTTGGGAAAACTGGGCGGCAGGTGAGTTTGACACCAGTGTCTAACGCATTTTTTTTTGCTGAGCTCATGAGAAAAGAACCCACCTATAAATGTTCTGAGACCTTGATTTGTTAGAGTCAGCAGCCAAAGGGGATCAGAATTGTTTGCTCTTGCTCAGTGTTTTACTTCCAGCTTCTTGTGAATGCAACAGCCTGCTACCAGAAAGTATATTATTTATTAACTCTACTCCACATGTTAAGCAAGAAAAAATAAGAAAGATCTTGAGGTAATCTTATTATTCTATCAAGGAGACCAAATCTCAAGAAATACCTCATAGCTATTGCCACTCGTCTTGTAGATTCAAAAGCAAGCAGCACCCGTGCTGTCTGCGGAGGGTACTGCAAGGGAGCGGAGGAGAGGCTCTTGCAACGTGTTTAGTGCACAGCCAAATGGGAAATAGCCTTGGGACTTGCACATTTTCATCAACAGCAGCAGTGTCTCATAAAAAAGCTAAATCCAAGCCTGGCAGGCAGATGGGAGACAAATACTGTATGCAGTGTTGCTCATTCTGTGCCTCCTCTAGCAATAGAATGGGAGTACATTTCCCAGATAAGTAATCTAGTGCCATATTAACTACTTAGCAAATAAAGACTAAGTCAAGTCCAACCTGTAGGAACCATATTATATTTTTTATTTTCCAGAAGGAAAAAAAAATCATTATTTCTTCTCTAATACATGTTTTATAACAGTTTCTCATCCAGTCCTTGTTGATTTTGATTATTCCCTTATATCTGCGTTTTGAGATCTCATGACTTGACTCTTTCTGGGACAGTTCTTGCCTATGGGTACCATAGTTCAGTGGGGAGATGACAGTACGCCCTGGATAGTAGTAACACTGTTACTTAACTAACTGTTTTCAGCAAATGTTTCTTGGCTAAAGATAGCAAATTGAAGAGCTTCATTCTCACGGAGTTAGATGAAAAGACCAGTAGTTTTTCTGAACTCCCTAGAATACCATGTGTGTATTGAGGCTAACCAAAGAGAACTTCCCGAACTGTAAATCTGCCCATTTTTTCTGCTGATTGTGTATTTTTAGATATTTAAATATTAATGTCTTTGGCAAGTGCATTAGGACTCAAGTGATAAATCTAAAACACATATAGATGCTTATCTCAGACATTAAAGTTAGGCTGATGGCCTCCTGAGTATTGAGGATTGACCATATATACATTATTCATCCAGACGGTTACATGTCATTAAGCCCAGACTCATTTTCATTTGACTTCCTCATATGCTTTAGGCAACAAGACTGGGTATATTATATTGACCTTCGCAAAGTATAAGGCCGATCAATATGATACACTTTAAGGAGCTCTCACAAACTTGTGAGAAAAAGCTACTGTTCATGAGCTGTCAGGCTAGTTCTACCATTTCGCCTCTATTTACCCCTAATTTGGTTATGTCTGTTGTAAAACAGGCTATTGTGCTTTGGAGGCCATCTATTTTGAAAGAATAGATTAAACAATGTTTATTTTTCTCATGTTTCCTTCTTTGTTCATGATTGATAATCCCTTTAGGCTTTCTGAAAATGCTTTGCCTACAGAAATCAGATCACGTTTCCTTGGTACCACTCAGCACTTTGTTCCTGCATCAATCTGGGTATCTACTGCCTGGTCCGTAAATTGCCCCCTCAGGAACAGCAGGAGACCTGGGGCTGAGTCACCTGAACTTTGTGGCTCTGCTCTTTAATATGACAGCATTCAGCAGTAAGTTCAACGTGGTGCCTTCTGCAGAAAAAGCAAACGAACACAGCTGGTACATCTCCGAGGGACTGCAACGCACCCATCGCAACCTTGGCATTCTGTCTCTAAATGAAATATAGGAGCTGGGTCTGTTCTCCCAGAAGTGAGAGCAACAGGATTAGTCTGAAGTTCTCACAATTGAAAATACATAAAAACTCTTTTTTTTTGAGTTTCTGACAGGTGCTCAGACATTTCCACTAGATAGAGAATGTCTTTGATTATGGGACTAGCAATGTCAATGTGTTTTCCCAGCAAAATATTCCGATTTTGTTACTTACAGTTGCTATTATAGTTTCAGCTAGAAAGCTCTCCAAAAATGTAGTGCAGAAATGCACATTATCAGTATGTGTCTCACAGAAATAAAAATCTAATTATACAACACAGATGGTGAATACTAATAATCCAAGGAGAGAAAGCTGTTTTTCCCCTGTAATCTTCCACCACTGATTAATAATAGTAGAAATGGAATCTGAAAATTCAAGCCTGACGCTTTGAGTACTAGAATCACAGCTAATCCTGCTGCCAGTTACTCTAGGCATGTTGATCTCTTCCATCCTAATGTCTAACTCTACAGCAACCTTTCATTTCTTTTCATAACACCATTTTTGTTTCTGTGCTAAAAGCCCTTCCAGAAAAAGGCTATTAATCTCTATTAATAGTTCTGCAGCCTAAGTCCTGATTCTCACTCCCAAGGAATTTACTTAAGTGGCAAAGGGTCCTCTGGCTGTAGAAGATCTTTGCAAGAATCAGTCAAGTGCCAAAGCACAGGCAATAATGAAGGAATCATTTGAAAAAGTTTTTCAATTTTTTCCTCGTCTTCTTCCGATTATAACTCACAGTATGTTACTGAGGAGTCTCAGCTGAAAAAAATTGCACATTTAGGAAAAGCTGCATTATATGATTATTTTTATTCAGAACTACTACCAAAACAGACTGCCTGGCTTTAACAGGAGGGGCTTTGGACCCTCTGGAGCTTTGAAGATGTGTCCTTTATACAAGTCAGTCAGTTTATTGAGTTGTCTTTAAAGAAAACTGTGGAGTAAGTGCAATTTAATAACTATAACAAGATTAGAGGAGATCTTGTGAACAATGTGATAGATGCTTAGGGGACAACCTAAGATGACTGGGCAAGGAACGTGTGTATCAGATCACTAAATGCTTCTGCTGGCATGATTTGGGGTTAGAAACAAGTCTGTGAACCGTTTTCCAGGGGTAGATGTTTCATGGCCTTCACGCCATAAACTGTGACCGCTGCTTCTAAGCGACTACAGTGCATTATGTCACAGTCTGCATGGGACTCTTATCATGTGAATAATATTCCAGTTAAATATAATATAAATCATGTTTTTAAAAGTCCCTGAACACCAATTTATGTGACATGCTGTAAAGGCTCCAAAAGAGACTCTCTCTGAATCGTTGCAGTCAATTGGACTCTTAACTGATGTAGTAAGGAGCTGAGAATCTGAGATTTAAACTGCTCCCAATTAGGCTGTAAATGTTTTTTTTTATAAATGAGAAACACACCAGTGACTGAAGCCAGCACAGAAACAGAACACTACTGTTTCATCTGCAGGACTAAAATGGAAGGGCGAAGGGCAATTGCAAGAATAGTGACTTTATACTTATGCTTATGAGTCCAAATAAGCCATTATGTTATTTAAAATCAACTCAAATAATTATGGTTAAATGAGGTAAGGGCATGAGAACCCACTCCTCCTGCAAATGATCAAAACTGAAAAAACTGCATCCAAAATTTTTGTTTCCCGGGACCAGCCTCTAAGTCCCAGTTAGTCTTCACTGCTACAACCCTTTGGACTCTGAATGTGGAAGTTACCTGAATGACTTCAGCAAACACGATGCGTCTCTGCGTGTTTGTTTGAAGTCATTGCTATCAACAGTTAACAGCTGAAGCCCTTTTACTTTGAATTTTAACATTACTACGTTGCTCTGGACCAGATCCAGGCGTGCAGGTTCAAAGTGCTTTGAACAAGAGGGAAGGTGTCTGAGCTCCTGGGCCCTGCAGCAGAGACAAAAACAATCCTAGAGACACAGCTGACCTTCAGGCTCAGGGACCAGAAGAGCAACAGCCCCAAAGCGTGGAAAGAAACTGGTTAAGTAAATTGGAGCTCAGTTCTATGGACTCCATCAGCAGTGGGAGTGCATTATGTGTTGTCCTGTACGCATCTTCCTGCTTCGTTTTGGCTGAAAATGGTCCAGGGATGCTCTGTGATGTGAAACAAAGAATGCCAAGTGAGTCAAGTTGGAAGACAAGCTCCAAAAGTGCATATCAGACCCGAAGGAAAACGCTTCGCAGCTGCTTAAAATCAATTGCCCGGTTCAAAAGTTAGTGGCACAGAGATACAGGAATGCACAGATCGCAGACTCTCCGAACCCAGACTCCAAAGGATGATCCAGCTAGACACGGAGCTGAAGAGTGGGTGGAAGGCAGAACTCCATTCCCAGATATAAAGGCACTGCCTAAGAGTCCAGCTGATGTTTCGTGCCGTGTCTGGAATCACAATCCATACGGCATCGCACTCCGTGCGCTCTCCCAGTGTCTGCCCGCTGCGTTTCTAACTGCCTTGCTCCTGTTCTCATGGACTTCATTGGCAGGTTTTTTTTCCCAAAGGTGGTTCAAATTCTCATGACCTTGTGGAATTTAGTCCATTAATGATTTCGTAGTGCTACACAAAAGCAATGAATCTATGGGCTATTTTAGACTTACAGGAAAAGCAAAATTAGAGCTTGTGTCTCTCCTAAATTAAAAATAGCCCCATTAAAAGAATAACAGCTGAGCCACACAAAAATGCAGTATTTCTGAAGAAACTTCTTTGAGAAGGGTCACTCATGTAAAAGGTCAGACCGAACAAAGCAGAATTGTAACTGGTCTGGACTCTTCTCTGCCTTTGTGAGGGACATGAAAGTGTATTCTGCTGTTTGAATTAATCCCTGTTTTAGCTTCTTCATTTCACTGTCTGATACAAACCTTCAATTGCTCAATTTTACCGCTGTTGGTAACCCATGTTTTCTAACTTTTGAAACCTCTTTGTGTATCTCTGATTACATATAATTCTCCAAGATGAGGCTTGTTTTCTTTTGAAAACCCTTTTTCCATTGTGCCTCAGTGTCATTGACTCTGACAGAGCCAGGAACCTGCTGACCTGGCGCTGCGTTTTGTAACTGGGTTCTAGACAGGTAAATGGTCTTATTCAAAAAAAATAAACAAAGCAAAAGCTGCAAAAAATGTTTATCACTCTCTCTAAAAATAAAAAAAAAAGAAAAAAGAAGAAAAAGATGCCAACTCCTATACCCTATCCTAAATGACATCTGAAAATTTTTCCACTAGCTTCTACTACTTCTGAGACCTTGTATGATCACTTAAATATTCACAATATCATCCTGGCAGCAAGTAGAGGCATTCCCATCCTACTGTTGCTTTTGTCCAGCTGGAGCAGTGCCTTTGTCCCTGCGATGGATTTAATTTCCTTGTGTTCAAGACGAAGGTAAGGTCACGCATACGTTCAGAATGATTTCTTCTCGGAGCAGCCCCTGTGTAATGCATTGACTGTCTCCTATTTCTTATTTTGGGCTACAGATGTTTCATTTATGTTTCCTCACTGCTTCAGGAGGAGTGGAATTAGTGGGTGTTGATACCCTGGGCCGGAGCCTAGATGACTTGTAGGGCCTGTGTGAATTGCCACAGCTTTCTGTGGCAGCAGGTGAGGAAGATCTGGGGTTTTCCAGACTCGAGAGCTGGAAAGTCTCAGTTGAAACAGGCACCAACGCATCGAAAGGATGTACAAGGATGCTTCATTTGCTTTGACGGCCCAAACTTCTGGGCAATTTCCTGACTCACAGAGTCATGTTAAAAAGTACAGCTGGCAAGCCTGCGGTTACGTGTGGCGACTGCCGGCGTCTGCAAGGATCCTGAGGTTTAGCATCACTCCCCTGCCTGCCGAAAATGGGAAATTGCTGACCTACTGAGCTATGATACAAGTTTAGATAGCTTTCATCATGAAGAGATTTTTAAATAGTTGATTAGACGTTTACATAAGCACAAATTTTATTCAGTTGGGTGTCTGTGTCTGATTTATCTTTGAAAAATGAGGCTGAGAATGTTTCTTCAAGCAGCAGAGATTATTATTATTTATTAAAATATGCAAATATTGGATAAACTCCCTTTATTTCACACTGAGATCTGGGAAAACTGCCAAGCAGAAGAGAAAGTAAAAGCACAAAGCCTGAAATTTCTATAGAGGGCTGAAAAATGCAACAGGTTCCCAGATTTTGAGCAGTAGAAAACAGAAATTCCTTAAAGAGTAACACTTTTCTGTTACAGTAGGGGACATACTCTGATCCAGCTGTAATGATTTGATTTAGATAGTAAGGACAAAGCTTTGATGCCACCGATGGAAGTACATTACTAATAGCTCTTTATAACTCTGCTGGTTCAGTAGAGTCTCTGTAGCAGTCTCTGGACTATTGATATCTCATTGCCAAGGCTGGTAAAAATGCAGTATATTGCAAAAACGTACAAATCAACCCAAATCTTTCTTCTTTTCCCCTGACTTCTCTGCATCGAAGGCAAACTCAGAGAGGCCACTGTTCATAATAAAAGACACAGAAGGATAAGCTATGGCCGTGACACAGTTTTCTAAGTCTCCTGGTTGAGTCAGACAATTTCTAGAAGCTTTACTTAGAAACACTGGCTTTACGGTTTTGCAGGAAAGCCCGTGACAACTTGTATCCCTCTGTACTGCTGTCCACTTCAGCAGCATCCCCTCCCCTCAGGACGGGACATCTGGGGCAGGAGGGACCACGGCTCTGCTGCTCTCTTGGCTTCTTCTGGGCAGTGGCTGCTCGAGGACGGCAGCCTCCTGGCAGCTCAGAGCCTTTTCTTGTCCATTCCTGCTAAGGAAAATCTGTTTGTAATGTTTTAATTAAGCATCACTTTTAGTGCTTTTAAACATCATTCTCTCACTGAGTAATTCAAGCCAGGTTGGGACATATGATAGTCATGTGTAAAAAGTTTTGACTGCTTGAGGGGTTATCATGAAATACTTAACTAGAAGTAGAAGTAATAAAAATTAACAGAATGCTTTTTTTTTCTTCCCTCTAACTCCAAATGAAGGTAAACTGAAGAAATCTTAATTTCTTTCCCCAGAACAGTAGCAAGCCTTGGAGGACAAAAGTTTTCATTTCATTAAACTTTGGGATTAACCTGAAGTGACTTATAATTTTATCCATCCAGCTAAAAAATCATTCACAACTTTAATTACAAGATTTGTGGTTCCAGAATAGTTTTGCTCTTTTCACCCATTTTCCCCTTTTCTACTACTTCAAACTTCTCAAAATTATGTTGTTTTTCTTGAAGACAATCTTGGTTGCTACTGTTGTTATGAATAAACTTACAACAAGGAAATGATCTATCAAAGAATCGCACTGAATATGAGCTAAACTATCTTTGTTTATAATCTGGCTATTTTAAAGGAAAGGCTATTTCAGAATTATACACAATGATTTCTATGGCATTTTATTAAAATATTTACTTATGCATCTGTTTAAAAGCTTTTGTCAATCTCATTTAACTGCCATTTACAGAAAGTCTTCAAAATGCCATTGACATTGCTGTGTATTACAGCAATGCACTAATATCCTAAGAAGAATTCAGGCATTTCTCTTAAAAAGGTGAGGAGGGTGCTCTTGTCCCCGAGAGGAATATTTTTGAGAACTAATCTTTATGGCAAAATAATGTAATGGAGATGATCTAAAATTCTACATTCTAGTTTGCAACATGGATAACAATGCTGCTAGAAACTGTTATTAAGATGGTATTTTACAATATGTTTGGAAGCAGATGCTATTATTTCCATACTAGGCATTTAATACTTTGTTTCCAAGTGGCTTTAAAGCAAAAATACACTGAAGACATGAGTAGTTTGCCAGGGCTCCCAACAAAGGTCTTTGCAGTAAGATCCTTGCAAAGCACCACAAGAGGGTGCGAGTAGCCTGCACTGGGACTGTGAGCTCAGAAATGTCTATTTTTTGTGAATGGCATTAGCAGAGAGGCATATTTCTGGAATATCTCCTAGGACGGAGCAGACTACAGCGACGAAGGTGCAGGAAAACTAATCAAATTGCAGGGGCAAAACCTCAACTTGTGCAAACCGCTATCATTGCCTTTTGCTGCGGTCGCAAAGCCAGTTGACGCAAGCTGGGGGTGATACCAGAGGGGGATAAGGAAGGAGCTCCTCACCAGAGGAGCTCTATTTTGGGATTTTTGTAATCCAAGCTATTATAAAGAAGCAGTGGGAAAAATCCTGGAGTTTAGCAAGTCGCTGGGAATAGGAAAAAATGCCTTGACCAGACTCCATTTCTGGGACTTTTTCTTACTGGGGGAAGTTCCTAACTGATGTGTAAACACACTTAGGAAGTAAATTTTGACATGCAATAAAAAAGGAGAAATAGCCTGTGGCAAAACAGCCAAAGGTAAGATTGTGATGGGAAAAAGTGATTCGTACTGAGGAGTTCAAGAGTTTCTCCATTGCCCCGCAGTTGTTCCCTGCTTCCATGGTCGTTTCACGTCAGGAGCCAGAGCCGGCATCGAGCTGCAAGGCGCTACTTGAACGTGATGGGTGTCCTCTTGTCCAGCTCTGTGCATGCCAGGGCAGCCTTCAAGGGCTGCCACACTTTGTGCCGTGCTGGATTTTGCAGGTCTGCTTTTCTGATGTTACAGAAAACTAACTTAGAAATATATATTGTTACGTCTCGGTTTTTTTACATGCTTGACTTTTGTTGTTGTTGTTAGATTGGAGACAGTTTTTCTGCTTTATGAACACATTGCTTTCTCATGGAACCTTTAATTATAGTTTTATACCAGATATATTTCAAAGTTTGTTAAAAAACAGGGTAAATGAAATCGAAAATCTCAAATAACTTCCAGGGTAGCCAGGGATAGACCACAGGCAATAGCTCTCCTATGCCCTCCTCTCCCCAAAAGAACAGTTAGTATTCCTTCCCAGCTTTTAATGAATATATGTTTCAAGCAAATTTTGCAAAGCAAGAATTTTCTGGGTGTCTGGTCTGTAGAAAGAGGTTTCTCTTTCGATCTCATATTCTCCAGGACGTGATTTTATGCAAGATTCTGTAAATAAGTAATCCAATAGTGTAATTTGAGGATAAGTAAAGAGTAAATCCAAAGATAGTAAAGACTGATGGATAGTCTGATAGAAATACTGAAAACCCTAGTTCTAATGAGAAAAAAAATCTTTCTTTAGTATTGTCTTTCTGTGAACGTAAGGCCCAGAGTCTTATGCAAGTACTTAATGTGGCATGCTTGGAAGGAAGGAATTTTAATCCAGGCAGAAAACCAACTATTTAAGTGCTCTGATTTTAGTTATATTGGAGTGATTAAAATGTCACTTAAGAAAACAAAAAGAGAAGTTAATAATTTCTAGGGCTTTGGGAAGTGCCTGCACATGGCCTACAGCTGCTCTACCTGAAGCTGTCATGTCGTCTGATGAGAAGTCCTGCTGTGTAGTTTGCTCAGTAAATATATGGAAGGAAAGATTTTCCTTGCAGCCAAGGCTCCAAGGAAAAGTTTGAAAAATGAAGAAACTCTATAATGAGGATTCAGAAACTGGTAGTATATTTCAGCATATTTTGGTAGTATCTTTTGAACCAACTCAACACTTGATTGCACTGTTGAAGATTCTGCATTAAACAAACATTGAATACCTTGTGTTAAGACTTGGTGATGGTCACTTGATTATCTAAGGAAATAGAAATACTGCAACTGCATGGCATCAGAATTGCAATCTGATTATTATAATACTTTTTTTAGGCATCTTTTGTCTCAAACATCGAACTTTTAGTGCATATCTACCGGCACTGTTAATTTTTGACGTAATATTTGGTTTATTTTGAATGGGACTTAAATTTCAATAACAGTCTTTTTGTGATACTCCAGAATTTCCCCAGATCTTGCAAAAGGCTGATATTCTGCATATTGACAAATGCAGAACTCAGTATGTGCTATCCACTAAATTACTCATAATATTAGACATCTGGAAAATATTTACTGATTGAAGAAACGTGGGGTAAGACTACACACATAACCACAAAAAATGCACAATCTTACATGTGGAAATATAGACAATGATGATGCAGTTCCTTTTCCAAGCATGTTTTAGGTGTGCAGCACAATTTTACTGCCCATTAAAGAACACGATAATGACATAATAAGACTACTTAGAGTTTTGTAATAGAAAATGTTACATTCACCATGGTGTTTTTATTTTGTTGCAAATAGTGAGACCTTTCATATTGTTCAGTCATGATATGTAGCTGCGTATATGCACACAGTACCCAGTATATATGTATTTTGAAGTATCGAGTTGTCATTCCACTATTGACAAAGAATAGGACTGTTTTGGGGTGAAGAGCTAACCCCAGACCTGCAGCAAGCCTGACGGTCAGCCCACCCATTGGTGTGACCTGTTTTACACTCGCACCCCGCTGCTCCTCTTGGACGTACGTTCTTGATGTCTGTAGAAATGGGGCAACTGATGCACCTCTGTACTTTGTCCTAACATGCTCCATTCCCATATATCTGAGAATGCAAGTTGCTAATGCTTCCCGGGTTCTTCCTTTAACTCGGCATGGCAATTAATTTGAGGTAATTTCTTCATTTGTTTTAAAACACGCTTCTGCTCTTCCTTTTAATGTATTCCTGCTTTTCTTTTTGCTTCCTTTCTTCTGGTTACTTAAAGCTTTTGTCTTATTTCTCTTCATAACCTGCTGCTGCTCCATCCCTTTCATTTGGAACCTTGAGGCCCAGTGGTGGTTTTTGAAAGCTGTTGAAATAGTAGAAACATAAGAAAAGCCTTCACTCTGCAGAAGCAAAGACATAAATATGGGCAAATGTCCGCTGCTTTTCGCTCAACACTTCAAATTGCATGTGCATTGGCATGCTCATATTTTACATGTCAGGCATCCCAGTGGATATGAATAAATAAATAAATATTTAATTCTATGGCCTCATTTTCCTGACGGAGTTTTGAATACTGGGAGAAAATTCTTTGGCACCCAGACATATAATTTCTTACTGATAAAGCTTGAAAAAATAAATCAAAGCGTGAGAGTAAAATAAAAGGCAGTCTGAGTGATCTGGATGACTGAATTTAGATAAGCAAGATACCTAGAAACAATGAATTTTGGCATATTTATAGAAGGAATCTCTCTATGGAAGCAGTGATAAGAGTTGGACAAAAAATGGGTGCCTTTGGTGAGCAAACAGCTTCTGGTGCGCTGCAATGGGGGAAGGTAAAGCATTTTTTTAGAGATATAAGCAGGTTAATAATATAGTGATTGGGAAGCTCTGGTGCTTTTCTCAATGTTTGAAGAAAACCATTGATAACTGAGTAAAACCGTAAGAATTACTAAAGAATTGGAGAACGTGCTTAACAATAACAAATTTAAGGCCAGTCTGCATATGAATCTGTGAACCTTACTTATGAATATAAATAAAACAGACTTAAAGACAATTTGCCCAGAGTAGTTAAAAGCTGCTTGTAGCGGCCCACATCTCGGTCTCTTGTACCAGACAAGACCCCATAGGCTGCATGGTGCCAACGTGCTCAACAGCTCCGCAAGCCTCTGCAGGGCCTCAGGGGCTCGGAGGTGCCCAGCGTCCTCCCGGGAGCTCTCTGATCCCCAAAAAGCAGCCGGGGACACGCTGCGGGGCCTACGCTCCTCGGAGCAGCGCGGGCCTGGCGCCCTGCCCTCGCTCCTACTTCATTTATACCAGCGAAGCCGACAGCCTCTCGGAGGTGGCCCCTCTGAGATGACAGCTTGATAAAATTATTAAGAAAGGCCTGCCTCCTGTTTTAAAACTAACACGGGCTCTATCTCTGCTTTGGAATTCATTTTCGAGCTTGGTAATTTCTTAGGGTTTCTGAAAGGGAAAAATACTTTATGCAAAGAAGATTAATTCGGGAAAAAAGTAAACTCAGAGACATTTTCCATGTAATTCAGAACCTTTGCTAAAATTTAAAACCTGCTTTGAATGAAGCAAGGACTTTATACTAGCTCCTCAGCAGTTTGGCACAAAGATGCAGCTCAGGAGACAGGTCATATATGCATTATGATTAAAGGAATAAGCTTTGGGGAGTCTCAAAAGGCCCAAATGGACTGATTAAATATGTAAGAACAGAATTCTGAAATGAGCAAATAGAAAATGAAGAAGTGCTTCATGAAAAAGTTTTACTTTTGGCTTTCCCATTTGAAAAAAATAAAATCTTGATCCCATAGTCTCCTCTGTATGGGAATTGCTTTACCCAGTATTTACCTGGCTGGGTTACACATGCAGTGAAATGGTGAGATCCACTAAGGCTTAGTTCTGTTCTCTCTGCTTCATGACAAAAGTGTTGATGCAAACAAGGCAGTTTCATAGGTACAAGTCAGATAAAAATCTCCGAATTACGATTGTTCTCAAAAGGGCTCCAATCTTCTCTGAGACAAGTAGGAACTTAGAGCGCTGCTCAGTTTGTTGTATGTTCTCAGGACTAGACAATTCACTATAGTGCTTTATTAAGGCCCTCCACCCCTCCTTTTTTTTTGGTGATTAATACAAAAAAACACCAGTTTCTGAATCTTTTGAAATCATAAACAGACAGGTGTGGTATGAGACAATGTGATACAATTTGCTGCAAGACACTATTGTCCTGTCTTTAAAGAAGCCTGCCAAGAGAAGCTGTATTTTATGTCCTTGGTGGTATTCTTTGCATTTCATATGTATGAATATTTACTGAGGCTATTCAGTACGTTGACCATGAGGATGCTTCCTTAGGAAACATCTGGTGCTAACTGCTGCTGGAAACCACCTTCTAGAGCAGATGGACCGTTGGTCCAGTACAATGATGTCTTTGTTCTCAGTGAATAAATTTAGACGGATGAAGAGGAAGGAAATAATGTACACACACAGTAAGGTCAAAAAGCAGCATGTCTCAGAAAAGTGTCAACTTGTGTCAACACAAAATTACCATTGCAAGATATCAGTCAAAGACAAGTGAAAACAAGGCTGACAAAATCTCTAGTTTGTACTCACACGTTTGTTACTCCAGCGACTCCTGTGGTGCTCTGGGGATCCCTCTCGTCCCCTTGCAGTATCTGTTAAGGTCTCTCCTGAGTTCTCCACACATTCAGTCTCCTCTGTGAGCACAAATTCAACTACCATCTCTTTGTGGAGAACCTAGGGTTGTAAATACCCATATGCAATGTGTAAGGGTGCAGGCCCGTATGGCCAAGAGCATGTGGTGCCTGAAGCTTGCACAAATATGACTTATTTGTCTACTGTGACCAAAGCAGGGCTCTCCGTCCTGCTCTTGGGATCTTACCAATGTGTATGAGTATCTGCAGGAAGGGTGTCAAGAGGATGGGGCAGACTCTTCTCAGTGCTGCCCAGTGAGTGATAGGACAAACTGAAACACAGGAAGGTCCCTGTGAACATAAGGAAGAACAACTTTCCTGTGAGGGTGACAGGCCCAGGCTGCCCAGAGAGGGTGTACAGTCACCTTGGAGACATTCCAAATGGGAGCAAGGAACAACTTCACAAGAAATTACCACCTTTTGGGCCCATTTTGCAATTCAGTAGATTTATTTTATATGCACAGCGCTGGCTCGTGTGCTCTTTTATCATAATGCATGTTCTGTTGGTGCATTTGTTTGGTCCGTTTGACTATATGATTTTTTTTTTTCTGAGAATTTTTGATACTTCTCTTTTTGCCAATAGTGACCATTTAGCCAACGTTTCAGCAAATTAGTATGGGGGCAAACAATGATCTTATTTGATTTTTTAGCTTTTTCAGCCTCCCATTCAACAGTTGATTCTTAACTTTCTAACAACCCATTCAATGGTTTGCACTGTACCTGAGGTTGAATGTTTGCAAATTGTATTCTCTAATAATTCTCTTTCTAGTTAGGAAGAATAATAATCCAGAAGGCATATGTATTTTTTTTCAGTATATCTATATCTATATCTAGCTATATATACATATATATATATATCAAATCCATACCATGTCTGGGGCAAAGATCCAAAGTTGAAGGGCTACGTCATTATATCTTCAGTTTGACAATTTCTGGCCTATGAGCATGTTTGTAGATAATATCAGTGTACAAATCAATATCAACACAAATCATTATGAATACAAATGACACGTTTATATATAAATTGTATATAATACCTGGCCCTGATCTTTGCTCTATGAGTAAAGATTTCTGTCCTCTTACAAAATATATGCAGTGACATTGAAGGTGGGATTCAGTTCTCCAAATGTTATGCCTAGCTCTGAAATTATTCTCTAGTTTTCCCAAGATCAGATGAAAGAAGCTGGTTTGATTCATGTAACCATTTTAAGTATCTGTGTTAAGACAAGCTATATTATGTCTAGAAGTACTTTCTTGTACAAATGTCTAGTTTTAGGCAGATCAATTTTATTCTGAATGTCTGACATTTTCAGCAGTTACAAAGGTATTTTGTGAACATTCAGACCTTATATATATATATATATTTATTCAATTTGCATGTAAGTAGGAACAACTTCTTCGCTGTATGATTTGACTTTTACTTGTAGTCCAGCTGCATCTTTCTTCAGACCTGCTACTGTAACTTCAAAATCACATAGACTATGCATAAGTGACCAGTTTCTAAGATAATTTGCTAGTGCAACAGCCACGGGATGTAACTGTCACTGAACAGTACACATGAATAATAAAATCTGCTTATTGATCTTTTCTATGTGAAGTGTTGTTATAGTAATTGTCACTGTATAGAATACATATTTTTTTCCCTCTTTTAAACATAACCTGTTCTTTTCTGCAGGTTTTTGCAGAAAGGATTTGCAGCCTGCAAATACTGTAGCTATGTGTCAGGTCAGGACACTGCTCTAATTCTTTATTTCCATGACTCGTAAAATCCTTCCTTGCTTCTTCCTACTAAGTTTTATTTACAGGATCTTTTAAAGCAGTGTTTTCTTCAGCCAGGGCTCTGTGATCTCCATTACAGGCCTGTCTTGAATGAGAGATCCTGTAGTTCTTCCAAAACTGAATGTCGTGCTCAACAGCTTCGAATTGGCTGTAAGAGAGGTCTTGGTCCTAAAGTTTCCTTTTGCTGGGTGATCATATAAAATTGACACCTCTCAGGAATCTTTCCTTCTGAATGTGCAACATGACTTTTTTGGCAAAACTGGGTTTGTTGTTTTTCCACTTAGCAATACATTAATAAGCAAACCTGTCTGCGTAGGTACTGGAGCAAGTGCAGCATTAATGGAAAGAATAGACACTGATTTTAGAAATGAAGAAGAAAGTCTTTCTTAATCTTTTATTCTTCTGCATGTAAAAGGAAAGGTCTTCTCCAATGAAACTGTAATGTAGATATTTGTGCAGTGTGTGCGGTATAATCTCCTGAAGCGGCTTTAAATGCTGAGGAAAGTCAGGAGGAGTACTGGTGATTCCCTGGGTTTCTTGCATCAGGTCCCTCTTCTACCTCCAGATAATAGTCTTTTCCCACACTGGAACTTCATAAATATTTGAGGGGAAATGTAAATGAGAGATTTCTCTTTGTTGGTCACAGGAAAGTTCCAAATGATATTTAATCAATGTTCAGACTCCTTGATTTCAGGTACTATATCACACTTCTTGAAGCATCGTTTCAAATATTGAATTGCTGAAGTCACTGTGAGCTGCAGTTTCTTGTATGAGGTTTCCATTTGGACCTTCCTGTCCTCCTACATTTCTATTCTTTAATTTTTTCTCTGATAATAAGTATATTATCAGATTACCTAAGAAATAATGCACATTCCCAATGTTACATGGCCTAGTTCTGAAGCCATAAAATTTACTCTCTCTTTGATTCCATTAGGCACATTTGCCATTAAGGAGGGGAGACATGTCTTGCCAAGATTTGTTTAAAGGAACATAAATGCTAGTGATAAATAAATAAATAACTTGGACTTTGTTTGCCCTGAAAGTAACTTTGTTCACCAACCGCATTCCCGTCTTGCCGCAACAAAGTGGAGTAGATCAAAGTATTTGATCTTTAATAATGCTGAGCAAGATGGAGCTACCATTACACTGTTCAATATGAAGATGGGAAATACAGTCAACATTTTGTTATTGTTATCATGTTTTCTGACCTGTTCTATTGTATATCTTGGTTAGATCATGTTGGCATTTTAGCTCACACTATGTTATCATCTGAGGCATGAGAGCAATGTACTGATTATTTGACACAGTAATTTGCTGTTATCAAAGCAAACTAAGAGAAAGTTTATTAGAAACTTTTGGTGTGTGGCAGAGAGGAAGGAGAGGTTGTATTAGATGGTTACCAATCCTGCCTATTCGTTGATAGTTTACTTCTTAATTAACTGGTCAAAAAGTCAAGGTACTTTTCTGATTATGCTTTTAGCTTCTGGAGTTTCCTGCATTCCGCAGAGGGCTGCTCACTTCTGCATGGTGTATGAAATGCATCTGTGAGTCTTCAGCTCTCCTGTGTCTTCCCAGCTGACTATATTTTGTGGGCTGATAACGCTTCCCATGGTAGCCAAGGATCTCTGGCTAGATTGTGACTGAGAAGCAAGTTTCTTCCTAGAGCAGATAGCATGTAATTTAATAACATTTCAGTCTGTAAGAGCACCTTGAACTTATACAGTATATTAAAAAATTGGAAAATACAAGCTGCACTTCTTTAACACATTTTCCTCTGTCTTTTAAGTTCAGGTTATGCAATGTGACATGTGGAGTTTATATTTCCGTATGAACTGGGCATCTTTCAGCTTCATTGAGTGCCTGATACAATCCACACTGAGCGCTTCGGTGATTAACAGAGTTAAATAGTCATAGCTCCTGTGGAAGCCAGTGGTCTCTGGACAAGATGTAAGCCCTTTAAAATGAGCTTAGCCGTTCCAAGGGCTCAGCGAGCAGAACATGATTTTTAGATTTCACATGCGTGATATTCAAAGCTAAAATGAAGGAAATTGTGTACTAAAAATAACCCCATGACTAACATTGCAGCTGTATTAGTGCCGTTCTCTCTAACCAACCCTGATCTACTGTTTCAATAAATTCCCTGTTACATGGCTTTTGTAGACAGGAATAGGAAAGAAAGAAATACGTTCACTGAAGTGGGAAGGAATATAGGATATCTTTTCTTATTAGTTTTATTAGATGTTATATGTATTACTGAAAAAACCTCCAAGGGACACCTGATGTGGAATTTTCAATTCCTTAATATCCTGCCGCAGGGTCCCTGGGCTCTGACGGGAAAGTGCTTGTCACAAAGTGGGCATGGTCATCGGAACTGTGTATTTTCTTATCCTGAAGGAGCGGGAGACTCATCCCTTTGAGCAACATTCCTATAGCAGGATGACCATCAGTTCCCACTCTGATTTTCTGCATAATCAGAACAAACTGGGCTATTGTGGAAGGGAAAATACAGAGATGGGCCCTTTTGGAGAGTAGAAGCTAGCGGCAATGAACACCTGCAGCTGCACCTTTCTTGTGTAAGCAAGATCCCTTTAGCTGTCTTCCTTTTCACATCCCCTTTGGGGACTGAGGACATGTTTTTCCCTCTACAAAGGAGCAGCAAGAGCTCTTAAAGCTCTTAAAGGGCTCAGTCTTGTTCACCTGTGTTTTCTGTCTTTAATCCTTCTCCTTCCTCAAGAGAACCGCCCCCAGAGCAGCCCTCAGCATCCTCGTGTTGCCTCCTCTCTTCCCATCAGCTCAGCAACAAGAGAGGAGAGAGGGAGGAATAAGCTGAAATCCATAGCACAAGAATAGGAGTGAGTGCCATCGTGGGGAAAACTGCTTAGGAGGATGGACTGGCAAGGGTTTGTGCAGGGAAGGATTACTGAATTGCCTAGTTAATGGGGAAGGACAGAGTGATCACTTGATATTTCTCTGTAGGACTTTTATGCACATTTACAAATACTTAGATATAGCTAGTAAAGCCAAGTGGAAAGGGAAAGGAATTAGAACGAAAAGTAATTACCTTCCCCATCTTCCTCCGTTCTGTTAATATATCTCCTATAAATCTGCTTCTCAGAATTTATATCCTTCACTCACCTCTGTCTTCTCACTTGCCCTCCCCTGTTCACTCCCTCTCCTTTTTTGTGTGCCAGATTCTCCAGAAGAGCAATATCTCTCTAATGTTTGCAGCAGTTCTTGTCTCTCAAGTATGAGACCCTGGATTTAAATCTGTGCTGGGTTTGTGTTTGTTTCTTTTCAAAACTTCTCCACGATTAAAACATCTCATTTACAATTAGTAACTTTGCTGCTGGCACGCTGCTTGAATTCCCATTCTCCATCTAAAAAAGTCAATTACGCTGTCAGTTACCACTTTTCAGACAAAATGGCAGCAGTTCAATTTCTTCAGGTCTGGAGAATACGCAATAGCTGTAGTTACTGGCTGCAAGTGTTTACACCGGCCAAAGAACTATTAGTCTCCTTTAATTGCTGGTAGCAACTCAGTTTCCCCATAGCAGACAATTAATATAGTCTGTTCTCGCCCCACAGCAGTCCATGAACCGCTTTGAACTCCCTCATGGCCCCTTAGGGGCCATGCTGGACAAACACAGATTGAAAGAAGTCAAAGTGGTACTGTGGAATAGAGAAAGACATTTTTCTACAGTTTGGTCATACAAGGAGCGAGGTAGCACGAATTCCTGCAACCCTCTACCCATTTTCAGTAACTAGAATTAGGACAGACAAAATAAGAACTTCAAACTCTTCTTCCTAGGTGTGCATGGAGGTGCCAAGACCACGTGGAAATGTGTCAAAGCTGCTTTATCTTCAGCTGTCATGCTAATGCCAGCAATGATCTTATCTCTACCATACCTTGTGGTAAACTATACTGCATTGCTTATTTGCTTTTTTTGTTTTCTTGAGTGTATGGGCGGGACTGGAGAACTTTGCAAGTTGTGACAAAAAGTTCGGATGTAATTCAGTTATTGGGTCACCACTGGGGACATATGGTGCAGATGAAAGGCCTGGTCCCATCAACATGTATTTAACCAGCATGAGTATGCTGGTAGTGGGAGAGTGAAATCAAGCTGGCTTTAACTTCGCTTTGTTCCGTGAGCTGTACGCACCCTGTCCTCTTAACATCTCAGCATAAGCTGCAAATTAAGCTCCACCACTTCTCTCTCAAAGGATGAAATACTTCTGTTCAACTGTATGGCTGACATTTCTACTTGGAGTAGGGCACAAAATAAAATGTTGCCTTTTGTGATCTGTCTTATTCTAAGAGCCAGTGTTCTTCTGCCATTGTTTCTAATTCTTTGATACCATTTCAGGGGGTGATGGATGTAATGGGGGAATGCTGTGGGGTTTTATGGCCATTTGGTGAATAGTTTCTAATTCCCAGGCCAATTTTGACGTCAGCCTAGATTGATGGGACATTTTTAAAGTAATGGATAGAAACCTAAAACAACAAATCACGGTTCTTTTATACGTATCCTCTCAGATGCAGAAAATGTTCTCCACGCCTTAGTTTAACTCTTTCACAACAACACAATGTAGATGTGGAAGTGGCTTGATCTCTTACTGCTTTCTCTGTCACTGTTTAGCTTTCCATCTGGAGAAAATATTTAAGAGCAAATTTTCAAAAACCATAGTGGATTTTTTCCCATAATTCCCTTCTTCAGGTCACAGAACTCAAAGATGGCCTGCGCAGGCTGAAGGGTCCTGGTGCTGCTATCAGAAAAACTCATCTGAGCCAGCAAAGGGCCAAGGTCTCTTGGCTACTCTCAAGGAGAAGCATTTGTTTTTCCAGTGAGTCTATAAGGAATAATTGGCCCAGACTTGAGAATCTGGCAGGGAGGATTTCTGTACCCTGGATAAATGTCAAAACACAAGTAAATCCCCACACAACATACTGTAGATTTCTGGTTACCATTGCTTGCTGCTACTGAAAACTCATTTTATTTCACTAAGAGTTAGAAATGCTTCCAGCACTAATCCAATACCTCCTTCCTCACCACACATATCCCCTCTGGGACTAAAGGCAACTATTTACTTTCTACCTGAGTACAAAGAGACCACTTCCCAAAGACTTGAGCTGTCATAGACCCTTTCATGGAACAGTCTGCGTAACAGATCCTGACTGGGAGAAAACTGCCGTGCAAATGGATTTTGAAAGGTACATTTGTATTCGGCTATGAAATTCCTGCTTAATGCTAATGTATTGCAGTTGCTGTGCTATAGGTAAGTTGCAGGAATATACTTGGGCTTCTGAGGAGAAACTCACCCATATAGCTAGTGCTGAGATGTGACAAAAGCTTCATCGAGCTTTTGTGAACCTTCCCGTCCCACTTGCATAAGTAAAAGGAAGTAACCAGCCTTTTTTCTCACAGAGCAGCTCCCTCTCATTCCTAAATTAAAATTTCCAAAATTTAAGGTTTGACTAAAGCTTATGAATACAAGAATCCCCTTTGCATTTAAATTAAAAAAAATGATATCTATGTGTGTGACAAGCAAAACCTCCTCTCTCTAATTCTGAATGCTCAACTTTATGCACTCTTTTTTTTTTTTTCTTTCTTTCTTTCTTTTTTTTTTTTTCCTTCCGGAAAAGAGAACCAGGACTTTGCAGAACAACAAAAATCCTTCTGGTACTCCTAGAAGATGGGTGACATAGGGGAAGAAGGCAGTGTTGGGGCAGCAGCAACGTCCTAGTGCCGTTCCTTGGAGCCCAGCACAGCTTGGCCTGCGGTTTAGTCCTGGAGCCTGCTCTTACAGGAGTTTGGGGTCCCAAGAAGTTGAGCATTGTGGGAGCTTTCAGATAGCAACAGTCAGGTGGAAAATTAGTATGGGCAACTGGAAAGAACAGGCAAGCTTTTAGAAGTTTTCCCGTGTAACAGCGTGCAAGGAAACTCCATTGAACAGGTTGCAGTATCTCCTGGGAGAAGCTAGAAGCATTTTCTCCTAGGAAGAGGGATGCGTAGCACAGTTCAGACATGGCCTCCTGGCAGCGGGCTCCTTGCTGCCTCTGCCTGCGTCTACCTGCTGCCGGCAAGACCCCAGGCTCTTGAAGGGCCTCTAGACTTTGCGAGATCATCGTTCAGGCCCGGGTGCAGCGATTCCCCGTGCAAAGCCCTGGCACCTCAGCAGAGCTCTATCGCACGCAGACGCAGCTTGGCTGGTGGTATGTGCTGTGGGATGGGGGTGAAGGCCAGGCTGGTATGGCGGCAGTTAGTGCTGTGGCGCACGTACTGCCTGCTCCTCCTTGGCCTCTGCCGAAGCAGAATCCTCCAAGGCTGGTTCTACCTCGTCCTGTGTGTGCCGTGGCCTCCGCAGTCTTCACCCTCAACACTCATCTGCCTAGGAGTCCCAAGAGGCTAGAATTGAAGAGAAGGCTAAAACTGTTAGACATATTTGCCCATAGTTAGACTAATTTTAGCAGAGATGCTTGGGCTTTTCTTCTTTCATCTTCATTCGCTTTGCCAGTCTGTAGATAAATGCAGGAGCTACTTAGGTTACATTAGCTGTCTGCATATGAATATTTGAAATCCGAATTGAAAAGAATTTGACCCATCTGGACTTTGTGTTCACTTATATGTTTTACTCATTTTAATGCTGTAAGGGATCATTGCTCACTTTTGCTTTACCTATTTTTTTCTGGTCTTGTATTGCTATCCAGCAGTAGCTAATTAAAACCAATGGTTACACAGGAAAAATATCTGATTCCCCTAAAAGGAATTTTGTGTTCTGAGGCACTAGGCAGTTTCAGAACCACAAGTTTTCATGAAAAACAAAATTTGAAAATAAGTCATTTGTACAAGTGAAAAAAAACTTCAAGTTTGAGATATCAGTTTAATAGAAAAGCATATTTTAAATTTTGTTAAAAACAACATGTTGCTCGGAAGCTTTCATATGAGTGGAAACATTCTTGAGGGCTGCAGTGCAAATAGTTAAGGATAGTATCTGTGTATTAGTAAAGTGGTGGGCATTTTTCCAAGTGGACAGTACAGCAGATTTGGCATGTCTTTACTAAAAGGAAGTCATGAATAAATCAGAATAACAGTTGTGGTAGAAATCTAAAGAGCAGGAAGGATAAGTTTATTAATAGTTTAGGTTCACAGTTAAAAAACTGTAAATGTAAATTGGACAAAGGATTTGCTTTCCAATAATGTCTTATATGCTAACATTTATAACCTCTCTTCATATTTAAAAATGCCAAGAGAAACTTCAAAGTTATTACACATTTTTCTGTCAGTAACAGGATCTACTATTTTATTAGAAAACGTACCTCTTCACTTCGTTAGAAATCTGACTGGATAAGATTTGGATCAAACAGATGAGTAAATTTCATTTAAGTAGCAGCTTCTGTGTTTTGTTATAGTAGCATTTTTTCAGGGCAATAGCTAAGTGCTCCATCATTCAAGGTTAGATAACAAAAATGATTTATATAGGTATTTTAGTTTTGTCATAGTGGCTGTTCAAAAGGGAAGCAATTGTTTATTGCTGCTAACAAACCTTTGTGTAGGTGATAACAGTATATGAATAAATTGGGGTTAGCTTCCACAGTTAGTTCTCTGGCTGTTTATGAAAGGCATATGTAAATAACAAAGGTGGGTTTTTTTTGCTTTAAGGAGCTACCAAGACATTTGCGGCATATGTAATATTCCTGGGACTTAATTGCTTTGAGTTTCATTTAATTATTTTAATGCTATGTGACTAGTTGGCTGAGAGCTTAGGCAATGTGTTAAAACAATCATGTTCAATACCGAGATACCAAAATGGAGACGTACAGTCCAGATTTCTTATGTTCAAGACTGGAAAAAGCGTGTGGCATTATATACTAGGGTGTCTTCTAGCAAGACTGTGGTTTGGCTTCTACTTTCTGATGCTGGCTCAGTCTTCTGATTTTAAGATTTTATTTAAAAATAGCTTTTATTATATTTTAATTAGGTTTATTGTAGCTGTTTCTACTTTGTGCTTGAACTTTTAGGTGGGCTTGTTTTATAATGATTTTATATTTTCGTTTCTGGGCATTTATTTTAGCTTGCGTACTGCCTAGAACACCAGTTTCCAGCAGGCAGGCCAATTTTCCAGAAGCGTTCAATACCTTCATGCGACACGCTTTTTTGGGTGACCTACCTGAGATACTTCATTCTCAGAAACATTTAGGACCCTTCGCTGCTGTCAAAACCAAGCAGCAAGGAAATACGTTTGTTAGACACGAGCAGGTCAGCTTGCTCTGGAGGTCTGAGGAGCTGCTTTACTGCATTGCTATACACTAACTAAGCCCCAAATCCCATTCGTGACTGTACTGATTCCAAATTAGGATAATATTTGACTGGTTATGCAGCTGCCAGGGGGTTGTTCATGCAGCAAGAGACCATCTCAGTAAATAGAGCAGATTCACATGTTTACATTGTCCCTTTAGAGTCTCCTCCATGGGTGCACGTACTCACACCTACCTATTGGAGATCAGTAGACGCTGCACTATTAACTGTTACTTAGATTCTGGAACAGCCACTTGCTTTTAAACCTCGTTGCCAGTAGAAGTAAGGAATGTGCCAACATTGGGGACTTTAAAATCTAAATTTAGAAGCTACTTATTTTATTCACCATTTTTTAAATATTTGTTTTGGGTCTAGCCTGTGGCTTGGCAGTTGTACGTGGCATGCTTCAGTATGAGGAAATCAGATTTCAGAAAGACTCAAATTTACTGGATCCCCTGAAAACTGGGGATAAATTGGGTTTAGAACTTAGGAGCTCCAGTGACCTTGACCTATATTGATTTTTCTTAATTGCATGATGAATATGTAACTTGCTGTTTGGGAACTTGCATATAAATATCATGGAACTGTAAAAACATGGTGGGTGGTGGAAGAAAACTTTGACAGATAGTCCGGAAACAACTGAACATCAACCACCAAACTTGTTTATTGTGAGCAGATGCAGTGTGGGGAAAAGTGACCTGGAAAAGGGTTTCAGCAAAGCTAAATACAAAAGTCCTGTTAAGAAGCTGTTGAAGAACACACAGGAGCAATCACGAAAAGGTGTGTTTTCAAGTAACATTAAAACAGCAGTACTATAAACATCCTACATGTTTCATTACATGTACTTACGGGTATAAATAGACTTAAATATGAGGTTATAAATGTATTTGACTTGAAAACCAGGTGACATGCCACATAGCTGAATGAATATTACTATTAAACCTTGGATATTCTAAGTCTGGCATTTTATTTCTTTTTGCAGTGAGATTTCAGTAGAATCCTAACTGGCATAATATTTGCTCTTTCTGCACATTTGCAGATGATGCACTTTCCCTGCCATTTCTCTCTCCGCCAGCCTTGTAGAAGTCACTCCGGCGTGTTTGGATTTGGCCCTTGGTGTAGGCTTCCTTGCAATAAGGCGGCACAGTGGCAGGCCTGCTTCGTTCAGCTCTGGTGCACAGGGTTTAAGGGGCCCCAGGTGAGACCCGCGATGGTGACCCAAGGGCAGTGGCAGAATGTGAAAGGAGCCTAAAGTCCCTGACTTCCGTAGCAACTTTCGGAGCTTAAAATGGGCAGCTTTTGTAATGTCTCCCGCGCATTCTCCGACCAGCCACATCCACATGAGAGCCTGTCGCTGGCTGGGAGGAAGCACGTGCTTGGTTTTATGGGGTTTTGAAATGGGGAACTCCCAGCAGGCCACCAGGTTTTAATACAATGAAAACGTAGCAGGCAGCTCTGTGAGACACATGGATCTCCGAGGTGAGAATGGAGGGAGAAGGGGCAGGTGCTCTTTAGCTGCTGCAATGGGATCCTACCTGTCAGTAGTGACCTTGAGACAGCTCCCTCCTGGACTGTGCAGTTGCGGCCCTGACGCTGGATGCCATCAGGTGACATCAATGGCTAAGAAGTCTGTCTTGGAAAATCTATGAGGGGCTGGTGCACGAGGGGGTAGGGACGGGGAGATCACAGAATCACAGAATGGTTGAGGTTGGAAGGGACCTCTAGAGATCATCTAGTCCGACCCCCCCTGCTCCAGCAGGGACACCCAGAGCACGTGGCACAGGGTGGCATCCAGGCAGGTTTGGAAGATCTCCAGAGAAGGAGACTCCACAACCTCTCTGGGCAGCCTGTTCCAGGGCTCTGTCATTCTCACAGGAAAGAAGTTCTTCCTCACATGGAGGTGGAACTTCCTCATATGGAGGTGGAGATGTGGCCAAACTGATTACAGTAACAACAATCCTTAAAAAAAAAGACTTTTATAGAGAAAAGCACGGTTATCACTTCCCTGGTATAGTACAGTTTGCAAATACTTAATCTTCAAAGATGTATAATAAATTGGTTGCTATTTTTCACTGAGGACCTGCTCATGTACTCCTGGAATTATTATTATTTTTCTTAAAACCCACCAATCTTTAATAGCTGTGGTTTTCTAAAGAGAATCATATTGAATATTGAATTGACAGGTCTTCATTCTCTTCCTGAAGTCATCACCCACATTCCAGAGGGAATTTCGACAGTTTGGCCCAACATTAAACATTAAATATTTAATATAGAAAGAGAAGCAATTCAGAAATACTTGGAAACCGTCTTATACCTCATGGCAATTACGATCTCCCTGAGCTGCCTTTAAACAAAGAGCTTTGTTCTTTTAAAGCAATTACGAGAAGTTAAAAAAAAAGAAAGAAAAAAGTAAGACAACACACAGCAAAACTTCTAATGCCAGTAAATTTTAGAAGGGCACATCTGCAGAAAGTAATTTTTGCTTTATGCAGTGGATGAAAAGCTGGTTATGTTACTTGTGATTCACTTACAAAAGGAATAACTCTTACTCGAGCACTGTTTTAAACTTACACAAAATGTCTTTCTCTGGCGCTTGTAGTAACACAGGAAAGCTAAAATCAACACCTGAGTATAGGTTGCTTACTTTGGAATGGAAAGTATTTAAGATTTTGATGTTGTCCATTGGAAGCATACCTTGGATCCCACTTAAATGCTGTAACTTGAACAGTGCTTTTTATGTCGACGTATCTAAAAATTTGAGAGAAATTGACAGGCATGAAGCAGAATGGCAGTGTAATGTCATCAGTATGTTCTCAGCTGGGGAACTCTGTGTAATGTATTTCCTCGAGATAGGAAGCCTTGTGCTATGAAGCTTGTCCTACTGGAGTGTGAAGTCTTGGGCCGATGTTGAAACCTTGGCTCATAAACCCCGACTGTAGATAAACTGGTGTATCAGCTGTTGCAGTACTCAGTAATAACCAAAGTGCCATCAGGCTGACCATGACACTCATTTTGAGATTAGATAAAAAAAATCAGGTAAAAATCTTTTTTTTTTTTTAAGGTAAAAAATTGATTTTTATCTGTGCTGCAGGAGAAATCTAGAGTATCAAGCAGCCACTGCATCCAGTCACAAATACCTGATTTCTTTCCTAACACCCGTTTCTTCAAGAAGGGGCATAAGCCCATGTAGTTCTATCACCTCCGGTTCCAGCTTTCCTCTCTTTGGCTCTGACTTCAACCATTATCAAAAAACTGTGTGCTTGCCACCCTTGTGAGAATAGAGAGCCAACCCACAGGTGGGCAAGACCTTCTAAAAATGTAGGGTGAGCCTGGGCTTAATCGTATTAACAGCAAGCACAGGAGGCCAGGTCACATGTGGGCCAGGAAGTTATTCTTCAAGTAGGTACTGTGCAATATAGAACAAAAATATAAACCTGCATGAAGCACTTCCAAGTTAGCCTAAGATAAGAGCCAGTTGTTATCATTAGAGAGATAGGGAGGGGAGGACAACAAAGTAGCCACGATCTGTTAACCACTCTGAATGGCAGTCGCAGCAATACACTTGTCTAACCCTCTAACATGATTTTGATACTGGTGTTGGGATGGATAACTTTGGGGAGCGACAATTTTAGGGAGATACTGGAAGGACAATTAATTAATGTTTTAGGGTTCTATGAAGATGAAAGTCCTAAAAATCAGCTCTGTGGGCACGAACCTGCTTTTGGTACTCATGGAGAGATGAGGTAAGAACAGGCTGTGAAACTTCCTGAAACAGGATCACTAACAGCTAAGACAGTAGAAAAAGAGGGTGTCAGTAGAGAGAACCAGAGAAGGAACTGAGATGGTTAAAGATGAGAAAACAATCATTGCAGCTGTTGTCTGAATGGCCATCACAGGAGGTTTTTGTTTGGTCAGGAAAGATAGAGCTGGAGGAGAGGTCTGAAAGTCAAGTACAGTTAAATTTCTTCTTGAGTTTGCGGGCGTAAATCTTTACAAGGTCAGGACCTAAATGGTTTCTATATGAAACAGATTGTAAATCTTACTTAAATTACACAATGGATCACCAAAGTTCCATTAGGAGAGCATAATAGTTCCATTTGGCTGATGCTGTCAGGCTTACAGTACAGTTCTTCTGTCCAAATTTTGATCTTTCTCAAGTTATACTCTAGCAATGTTTCATCTTCATCCAGAATGATGGGTTAGGGGTTATGACCACTAGCTTGTGCTTTTTATGATTCAAATATATTAAATAGCCTTGTTCACTGTGTTACCATGATATACGAGTTCAAATTTGTTTTCAAATATTTTAGGTCGTTGGATTGTTTGTCTGGATAAGCAATTCATTAACTTTTATAGCATTGATAGTACAACCCTGAATTCCCACCTGTATATGATAATACTCTTGTCTTCCTTCTCTTGTGTTCTCTAATCTGGGTAGCACTCCATCTCATCTGTTTGGAGATGAGGTAGCTATCACAGAATCATAGAATTTATCCTCCATTTAAGTCAGAGCAGAATCAGACACACACACATACAAAACAGAGACAGGACTGAAGGACATTTTGTGAGACAGTGCAATTGGCAGTGCACGAGGCACTATGCTCCCCTTCACCAGAGCATCTCTTGACCCGGGTTTTTGAGGGTGCTTCCGAAGAATGAGTCTGAAGTGATAGGCATCTTTGGAAGCAAGGAAGTAAATGTGAGCAGAGCAGCTACCTTTACCTCCAGGACAGACTCTGTCCTGGGACACTATTGCATATGACAGTTACAATTCATTACTGTCTGTGGGACTGTAACACTGGTGGTTTACCTGTAAGTAACTGCCAAAGTAGCATCAGTTTGACAGTGTCTTTGGTAGGAAAGCAATATTCTTGCTGAGCAAACTTCTTTGCAGCAAAACCAAGGGCTCATCCTATTCTTGCAAGGTAAGATGGAGACAGTTAGACTGTGAGATTCAAAAATACTAGGTACCTGTAGAGCAATATCCTCTGTAAGTGACCATATGCAGCACTACACTACTCATGTTCATGTTGCAAATAGCAGGATAACTTTCCTGTAAAAGGAGAAGTTCTGACCCAATTGCTCTTGCTATTTAAAAAGGGGATTGTACAAGTTGCATATCAACTCAAAAGGCAGCAGTCAGTCCAAAGCAAGGAAACAACAACAAACCAAGGGTTTTCCAGCAAGCATTTCAGTGACATTCACAAGTAACTGTGCCCAGAAGTGCTGGCTTGTAAATCACAGCTGTGAAAAAGCAATAGCAACTTTCAGTAGCGTGTTGATACTATCTGATCTTGTAATGATATGTACAGTACATTAGTTCTTCATTATGAAAACCCATTATAACAACTGGGGGAGGGAGGTAGGACAAATGTGGAATGATATATTAGATATATTGTTAGTGATTTTCCTGTTATACCTATAAGCATGCTTTGAAACAAGCACTTGAATTGAGAACTCTCATTGCTTTGTGGTTAAAAAAACAGAAATTGCTACCTTAAGCTTTCTAAAAATTATATAGACCAACTACTAACATCAGCATCAAAAGTGGGAAATGAAACGCACACATCTGTGATACATCTCAGTTTTTGGGGTGAGAAATGTGTGACCAAGGCATTGGCCTATCAGAGCAATAGTTAACTTTCCCAGGTGGAAGGAAAGAATTAAGTTTTGAAATGAGTGAGAAGGTTAACAACTAGAAAGGTACTCTAACCTCTTGGCATACACTTAAACCGGGAACCAGCTGTGGTTCCTCTGTGATCCTATATGTCCTATATGCAAAAAAAAAAAAAAAAAAAAAAAAAAAAGAGCTTTCCTGGAAACAATACCCTTTTTAGTATATGTTGTCTTTATGGAAAGATTAAGTAGTGTCAGGAGCATCATGCATCCTGAACTGCCAATTCCTGAATGGGATAAGACCTTCCAGGTGGGGGCAGGCTACAATCAACCGGCTTTATTCCTTCCAGAAATGGATTTTAATAGATAGCAGCCCTGCTGCCTTGCTAACTCTTGCTTGCAAAGTTAAACTTATCTGACCGGATTTAAAATACATTCTACTTACGTGGGTTCTGGAGCCACATTTGCAACTGGAGATCAGGCCAGCCTCCCCAGGATGCAGGCAATGCCCCCGCACTGCGCTCGTGTCTGAGCGCGGGTGCTCGGTGTGTCATTCAGCTCCTCTGCTTCTCTTAGACAATTAGCTGCGTGAAAAGCCTATCTCAATAAGTCGGGTAAGGCAATGTTATATAAATTATTATAAAATCCATATGCTACCTCTCAAGAATCTGTTCTCATGGATTGTTTTCAGAATAAAGGCCCATTAAATCTGAGCTCTTTTAATGCCGTGTTACTGGGTTTGTCATGACAACTTTAACCTTGAATTTGTTAATATTTTACAGTTAAATTTTCAGCATTACTTCTGATTTCTTTATGACTTTAACATCACGTTGGATCATAGTTCTGTCATTTTTGGAACCACTGAACTTGGGACTTTTGATTCTGTTCTATTGCAAGCTATACAGGCAATCCTCATTACACAACTCTTTCTTCAAAAGAACAGTTTTTAACAGGCTCATTAAGAAATGAGCTACTTTTATGGAAACCATCAAACAGTTTATATGTAATAATAATAATAAAAAGAAACAGAAGTGTTACATGGTGCCTGCATGCCTCATATGGCGTAAGCTGGCTCTTGTAAAATACAAGCCCTGATTTTTCTTATGTTTAAATTACTGTGTCCCGTGAATACTAGAAATAATAATAATAAAAATTTATAACATTTTTTCACTACCACTTTCCTCGTATCTTAGAATTAGAGAATCAAACAAAATGTCCTCCCAAAAAACATACTTAAGTGTTTTGTCTGGCAAATCTTTATTCATGAAAATGCTGATCCAGAAAAGCTCACTGACTCACTTTCTTATCCATTTCTGTCATTAGAGAACTTAGACATGTCCTTGATCTACTGACTTACAGGTCTAGTCACCCCGTCAGATTTTATACCAACTTACATTCTGTTGGAACAGCACATAATGATTTCAGTTTAGTAGAATAATTTTGCTATAGTGTTCATAATTCTGTCTAGTAATCTTGTTGTCTAGGTACACTTCATGAGATTTGAGAGTTTTTAAGTTGCAGCATCGCATATCTATCAGAGGCTGGAAGCATTTTTCTGGGACAGCAGTTCTTCACTGATGTCATGGGAGATTTTGGTATCAACACAAGAGCTGTCTCGGTATCAACACAAGAGCTACCATAATACCTATTTTTTTCATTCCTGAACATTAAAAAAGTGACTATGTGTTCCAGATCTATGGTCCTTTTGTCCATAAGTACATAAATGTGTCCTTACTAGGTCCATCTAGTTCATTTCACCCATTAGCAGCAGCAAGTACAGAGGGAAGAGAATAATTGTGCAAAGTGATCCTTCACGAGTATGTTCTCTTGGCTTCTGGGTCAAAACTTGGATCAAAAATCTGGAGATTTCTCAAGAATAGGGATGTTAAGGTCAGTGCCCTTATAGACCCATTTACCATTTCTGTAATCTCCTTCTCAGCTCACTTCTGCTATTGTATTCAGCACACGGCAATGACTTATTTAAATGTGTTCATAATTTCTCTAACACCCTCTAGCTTTTGCATGGTGAGAAATAGTGAAGAAACTTTTCTTAAGATTTCCCATTTTATGGAAATATTTTATATAATCCTTAGTCATCCCTTTTCAAAGAGGAAGCATCCTCATCTCTTTAGATTTAACCTGGACGAAAGCTACCCTATCCATATCATCTTTTTGGGCAAACATTCTCTCTATAGTACCTGTTATGTACCTTTTGAGAGCAATTGTACCTGTTATTCAGGAACTGGGCACTTTTCTTAGAGCCATAATGGTGTTTTCTGTTTAGTTTTCTAATAGGTCCTAATATGTTCTTGCCCATTGGTGACTAGGGGGCTGCAGTTTTCAGACAATTCTCTTTTACTCCAAATTTCTATTCCTTAACCATAGTACTCATTTAGAGTACCTCACAGTCTTTGTCTCATCAGAGATATTTTTCCCATGTACAATTTTTGCACTTATCAACATTGAATTCCACCTGCCACTTTATTTCCCAGCCACTCGGTAGAATGAGATCCTGTGCAGCTCTTTCCCATCAGCTTTTGACTCTCCTCAGTACTTTTGTATCACCAGGAAACTGTGTCATTTTCTATTCATCTTCTTACTCAGAGCATTAGGCAAAACTGAATCCTCAGTATGGGAAAATGCACTCAGTAATTGAACACTGTGAACACCGATGGTTTTGTCCAAGAGCATTTGTTGTTGAATTGACAACTTATTGGAATTCAGCCTTTTGAGGCGATAGGGAGGTACTCTAAGTATCACAGAGTTTTCTCAGATCTTTTCCTTTCCTGAATCGTGTGCATTATGGAAGCAGAGCTGGGATGGGGTATGTCTGCTGCTCGGGAAATGCACTGAGATTTCCCTTAGAGGCTCGGATTCTAATTTCGGTTCTAATTTAGAATGGCTCCCAGGGCTCTGCAGGGGCTATCTAAATGACTAGAAAGTAAGCCTTTCAAATAATAAACCGTATTAGAGATTTAATAAGCTAGGATGTTAACATTTGAAATGACAGCTGTGATTTCTCCTTGAAGGCATCGCATGGGATATTATCAACACCACAGCAAAAAGGAAATTGCTAAGGTTGCTTACTGCATTCCTGGAAGCCTTGATGAAAACTTAGTGAACTTACCTTCAAACTGTGGTATAAATGCAATCCTTGCTGCATCCCATTGACGTAGATAAGAATGGTTCGTGGCTGTAGCTGGAAAAGACTGAATACCTTTTGTAACTAAGGAAGGCCACGGGGGCCTCTGTTCTGAGAGAAGGATTTTTTGTGCCTTATTCCATCTTCTAGGCAAGTCCCTTCTTTATTGCAGGGTAGCTACCACACCAAGTAACCCCAAATGTGATAGTGCCTTGCAGCCCATTTGAATAATCGTGTGTGCTATGGGGGAAATATGTTCTCTGGATCTGCACCCGTCCCTCAGCCAGCAGGAATCAGGGATAGCTCAAAGATTGGAATTCACAGGCTTGTGCTGCTCAGCAAGATGTCAAATAGTACAAGACAATGGGAAAACTAAGGTTTTCATAGAATCACAGAATGCTGAACGTTGGAAGGGACCTCAGGAGGTCACCTAGTCCAACCGCCCTGCACACGCAGGGTCACCTAGAGCACGTGGCACAGGACTGCGTCCAGGCGGGTTTTGTGCATGACAACAATGAATCTGTGAGACAGAGCAAAGTGTCTACACTAGGGCTTCCATTTGGATCAGAAATTTGTTGTGGAAGAAAATGGCTGCATGATCCCGTGTACCATGCTGTGGTTTAGCATGATGGAGTAATCTCAAAGCAATGATCTGGAAGCCTTTTGGATGAAACCAGGCTAGCAGGTGTATTTCAGGGGGAACTTTAATGTACTCCAGCTATTAGTAGTTGTTCAGCCACTTAGAGCCAGTGTGATGTAAAATCCAAAAAAAAAAAAAAAACAATTTAGGTCGCAACTTAGGTCTGACATCTACACAGAACAGACTGTAATGTTTTCATATCAAAAGGGACTGCTTCTAGATGCATGAACCGCAGATATGCACCAAAACATTCAGAATACGTGTATCTACTATTCCAAAAGCCAAAGGGTTAAATTTTAAACATGAATACCTTTTTTTTTCCTAATAGTGGCAGCTTATCTTAATTCTAATAATTTAAAATATTGTCTAATAATTTAAAATATTTAATGCCTGTCAGATGGTGTTATCTTTCCTCATTCTGCATAGATATTGCTACCTGTCTTGCCTGTTGTCTCTCTCTACTTGAATTCCTTTTAAGAAAAGACATACAGGACATCTGGCACTTTGTCCTTGGCTGATCATGAATTTGAGGACAAAAGATCATTGTATAATGCTTTAAAGGCTGAATTTTCAAACTGAGCTCCTCACTTAGCATCAGGTTTGTTTTTGTCAGCCTCATTTAATTTAAAGTTAAGCTATGCTGGTACAGATTTGTTAAAGCCCTTTTTTTTTTTTTAATCTACAGGGTTCGTTGATTTGGTTAGGCTGTAACAGTGCAGATATTTGAGTAATCAAAACTGCAGGTGCAGCAAACTGCACTGGAAGTATCTGGAGCTATTTTTCCACCATGTGCTTTTCCACCTCCTGCCAGGCAGATAGGCAGGTTAAATGGGCTAGCAGGAGAGAAGCGGGTAGGCCTGCTGGCTTGCTTCTCTTCAGCAGTCTGAGGGAAACCACAGGTCTGCTTTGAGCAAACCAAAACCCAAGAAAACTCCAAATGCTGTTTTCACAGGAAGATTTTGTATAAGCAATAGAAAGCGACAGGTAAGGGGTAAGAGGCATTGTAAAACACTTTTAACTGGATAGCTTGGTACCCTTTTTGAGGTATCTGCCCTGGTAAAAGAAAAAATGGAAAAGGAGAATATGTTAAAAAAAAAAGTATGTGGAGACTGAAAAGTGGAATACAAAACCATCCTTCTTTCTCAAATTAGGTGCAAAAAAAAAAAAAAAACAATGCTTCCTGTATTTAATGTTTAGGGCTTCTCCTAATGCTTACTTGGCAACTTCATTATTAGGGGTAGAATTTTATTTTTCATGGATATTTTTAACACCTGATTAAGCCCCACGAAGTCCCTTGGCATTAACAAAATATGCTCTAAATATGCAGAGTATTTACTAATAAGATCCCAATTTGAACAATGTGTTTAAGTCACACATTTACCTATTGAATTAAATGCTCCTATAAAAAATAATTATTTTTTAATCTCTAGAATGAAAGAAAAAATTTTAAAGTGGAACATTCAAGAATATTTATTTAGAGGAATAAATTGAGGATATTTTGTACATTTAGAGCTATATACTATTTTTGAATAGTTCCAACTCAGCTCTTCTTTTATAGCTTCATTGGAACATTTTATAGTTTTGTATCTGTCCTCTACAGTAGGAGTTTTGACACTTTGCTTGTCTTCTAGATTGAGTTATACAAAGATTCATGCAACATTTTCCTTCAATGTATTGCAATGTAATCATGTATCAGTGTTTCAGAAATCTGAAGGCTCAAAACCCATAAATAACCTCTCCACCCTAGAAACACTTAAGTTTTAGTCCAAAAAGTCAGTTTTTAAAAAAATATTATTATTACCTTCTCATAGCACAGTCATAATTTCTGTTTGTGTAGGGTACAGACATCTCCTGCAGGATCACCTGCAGGATTCCTCTGTGTTTTAGGAGGGTCAGAATAATCTTTGGTGGCTGCTGGGACTGTGAGAAAATGGCAAGCTGGACTGGGCAAAAATATTCAGAGTATTTCTTCTATTACTTTCTTGTCAACTCTCTGCCTCTCTAGTCTCTCCAGAGATGGATTTCAGCAACACCGGTGAAATTATGCTTATTACTGGGATGGGAAAATTTAATAATATACACAGATAAATAGTTTTATGTAATCCTTGTTGAAGTCCTTTGCATCCAGCTTTTAAAGACGGGTTTTTGAATAAGACCAAAGAAAAGCTTTCCCTCCTCTAAACAGGGCTCACTAAAACCTGCTAGTGTTTTGGACAACAGTCATAGTGGGTGTTTGGACAACAGTCATAGTGGGTGTTTCTGCTACATTTTCAGTTGGTATTGACTGAATTCCACAATCCTTATTATTCTCTTGTTCCCTGAACAATTCCTATAGAAATTATTCTGAGTTGCCAGCTTTAAAACTGTGCAGTGTTGCTGATACCTGTATTTTTACTGTATTTTTTAAAAATTGAATGTCATAGTCCCAGTTTTATATGATAATCTGCAAATCCTTAAAAAAACAGATTTTTTTTCATCAATTCATCAATGGATTGGAATCTGTACCACCTTAGAAAAATAAATATGGTTATTAAGCACAACGATAGGACAAGGAAAGCAGATTTGGGAAAAATATGGATGGGTTTTTAAAGAAGAATTTAAGAATGAGAAGGGGAAGCTGCTTCTTGCATGATGAACAACAGCAAGGTTGTTCTCAGTTATCATACACTGATCTGATATTTAACTGAATAAGAAGCCTTCAGGAGAGAAAGAAAGAGAGAGAGAGAGAGAAAGAAAGAGAGAATGAGAAAGAAGAAGGAAGGAAGGAAGGAAGAGAGAGAGAGAAAGAGAAAGAGAGAGAGAGAGAAAGAAAAAGAAAGAGAGAGAGAGAGAAAGAAAGAAAGGAAGGAAGGAAGAAAATTAATTAGTTTTGTGATTCTCGAATGAACGGACCAGCAGCAACTAGAACACGATGCTTAGGGTCCAAAGGTATCTTAGAAAAGAGCGAAGATTCCAAATGGTTGTAAGAAACACTTGCTCCGAATAGCCTTTTTCTGTCATTATTTCTAGGAGCTTTTGAAAAGCTATGAAAATGTATTTTGATGCGCTCTTTCCTGTTACTTCAAGCCACAGGATGGATGAATGGATGGATAAGAGTGGAAATTTACAGCAAGCAAAATTTCTTTTTAGAATCAGAGTTGGGAGGAATCATTATCTCTTTCCTCACCAGTCCCTCCTTTGGTCTGTTCATATTTTAGGCAGAGAGTTAATGCTGTACAGCAAAGCATCCTTTCAGATCTGATGAGCTGCATGGATAAGGAGTTTGGAGTTTAAGACAGAGTAAGAATGGAGCGTGTTCACTTACTCGTGGAATGTGCAAATACTGTAAAACTAAAGAGAGAAGAGATTATTGGATTATTTGGAGTGAGAATGGTTATTGTAGAGGCATCATATTTAAAGTTCATCTTCATAGGTAATTATTCTGTCTGTCTGTTTCCTTTCCAAGATACTTGAACTTATATTGAAGGAGAAATTTATAGCATCATTAATTTTTGTGGAGAGGGCCCCTAATCAAGAATATTAAATAGCATATACTAATAATGAATACTAAATTAGTGGAAAATCACAGGAGGGTTATATGATTCACAGACAAATAGCTGTGAAGGAACTCATAAGTCTTAAACTATTCTCTGTTAGGGCTTAAATTCTTTATCAGAGCTCTCATATTGCTCTTCTCTCATTAACTTTAATGAAGGAAAATCACACACAGACCTGTATCAAAATTATTGCCTTGAAGGCACGGTGCTTCCAGATCTTACCCATGACTGGCAGGTTAGCTATACCTTTGCCTTTCTCTCTTCCTCCTTAAGTACCCATCTTTCTTACATTGCTTAATCTTGTGCTTGAAACTGCATAGCTAATTGGCCTATTTTCCTTTTTTTTGTGGTTGTAAGGTGAAATTAATTTTTATTAATACTTTGGGATATATGAATACCATTTAATGTCAAATCTTCTTGGGGAAGAAAAAAGAATATCTGATTCAGCTTGAAGGTTGGACTTGGCATGAAAAGAAAAGTTTGACACTGAGTAATTCCTAATTCGCTTAATAGTAAGCATCTTCAAAAGAAATTCTGGCAGTTCCTGGAGGGAGAAGTGGGAATATTTAATTAAACAAAAAAGTTTTTAAAAAGAACCTGGAAGCATTTAGGTGTTTCTGCAAGTTTCTCATCTCCCCGGGTTTCTTACTTAAGCAATTGCTGCATTCAGCTTGTGCTCAGGTAGGAAGCCAGCAAACTTGCACTTTAAAGAGAATGAAAAATCAAGAGACTGAGGTGCCTGGTCCCTCTTTTATCTTTAAAGCTTCTGAAGGGGAACCACTGTTGCCCTTTAACTTTTAGGATCTGGCCTGTAACTTTTAGGAGTAACCGTAGTGCTCTGAGAGGCTGCCTCGTTAAAGTGATCTCTGTGGGTGGTGTGTGGTTCTTGGGAAGAGGATTTTTTCCGAGTTATTAAATTTCTACAGCTCTGTAGCTTCTCCACTGTAAGAGAGCCATGTGTGTCAAATGTGGATGGCAGTCTCGCAGCCAGGAAGAGTTTATTTGACATCTGTTGTGGCCTCTGACAAAAAGTGTCCTCTTAACTGAACAGATTCTCTTTTTCTGTTTTTCCCAATGTTGGATAAAAATTGAAATGTGCACAGTGCAAGACTGAAAACTTGCAAGCCTGTGTGTACTCATTCTTCATAGCTGGAGCATTTCCTTCCCTCAAATGTTTGTGCAGAGTTATCTTTGCTAACATCGTTGTCTTCTAGACATACCCTACAGGAATAACTGTGATATTACTACTACTAGTAGTAAATATTCAAGCTGCTAACTCTATCGGACAAAAGACTGAAGAAGGTAAAACAAGTCTAAGCCCTGTCTCCAAATTCTAGGCTGAGTTGTAACCACCCCAAGCAGCTGCAGGTTTGCACATTATATTAACTTGTGTAGCATTTGGCAGTCTTATTATGAAAAACACACTTTACATATCACTCCCATTTCAGACTTTTCAACACTGAATAGTGAAAGTTTATATTATTTTTCCAGGGTATCCTGTTAGACCAAAGAGCATATAAAGAATCTCGCATAGTGTGTTCTTGTGTTGACAAGGCTAAGCCGAGCTTTGTGATTTATGATTTGATTTGCATGATTCATGGTTGTGTTTGATACTGTATTGATAGAACAAGCATTTGTTTCTTCTGCATTGCCATTATGCACTTAAATATTGAGATGTTATTGAGTGCTTTCAGTGGCCCTGCAAATGGAAAGTCTGAAATTGAAAAGTGCAATGGTTCAAAACGTTTGTGTCTGCCTCTTAATGCAGTTTAAAATGTCGATTATTTTTAAAATGTTTGGCCTCAGTGTATATAACTAGACTGGGCAGACACACGGATGTAGCTGCATTCTCTAAATTCTCCAATTCATCCCTGCATCATTCTGCTTAGCCTCGAGTTTTCACCCACAACTGACACTCAAAGCAAAGTTTTTGGCTTGTTTCCTGATTTCTCATTTTCTAACTGCACTGTTTAGAGCAAGGCACATGTAAAATACACACAAATCACTTTAAACAACTGAAGGAGCAGATTAGGAAGAGAACAGACAAGCCCCGATTGCCCAAAGTTGTGTTTATCTGCTGGCTCCTTCTAATCTAGAGGTTTTCTGTTACCTGACACATGACGACATGGAGGAACTGTTTTTGCATGTGCAATTTTCTTCTGGTCACGGCAAGCCTCTAGCCCGAAAGGACAAAGTAAAACCTACATCACCTGCTTTACTTTATTAAAAACAAGAATGATACTGACTCTTTGGAGCTTCTGGTTAAAGTGAAATCTGCATATCTGTTTCCAGGCCTTTCTACAGGTAGATTTACCCAAAGACCCAATAGGTTCTTCACAGTGATTGGCATATCTTTCATTTGCTTACCTCTTCTTGGCTTGGCTAAACTGTTGTTAAGTGGCCCAGTATGGCAGCTATTAGTTATCCATACCATCTATCCAAGCCTGGTATCTTCTGGTAAGTGCCTCTTCCTTTCTGAGCTGTAGGAGGAAACTGTGAAGAAAGAGTTATGTAGAACAACTGTGCACTGTTCTCAGTTTTTAGGATTCAGTAGCTAGTTTCCCTTGAAACAGGGAAAATGTAAAGCAACATCCTTCCTTCTAAAGTGAACTGTAGTGATTTAGAACAACTTAAAAAAAATAAACTGTTGACTTTTTATGCCTTTATTCTCTTCCTTACGCACATTCTCTCTTTCTCACATGTGCTCTTGCACACAGGCACATAGAAGAAGTGTCTCTGGGAACCTGGAGAAGCGAGAAAGCTACTGATTTGCTTTCCCATTTCAGAAGCTTGTCTCTAAGAAATATCAGCTTTCAAAATATATTTTTGTACCAATGCAAAGTCCTTCCTCCTGAGGTAAAAAAGATACCAGGAATCTTCCCACGCCACCCAACAGACCCCACAGAATATTAATGCAATGCTGGGGACTTCCAAAGTCCATCAGCATCATTAGAACATCATCCAGCATAAACAAGGAGAGTCCTTCTTGTGGTGTAATTCCTGTCCTCACAACCTTCCTTAAGACACACTCTTTCAAACAGGCCCGTCAACCAGAAACTATTCTTGTCCCCTATTTCTTATCACCCACATGAGCGGGTCCTTCATTTGCCTTGCTGTGAATGGGCCTAATTCAAAATCCACCAAAATCAGAGCAAAGACTCCCTTTGAGTGTAACGAGCTTTGTTTTCAACATTTTTTCAAGATCCTCTGATTTGGGTGTCTTTGTGAAAAACTTGTTTCACTTTCCTAATTAAATACACGGCCTTCATTTTTATTTTCACGTCGGTATGTTTTTCCATTTGAATTGCTAGGTCTGCTCAGCAAATTCTTTGTTTATTTACCTGTCTGTAGAAAACTCAGCATACACTAGTTTCATCCAAATGACTAATATGGTTTCCTGTATCTGCACCTGTATTTGCGGATGACTCTGAGTTTCAAAAATGAGATCTTTACTCAAGCTTTTTAGAAAGTTTAGGTTTGCTATTTAAAATAGGCATTGTTGGTGTGTTTGCTGTGTCAGATCTCACTTCTGAAGCCAGTCTCGTGTGCCAAACCATCTCTAGGCAGCTCTCCCTCCCCCTTTCCTTTATAGATTGTGAAAGAAGCGAAAAAAGCACTGTGACCACTCAGTGAGACAGGAGAAAACTTATGATATTGAACTGTCCTGAAAAACTAAAAGGGCATGAAAAAAATAACCCTAGTGATTTTTGGTGATCTTACTGACTCAATTTGACATGGATGAGCCAATGATCTCATTGGCTTCAACAAGAAAGAAAAAAACCAGTTTGCTCACTTTGAGCAAACAGATTTTTAGGTACTATAACTTTGCTCAGTGTCATGATTAAAAAACAACATAAAAATAGAATACGGTTTCAGCAGTAAAGATTTCTGCTATGAATGTTCTTTACCACAAAGCACCTTTATAACGGTGCAAGTCTTCCTCTTCCCATGCAGGAATAAATATCACCTTTTTATACAAAGTAATGGGGTTCAAAATAGAGATGGTCCAATGAAAACACAGGGGTTTCCTAGTGCAGATAGTAAGCAATAGTGCCAAGGGAGCTGTGCAGCAGGAGAAGGCAGAAGAAGAGCTGCTTAAAGCGGATTCAGCCATTTGCAGGCAACATCTGTCGCTGGCGCCTTAGCTTGTCAGCCCGGGCAAGTACCAGCTCCTTGTGCAGACAGCAAAACTATTCAGTTCCTGCAGTCTGCACGGGGAGCTGCGTCCCGCTGGTGCATGGCACGGAGCTGGGCTCTTTCCTGGAATATAGCTTCTCCGCCAGCTGCTCAGCGGGTTCCTTCAGCAGCTCTGGAACAAGCAGAGCAGTAAATAGAGCTGGTCCAAATTGTCCACAGTGACAAGCCTAAAAAAGATCTGGGAAAAGGCAAGTCCCTATTACTATAAGCATGCCCAAAATACCCACATAGTGTGCTCACTGGTGAGGAGCTATTGCAGGAAGTGTGGAATGTGCTCGACACTGCCTGGCACTGTTACCCCATTCTTAAAATTTTAAATCATCATTCCTGATGCTGTAATATTTAGGGATGGGTGAGCTGGTTAAGACCACATAAGCATCTAACCTAAACATTTGAGGTTTGAAATAGTTTGGTTAGCTTCCCAGCTCCACTCCCAGTTTTCATATGCTCCTGCACTTCCCTGCTGGGTCAAATCCAGAGGGGAAATATCCAAATACACGCATGACAGAGGCTGTTCTCTGCGAGCTGGTGGCTCCGTGCCAGTGACCTGCTAACCTAGCAGCCAGATCAGCCACGGTCACAGGTAACGGGTTCCTACAATCCACAATGAATCCCTTGTTTTATGGCCCTGCTTGGGCCTTTCCTACAGTGTGCAACTGTTTGGACTCAGGGGTGGGGTTTTACTTAGAAAATCTTCCTGAAATCTCAAGTAGGAAAATGCGTACTTAAAATATTGACGGTCTAATATTGATTATTACAGAAGAACACCCAGAGATGAAAACTGGAGAGGCTGAAAGTTACCACTCAGTGTGCAAATACGCCATGAAGGCAAGATCTTAATGCATTTAGACAAGTACCCCTCATCCTCCAAAACCAGTCACCTTTTAATAAAGACACATTGTATTTCTCTCATTCTTGTCTCTAGCTTTGCTTCTTTTGCTAGAATTTTCATTTGCTTGTTCCAAAAAGGAGGAGCAATGGGATTTTAAAAGAGCACCTTGCAGGTGGATGGGAGGTTCCGGGTGGCCCTCAGTTCCATAGATAAAATACTAGTGGCTCTTGCTGCTAGCAAAGGAGGGTAAAGGAGGATCATGCTGCAGGTGATGAGGAGGAAGAGGAAAATGGAAAAATGGAGCAGATCTGGGATGCATCACATACCTCCATGCTTCTCTTCAGTCTACTTCAGGGCAGAAACAGGAGCTTTTTGAAAGTGGGACGGTTAAACCATTCTAATGCCCATGTACAAACAGAACTGAGAAATCCTGATACTATTTACTGCATGGTTAAGAGTGATATTTTTCAAACCACAAGTGTGTAAAATGAATCTTCTAAACACATGAAGAAATACTGGATTTAAACATCACTAGTCATCACTTGTAAAAATGTTCTTTCTAGAAAGAACGTAAGTAGAAGATGTAGATACTCTGTTTTTTGAAAAAAAAAAAAAAAAAGGAAACTTGACCGGGTTCTAACTTGGATTTTAATTGCTACGCTGATCTTCTGTTATGCTCTACTCACAAAACCCTTTATCCCACGCATGGAGATGACTACATTTACTTTCTACTTTTTCCCCTGAATCCCCCTTTTTTTTTTTTATAACAGAGAATGTATTATGTTTAAACACTTTAGTTTCTACTTTTCAAGTCTGTCTGAAACAAAACAGCCAACAGGAGGTGAAAGCCTAAATGCAAACTCTCTTAACACTGCTATTTTTTCATTTCTTTGCATCTGCTCCCTCTGTCTTTCCCTGCTCTGCTGAAGTCGTTGCTCAGTTCGTGATGAAGTTTGTTGTTTGCTGTAGAAAAAAATTATTGAGGCTGTGGCTATGGGATTTTCAGTACTTCAAGGGGTGCATATTGGGAACAGATGTGACTGGGCAGTCAGCCAGGCCTTGTCATTTGAGACATGGCACATAGGGCATTTTTGGTATAAATTAATTTAAAATTGAAATAATTTTGGCAGCAAAACAGATCAACCCATGTTACCAAACAATGTTTTTTAAGACATTGCTCTATTCCAAAATGGTAATCATTTTGTCTAACAGAAATATGAGACAAATATGGAGTTCAGGGCCATTTTGAGCCATCGCCCTTCTAATAATTTTTCTAACTCTTACTGCTTCCAAGGACTGATCTTTTCATTTCTCTGCTCCTGGGTAAAATTATATGAGGATTATCTATTTTTTACTCATTTCCAGATGCATTTTTTTGGGGGGGGGATGGCCATATGCTGCTGCTTAAATCATAAGATTCCCCACATTATAATATCTAACATGCACTGTTATGGTGGGTTAAAAGTTATCACTCAGGCAGAGATGGGCAACCAGTGTTTAATGAAGATTCCCATAGCAAATGTATCACTAACCAAGGCAAGATGTCTGTGTGTGCATATGTGCCATAAGGAAGCTAGATGATGGATTAAAAAAGAAAATAAAATATTTTCTTTGCTGCCTCTATTTTTTCTCCCAATTTTTCTAAAAAATAGAGGAGACATTTATGTGATTGCCCCAATGAATTCTTTGTTTTTAATACAAGAGAATTTTATTAATCATATTTTGCTGGACACTAAAAACTTTCTATATTCAAAGAACAGTATGATATGCAACTTTACTCATTTTAAAAGAGGAAACTGGCATATTGAAATATGTGGCATGTAAGACTGCTTTAAAATAGCAGGTTCCTGTTCTTTATGGCCCAATATTTATTTATCTATGATATTTCTTCCTTAAATACTGCCAATATAATTCATTCCATGAAAAACAAAGATAAAAGCTCCTCCAATACCCTGTAAAATCTGTCTGTGCTTTAAACTTAACTTTTTTTTTTACTTAAGATATTGCAATCTGTAGTCCTTTTATCTTAGTTTATCATACATCAAAATATGTCAGAGTTACTGCTTACTTTTAGTATGTAGTCTTTAACACTCAGTTTATAGTACCAGCCATTTTAACATATATAACTTTCATTTTCAGTTCATTTCTGAGAGATGTTTCACTATCTTATTTTCCAGTGCCAATCTGCATGTTAGAAGCTTTTAACAGTCATTCACATTTTCCCCTTTATTTAATTGTAATTTAAAAGGAGCAAGAAATCAGATTTTAAACACCGATTCAGCAGTTCTGCTCAGTGGACGTTTACAGGAGTAGATGTGATACATTCTGTCAATTCCAGGTTAGCTTTAAATTGATATTTTATTTTAAAGAAAGCTATCCCAAGAATAAAATCTTTAGCAAAATCTGACGCCTGACAGAGGTGTTTACATTCCTTGAAACAAGAACTCTGATAGAAACTGTTTTGCTAAGCAAACATTCCCGCACTGACAGCTCTGTTGAGGAGCATGCAGAACCCAAAAGGAAAACTGAGAGCATATCGAAGTGTGTGATTTCATTCTCCAAGCTCTTTGGCGTTACACTCCCTCTTTTCTTAAACACATCATGCAGAGAGGTATTGTCAGTATTTTTCCTTTATCTTTGTATGCTTCCAAGGCATCACACCCACTGCACACGCTTCATGATCTAGCTGCATTTGCTGTTCTCATCTTCTGTGCTTCCTTGGGACTGAGTGGTTTTGCTCTCTGCTCCCACCATTCCCTGAGGTGCTTGTTCTTGAGCATCTCACCAGAATTACACGTTCCTCTCTTTTCCTTTATGTTTGTCTGGGACTAGCCCATCTGCCATTAATTACCATGGAGTTTGCATGACTTCAAGTGCTCTAGAAATGCCGGGGTTAATGGCTCTCAGGCCACGAGAAGACACATCAAGCCAAACCTGACATTATAAAAGCCCAAACTCCCTAACGTGGCATTGTGTGAAGTTGCATTAGCACAAAACGAGCTTGTTTCAATCAGTTGAGCAACTGGAAAAGCTTAGCACTTGGCAGATCAGCAAGGTTTGTCCTGGCTTCCCGTGCCACGGTGCTGGCGCCCCCAGGACCCACATGGGCTCCCTGTGCCGGGACCCAGGGCCTTGTCTGGGTCCCACATGGGTCCCTGTGCCAGGACCCAGGGCCTTGTCCAGGACTCGCATGGGCTCCATGTGCCGGGACCCAGGGCCTTGTCCGGGTCCCACATGGGTCCCTGTGCCAGGACCCAGGGCCTTTTCCAGGACCCACATGGGCTCTGTGTGCCGGGACCCAGGGCCTTGTCTGAGACCCGCATGGGTCCAAGTGCCAGGATGCAGGGCCTTGCTAGGACCCACATAGACTCCGTGTGCCAGGACCCAGAGCCTTGTCCAGGACCCACATGGGCTCCATGTGCCAGGACCCAGGGCCTTGTCCGAGACCCACATGGGTCAATGTGCCAGGACCCAGAGCCTTGTCCAGGACCCGCATGGGTCTATGTGCTGGGACCCAGGGCGCTAGTCTGGGCCACAGCACCCGCAAAGATGAGTGGTGGTGGCTCTGTTCAGACAGAGGGGACCAGACCCTCCACGCTTTGCCCTTGCTGCGTTGTATGTTTTTTTTCTTTGCCTTTTCATGGCAGGCCGCAGCCTGGATGCCAGCCAGCTTGTGCTTCAAATAAAAAGTTGACTTAAAAGTGCTGCCTGCTGGAAATGCTATAGAGGTCTGCTGAAAATGACAAAGAAAAATAAATGCAAGGGCATTACCTAATTCCCAGTAAATACCAACTTGCATGCAAGGCTGTATGGAAGAAAACATTACTTGTACTATGAGCTTATTTTGCCTGTAAATTAGAAAAGAAACAGGCATGATCTTGCTATTTACTGGGCCATAGATATTTTCCTGAAAAGCACACTTTTAGAAATGAAGTAATTTTAGCAACTAAATGCCATGCTGATGCAGGCTGTGCACGTTGGTAGGCCAAAAAACCCACCAAAAAACCCCTTGATAATCAATTCAACTAAATCTTAGATGTCTTATGAGAAAGTGAAAGTTTTCTCCATGTAATGGTGACAGCCTGATGTTTTTGCTAGGATTTGGTGCAATTACATGACTAGGTTATAATATCTATTTTTGTCACCCAAATTAAATGGGACATAAAATGACTGCTAAATTTTGGTAGTAAGAACAAGCATTACCATACACATGGCATTCTTATTGCAAAGCCTAACTTCTTATTTTACTGAGCAATGAAGAACTACTTAATCCCATAGAGCCACCGCTAGGCTTATCTTTTAGATAAGATAGTTCCACTGCTTTTATGTATAGCTGTCTGAATACACCTTCACCTGGAAGCCTTTTCAGATTTTCAGATATTTTAGTGGGGAGTAACTATGTGATGCTTCAAGATAGGAAATGCTCAAGAGACAAAAGTTGAACACAGAAGAGTGATATTTGGTTCTTTATTTTTGTTATTAGATGCAACCTTGGATTTGGAAGTCTCATGTATTTGCTTTGTCATGGTACTGCACTCTATTACCACTAATGGAGTAGTATCATTACCAAAAAGCACCTGCTTATATTTGTTGTGGCTGTTACCACCTTGGAGTGAGTCACAGGGGCTGCCTTTTCCCCTGAGTTAGGTGATACAGACAGTTTGTGTCTGAATTTCCATTTTTTGCTGGGATTGTAGTTTTTGGCTCTCCTTAAACAGACATTACAAGCACTGGGCAGAACACGGTGGCTCTACTAGTCATTTAAAAGTACTTAAAATTTAGCGTACTGTTACAAAGTAAGTGATATTTTCTGCCTTCTGCGCTCCTATTAACTGCTTTGCTTGCAAATGGCTGGTTGGGTTCAAAGGATCAGTGATTCCTTGTGGCGAAGGACAGTGCGGGCAGTGACCAGCAAACTTTCCTGTAGTTGCTGGAGAATTAATGGTCATTGGTCTGCTCACGAAAATGAGCGTTTTCAGCTCTGTCTGAACAGTTCATTAAAATGTACCGAGTGTGGATTTTGGGGCTGAGATCAGATGGTTTGTGAGGTGGATCGAAAACTAGTTTCGGATGGGAACAGGAAAACTGCTTGTAAATAGGAAGCAGAGAAAATTCACAGAAGTGCCTTTCTCACAACAGTGAGCTCACTCCAGAGCCAGCTCCAAAGGCCAGTCCAGAGCTGAAGCCCAATCTGGGTACTTTAAATTGGCCTTTGGAAGTGCTTCCCTTTTCCATGGACCACAGAAGAAATCCAAAGAAAGGATCACCCAATGCCAGCACATTGTAAACTGCAGCGTAGCACTCAAGTAGACACAGATTGCACTTAGTGTTAATCAGTGTTAAGTATTTACAGCAGTAAGTGCCTTTATTTTATTTTCCTTTTTTCCAATGAATTTAAATGTAGAGCACAGTGCTGCCATTCTCCTCCGACTTAGGCAGCAAAGACCCTGGTCTGAGGCCAAAATCTACTACAGTGCAATGTCATAAATGAGCATTAAGAGAAATAGATTGTTTTTTATCACATTTGTTAGATCTCCTCCATGTCTTATTCAGTGTGCCAGTATAGCGCACGCTAAACCAAGAGGATTCCGATTTTAAGATATTATCTACTCCTTAATCATTTTTTAGACAAAATAAATCAGGATTTGAGTACACCTTAGTCTGAGACCTGAAGTCTGGCAGTCCTGCCAGGGTAAATGGGAGGAGCTCAGTATTATCTCGCACTGATGTGCAATACAAAAAGGCTTAAAAGGGCTGGTGTAAATTTAGACTATTTCAAACACCCTCATTCTTGATCTGCCAGTTTTCCTGTTTGCATTATAGCACTTTCAGAAACAACCATTGCCAAATTCCCTCTCACTTTCCCTTAGCGAAGAGCGCACCGTGATGGGGTGCAGGTTCCTCCATGACCAACCTCCTTGTTGCCATCCCTTTGAACTGCAGTCAGCAGATCCAGTCATCTCCTGAGTAAGGATCTATAGAGTTTACGGTGCAGCACACGTGAAGTATTTTCATTTATCAGGTACTCACAAAGCACAGTACAACTCAGTGTTTACGCTGAATTCCCTTTCAGGTTGTCTCTGCAAGAGATGCAGCAAGACTTGAGCTTGTGAGACCACCTTGGCTAGGAAAGGGCTGCGTCACCCAGCATCACCCAAGAAGGCAAATACATGCTGTGGGGCTGATACCCTCGTCAAATATGGGTGTTATCAGGCTCTGCTCAGACACCCGCCAGACTCTCACCAAAGGAAGCTTCAAGCAATACTTATTTTATCGTTCTTTTGGGTGAAATATTTTCAGCAAGTCTGTACCCCCAGCCAAAGAATGTTTTGCAGGGCAGTCCCACCTGCTATTCACTGAGAAAAAAAGTGTTTTTAAACTGTTTCCATGAACTATGCCTGGTACAGGATCAGACTTTACAAGCTGAATGAGGGTTCTGCTGGATACATACACAGCACAGTGCCTCAGTGTGTGCGCCGGAAAAGATTCAGTGCTGGACTCTCTCCCTCCACACCTCATTTTTAAACTGTTAACTATAAGCTCTCAAGGTAGCAGTGCTACGTTTATACCTCAGGGAGCACTTTCAGGTGCCAGTACCCCCTAAAAAGTACCTTTGTGCATGTTCGTTACATAGACGTTCCCAGGCCAGAAGTGAAATGTTGTGGAAGGTTCTTGATACCGTTCTTCTAGACTGCCCATGTTGTGAAAGCGTTAAAATGTTCTGGAGATCCTTTATAGAAAGTGAATCCCTCCCTTTCATGGACAGAACACTTAACAAAGATGTTTTAAAGATTTCCAATTTGTCTGTGACTTATTTGTCAATAAAGATAAGTGTCTTTTGACTTGCTAAGCCAATGTAATTGAGCAACAAACTGCAGTGCAGCATGTGATCCTGTAGTGCGAATGGACCTTTTAAACTATGACCTGAATCAGGAAGGAATGCGGAAAAGAACATACACTTTTGTTCATTGGGAAAACAGTTACTTGGAGAGTGCCAGCATGATTTGTATGATGGATTCACGATAGTGAAAGAAAAGCAGAAAGACAAATAAATATTTGTCTCCATTTTCTTTAAAACTGCTTGACATCCTCATGGTAATGTGACTTACTAAGGAATCAAATGTCTAAATGGATCTTAAATTTTCGTCTTCGGTAATGTTACTTCCAATATTTTTTCTGTTGCAGTCCTGTCCTGTTTGGAAGTAATCTCTTTCCGATCCAAATAAGTTGTTTTTTTTTTTTTTTTTTAACAGAAGGCTAGGAAGTCTTCCCCTTTTTCTGTTTATTTTGCACTCCTCCTTTTTTGGCCTTTATTTTTGGGGTGTGGTCCATGACATTATTTACTAAGAATATTGCCCTTGCATGTTTCACATTAGAAAATAATTGCCTAAGTGAGAAAACATGTGAAATAATCTGTATATTTGTAATGTAAATTGCATAGTGTTCTTATCTGCACTTTACAGAAAACAGCATGCCCTTTTGTAGACAGTTTTATTGAGCTTTTTTTATTATTATTTGTAGCTTATGTTGTGACTATTAATGATATAGCCCAAGCCTTAAATGGCACAGTAATGCTGAGGATATCTGAAAAGCAGCTATGAGGTGAACTGTGCATGAGTTTGTTTTAAAACCTATTGGTTTTTTAACCTCTTTTAACAGCTCTGGTATTTTTACTAATAAGACCTGCCACTTAATATTGGGGGGTGGTGGTATCTACCCTACTGTAACTGGCCTTTCAGAAAAAAAAAAATTTTTGTACAAACTGCAGAGAGAATCCCTCCAGCTCCCTTCTGTATCTACTATTGTCTTTTTTTGGCATATCTTAATGATTAAGTCTGCATTATCTGTTTGCAGAAAAAAAAAAAGAATTTCTAGAATTGCTGTAGTTGCTATTTTTAGCATAGATTGAAATTATTGTAAGGTCTGAGACTTCACAGCTATATGGTGCAGCTGAAAGAACGTCATTATTTAAGTGCTTGAACCTGCAGCTTAAATTCTCCCACAGTCTGAAAGCCTCCTCTCATTGCAGGCAAAGCTTGGAGGTGGTAGGTGGCATTACAGCAGTAGAAACTTGGGTGGCCCTTAGGATTTCGGATTGTATCGTTTGGGTAAGTGCTGAATGTACTGGGGCATATTCCAGAGGGCCCCATGACATAAAAATTTAAGTGTTAGAAAAATGTAATGGAAAAATGTAATGCAATAAGGTACTCATATGTATATCTGGAGTTCTGCGTGTATACATCTGGAACTCTGCACACTGGAATAAACACAGCTGCATTTCTTTGAATGTGTGAGACATAGATTTATATACACAGGGGAATAAATCTTGTATTGCACACTCAAATCCACTAGAGTACAGGATTTTAATTGGCTGTGTATCACAGTCTTGGATTCCTTCTCTGTCTCCTTTCAATTTACTTCAGAATTTGTACTGTGATTTCACAGTTCAGAATTTAGACAATCAAATTTAATATAATTTAGCTGTACAGTTATCAAAAAAAAAAAAGTTCCATGGTGAATAGCACTATCTTTATAAGGGTTCAGATGCTGACAGCAGGTTAGGCCCTCCTACACACGAGGGAAAAGATTCCTTTGGGAAGGATTAACTTAAGATCTGAATACATACACAAAATGTTATCAGTCCAGTGTGTTACGACTTTAGATTTTATGTGATAAGAACTGAGTTGCAGATATTGCGCCTGTTTTGAAGCCCAGTCTTGCAACCATATTTCCAGTTGCAGGCATTTTTCTGTTTATTGCTGCCGTGAAAGGACAACACGGTGAGGGGATTAGTTTTGCATGAGGTGGAAATGTTAGATGCCATGGGCCTGTTTTGCCTTACACTAATCGCAGCTCAAAACTCATTGCTGTGAGGCGAGCCAGGAAGGTCAAGGCAGAGCGTCCTCCTTCCCTCCCATCAGAGACATGGAGACAGGGTGAGTTCCCCCATGGGACAGAGTGCAGATGCTGCTGTCACTGAAGAGCAGGTTTCTTGGCAAAATTCTTCTCAGGTGTTTCCTTCAATGAGACACAGGAAGGTTACATGCAAACCAAAGCCACCAGACATGCATTTTCTAGGACATGCAAACACTTATCTTTGTGTGAAAGGCCAGCAGTGCTTCCCAGCTGACCTTCCGCTGGTGCTGCTTCCCCACTCCTTTGGGATCTTGCTCCTGGGCCACCCCGAAAGCATTATGCCTCAGTCTCTGCCACCTTAGAGCAAGCTTTCTTTGGACAGACTGTTTTGCAAAGCTTGCACACATTTCCTGCTAATCTATTCTTTGTCACAGGGCTGAGTGGACCTCAGGCTTGTGCAGGCTGCACTTTCTCATGTTCCTTCATTATCTCTTTTATTTTTCTAGAATGACTTCTGTAAGGAGAATTTTGTCCCTTATGCTTCACAGTGACCTAGGAAGAAATCTTGTGACTTCCTCTATCCCTATCAGTATATTTTCTCATCCTCAGCTAACCATGAAAAGCTCCAGAAATGGAGGCTATTTTTTTCTTTCCTGCATACCAGCTTCAGTTACTTCATATCTGTCTTCCCACCTGCCATTTCAGAAATAGCCACCTCCAAGCTGTTATCAGCATCTCTGTACTGAAGGACGGCTGTTCTTTCTCTTCACACATCTCTCTTGTGGCTGCTAGAAAGTTTCCATCTCCCTTCCACTGTGCTATCTTCCCACATGATGTCCAAATGTTCACCCTTGCCCACTCCAAGGACCACCCTTCCTGCTGGCATTGCAAGAGTTGAGAGTCACCATCTACAAGATGCCATCCCTAGATCCTCCTGCTACAGCTGCCCTGCACTTTACCTCAGCAGGTAAAGTGGTGAGGCCTAATCATGCCTGGTCTGAGTTGCTCCCCCTGAGGTCAGACAGATAGATATTGAGGTCACCTGAAGAGAACCTAGTCCTTGTACACATCCACATTTCAACTTCACTAGACAATTTCAGGTGGAGGTTGATATTAACAGGAGGAACCCACATCTCTGGCTACTCTGGAGAAAATGTTATGGGGGTAGGGAAATGTAAAATGGATGCTGCCCAACATAAGCAGGAATATCTATTCAGGCCTCGTGGGTGAAAGGCATGAGTAATTGTAGCTACAGTAATTGTAGTCCACTGTTAGCAGGTGAACATACAGTTTTATATAAAGATTATATATAAAATTTCAGTTACAGCTGAAACAGCAAAGATCTGAAACACTCCAGCCTGGAATTGATCTTTCTAAGTAGTTACAAAAGTGATGTGTTCAAAGGCAGCCTGTTTAATCTGAGTGGGGGGAAACAAAAAAAAAAAGAAAAAAAAAAAGAGGAGGAAACTAGGAGAAAAAATATTTTGGTATCCAGTAACTTTGAATTCATTAAAAAAAAAAAAGTGTGTGAGCTCAGCAGCTTGACTCCTTGGAGTTTTCTGCCTGGGAGCTGTTCCTCTCCTTCATTAGAAAATGGGTGGCCTATATGTGGCAGAACAAGGAGAGTGGCATGTACGTGTCCGTACATGTGGCAAGGAGGGCAGATAAAAATGCTCCAAATAATTGAATCTTCTGAAGTAAGAAGAGAGACCATTCACAGAAAAAAAGTAAGGTGGGGTTTTTGGCTTTAAAGAACAGAATGCTTTCACTTGGACAGCCTTTCCTCCCATAAAGCTAGTACGAGCTCTCTGGGACTTACTGGAAGCACTCAGGTACCTCCTCTGCCATTAGATCTGAGTTAATAGGGAGGAGATTCTGCAACACAGCGTACAGAACCATGGAGCAAGGCATTCAGTGGACCATGACTAACTGAAAAAAACCCTCAGATGTTCCAAATCCTTATTTATTTCAATTACTGAATGACTAAACTGCTATTCTACAGCCCATGGAGAAGGAAATTCCTCCATCCGTTAGGGAGTGTCTGTGACTTATGCAGTCTCATTTGTTCTGGTCCAGACTTCTTTATGTGACTAGAATAAGAATACTTCCTTGCCGTACATGTCTCAGCAAAGCACTTCAGCTTCCTAGGCTTCTCCTTTAACAAAACAGTTTGCAAGCTTGCTAGATGATCCTGAGTTTTTTATACTGGCTAGACAGCCCTATAAACTTCTGTTGTACAAATGTGGAAGACTTCTCATATCCATTTACTCATGGCTTTCATGCTGAGGTAGACTCTTTCTTGAAAAGTCTCTGTGTGTTTCTGCTGCTTGTGAGCAATAGTCTAGGCTAGAGGAATTCTGAATTAACTCAGTAATTAAAATCACATCTGCAAATCTATCTTTTCTGTTCTTATAATGTATTACCACAGAATTTGAGTATCTCTAAGAATAGATTTTGACCAGAATGTCTAATATAAAACAAGTGAAAATATGATCATATTGAAACCTCTAGAAATCTGGATTTCATTCTTTGAGGACAGTCTTCCTTTTTAAAGGTTCTTTTTTTATTTCCTCTTTCCCTGTGGGGTATATGTAGAATAGTACAAATTCTTCTGTAAAATAATTTTGAAACAAACTTGTTTTTTGTACTTATATTTCTCTGGTGTCTGTTACCTCAGGAGGTTCTGGCCGACAAGTAGTGTGGAGAAGAGCTGACAAAACCAGTGAAAATATATATTTGTAGAAAGTGATTTCTACAATTCAATATATATTTGTAGAATATTTGTATTTTACAAATATTTTGTAGAAAGGGATTTCTGGTTGAAAGGTTGCAAGTATTAACTGTGAGAACATAGTAATGCACCTGATACAGGCTGGCAGAAGGCTAAGGGGAGAGGCCTAGCATGCTCTGGGGAGTGAGACTTTGGACTTCACTACTGTCCCTTAGGCCAAATCTGCATTATTCAGTGCTATTGGTTTGACCTCCTGTGTCAAACTCCAGATTCCATTAATCTGCCTTCTTGTCTGCCTCTTCTCTCCCTGTATCTTCTCACCAACTGTCTGTCTGTTCAGCTGGTGGTGTTTCTGTTGACTTCAACTGTGTACTCCAAATGCAGCATGGTGCCTTCAACTGCAAGCAAGAAATTTATTAGCTTCTTTGTACTGGTCACATTCATGTTCCAAGTACAAATGATGGAAAGTGAGCCAAAATACGTGGGGTTAGAGCAGGATTTTGCCTTGTAAATGCATCAAAATGAACAAAATGTCTCTTTCCCTCCCATTAGCAACTGGCTTTTCCTGGTTTTGCAGACAATATATTTGTTGCTTCTGTGGTCGTGTTCTGAGGCCCACAGTTTGAGAAAGACCAGATTAGCTTCAGTTTTATTTATGCTCAGTGAGCCAGATCTATAGCTGATGTAAAACAGTGACATATCCATTTTCACTGTTGAATATCTGGCCCATCGTATGATGCTGAGGACACATGCAGAAAGATTAGTCTAGTGAGCTCATGTACTATTTGTAAGCCCACTCTAAATGATAGTATATCTTTTATCCTCTCTAGTTTGAATTTGCACAACACATACTGTTTGTATGCTTACAGTATGCATACTGCTTATCACTTTCAGCTCAAGGTGATAGAGAAAATGGAGTTTCAGGATGATGCACAGATAAATTATATATTTGGTGGGATGCTCTTCTCTTTTGTGGTACTCTGTAAGACCAAGAGTAGGCCTGATGTAGTACTGGGTTTTTGCACAGGCTGCAATGCTTGGAAGGTCTAAGCACTCTTTTTTTTTTTTTTTTTTCTCCCCCTGTGCTTTCTCAGACTCTCCACCTGATGAAACAGAGGGATGTATAAAGCTGGGAGCCCCTGGAGTGTGAGATGAATTGGCACTGGAGAGAGGATGTGCAGGTAGCCTAGGTGTAAGGAAGTGAGCACTTAGCAGCTTCTCAGGGGGACGGTGGAAAGCATCCCAACCCATCAGCCAGCTTGACACAAGCGTGTGCAGCCCTTCCCCAAGCTCTTTTGTAGCGGTATATCTCTGTGCAGCTCCTTATGTGCTGCATGCAGCAATTTAGATCTAAAGGCAAATGGATACCACAGACTATAGAGTACCTGAAAGCCATCCGACCATTTTAACTAGGTCCTCTTTTAGTAATAGGCTTAATGGTGTGCTGAGAGGTTTGAAATGCCTTGTTTGTATGTAGTCCATTACGGTTTCTCAAACAAGTTTTTTTCTAGATACCAGAAGTAGCTCGATGTAGGATAATTATATACTATAAAGCTAACACTGACACATTTCACTATTACTAATAAAATATGATGAAAGACAAATGATACTAAAATCACCCATTGAGCCTTTTTGTTTTGGCTTGTTTTGACAGGTGCTTTTTGAGTGGGAAGCTAATTATGGCTGTCAAGACAATGTCTTCTGCATGTGGAACGAGAGTAGCTTGTCATCATGCACTTTAAGAACTTTGTTTTTCATGATATTAAATGCTAACCTGCCATGTGTTAAAATCAAAATTTGAAGCAATAGGAGCAACACTATTCTGTGGATGTATCAGGGAAGAAACTTTTGATCTTGAACAGTGTTGAAAATTTTGGAGTGTGTGACAGTTACACAGGAGTCACATCAGAAAAATCTCTACTCTTTTGACCTCAAGCTTGATTGTCTCAAAATACAATTGCAAATGGATGCCACAGGTGGACCCAAATACTTGTTTTACCTCTAAGCAGTGTTGTTTTCTAAAACTATCGAGCACTTCATCATTAGTAAATAATATACAGACTTCTCAAAGCCTTTACTAAAAGATGGAACAAAATGGCCTCTTTTATCCAAAACATGGTATTGTTTTGCCTAAAACCTGGCTGATTTCCCTGTATGACTGTCTCAGAGTTGTTAACCATAGCACACTGTTCATGGCATTTTAAGTGCCAGGAGTTAATTTCCCTGGAAGACTAGACCTCTGTTCTGTGATGAACTGTAATGTTGAGAATTAGAGCATTATACATCAATGCTACCAATACAACTCAACTGTTAGGCTTGGAAAGTTACTTCAACCTCTGGTTATCTGTACCTGTATTCACATGGCAGGAAAGGGGGAGAGGGAAATTCCACTGTCACCTCAATAATCTGACATATACCAGTGAATGTATATCTCAGTGAAGGATGCAAAAAGTGCTAGTGGGACTTGGTGCTCTGCTGCCTGCTAACCTGAAGTGAAGCTGATGGCACAGGCAGCAAAAGCTCTGCAGGTACAGCAGATCACATACTGATACAACATACTCTGGATTGAGAGTGTCCCTTCAGTCCTTTTTCCTCAGGTGGAGAAAGAAGGTCTGTTACAGGAGTTGGCTGGAGAAAGACTGTGTAAGAAAAGCAGGAGCTTTCCTTAGGCTTTTATACAAAGAAAATAAGAGTGCACAATGTGCATGACACGGACCCCATATAGCTTTCTTATTCCACTGCTTTAAGTAGTTTTTTCTGAAGGCAAACTGTGTTGTCAGTGTTAACTAGTGTATATCTCTTCTTGCAGCACTGCTTGTCAAAAACAGCTGTTATTCTCACTATTAATTTTGCCCTGTTCTCTGGATGTAGTAGCACATCGTGGCTCCTTGGAAGTGAGAAACATGGCTGAAAGTGAAAAACTTTAAACCTGTACAAAATAAATAAGGTGTAGTTCTGATTCTTACTTTTCAATAAGGTGTCAGATATTCAGATCTCCTGACCTTCAGGCATAGGAAGCAGTAGGTAATCAGAATATTACAAATATGAGGGCAGTTCCAGTGAAGTGGGAAGTGCAGGTAGAAAGAATGGAGAGAGGAATTGCAATTCTAGCTAAGAACGTTGTTCGTTAAATGACTTATCCAAAGACAAGCTAGAAATCAGAAGCAGGTCTAGAAATTTAACAGTTACCTTGCCTCCGGTCTGAATGCTGTCCTTTTCCAGTTACAGTTAAGCTTTTCACGTGGAAATCTGCAAATGGGCTTGCTCATTAAACGAGGTGGTTTTACTTCTGTGATGTTACTTTTGTTGCATTTGATATTTGAAATATAAGTTATTTGTTCATACTATAGTATGATTCTGAGGAGGATCAGAATAAATGATATTTCAAATGATATTAGAATAAACGATATTTCACCAACCACTCAGGTTTTTGTGACATGGGCTTGTGAGATGATAGACAATAATTACTCAGGCCTTTCCTCTGTTAAAAAACATGAAAGAAAAAGAAATCCAATTTTCTCTTTTTCTATCCCATTTTTTCTGTCCCACTGAATGTGTTCTACTCATTGATATATGCAATATGCAGACATTTTACTTGCCTAACTGGATCCTGGCATCTGTTATACATTGGCTAGCACTGCTAATGAAACAGTGTGGAGCGTAGTAGCTTAACAGGAATCTGAGAATCCACCCCAGAAGAGGAATGATTAGTGACAGCTGGTGAACTCAGCCAACATAGCTGCTCTGTATTTGGAGAAAGGAGACCAGTTTATCCCATCCACCTTTTGGATGGGCTCAGCTGGGCTAGAAGGGTGGCTATAGAAGAGGCTAATGAAGGCCAATAACTAAAGTTTGGTGGGATTAAAGCCGGCTCATCGGTTTACAAGAGAAAAACAGGAGTATGAAGGAAGAAGAAAGTCAAGTCCACAAAAGTTCACGTTGAATTGTCATATGTTTGTGACTATGGAGAAGGTTCCTGTGGAAAAATCCTTGGTCACGGGACACTGAAAGAAGTATTTTGGAAGAGTGCTTCAGCCGTCACACTGAGAAACAATGCTTAACATGGTAGTGTTGTAGACGCTGTGTGGTTTGGCCATGGATCAAGAGTATATGCCAGGCTGGAAGCAACTGCACAGAGCTAGAAAGAAACTTCTTTTCAGGACATGTCCTTCCAGCATTGTCTCCTGTGGAGTTTATTGCTCCTTTCTCTTAGATGTCTGGTACTGGTTGTAGCTGGAGGGCAGCACAATAGTAGGTTATTAATGGATCCAGTGTAGTAGTTCTGTCGTCCCACTGAGAATAAGCTGATGCACTTTGAGCAACTTACTGTAAAGTATTTTTTATATTTTTCCGAACTTCATAACATAATGCATTATACTTAAAGCACCCATCTTTCTAGTACTGCTGTTCAGGCGAAGCCCAACTTAAAAATACACCAAAAGTGTCTCAACAGTATTATTAACAGAGCTTATCATACATTAGGAAGTTCAGTCAGATTCTTAAATGGCCATTATTGTATTGATTGAATTTATGGCATGCAATCACTGTCGGTGTTCCTGAACATTAACTCTGTCCACAGCGGAAGGTCTCTGTGGTGATAGGAATTCTACAGTCCTGCAGTTTCATTAGCACTGTTCCTACTTGCTCACTTCCCCCAACAGGTTTTTATCCTCAAGTGGTTTCTCTTCAACCTTTTCCTGATGGCTGAGCAGAAAAAGCAGCCTCACCTCTCTTCTACTGACAGACCATTTTGCTGTTGTCCCCGGTGCTGCCTTCACACTGGTTCTCCTCTAAGCTCCTGCATTCATGATCTGTTACGGTCCCAGGTTTGTTTCAATCCTAGCTGCTATGCCAAGAACCAGAAATGGCAAGCAGGTCTTGTGGGAATTGCATACTAGGGATTAAGGTTCCGGTTCCTAAAACTTACAGAGACTGGTAAATATGACCCCTTTGTAGCTAGAAGTTCTAGTATTTATCTATCTGTTGGTCCTAATTGTCTGCAAAAGCAAAAGAATGAAAAACAAAAATGAAAGAAAGAGAAGCTACATGATGAATCACTCCTCTGAGACTCAGCTCCCAGATCAGTAAATTGGCAATATGAATCAGACTGGGAGCTCTTTCTCACTGTATACCTGTAAGGATGACCAGAGAGGAGTAGTTTATGAAGGCATAGTTTAGCATAGTTCTAGTTTATAAAAGCATATGGTGGCAGACGGGGCCTCGCTTTGTCTGGAGATGAAGAAAAGGATGCCTGAGAGCACAGTGGGTAAGATGAGATCACTTGTTACTCAGAAAAGTAAAGTTGAGGACTGTCAAAATATAGTTCCATGTATAGTGCCATTCTTATGGTATTGAATAGACAGTCACGTGACTCTGTCCTGTGAGTCTCTTCACTGAAAATACCTTTAAATAGCAAATATGTCTGTGTTTAATGTGGTTTCACATTGTTAGACTCGACATGCAATGAAAGGAGAGGAGTGTTAAATATAACTCCGTGTTTGGAATGCCCTGCTTATGCAACAAACCACACCAAACAGAGAGAGAAACAAGGAGAAAAAGGAATCACAAGTATTAGTGGGAAACAAATGTGCCTGGGGGTTGCCAGCCAAAGCACAGGGGTCATAAAAGGGATTTTGGAAAGGGAGAAAAGGCAGAGCTGAGAGCAGGAGTCTATTCTCTGTTTCCATCACCTCTCATTGTAGGTGCAGAACAATGAAACAGTCATATCCCAAATGCCTCACAGATGTTCGCCTGGTATCATGGGCTAGACATGTGTCAGGAGCAAAGTCTGCATCCCGTTAATGCTCTGACTGCTGCCTGTCTGTCTGTCTGTCTGTCTGAAAGGCTTTCTGCGGCCCTTAGCAGAGCAGCAGGACTCATGGTAGGTTCCTTCTACAGTGCCTGTTTGCTGCAGCACATACAGCCCATCACAAATATTTAATTACCTATTGAATACTTTACAAATATCTCTTTTTATCTCTTCCCTCTGCTATGCACTTGCAAACTGTAACTTTTCCCTCTTTATAACAAAATGTGGCAATACTCTTGTTATTGCAATCCTAATGTTCAATTAGGGTCCTCCTAACAGGGGACAGTTTTTGCCTTAGGGATTTTGGGATCCATTTACACCAGGAATTTATAGCCGTTTATACAATCTTTCCAAGTCTCAGAGCTGCTGAGCTGTACAAGGCAACTGGTTCTTAAGTGTCAAAAGTGACAGAAGGGAAAAGGCAACGTAGTGCCCGCTCTCCAATGATTTTGTTCATAAGGCAACTGGTAGGGATTTATTGTGCAAGCCTGTGCTTCAGCTGCCTTTTTGCAATCACACTGAGCAGATTTTTGTGTGTGTGTCTGCACAGAAGACCTCAGCAGAGCTTTTACTGGCTATCCCTAGCCTTGCATGCCGCAACACAGGTTAAGTGTGAAAAGAGGCATGTAGGGGAAAGAGACAAAGTAATGGTCATTTCTTCTGTTTTCTAATGCATAACAGCTAAATATTCTTGTCTTGTTAGTATTATCTCAATAACAAATAGCCTTTGCTGTTCTGGCTTTGCAAGATATTTTTCTTAAATTTCCATTGCTTTGTATTTTCCTTTTGTACATGCAGGCATGCAAATCTATTACAAAGTTTAGATATTCACCAGCTCAAGAGCATTTTCAGCTGCCACAGCCTTTAACTATTTATTTAGCTGCATTTAGATGGAAGAAAAAAAAATCTGACTGCACTTCACATTACTGAAACAATTACTGGCATAATAATATTTTAAATAGAGAAAAATGTTGATCACACATCTTCTAATAAAGAGCATCCATTGAGTTAAATCACATAATGAGAGTCTTTTTGTTCGTATCCTCCCCCTTAAGTACCAGGAGAGAAGCTCAGTTATAAAGGATCTCTTGCAAGTTAATAGATCCAGGCTGTGGTGATCTGATTTGTGAAAAGAGTCAGAGACTTTCAGAGAAAATGTCATGGCAATAAATTCTTTTGCTTAGAATCAAGAGGCTGCACAACATGATGCATGGTGATTTTATTTGGTTGGAGTCAAGGAGCTATACCAGGAGAAACCACAAGTAGTATTGAAGCTAGAGATGGTTTTGTCATATTATTTTATTTATTTCCTTTGTTTCATATTCTACTATTAATTGGGAGGTGGAGAATAAGACGCCTTATGTCCCCTGGATCTGTAGAAAGCGACCCCTAGGTTTTTCTCTACAAAGCAGTTTTCTGACTGCTTGTTTTCCAGCCTGTACTGGTACGAGGGGCTGTTTCTCTTCAGGTGCAGGAAACCCTCTAGTGAACTTTGTAAGGTTCCTTCCTGCTCAAGTTTTCAGCCCTCAGTTGAGATCCCTCTGAATGGGTAGTACAACCACTCTCAATTTCATATCATCTGGTAACTTGCTCAGGGGTTAGTGTCCTATCACCTGGTCGTTGATGAAGAAGTCAAACAGTAATGGATCAATCAACGCAGTACGGCATGGTCCACCAGCTGGACTTTGTTCTGCTGATCACAACTATTTGAACCTTGTTGTTCAGACAGTTTTCAGTCCACCTCAATCCACTTGTCTAGTCTGTACTTGATCCGCTTGTTTCTGAGATGTTATAGGAAACAGTGTCAAAAGCCTTCCTAAAGTCAAGAACAACTTCCACTGCTCTCCTACTGTCTACTAAGCCACTAATCTACAGTCTCTTCCAGCTTGAATTGTTCTCTGATTCTGTAATGTTGTTCTAGAAGGTTACCAGGTTGGTCAGGAATGATTCCCCCTTCATAATCCAGGCAGATTACTCTCAATCATTGTTTTGTCCATAATATCTTTGGAAATTGTTTCCAGGGTTATTTACTCAAAACCTTCCTGGGGACTGAGGTGAAGTTGAGCAGCCTGTACACCCACTTTCTTACTCTTCTTGACGGTAGCAGTGACATTTTCTTTCTGACGTCTTTCAGGATACTTGCCTGATCACCATGACTTTCCAAAGATAATTGAGTGGCTTTGATGGAGGGATAAATATATATAAAAGAAGAGTCTATCTACTTAAATGTTGTCTATCTGTCGCCTGTTTTGAACTTGAGTCAGCCATTTCAAATATTAGATTTTAGAGAGATTTTAAAGAGAATCCCTGTAGATGTTTTAGATCTTCTGGCAGCATGCAAAACCAATCATCTATTTCTTTCTGTACAATTATATTAATACTGAACATCTTGATCCTTCTTTTGTGAGAATAACAATGTAATGAAAATACCCGTCTACAATATTAATGCGCAGCAGCTGTGATCTCTTTATGGATAAATACAGTCTGCTCTTCAGTGTGGCAAACTTTTTTGATTTGCTAGCTATTTAGCCTTTCCTGTGTCTATCAGTGGTTTCTGATATCTGGTTCTTTCAACAAGACAGTATTATAGGAATGTATTTTAAAAACTCAGCCTAGCATCAACTTTAAATGGCTATTATTTTCCTTTAGATACGGCCTGTGCCCTCCTTCCTCAAGCCTAGCCAGTTAAAACAGAAACTGAACAAACAAAAAGGAATGCACAAAGGTCCTGTCCTTAGTTCTCTTGAGGAGTTCTCCTCAAGCATATAATGCTTAAATGCAAACTTGTAAATTGCTTTGGGGAAATATGAAACATCTCTAGCTTCAGAGGACATTATATGTGTTTAACTTGTCTTTAAGCCAGGCTTGAAGACTGTGATTTGGTAGCAAGCTGAGATATATAAAATTAATTGTTCTTCCAGCAGCTTTTGTTTAAATTTTATTGTGCCTCACATACAGATTTAGCCTGGTCATGCCTTAATAACTGGGAAATACCTTGCAATCCTTCAAAAAGATCACTGTAAGAAAGGAAGTTAACGGCTGCTTTCTAAGTATCTAGCAGCAGAAAAGGAATTTATTACCTGGAAAGAGAAATTGGTCTTTTGCTGCCTCCATCTTCTCTACGATATTCTTCCTCTTGAAAACTGATTTGAATTTATAAAGAAATTCATATGACATCCCATTTTATTTCTCTAGGACTAGGTTGCATGACTGATTCTATGAGCAGCAATAAGAGCTTGTTGCTTTGACAATTTAGGAGATCAAGGTTTAATAAAAAGAAATCCCTGGAGAAAAAAAACACAAGACGCATATTCAGTGTAAATATGTATTTGTACACTATGCAGAGTTTGATACTGCATCAGCCCAGTCTTAATCAGAGCTGGTTCAAATTACAGATAAAGCTCAAGAGCATTTAATCAATGCAAAGCTTTAGAAGAAATGAATGCATATACTACCAGCACCATAGATTTTTATGGTGAAGTAAGAAAACAATAGAAATGGACAACGACCCTATCCCTTTTTTGGATTAAATATCATAGAAGAGCATTTATTTGCATCTTACATCCATGATATAAGAGGTGTCTAGATAAGCTGCATTAAAGACAGCTTTAATCCTTATGGACGAGAGTCTGAAAAACTAAATACATTTTCTACAATCTTAAACCTTGCTGTGTAACCAGCATGAGATGGAAGGAGTGGGTGGAAGGTTACTTAGGTATGGCAGTCTCCTTTTTTTACTCCTCCCAAATGGTAGAATGTGTTTTAGAGACAGAAAGATTGCCGTAGCTGACTTGTGAATAAGTGGTACAGTGATGTACATATCCTCTAGGTAATAGATCAAATAAAGGACAGAAATGAAACTTTCTATAGGGATAAAAGTCTTGAGCCAGGAGCATATTACTAGTCTGACAAGGTGAATGAAACTTCATGATTACTAACACTGAGGCGGAGAATGAATTCTGCTTGAGTAAAGTGACTATGAAGGAGGTTTGAATGACATTTAGGCAGTTGGAAGTCTGTTGTTCTTTGGATGGAGGGAGAAAATAAGCGCTGTGGGAGCATGTGGTGCGGGAAGCCAGAACCATGGCTTTCCAGCTGCCTGCCTCCCTTCCTCAGATAATGGTTTCAAACCTGGGCAGTTGTTCGGAAGTCTGGAATTGTCTTGTTTGTTGTTGCATGCTTCTTGATGAATAAAACACTGGATTTGCAAGATCAGATAAGATCTTTACAATGAGGAGGAGTTCAGATGTGCATCTGCTGAAGAATTATTTGTTTATAAAAGTACATGAGGTGAGACCACAGTTAATGGCCACCAGTTAATGACAAGATGCTGGTGTTTCTCACTCCAAATGAACGTGATACAGACAGGAGCTGATGGCAACACTGTAGAGAAGGTACTGAGACTAGAAGTGGTTAATGTGCTGTTGATAAACTACCTAGAATCCAGAATCAGGACATCAGAATACATTATTAATGCTACTCTGAAAGGGATATCAAGGGCCTCTTGTGATTTATTAAGTAAACTGTTTTCACTTGGTAACGTAGGCAAATAGTGATCTTGAAAACACAGAAAAGACACTTAAAAAATGTCAAAATGCATGCAATGAAATTTGAGGGAAAAAAATCTATTTTTTAACTTTTTTTTTTTCATACAAAACACATCTTTGCTAAGAAGCGCATATGACTGTCAGGTTAAGTAGACTATTTGGTTACCCAAAACAATCAGTCACTGGTGGCTCTCCATAGGAGGAAGATCAACCCTTTTGGAGTGATGTCACTTGCAGAAAGGAATAGGTGGGTTTTAACTCTTAGTTTCTGCCCGCATATGAGAGAAGGCACATTGCCTCCGTAAATTAGAGCGAGCCCTTGTTCCTTATGGTAACCAATCAAAACCCCTCATACACAGGAAAAGCAAAAATAAAACACATCCACATGCATTCCCAGCTCTTCCATTGTAGATAAGAAATAGATAATAGAGCAGATACATCAAATCCCAATAAAGATTTTGATGACAGACAGATTCATTTCTCCTGATTTTCTATTTCCATGATGGATATTCAGAGGAAAACCACTTTTCTTGTTTTTGTAAGACTTGTTTCTAGAGCTAAAGAGAAATTGCCTTTGTAGTGGAGAGATCTCTCCTTCTTTCCCTACATCCTGATGCTATTGGTACTGCTTCCGTTACTCCAAATCAAAACATTTCTTAGAGCATGCCCAGATTTGCTCCTTCTAGTGTCTTCCTTGTCTTATGTTGAGCTTTTTTTTTCTGATAAAGTCTTGATTTAGGATGAAACAGTAAAAAAGTGGCTGTGTATCACATATTATATCTTCACCATTTTGCTAATTAAAAAAAAAGTTAATAGATAATAATAAAAATTCATGAATTATTCCAGAATAAGTTTTTAGAATGACGTTCCCATGTATATGCAAAATTGTGCAGCATTTTGGACCTAAAGGGGTTGACAGTCTTCCCTGTGAGATTAGTTTCTGGCACATTCAACCTCAAAGGGGAGATCTGTGTTTTCCAGGTTCTGGAAAGATAGTCAGAGTCTGTTGTGCAAGACTTCTGCTAGAAGACATATGTGTGACACTGTAACAAAATGCAGTAGGTGGATATAATAAGCTAATTCCAAATGATGGCCAAGCTACTTCTAGCTAGATGGTCTATATGTCTATTTCTATACATAGTTTCTTATCAATGCTAGATACTTAAAAATTTTCTCATTAAAACTAGAAAATCAAGTTGTTCATGGCTAGTCAAGTGTGCTGCACAATTCCTTTCCTTGCTGGAAGGGTTTGCTTTTTCTTCTTAGCTATCTGTTTACCCCAAAGATGGAGATAACTGTCAGTACTGGATGCAATGAATGGCATTGCGGCTTGATTTCCAAAGCTGCTCTTACAATAGACAAGAAGCAGGGGAGGAAAAGTACTTCCAGACACAGTTTGGTCAATGTTTTGAGCTCTTAGTTATATTGTGCGCTTAATTTTTGGCAGCTTGGCTTAGGTCTGTGGATAAAACTCTCTGCATCTTGAAAGGTAACAATAGTCATTAATTTTGCCTACTAAACAAAAGCTACATGGAAAAGAAGGCCAAGTTATCTACTACCTCTAGTCTTCTTCCCTTTATGTCTGTAATAAAGCAAATGAAAAAACTTATTATACCACTTTGCTGGTGTGCTTAGGAAAAATGAGAGGGCATAGAAGAAGAATTTCTGGCAAAGGCATCCCATTTAGGGATAACAACAAGGACTCACCTGTGAGCCTTGGGCTGCTATTTACGTGTTCTCCCTAGTGTACAAGGAGACACAATACAAGCTCTCCTTTTCTTCCCTCTCAGGCAGTTAGTTCATGCTGTTTTAAGAAGCATCCCCTGAGGCAGGAGTAATCGCCAAGGGCTTTCTCAGTGTATCATTTGTGAACAGAGTGACTTGTTCAGGGCTCGTCAGGGACATGTGTATATTTGGCTCCTTGGATTTCTTCTCCTGTAGTTTCATGTATCTTACATTTGTCCTGTTGCATTGTCCTGTGGCTCCTCCACATGCACGACCCGTAACAGTAAGGACTAACAGATGTTAACATTAAATTTTCTTGTTTCCAGAACAGGGAAGTGGTGGGGTCACCACTGGCAGTGTTCAAGAAACGTGTAGATGAGGCACTTAGGGACATGGTTTAACAGGCACGGTGGTGATGGGTTTGCAGTTGGACTTCATGATCTTGAAGGTCTTTTCTAACCATGATGATTTTATGATTCTATACCTTCTTATGCTCAGGCTTTAAGGTGACTACAACACAGCTCTCATCAATTTGGAAGACTTTAGACACATCTTTTTCATGTGAACAGTGCATCTGTAAAGCTTTTTTTTTTCTTTCCCAGTGTCAAAGAAGCTCTTTGCTTGCTCATAAAAGTGTGAAATGGAACTTGCACTGCTGTTTTTCTAGTGGACCCCATGCCTTTCCCTTTATATCCACAGGTCATATCCACAGGATCTAGCCAGGTCTGTTGTCCACAGGTTGAAACCAGATGTGATCTTCCACTGAATAATGCTCCGAAAAAAATGTTATGTAGATTGCGACCTGATCTTCTTTGGCTATTTCACCTTCAAAGTCTCCCAGATAATCTGCAGTTATCCGGATTTATGGCTTCTGTGGCTACTTACTACTTCTTACTACTGATGGTAATGAATGACAAAATTGTAACAAACACCTAATAGCATATAGTTCACTGGGACACCACATCATGAGATTTCTCCCTGCAAATGCCATGCAGCTGTTCTAAAACAGCCCTGAGCTGTGTGTGAACACAGGGGTTAGTTTACTTCAAAACACAGTTATACATATGTGGACACAGCTGTAGTAGAGAAAGATGTGCTTAAAAATAAGATACTTAGTGCTAGATTTATTATTGGTTACCTTTTGTTCTGCCTTCATCAATGAGATATTTCAACAGCTAAGTAACAGTTGGAGAGTTGGGTCAACTGAATAGCAAATAAGTTCATTAATCTCTGAGGATTTCTTTACAAAAGGAAAATACTGAGCATGAAGAAGTCAAATCCCTACCTTGCTGTTTATGCAATCTTGCACATATATAGCAGCTTTTGGTTGCCAGTTTCTGGAAAACACCATGGAGCCAAATACAGCCAGTGCTATATCTGTTAAAGAGGCACCTGGATCTTAAACCACAGCAACTGTCACACACGCTCTGTGCTTGTCTTGCCCTTCCTGGTGCTGACATGGGGAGCTGTGACCCAGGAGCTCTTGCTCTCCTGTCTTCCATACCTTGTAACATGGAAGGCCCTGAAGTAAGGCAAATCTTGGCAAGTATGAGAAGGAACACTGAACTTCTTGGATGAACAATATTTGATTTCTTACTCTTGTTGACAATTGTGTTGTGTTCCTTGTAACTCAGTCAGACCAGATGGAGGCTGGGGACAGCTGAAGTTCTAGGACAGAGGAAATTTCTGAGACTCTTCACAGGAGTGTGAGGCAGACAAGTCCAGAGCAGGCTCCTGAGGGAGTAGACAGCCAGGCCTTGGAGGTCACAAAATTTTTCAGTGAGAAGAGGGAACTGAGTGGAGTTTGCTGCAAATCAGATAATCACTAAATTGACTGACTCAAGGCCCCAGGGAGGTAGAACAGTACCAAAACAACACAATGAGCAGAGGAGAAATTGTGTATCAACGCTTTTTTTGTGTTTTTGTCAAGTATCTAGTAGCTTTTTGTCTTTAAAAACCAATTAGTTTTCTTTGAGGAAGTCACTTATAGAGAATATTAAGAGAAACGTATCTCCTTGCTCTGACTTGTAACCTCTTCACAGATGTCTGGCAGGAATGGAGGGCATTATACTTGCTGGGAATATTGTTTTTCATGCCAGGGATCAACTTCAAACAGTTTTGCTTATATTGCATTTTCTTATCATATAACATTTTCCTTGCACTGTGGCTAATTGTGGCATGTGCGTGATGCAGCCAGTGGCAGCGCAGACTTTCTTGCTTCTGCTCTGTGGTTATACCCAGCCTCCACTGAAGGTTTTCAGGGATTTGGTGCTCCCTGAGGTCCTGAGTTTAGCTAGCATCTCACCCAGCGTGCTGATGGAAGTGGTTGAGCTTGTGATACATTTACGTCTGCCCTTGAAGAGAGGCTCCTTACACAGAGAACCATGTGGTGAGTCAGAATCTTCTCCAAGCAAATAAGCCAAAAATGTTTAAAAAACAACTGTCCATCAGAAACAGATATGTTCCATGTTTGCTGAATTCTTATGTATAGTTCTCTTTGCAGTAACATTAGTTGGGTTGTTATAGATTGAATAACTTTTTCTCTCATTATCTTATCTGGATAACGATTGAAAAAAATCTTAGTCTGGTTAGTTACAGACTAACTAGCCCCAGTTAAGCAAAAAGTACGTGAAAGAACTGATACTCATGAGAGCACTTGAGTTTCCCACCATGTTTTCTTTCATGTGGTTTTTCTGGTACTTTCTTCTGTGGAGTATTATCCCTGGGAAATACTTCCACAGTCTCTGAAAAACATATTCCAGCTTCTTCTTGTAACCAGAGGTCTATGAATGTGAAACGTGATCCTTATTCTTTTTATCCAATTATGTTAATTATGCTAGAAAAGCGCTTTATAATGCCTTCTGGGAAATCTGTGTTATACAAACAGGACATTTCCTGATAGGGACGGAATATAACATTTGCTTATGTCAAATATTAAGAAAAGCTCCTCTGTGGGGTCCCATTTCTCTTGAAAAATAACTAGCATTCAGAAAATATTTCTACTAGATGAAACTAAATGGTCAAGCTCTGCAAACCAAATCTTTGCTTGTATCTGTCTCTTCTTTTCCTTGCCTCTTTCTGTGAAAAGCAGTCTTTGACGATCTATCTGAGGAAGGACTAATTTGCAGTGCTATGTAGGTAATTGCTTATACTGGCAACAAGCTTAGCATGACGATCTGAAGAAGAGCTCCTGAGTGCTCCTCACTTGCCACTCATTTGTGCTCCCTTGATGATAATTGAAATAATTATATCCAGGGGAAGGAAATAATCACTTAAGCTACAGTTTACTCACTTTCTCTCTGTCTGTGTGTGTGTGTGAGATGGGTCCCTAGGAAGCATCTTTTTAAAGGGCTTTTAAGGGTTTGCTCAACAAACTGATTTTCTATAAAAAAATACCATTACTCTTAGATTATTTTTTTTCTCAGAGTGCCTTTGAATATCAATAATAGAGAACAGCAACTCAAAAGAATGTAAGAACGTGTTTTCTTCCTCTCTAGTCAAATATCCTATAATCAAAGTTCTTTTCTGCTGGCATGCCATGTATGGACAATATTCTTGGTGCTGCAAGATTCAGAGACTCATAAATCTATCAGTATAATTGGTAGCAAATCTAATCCATCAGAATATTTTTAAGGAAAATACGTTATTAAATGGACTGGACATTTGATAATATCACTTTATTCCTCACCTTGCTGACCTGTATTTATAGCAGATATATTACGTTCAAAACAATGAGCACATACTTTGACAAGAAGGTATCTTCCAGCATTTGAGATTTCTGAGATGTCTGCCGCTCAATAGTCAACTGTCATCTTTCACATTAATTTATTTATACGTATGAAGCGAGCTGCTTTATTTTCAGAACTCTTCCATCTCAAATACCCAGACTGAAGGTACTGCTCTTGTGTTGGTGCTGTTCTCAGTGGGAATGGCCTGTTTGCTTGTCATTCATAAAATGTGTGAATGTATGCCTTCAGATTTCAAATCCTGACCTCTTGTCTGATTACAGAAAGGATTTTCCAGCTACAGTTTTAGTAATTTGTGGAGGGCATAGTCTAAACTTGAGCAACTGACTTACTTACTTAGTATCCTGTTTCCCATCTATTGCACTAGGGTAGCAGCAACAAGCTGGATGATAGCCCTGAGTCCAAAAGACTCAGATGTGAATCACTCATTGTGCTTTGTTAACACTGCATCAAACACATCCGACAAACTGTAAACCACAACTGTAAACCGTGTAGATACTGACTTTTATTTCAATGCTTTAGCATTCTGTGTGACTGAGAAATCAGTCCTTCACAGGATAGCGATTTCTTAGAAATCTTCAGAAATATTGTGTGCTGTTGTCAGCTGTGGCCTCATTAGTATGGGAGCATGCATAGAGCTTGACCGTTCCTATTGGGAAAAGATCTGGCCTCCGATTTCTGAGGGATCCTTTTGGGACTTTTTCCACTGTCATAATGCAGTCGTTCATGATGCAGTGATTCAGTTCCATGATGCAGTCATGAGAACTCCACCATGTCAAATGGAGGTCCCACAGAACCTGAAGCTGCTCTGAGTGCTGTTTGCTAATGTGCTGTAGTTTATAATAAGGCATAGTGATAATATCTTCCTTTTTCCTTTGTAAACCTGTTTAGATGAGTTTCCCACTTCCATTTCTCATGGAGAGTGTTGTTTTCCAGTACTGATAAAGCTAAAACTTGCACCTTCACAATGCTCCCTCCCCAACCTTCTTGTTTTGTCTCTTAGGTGTATTCACTGAAACAGAAAAAAATATAGGCAAGATTATTGTCTCTTTTCTTGTAGGCAAGACATTAGACAAGAACTCAAGCAACAACCCATGTATTCAGCTGCTTAGTCTGCTGCCAGTTTCCACCCCTTCTTTCTTCCCTTCATCCTTTTCCTGCAACTGTTGGCTCTGTGTCGTACCTCTGAAGGCTCTGGGGCAGTGCAGAATGGCTTTGTCTCCAGCAATTCATTTTAATCCACCCTGCATGAAGTGTCAGCGGAAGATTTAATATCCCTGTGCCTAGACTAAAAGCGTGTATGCAAATTCCTTCAAGAATTATTGAAAAGGAAAAGCTTTGCAGGAAAGACTGGTAGGGTCAGAGTCCTGAAGGATAACCTATGAGATTTTGGGGGTCTACAGGTTACATAATTTTTACAGGACTGGCCACTAAGTCAGGAAATTATTTATTTTTTGAGACGTTTTCAGATTTGAATATTTTCAAGTTTTAAAACATCCTGTTAAGACATGCTTTCATCAGAAGTTTGTGTAATTGTAGCTGGGAAGACGGGGAGGTTGTGTGTGTGTGGGAGTGAGTATTTGTAAATTTATTTCAGAAAGGGTTGTAATGGTAAAATTACAAAGTCCATAAGTTGCAGAATTACATAGGTCCAAAATGTGTTACCGAAAGTTTTACTAAAAACAACTGTTGTAATATTGATACAAGACAGAACAGATTGGCTTGTTCATAGCAGGCAAAGTTTCACTGCTTAATAGCGACTACTTTGGATTCAGCCCAGCGAATAGTTTAACACTATAAATAATGCAATCTCGCTACAATTTCCTCTCTCAAGATTTGGTCTCCTTAATGATTTCAAAGCTGCCCTGTCCCATGGTATTATTATACTGCTTTAAATGGCTGTGAATTGCTGACTCTTGGTAGCTATGTGGACTCTTCTTTATTCTGTACCTTTCAATCTGAGCCTTCAGTTAGAAGTAAATTATCATAGAAGAAAGGTAGGTTGTATTGTCCCTGCGTAGCTTATTCTACTGGAGACAGGCAGAAGATGAGAGTTCTTTTCAGTTGTGGCTTAGTTACTAATAAGTAGCTCATTTAATACTGGTATTTATCAAAACCAGGGGAATGTTTATTTCTCCTTCCTAAAGCTAAGATGGTGGGGTGATTGCTGATTGCACATCTCCATTGGGCTGAAGGACTCTTCTGCATGTGCACCTTCATGCCAGGTGTTGCCTGCAAGAAACCTCCCTCTCTCTTGAAGTTTATAGTCATTCTCCTGCAAAGAGTGGCTTCTTTTTCTGTGGTCCTGCATGGTCTTGGCTGTACAAAACACCCACCATATTCGCGGACTACACATTTATGTACTAGGAGTGAGCCTTTCAGCTCTTTAGTTTTTTTAGCTTATGAGCTCATGAGCCTGCCCTTGTGTGTGTGCAGGCATACATGTCTGTCTGCTTTTTGGTTTTGTTGCTTACATTAATGTATAGATAGTTAAGCAGGAATGAAGTATTCTCTTCTTTCAAAGCTGCTATAAAAAGGTATTTTTGGTGTTTCTTTTTGTGTGTGTTTGGAATTCACTGGGTGTCCTTTCTGTTCACTTGCCTAAGGGAGGCTGCTAACGAGTATTACATATATTTTTTAAGCATGGAGAGGAGTGAATGGATACTTGATGGTTGTGGCAGACTGCACTGTCTGGCATTCACTGAACCTGAAGCAAGATTTTGAAAGCTTGAGGACTAGGAAATAGAGCTGAATTTCCCAAGTGCTGGCAGGTTACTTTCTGTGGCCATGTCTGTTTGGAACTGTGGCTGTGGGTAGCGATCTGTGTTGTCCAGGAATTGGGCAGTGGTTTTATACTGTGTCTTTGCCTGCTGTGTGGACATTTCAGTGGAAAATATAGTGGAAACAGTGGCAGTATCATCAGAGCTGACAGCTTTCATGATTTTATTGCATGACTCATTACTGTTTTCCTTACTTCCTCCCAGCAATTGTAGTCATATATGTGCACAACAATTTGGCTTTGATTTATTGAGAAAGAATTTCTAAACCTCAGGTTAGTGAGGGAAAACATGAAAAAGTGAAACAACAAATGTGCCTAAGATACTCTGAGCTAAAAAAAAAAGGAATTTTAAATCCAACATTTTGGCGACTTCATTGTTTTTATGCTGCTATTCATTAATTTTTGGAAGCTCCCTGGAGATTTTTTCAAGTTTGAGGTTGGCGGGAATGGCGTATTTCCTTTATAAGGCATTCCCTCCCCAGCGCAAACAGCTGGAAGAGGCTCCTACAGGAAGCAAGTTCTATCCTAAGTAAGTGGGATGATCTGGGAGGACACAGCAGTTTCTCTCATTTTGTCTTTCTAGATTTTCCAGAACTATGAAAGCAGGTTCAGCAAAAATGCCCCAAACATTATGTATGCTACCTGACTGCTACTGTATTAACCATCTGAAGTAAAAGTGAACATGAGTGAGCAAGATGAAATCTGTGCATCAGGGTAATGGTACTAGACACCATGCAAATTATCTTGAGGAACTTTCATGCATGAGTCTCTTTGCTATGGGGCATTTCTCAGAGGAGAGTAGGTGTCTCTTTCAAGCACAGATAAACAAACTGATAATGGTTTTTAGGTGATATCTCTACCTGTTGTAGCAGTAGTGTCTAGGCTAATCTTACAGTTTTCTTTGCTGAGTTGACCAGTAAATGCTAGCACGTCAAGATGTCTTCCAGCCTTTATACATGAACGAAATTTGGCTTGAGTTTATCCTTCGCAAATTATAAAAGAGTAGAAATGAAAAAAAACACAATGAAGATGACAGCAGTGATGTTAAATATGCTAAATGCATATATAAAATAGAAAAAAATATATATCACAGGATTTTTTCCTCATTTTACTTCGTTAATTTGGCTACAGACTCAAAATGTGAGGCCTCTTTTTAAAAATACATTTTCTAGTAGTTCCTACCTATAGTCATAATGAATCAAGGATTATTGCAGCTTTTATGATCTACCTAGCGTATTTAATTTAGAAGGCTCTAATTCATCTCACATTTCTATAGACAGGATATTAGAAAATGAAGATTTTTTTTCTCCTTCCCAACTTTATGTCATTTAACAAGACTTTATTCAGGGCTAATACAACTGCATTCTGGTTCTTGAGTTTAACATTTCACACAAGTCTGTTCTATCCCGATTAAACTTTCTTGTCATGTATACCATCTGCCTGCCTTTGTGCTCTGTCTTGCAACCGAGATAGATAGAACCAACTTTAATTATACATGAATTCTTTGCATTTTATCACCTCAACAGAATTTGAAATGGAGATAGCAGGTAATAAGAAGCTAATTGAAATTACGATGTTAAAAAATGAAGTTTTACTTTTTTTTTTCAGTTCCAGCATTATATAATGTGAGGAAAAAATAACTGAATTACTTTTGTATCTTCATTGCTTTTCTGTTTTTGAAAACATTTAGGTGTCTGTTTCTGGTCAAAGCAGAAATTTCACATGCATATTTGGTTTGTAAGGGTTTATGCCACTTATAACATGTTACAGTCTGTGCTTCTTTTTTGACCTTTCCTTCTGCCCTTTGTTTTCCTCTTCCCTTTCCTTCTCTTCTTTAAAAGCCATAGGATTTCTTTTCAAAAACAGGAAAACATTCTAAAGTTGAAATCCAGCAAATTAAATGTACCAATTCTAATAAGTGCTATACAAGATTTACTAGCAAAATCTTATTAACCTAAAATAATGCTTTAAAATCCATTCTATGAACAATTTGTTTATAATGTTCAACATTTGTTTTTTTCCCATGTTATCCTTATCTTATATACTATTTCCCAAATGCAAACACATGGTTCTCATAATGGTTCAGTCTTTTGCAGAACACTACAGAAGAACGTAATCGTGACTATTGGGCCAGACATTCCTAAAAGAATTGTCTTCACCATATCCTGAATGCCCACTATACAAAAACACATTCAATCTGTAAGTGATTACTAGACATTGTTGCAAGCAAGAGAAGAAAAAAAGATTATATTTACTTATCTTCATATTCCCACTTCCCTGACACGGTCATCATTACGTCAATAATTCTCTGAGGAGGATGAGTGCAGTTGGCTGATGATATTTTTGGGAAGAACGGCCCTGAAGTTTGTGCTGTTGGGTGGATAACCACCAGCTACTCTCAGCGCCAAGCACACAGAAATGCAGTCTATTGAAAAGGGGTGATGGGTACAAGATGAAACACAGGAAGTTCCATCTCCCTATGAGGAAGAACTTCTTTCTTGTTTGGGTGACAGAGCCCTGGAACAGGCTGTCCAGAGAGGTTGTGGAGTCTCCTTCTCTGGAGATCTTCCACACCCACCTGGATGCCACCCTGTGCCCTGTGCTCTAGGTGTCCCTGCTGGAGCAGGGAGGCTGGAGTAGATCCCTAGAGGTCCCTTCCAACTCCAACCATTCTGTGATTCTCTGCGTGTGTGTGAATGAGGTGGCACGGACTCAGCCTCTCAGCCCCAGTGAGTTTAGACAGACGTTTGAAGCTGAGCAGGAGTCTAGTGCCACCAGCAGTCCTGCACCCTTTGGCTGAAGCTTCCAAATCAGGGCTCTAGAGAAGTGGCCTTCAGTTATAGATCCCAGATCCAGGGCTTTCTGGAAGAGCATTGAGACAACCGGAGCTCTCAAAGGCGCTAGGCTTTTTCTGGTGATTTCAATGACATCTAGCAGAGTACATTAGTGTATTGTATTCAGTATTAGTTCTGCATATTCACTAGGATCTCACAGTATTTCAGAGCTATACTGTGATTAAATGCTTCTCTCTTTTGGAATACTTTTGTATCCATTATTGGGCCCTACAGCTCCTGTTACTTGCAGTGTGACACCTGTTTTAGAAAGAAAGAATTTTTCCAGTGTGTTAGTCATACTTTCACATTTTCCTTTTCTAGCTAATACTTTTTTTTTTTCTGTGTCTTATGGTTGAATTTTATACATTACACTGAAAGAGCTAGGCAATATATTTGTCCATGGAAAGATGTGTAGGTGATTCTCAAAGTAAAGAAATTTTGTAGTTCATGGTAGATGTATGTTGAAGGAACTCAAGATTAGCTATGGTAGGCTGATTCTTAGCCAGTTATGGGTGTAGTTTGTGGTGGAAAAATGAATAAAAAGTACCATGAATTTAAGAAAGTCCACCAAGTGTTGAACAGATTGGTCATAACTGGTTAGTCTCACATCTTCAGCCATCTCTTTGTACCAACTCATCTGCTTTTTGTAAAATGTTACTTGGATATGAAAGTGGGATGTTGCCCATAGCTACAAATTGTGGGTGTTTCTTGTTTGTTTGTTTGTTTTGTTGTTGTTTGGTTGGTTGGTTTTGGTGTTTTTGGTTTGTTTGTTTTCTAACTAGACTAGAAGGAAAAGGAAAAGTTTGAACTGTATGTAGTTTAAAAGAAGTATCTGCCTAGATTTTTGAATTCTGAAAACTTTGTTAAGAAGTCTGGATTTGCCTATTAATTGAAACAAGTGGTTACAGAAGATCTGCTTTTTACTGGGAGGAAAATATGATAATTTCATGCTAGTTTTGTAAGCAGGGAGGAGTAGGAGGTAGAAACAGGGAAAGTAACAACAGTTACCCTTTTATGTTCATCTTATCCAGCATCTGCTTTCTTTTATTTGTTTAAAACTACAGTATTTATACATTGCATTAAAATATCTATGTATGTGTATATAATATGCATGATATATACATAAGTATATATACACTTATAAGTATATATGCATACATATACATGTATATAGTGTTGGCTGTATAAATAGATACCATACAAAACAATGCTGGGCATTATAGCTTTCACTTGTTAGAATTATGCAAAGCAACCTTGATATTATTGGAGTTTGAGAAATTACCACATGATTTGCATTCATTTTGTTGCACTATCATTTGTAATGTTCACCCAGGAGAAATGGGAAAGAAAACGATAATCTAACCAACTGTACTTCTATTCAGTTTAACATTTAGCAACATCAGGTTCACTGAATGTAAAGAAACTTGAATCGCTTTCCTAAATTCAGTTATGTTGTGCTAACAATGTTGTTCTATGAATGTTTTGATAAAATCTGAAAGCAGTCATGTCTGAATTTACCAAAATAATTCCTACAACATGTTGAAAAAACGAATTTTAATTTAAGCAGAGTTGAGCTATTTCTGAAGTGATTAATATGTTTCAGAGATAATCGAGAAACTGTTTGGAGAAAAGAGAACTCTCCTCAACTTTTACTGAAAATTTGAATCAATAATGAATGTCAATCATCTCCCTTGAGATTTAAAATGGGTTGCTTAGTTCTGTCTTTAGTTTTTGCATCTTTATAATTCCTGAATCTGGAATCAATAGATCTCTGGGAATGGTTATTCTAATTGTTCTTTTGCCAGACACAGATGGAAAGCAGAGGATTTAAAAGTACCCAGTGAAACTTCATTCATTTGACATGTCCAGGGCAATTTTTCAGAAGTAGGAGATGGTATTCTTCAAGTCAAGGAGCAGCTGTGGTGAAGAAGACTGTTGCTACCTATTTCAGGAAAACTGCAGTCATCACCCTTGTTACTTGATGAAGCTTGAGGAAGAAAAACAAAATATCGCTTCATTTTAAACAAGTGTTCTGTTTTCTCACTTTGTACAAATGGCACTAATTTCTCTGCCATTCATTATGACAAGCATTAAGAATATTAGAATTGTCCCTTACTGACCAATGAATCTTTCGTTGCTTTGTAGTGTATTTTCATTTTGACATTTTTAAACTCACCCAATTTCATTTGGTTTTGCCTCTACTTTGCATAAATGGCTGGGTAGGTCTATAAGGCTCAGGAAGCAGGAGCTGTTACCTGAATTTTAGCCCCAGTGCAGAGATGCTAAGAAGAGCTAACAAGGCTTGGACATGTGGACCTCCTGTCCTGGTATGTTGCCAGTGCAGTATTGCAAATTCCTCTGATCCCTTTGCCCATGGCGGGACACGAGAGAGAACCTGCAGCTCTGTGCAGCAACCCTGCTTTGCAATGTGATGCAGACGTATGCCTGCATTGGAGAAAATATCATATAAATGCTGAAAAGTCTAATACCTAAGCAGTATATACAATCTTTTGCATTTGAAATAATTTCGCAGGAATTAATTTCAAGGAATATCAAAACAAGTAACTGTGGTGTGGTTCCAGACACCCACTGACAAGTGTAGAGTCAACCCAGGAAAATAATGTCTTTGGAAACACTCTGCCAGACTCTGCCAGCCTGACTGTAAAGGCTTTGGTATCAGTTGTTCTGATTAACTGTTTGAATGCAGTCATAGCCAGAGGAGGGCTTGGGAACAGTGCAGGAGACTCAGACTCTCTATACTATTGAAAAAAGCGGTGGCATCACAGCAACATTAAGCAAAAAACCCTGATATATCTTGTTTTCCTCATCTTCTTGCAAATTATAGTAACACATGGCCAGTAAAATGATTCTTCAAGTACAATTGAGCTTCTGCTCTTCAAGCTATTCAAAGACATACTGGGTTTTTTTTTTCATCACTTGTATTGCTCTCAGAACTTTGTATGAGACAGATGCTAAGCTGTGTTAAAACTAAAATGCAACAAAAAGTTAAATCAATAATGACCATTCAAACTAACAGAAAAATCAAACAGTAAAATGAAGGATGTGGAAAAGTTATTTAGATCAATATTTTGAATCCTGTTTAAATTGCCAATGATAGGACAAAGTGTTTAAAGGGTCTCCATTTGTATCTGAGTGACTGAGGCCAGGGACAGTTGCCAGTATTGGTGTTGTTTTGGGATGAAAAAATACATCTCTTTGGTATGAGTAAGGCAAGAAGGCAAGACCATGGTTTGTGTTGATGGACAATGATAAGTGAAGATCCTGTTACAGCAGAATATCTGGACTTAATAGTTGCTCCTCTTTAAAGATGGGGCATCATGCGCTGGGCACCATTAGACTCTAATACATCAAATATTTTACCTGCTTCTGCAGTGCTTTCAGCATCGCTTAGGATTGCAATTAGAAACCAGACTACAAAGACCCTAGAAAATTTAACAAATCCCTGAGATGACTGTCCTCTAGAAATGATTATTAATGTATGTGAAATAAGTGTCGGCTTATCTTTTAGTAGCTTTTTCAGGAAGTAGCCATCATCTTAATTGGCTCTAATTTATGCACTTATTGTTGGTAAATTCAGGAGATGAAAATCGAGAGACCACCACAAGATCTGCTGAATCTGTGTCCCATATGTGATGATGTCTGCAGATATATGCTTGCCCATTCAGTATCTCTGCTGTATATGGAGACATAAGGATTTGGCTTTTAAAAAGAGTTAGCTCTAGGACTAGCAGGAACACAGCAGTGGTATTGAGACTGTATCTGCTCCATGGCATCAAATGAATCCTAATGGTAACAGAAATGATAAATGAAGAGAAAGCAGCAGGAGAAATGCAGTTCCTCTCATGAAGAAAATCTTTCAAAGAAGTTTTCTGGAGTGTTAAACAGCTCAAGTCACTGGAGAAGAGCTAACTACACAGATATTTAGAAAAAGCCATTTCCGGTCAGTGCTGCTTCAAGAAAAATCTGAATTATCCAGAAACAAGATTATCAAGATTATAAGATATGTTTTAATGAGGTTTCTGAGTTTGAAAATACCAGAAAAAATGAGGAAAAACATAAAAATGGTAGGAGAACAAGGGAAATAAACAGGGAGACTGAGAGAAGGTCTGGTCAGAAGAATGACATCTAGGGTAATTTTTACTTATTTATATGGAAAATCCACAATTACTGTAGGTAATCTGCAGCCTGACACTTAGTGTTTGTGGGTGTGTGTGTATAGAAATATAATGATGTTTAGTCAATACATGACACTTCAGCCTTTTGATATCTTAGCCAAGATGATTCTTCATTCCAGGGACCAGATCCTAGGTAGAGGCAAATCAGAGCAGCTTGACTGGATTCCAAGAAAATCCATGACTTTGGACTTCCGAGAAGCTGTTCCACCCCTCACTAGACCACCTGTATTGTGTTTTTTTTTTTTTTTTTCTGGTTAGTGTCTTGTTTTTGTTGGTCAGATGTAATGATTTTTGACTAGCTTTTAGGCCCTTGCCCTTGAGTACTTCCTTTCTCTTTCCATACCTTGCAGATATTAATAACCACATAGCAAGATTTTGAGTATAATGTTGAGGGGAGTGTAAATGAGGCTATAGTATCTTGTCAGCTATAGGAATTGGCACTGCACAAATTATCTTTTGATGAATAGGTTGCATTTAGACTGCCCAGGACATCTTGTCTGGCCGTGTAGTGTTGGGGCAGCAAGCAGCTTCTCGTTTTTTCACAGTCGATATGCTGCCATTTCCTGAGGAGTTTGACATCGGTAAGAGACTGTGCAACGAGATGGAGGTTCCGATAAAGCTCCTCAATAATGTAAGATGCCTAGGGCTACTTCCAGGTGGAGTGGAGAAGTATGTGAGGTAAAGACGGCAGTGCTGAGGCAAGGTAGCCGTGTAGCTCTGCTGGTTTTGTCTGCATTTCGGGCCGCTGTGACTTGACAAGCTGTGGGTGTAGGATTTTGCTGCCGAGCCAACGACCGGAGCCCGCATAACAAACTTGTATCCTCAGTCCTGCTGGTAGCTATGGAGACTGGGAAAGGAAAGAACCATCTTCAAGGGCTTCTGAGGAGCAGCAGGGTCATAGTTTGAGGAAAAGGCCAAGCAACTCGGCACTCAATAAACTGGAGCAGGAAACCGCAGCATGACTCATTTCTAATGTGTAATGTATCATCAGAGTTCTCTTGTTACAGTTCACTGGTGGAAATCAAGTTCATCTTTCTCTGGCTTTCAGGAAACGGCTGAGAGAAAATTCCTTTAGGGAAGCCACAGCTCCAGTGCTGGGCACTGTGCAAGCAGAAAGGCAGCATCGATACCTGGCTGCTGCTGCGTGCAAACCTCTGCTTTGCAGGATCTTACCCCTAGACGAAGGATCAGGTGCTCTGCAAAGCCCCTTTTGCCCGGCTAGGACGTCCGTAGCTGGGGGTCGGCAGGCTTGGCGAGGGACTGGCAGTGTCCAGGGCTTCATGGGTCAACTCCTTTCCTCATACTCTCTTGCTAGTGATTTTTGTTTCTAACAGCCATGTGAACAGCAGGCAAACCGACTCTGATAATGAAAATCAGCTAAAACAACAAAGTCTGTTTTTGTTTTCTTTGGAAAAAAAGATTAGCAGTTGAACCAAGTCTTGAATGGGAACCAAATTAGATTCCATTCCTATGCTAATTTAATAAGTATTTTTGAGGGACAGTGATACAGGACTGTTAGTGGAGTTCACAGCAAAAACAAGTGATTCTGTTTCCAAGTTCCCTGCAGGAATCTAGGTCAGGGGAAAAAAAAAGCACCAGGGATGTACTGACACTGCCCAATGACCATTGGGAGAGCTAAGGAAGGGTGCAGGAGCACAGGCCTTGGCCATGCTGACCTCCACTCAGCTTGCTTTTCTGTTCCGAATCAAAAATGCCCACAATAGAAGATTCCCATCCTGAAATATTAAACTGCGATCCCATGAGCTACAGAATGTGTTTTGAATCTGGTTTTGTTTTCACAAAACCCACATTATAATATCTTGGCGTGGTACTGAGCACCATCAATTGTGTAAAATTCTCTTGCTGTGCTTTCTATCATTAATAATACATCCTGAGATGGGAGGGAGAGCATAGTCTTGCAATGCTAGCTGACAAGAGAGCTGAAAATGCTACTTTTGTTCCAAATAGGATGACAAAAATAAGAAGAAACTTTTCATACCATAGATGGCTGATTCAAAGCAGAATTGAGAGCATCTGAAATTCATGTAACTGCACTAGGTTGGAGGAAATCAAGACTGAATTGAGAACTGAAAAAAAAAGAAGAAAAAAAATCTTGGAATCACATTTCTGCAGAACTGAGTTTAGCCTTGAAATATCAACAAGCATTATGCATCCATAAATTAAGCTTGAACAAATCGGAGTACTCATTCTTTTGTCCTTTTTTCTTGTTTTTGAAGACTTTTTTCTTCCTGTCTCCCTAAAATACTAATGTTAACCTTGTCTGAATTTTATATATAATTATTCTTAGAAATGCTATTGTTCTTTTAGATGTTGTTTTAGAGAGTAGTGTCTATTAAAATGACCTGTCTTTCTGGAGGTTAGTCAAGAACTCTAAACTAAGCAAAAAATGGGCCCCAAATTTCAAGATTTCCATATCAATCAGTGCTTTTCCTTCTCAAATCTTGTGAGGATGTAGCATTACACTTTTGTTCTATCTTTCTGAAGTTTTTTTTTTGCTATTGACCAAATTAAGTGTTTGGTTATTCTTGTTCTGCTTTTCTTTTGTTGAGGAGAGTTCAGGTAGATTTGGGAGGCCAGGGCTGCTATTTTTGATGTTGTTGAAACAGAGTTGAGGCAATTGCCTTCTTTTCAAATGGATTCTAGGTCTGCCCTCTTGCAAGTCTCTTCCTAGTTGGGAAGTCCAACAACCTGGTTTGAACATAACTAAGGATATGTTGTTCTTTCACCTCTAACCTGGAGAACAGTTTGATGTAAGAACAAACTCATGATCAAAAGAATTCAAGAATATAAAGACTCCAAGATAGAGAAACTCTGAGGTTCTGAAATAGTCTTCCTAAACAAACACTTACTAGCACTTAGATTCCTCTTCCTTCTTCCTTTCTTTCTCTTTTTCTTTCTTTCTTTCTTTCTTTCTTTCTTTCTTTCTTTCTTTCTTTCTTTCTTTGGTGGTTGGAAGCCTTCTTCCCAGTCAGTTATTGGGGTAGATCTTAACGGGGTGACCCTTCCATTTGATTTCCATGTGACTTACGCAATGTGTCTTCAACCTGAGGGCCTCCCTGGCAGGATAAACTGACCATGGTTAGACACAGTATGCCTGCTCAACAGTTCTGTCTTTTGTGATGTTCAGATAAAAATCTGGGGCAGAATGCCTTCCCTCCTCCTTCATCTGCTAGCACCCAAACTGTCAGGCTTCATTTTTGCAAGTAGTGAGGAGAGGATGCTCTTAAGAAGGAGATCAGAATAATGCTTTGTGCTCCCTTGTTGTGTGTTCGGATTTGCCAGAATTAATTGGTATCTGGCAAATGATGTGTGTTGCTGGTGGGGTGCACTGCCCAGCATTTGCTACCTCCCAACACAGAGACACTTCCCTCAACCTCTCTAGTTTAATCAGCTCCCACCTTTGGGCACCATTTCAGCTTTTCAGAAAAGCTAAACTGCAAACGAAGTGGACTCAATCTGTATTTGGCAGAGGATGGATTTATTGAATAAATCTTCTTCCTTTTAAATATAAAAGAAGTATCGAATGATCTAGATCAGTTTCTTCAATTCTCTTGACTGTTCATTGGAAATTTACTGCCTCTGCAGAATTTCCCTATTTAGAAGATGAACCCTCCAAATCATAGTTTCCTTCTAAGCATTGAATTCTGCTCCTTAGTTTTGTCTGATACTACAGTAAAAAAGCTCACTACTGACGTCCTGAAATCTTTGTCCCTTTCTCACCTTTCTCTGCATCCTACTGCCTTTTAAATGTGCCTCTTCAGACACTTTGTCCTAGTCTCAAAAGTGTATTACAGGGGAGACATTTTCTGTGATAGGTTCTCACAGCACCCATTTTTGTGTGTATTGCCTTGCCCTGGCATGTAAATTTGCTGAGTTATTATGTATTTGTTCCATGATTCCTCTAGGATATGCCTTTGGGCAGACTATTATATGTTGAAAGGTCTCTACATAATTGTTTAGATGTCTAGATGATTCAGAGCTAGATATTGGAACAAGCTCTGTAGAGGGCCATTGAGATAATTAAGGGCCAGAGCACATGACATACAAGTAGATGGTTGAAGAAAGGGGTTTCTTGAATTTCATGAAGACTAAGGGCAGAACCTGATCTAGCTTTGAAGTTGGATCCAATTCTGTAAGTGCCCCTGAATGGACTGCTGAACCAAGATGATCTCCCAATGTCCCTTCCAACGTGAATGATTCTGTGTTTCTATGATTAAACAAACTGTTAGAAATAGCAAACTATACATGAACAGACCACCTCTTCCATGTCAATATTTTATCATGGAGCTTCCTATTTTAAAGTTTTGGAGAATTCAGGATTTTCACATATTCCTTTGAATGTGACCCTAAACCATTAAAACTAATTCGCATTTTACTTTCTTCCTTCTTTGCTTGCACATTCTCACAAGGATATATTTTGCTCAGTTCCAGGTCTGCACTTCTTTAACTGGCCACTGCTGAACTGCTAACAACTGTGGGCTCTTCAGTGCCAGCCTGTGTCTGATTTTGTATTGTCCCATGCCTGCGCTCCTCCAGCCTGCATCCTGCATCTCCAGCTCACCAGGTGTCTGCTGTTGTGTCCGGCCTGCATGTCTTTGCACCTCCTCGTTGTGTTAGAGCGATAAATATCTCCTTCTACATAGAATAGCTGCTTGTTAGTGCTATCTATATAAAACTATGGTTGCACTACACAAAGATGAACAAGAGTAAAACAAATTAGGCATTGAGACCTGGTCAAATAAAGAACTTGCTGTCATACGTAAACCTAGTAAAGAAAAGATTCTTCTTTACCAGCAAGTAAGGAATAGTTCAGATAAAGGAAGCCTGACAAGCATGTCCTGAGGCCTTGGGAACTCAGTACAAAGCTTATGGCAGTTACTATCAATGGCATATTACAGGGTTATATTTTCCAAGACCTTAAAAGACAGAAACAGAGTGAGGTGAACACCTGAGAGATCCCCTTTGAAACACATCTGCTTGGTAATTCCCATCCAGGTTTACAGGACAGTGTGTCTGATGGTGTTTCCTTCACTAGGCATCTTTAAGCCTCCCCCCAGGGTTAAAAAGCTTATTAAATTCATTGTTCTCTGTTCAGAGAGCTCCTTGGCTGAATCTTTTTAAAATCCTGATTTCAAGTAATCGAGACCTACTGTTTTCACACATCTAATTTTAGCAGCTCCTGTTTGAGAGATGGCTGTTGTGTATCACATTCTGTATTTTCATTTATTTTGCACCCCAAAAAGAACAAAAAAAATGTTTGCAATTGATGCTCCAGGCTTCCAGGTGTAGCAGGGGCAAATCTGGAGACTAGCACCCTTGAAAAGGCCAAAACCTAACCATCCATGCCTTTAATTATTTACTTGTGGAGTAAGCTAACTGTCCAAAAGCAGTAGACAGATTGCTCTCTAATGTGATTTGTTAATAGACTGCATACTTAGGGATTTATTATGAAGTTAGTCTGGGAGAATGACAAGAGTGAAGCTGAGAGCAGAGAAGGTGGAGGGTGGAAACTGAGTTTAGAAGATTGCACTGTCATTAGATGTTACCTATTCTTAATGTTAAACTCTGCAAGAAGCTATGCAGATCCTCCCTCCCTGATTTTGAAGCCCAGTTTTGGCAAGTGTGTAAAATGAATCTTTATTTTGTTTTTCAGATATACTGAGCCCCTAGGAAATCTATTCCAAGAAAGCAAGCATTTAGGAGACTATGAGGCTGAAATTAAAATTTATTCTGGTTAAGTCTACAGAAGTGAATGGTCATAAAAGCCAGTGCTGTTAAAAAGAAGTTTTCTAGGAGGCAAAAAGCTTTCAGAAGGGATAAACATTATTAAAAGCAGAACATGAAAACCTGGAACTGTGGACATAAAAACCAGGACAGGATATTTTGATAAGACCACACAAACTTGTCAATAAGCTTATTTATGAGGCAATTAGAATCTCTTAATCTGCTTCCTGAATGAGAGTAAAGCCTTTAAAAGCATATTTTTATTCTCTAAGAATATGCATAACTAACTTCTAAAAAGTAAAAGTTGAGAATATGCTATTCTCTGTCTGTGATTTACATTATACTATCATGGATTATTAGTGACTTTGAAGTGTTAGGTACCGTATTCATTTGGTAGTTTTGTTTTTGGAGATGGAATCAGTCCATTTGTTTGATTTAGTCTTATCAATTGTTTCTTTATATTTGCCTCTGGATAGACTTTTACCAACTCATGTTATTTGACTGTTTCATATAATTATGCTTGTTGAATATCCCTTTGATATGTTTTCCAGAGATTGTGTTATGTTTTAGTTCTTAAGATTTCAATGAATTACCAAGGGAGCTGAAATCATTAAAGTCTATCCAGAGCCTTTCATCTAGCACCAAATAGTTGTTGATTTGGATTAATGTGTCCAAGTTTTGTTCTTGTTTATATTTGTGCAACTTTGCTGAAGTTGATGTGGTTGTGCCAGTATAATTAAGGAGAGCATTTGCCCAAAGAGCGTTTTTAAAAACAGAGCAGTGATCTGACCTGTAACAGCAGATTTTGTTCTTATTGCAGATAAAATTATCTATGGAGGCTAACTTCTATGTAAAAAAAAGACTGAAAATAAGCCGATATTCTAGAAGACTCCTGTATAGAAATTGTTGTACAATGTGTATAAAGTTTGGAGATGGAAACTTTCAGGCTTGCTTATAATTGGGTTAAATCCATGTTCACAAAATACTTGCTAATCTACACCAGAATGCAGCAGAGGGCTACAATCTAGTGCAAAATTATGAACTTTCTGACTTGATCGTGTAGCATAGAAGCACTGTAGTCTTAAAACTCACTGTCTTTCCCCTTGCAAAGTTGGAATCTGTAGCACATGTGGCAAGAAAGTAACTTTGTTGTTTTGGGGACTTAACTCCAGATTGTACCATGCGCCACATTCAGATAGGTTGTCCAGTTTTTACATAACTTCTTCCAGTTTTTGCCATGTGACCTTAAAATTCCACATTTGCTAGAAAAACAAATACGTTTTCTTAAACTTCAAAGCAGACATTTGTGCCAATAAATAGCATTCATCTTGCACTGACATGCACAAATCAAATTGGTTTGTAATTTGCCTCTGATTTTGGCTTTTAGCAGACAACAAAGTCCTCTTTTACAGAGGCTGAGGTTACCCTCTTGCATTTTTCCTTGCCTTACTGTAGTGTTGCAATAAGCAATCTTACCACTATTGTTAATGTGGCCTTATAATGCTTCAGATCTATGACAAATGCAACTGTAATTGAATATACTGTTGCAGTTAATGGATTTACTACTGATTACAACAGTAAACAAAGTTTGGCTTTTAAGTAAGGAAGGGTATTTCGAGTGTTTTGGTGAAGTTGGCTTTTATCCTTATTGTACCAACAAGTGTCAGATACATTTTCTGTCTTTTCCACTGCAAGACCTAAAATCCTTGATTCACTTTTTTAATAAAAGAGTGACCGTTGTTGTTGAAACTGGTTGACTGGTTCTTTCTCCTGAAAAAAAATAAAAAAGTATTAAAAGAGGGTTCTCTTTATTTATTTATTAATTCAGATTGATTTATTTAAGGTAAATATTCTTGGTATGTACCAAGATCTCTGGAATTTGGCCTTGGCCTGACTTTTAAAATCCAGGGAGCACCTGGAAGTCACATTCTGGCCTTCCCAAAGAAGACATTGTGAATGCTGTTCAGAGTTCACAGAAGGTTTAAAACACTCTTGCAAGGGTTGTTTCTTCCCCTAAGAAATTTTCTGAGCAACCATTTCAGGAAGTTGTTTGCATGTGCTCCCTCTTTTCCCAGGTTCAGTACCCAGAATGCTGGTATTTTTTCCAGTGTGCTCTGTAAGAGCACCCCTAAAAGACTTCATTTTTTTCAGGGAGAAGCTACAGTATTAGTAAAGAGGCATAATGAAGGGACATTAGGCAAGAGCAAGCAGCCGGAGCCTTTGTAGGAGTGCGCGTAGGCACTGGGAGATTGCTCCAGCAAACTCGATGGAAACATACAAGAGAAAATATTAGTTTACCAGCATAATACATGATATTTGAAAAAACTATGGCATGTATTACCATCACCTCTTTAATACTATACTCTGTAAGGGACGTATAGACAGAGGGGAACTGGGCTATCAAGCTTCGGTGCCTCTGTCATTGCCGTGTAACTTGCTTTCATCATCTGCCGCTTGCTGATCAGAAGATGGATTTCCTCTGACAGAAGCAGGAAATACCATTGCCAAACGTACCTGTGCTCAGTCCTGGATGCCTTGGCTCCCAGAGCTCCCATTGCTTCTGGAGAAATTCCAGACACTAGAACTTCCTAGACAAAGCCAAAAATCTTGCCTAAAGCATGCTGGAATCATCCGATAAAGCATCACATGACATTTTCTCATATTCCATTTGTTTTTATGTTTGGCTTAGAGAGTGGGTGGATGTGTGGGATATCCCATGTTCTTAGCCGTGTTCTTATTTTTTTTTAAATAAATAAAATGAGGATTCTTGGGTAGCAGAAGGGTACATGTGACTGATTTATAGGTTGCTTGAGCTGTAGTCTTTGCAACTGGGAGTTTTGCTTCTGCTAAACTGTCCTATTGTTTGCAATTCCAGAAGCTAGTATAACTAACTTTTTTTTTTTTGCAAGATGTCTTGTCATTTTACATGTTCTTTATTTTTTATGGCTTTTTCGCTTTTTATTTAAACTGAAATGAGTCTGTTTATGAGTTGAGAGTAAGTTTTAATGGCTGTATAAAGACAGCCCCTGGCGTGTTAGCTGGAGTGGCCACTCCCTTCCTTCCCATAAACAGGAGCCGTTTTATAAATGGAAACCCTTTTGCCTACTGCTTGAACAGTACCTTTGAAAGCCTTTGCTTTTTAAGACATTTATATGGACCAAGTGTTCCTGAAATCAGTGAGAATTTGCTCCTTTAAAGCTTCTGATGATTGGCTTTTTTTGAATGATAGCTTCCCTGTAGAGCTGGGAATAATGTGGTATTTCAGCTCGAGAGAATAACAAGGTTATTGTGTTGGGCCACTAACCAGTTGTGAAAGAAATGCAAGAAATTCAGTTTCAGATGTGAGGCCTGATCATCAATGAATTTATGGACCATCTATGTTCAAGCATATGAAAGGGAAAAGATAAATTCTGTTGTGGTGTGAGATGTCACATTACAATTTGTCATAATACAGCAGGCTGAGGAAAAGATCCATTCATAAAAATCTTTCATTTTAATATGAATCCTTTGATATGAAGACATAGAGAAGCAAACATACAGCAGTTATATTCCTAGTGGATTTCAGAGATCCCAGGGGGCTAAAAAGTTGAACGTGTGTTTTCCGTTAAATCTTCACTGAGCACTCCAATAAATTGAAACTTTAAGCGAGCTAGTGAAAAAATGAAAATCGGAATGAGGAAATTAGGAGAATAAGGAAAAGGAGTTTGAATGTGTGATATCAGCTATTCTGAGCCACAAGAATTTTAATTACTGTAAAAGCATAAAGACTTCTTATTTGGAAGGCATGTAAGAGAAGATTCATTTAGTTATGCTTACCTGAGGTAGTTCTGCAGTTAAAACTGCCATGTACAACACCAGGAATCAGGAATTTTAAGTCCCTGTGTTTTGGCCAATGGCTGATTTTTTCTCGTCTTTAAATGATGGGAATTTTCCCATTGACTCAAAGCAGAAACTCAGATTCAAAGCAGAATCAGTCTTGCACCTTCAGGTACCTGCTGATATTTTGGTCGTGATGCTGTCAGTTCTGTTTATGGGTTTTTTGATATAGTTTTCACATCTCAAAAATTAAAATGCACTGATACTTGAATTTGAAGGTAGTCTAATTTGGCTGTTCCATTCCTAATTAGCTGGTTACTGGCTGTTATATTCACTGGTGCTGGGATATTCCTATACCTCAATCCAATATGTTATGTAACACGTCTACCTGTAGGTACAGAAAGGGTAAACATTTGAATTCTGATGCTCTGTGGGTGTTAATCACAAAGTGATTTATTGGGGTTTTTTGATCCACAAGAAGTTAAACTGTTATTGCAAGTCTCAGGACTCTGTGGAATCTTTGTAGCATCTTCAGACAGTGAAAACACTTGTCACTTAATGTGGGTAAAAAGTCTGTCCAGAATAGTTTTTTGCATAAGTTTGAGATGACTTGGATTCTGTAATGGAAAAGCATGGCCTCTTCTGAACTCTTGTTATTGAACTCAAGGATATAATTTCAAAAAAAAAATTATGAATATCATTTGTCTAATTAAAACCTTATTCCTTAACTAAATTAGGTTGCTTTCATTGTTATTTTCAGATCCTTTACTTGAAAATGAATCTTACTTCTCTAGGAAGTGGAGATCAGTTTTTAATTCATGTTGCCCTTATTGTGTTTATCATGATTTGCCTGTTGTGGTTTATGGAAAGGATTAGCGCATAACTAGCAGTAAAAAATCTGAGCATATTTAGTGAAACACTTACTTTATTATTATTTTTTTTTTATTTTCCCATGGCCACTCTATTCAATTATCATTCTTACGTACTTCTGAAAGATGTAAATTCCCTAAGCAATATCACATAAAATCTCTGTGGTATCTTGACTATTTCCTATTCTCATGCCACAAGCTTTTTTCAAGTTGAATTTCATGTGGAGTGCGCACAATAAGAAAAGGTCTCAGCTTGTAAAAGATGCTGTAATAGAAATGTACAAAGAATTGATATAGGAAGTAATTTTTATTTAACAAAATATTTAAGAATATAGAATTTAATACAATTAACTTCCATGATGAATAGTGCTAAAAGTATCTTATAAAACTTGTTAAGCAGCTAGGATCACATTACCTTCATGTTAATCTATGATTTTACATAAAAATTTCCAGACGCTGAGTTATTTATTTAAACTAACATATAATAGACAATATAAGAAATATATGCTTTTTAATACGATACTAACTGAGTTTTAATTCCTTGTCAGAATAGCCAGGCGGTTCATTTAGATCTTACAGAATAAGGTTCTTCAAACTTGTATTCCGGTGTGTCTTCTAGCATGCCTAGGTAGAACTGTAGTTCTTTTAAATGAGAGATTACTTAATAATCAAATTAAAATTGCTCTAAAAACTTGTGTTACTCATGACGAGACGGTAAGACTTTGCTTCCCCCTGCTTCAACCTGTCTCTGTAACAATGTTGAGCATGAGATGGATAGATTTGCCATTGGCATCAGAGGTCTAATTGGTTCTGCACTGTGCATCACTGTGGTATTTCTGGCTGGGAGCTAACATCAGAATTTATTCCTACTCTTGTAGTCTATTTATTCTTTTCGACAGAGGTGCAAAACCCAGAAGAATTTGTTTCTGACAATAGACCCCAGTCAATCTCACTATAAAATACACTTTTCAACATCATGCAGAAAAATTTGCCCTAACGCACAGCTCAAGCTAATTGAAACACTGGATGTTCATATTCAATATTTGAGGTTTTTTTCCTACTGTGCTATTGACTTTTTACATACTTGAGAGAAGAATATAGACTGGAATGCTGCAGATCCACTCAAATATGAAAGAATAGCGGAATGCAAGAACAGCAAAAAAAAAAAAAAAAAAAAGCACACATCAATTTATTTAGCAATTGTAATTTCTATGTGGGTGTACCAAAGCATAGGGTCCTAGAAAAAGGAAAACTGTTTCAACTTAAACACTGTTTAAATATTGTCAGAATGGGTTTTAAAGTTGGGAAATACAATGATCCTCCATGACACTTGGAGTTTATAGTACTTTCAGCTAAAATTATGTCATCAGTTATGGTATACTATCCATGATACACAGTGAAATGCATCGTGGGTTTCTGTAAGAATGAAACAATTCAAATAATATTAAGACTTCCCAGTGGATACCATCTTTTTAGATGTGCCTCCTTTGATTTCAGTCCCCTCAATAAAAGGACATTTATTTTCATTGCATACTAGCCAGCGCACTGTTGCCAATAAACAAATAATCCCCTCAGGTAAAAATGATATCCTCTCCAGAGCATTTGTTTGACTCAACAGATGTGGAATGGGTGGATCTAATTTATCAATTGCAGAATGAAGTCTGTTAGCTGAGAACTTCATTGGTTTCATGGCAAACGCTGACTCAGAAGCTCTATAGGAAAGCAAAAGGCACATTTTCTTGTTATGCATTTCAATTTATAATCTTTTTGGTTTCTGAAATAGCAGCAAATGCACAGATTACCTATATGTATCAGAAATGCTTTTTCCACTAACATGATTTGTTCTCATTCCAGCTGCCTGAAAAGTAAAAGTGTGGACAGGATCCATCTCTTTGGTCTGTGTTGGTGCAATGTCTGACACAGTGGCACCTCGACTGGTGTCTGACAGCAGTAGGCAATCCTGCAAGACAAACACAGAATTTGGCTGGTTGTGTAGAGAGCACTAACAGACTTTGCAAAAAGAACCAGTAAGCCCTGTGAATGTCATTTAAAGTCTGGCTATTTAGCACCTGTGGTAGTTAAATTTCCTAGGGTAAGTAAGTTTGGCATTTCTCATTCTAAATATAGGGAATAGCAGGAATACCAAGGCAAAGGTAAATACACCTTTTCAATAAAAGTCCATTTCATGACCATTTTTACTTGTGAGTTTTCCTGCAGATGTATAAGACTACCAAACTGTATATAGTATCATCAATATGCTTTAATTAGGGAAAAACTGTATTTTATCCCAAGAATGCCAAGCACACTCCCAGAATTGTTCAGCTACCACAGCAAAAACATATTATATGACCTGTTCAATTCATGCTTTAAATGTTAAGCAAATGTAGCAATACACTTTTCCTGTATTTAATGTCATTCCTGTTCCTGCCAAGAACAAGAGAACTGATAGTTTGCAGGAAGAACATCATGAGGTGGCTGTGTAGTACTTCAATCTGCTGTGTTCTCTGTGCTCTGCCCAGCCAGGAATTCACCATCAGAGCCGGTGGAGAAGAATAAGGTTGATGGAGAAGTTTCTTGTTAGTGTAGTGATATGAAAATCTGATTACCTCTTACCTTTTACTTTCCTTTTCTTCTTTTTTTTTTTTTCCTTTTTGTGGTTTCTAAGCTTGAGTTCTGGTTGGCACTTAAAGAGCTGCATTCGGAATGCTAGTGGCAACCTACAGGCTCAGTTTTGCATCTAATGTGGAGGAGACTCCTCCGAGCATCATCTGTAAAGGGTTTCCCAAATGAGAATGCATTATACAAATGCCCTCCAAATAATATGAAACTTCTTAATGTTAATATTTATTTTATTGTTATGTAAGGTGCTTGCAGAGCAAAGACCAGTTTTTGTTCTTATTAGCTAAAACTGCTTGCAGGCACGTACATTCACTTTTCAACAGTGTATGCACACACCATCTATGGAAAATGCTTGGGTGCTGGATACCTCTGTTCATCTGATGGTTTTACATGAGATTTGTTTAGGCTGGTTTGCTGGGCAGCAAAATACCATATCAAAGGAGAGCCTGCAGCACTTTTGCACTTTTGCGACTACTGAAAAGCTTTCTCTGTCTCCCTTCCTCCCTTTCCTTGGCCTGTTGCTACTAGGACTAAAAAACCCAAACTTCCAAGAATCTCTTTAACTGGACCCTAGACCTAGCACCTGGACCTCCTTGGTCATGAAATTAAAGCAGGCAAAATGTAGTTGAAAGCATAATTAACCCCCTTCCTCCTCTTTGGCAAGAATTATAGCTTTGTTTTGATCATTGGACTGATTTGTCCGTTGTTCACAGTGATCTCTACATTTATTCTTCTGGCTTTGATAAAACTGCTCTTTATTTTCTAATGGAAATGGATTGAAAGGTTTCAAACTGAGATGTTTGTTTCTAATTGAACAGCTTTGGGGGAAGAGAAAGCTGATATTTCAACACATGTAAAGCAAAAAAAAAAAAAAGACAAAAAAAAAGACTATTACAGAATAACAATGTGCCCTTGTGACCGAGAAGGCCAATGGGACCCTTGCCTGCATCAGGAGGAGCGTTGCCAGCAGGTGGAGGGAAGGGATCTGCCCCTCTACTCAGCTCTGGTCAGGTGCAGTTCTGGGCTCCCCAGTACAAGAGGGACGCGGAGCTTCTAGAGAGGGTCCAGCGTAGGGCCATGAAGGTGATTAAGGGACTGGAGCATCTATCATATGGGGAAAGACTAAGCGAGTTGGGCCCGTTTATCCTGGAGAAGAGAAGACCGAGAGGGAATCTGGTCAATATGTTCAAATACCTGAGGGGAGAATGTAGGGAGGATGCAGCCAAACTCTTCTCAGTGGTGGCCAGTGACAGGAAAAGGGGTAACGGGTGTAAGCTGAAACACAGGAAGTTCCATCTCCATGTGAGGAAGAACTTCTTTCCTGTGAGGGTGACAGAGCCCTGGAACAGGCTGCCCAGAGAGATTGTGGAGTTTCCTTCTGAGGAGATCTTCCAAACCCACCTGGCTGCCACCCTGTGCCACGTGCTCTGGGTGACCCTGCTGGAGTAGGAAGGTTGGACTAGGTGACCTCTAGAGGTCCCTTCCAACCTCAACCATTCTGTGATTCTGTGATAAGTAAGGGTAGATTTAGGTAATGCGATCTGATTAAGAAGCTTGTTACGGGAACTACAACAGCAACACCTATAAGCTGGTGAATAAGTTTTAAAATAAAAACTGTTTTTTCAGTGCAAACTATTCCTTGAATCTCTTTTCCTTGGCAATTTGCTGCTTGGTAAACATATTTAAATAAGCCAAAGTTTCCATTTTCTTAGGGTAATCCTGATTTTTAGGTTAAAACTAATAGGGTAATTCTAAGCTATTTCAGGAAGGGAAATTATACTCGATCAGTGAACTTTACCTACTGTATTACCACATTTCCCTTAAAAACTATAGTGATTTGCAGCAGTGCTTCTTGTTAAACCTGGACTTGATGCTCAGTACGAGATGTGACATCATCGGCTCCTTTGTTTACTTTGAGTTCAAACCCAAGTTGGGGAGTGTCGACTCATTAACAGCGCATTGAAACTGTGGAGTCTGGGAAGTATCCGGCTTCTTGTGGCTTTTCTTGGGCACTTTCAACCTCTTTTGCACTTCCACAAAGCCTCTCGTTCGCTGCTGGAAGGAGAGGAGCATTATCTCCTTGTGCAAGCACTTCAGGATGGTCTCAGGTGTTTTGTTTCCTTCACTTGTAAGAGGAGGACATCTCTGGGTCAGATGCATGCTCTTTAGACTGCTAGGGAATTAGTTTTTATTTAGGTTGTCATTTATAGTATACAGTGAGCCCTCCTGAACTAGGGTCCTTTTTATGGAAGCATCTTGTTACCTATCCCATGCTAGCTAATGCTCTCTGTTGCACTTGCCTAGGTCCCATGGAATGGGAGATATCGACTCACATGTTTAAATGCTGGAGTTCCTTCAGGTCTTTGTGTACTTGCTTGGTTGCTAGGACAATTTTGAGTTAACATCCATATCGGCTGACGGGGAATGGGTCAGCCAACTGTGAAACCTATAAAACTGGGTCAAGAATAGTTCTGCCCAACCCAGCAAAGTGAGGTCCAAGCCAAAGGAAATAACCTTTTCCCTTGACCATTAATTTTCATACAAATGTACAGTTTATTGCACCAGATTCATGAAAAGTGAAATCAAAGTATGTATAACAGATATAATGATTATTACAACCGGAAAATATTATTGATACTGGAACAACTTTTGCTGGTTTTAAGGCAGGACCTGAACTGATCTTGAAGTTATCTGGCAGGGTGTGAAAGATGATCTACTTATTTATATTCAAGCTCTAGGTACAACCATAGGAACATTTTTTGACAAATACAATGGAAAATATTACAGCTAGTTTGAAACTACATCAGCTCACATATGTTCTGAGATATTATCTTGGCATGTTCCCTCCTGGTCTCTTGGTAAAATATGTCTCTCTCCTTACAGTTGTCTCCCCATTGGTGCAAGAGGACATTTGTGCTATTGACATTCATTGACTAATTTGTCACCTTGGATGGGAGCTCCTGAGGACATTACTTTCTGTCCTAAGGTCCTAGACAGGTCTAGGTCTGTGTAGAGTGCCCCACCATGGGTTTCTCTTCTTGGTTTGTACACAGAGATAGTGCAATAGATGTGACTAGTAAAGATGAAGGAATAAACACTACTGAAGACCTATTCTTAGAGGAAGAGGGATCTTTTTGTTCAAAAGAAGTTGCCAGCAAGCAAAGATAGGTGGTTTGACCTGGGGTAAGTGGATGTATATATTATTACCTTTCATTAATAAATGGTCTGTATTTCTATAACAACACAAATACTCTGTGTCATAAAAAAAAAAAAACCAACTTTTGCGTGTTGTTTCACCAATGCATGCCTAATCCTGATAAAAATGAGTATTTCTGCTGGACATTCATGTGCCTGGGGAGGGCCATGCTACTGTACAGCAGTCAGGCTACTTGTTTTTGCATATACTTATTCTCAAGTACTCTGTGTAAATGCTTGTTGTCTCTGGTGGGCTTCATACAGTCATCCCATTTCACACTAATTAGCAGCCATAAGAGCAGAACAGCTTTTAATCTTGACCTTGCAAATATTAGTAGGCTGTGATATTATCTGCATGAGTATTTGATATTATCTGCATGAGTATTATTATAAAATGTTTGAGGTTATTCTCATTATTAAAAGTTTACAAGACTGCAGTTTCTCCACTTCTTTTCAGTGTTTCAGAGGTTATTTCACAGGTGCTAAGTCTATTGCAACAATCTGGAGACATTTGCCTCCCTTTTGTGTATGTCTGAAAATACGCTGAATACCATTCAGTAAATAATGTATAATCATTATGGTGTTGTTGTTCTGCTTTCACAGAAATACCTTCAGTGTTACAGTTGAAGTTAAGTTTGTATTTTGATTCTCAGGTTTTAAATATCTTTAATATTTGCAGTGTATTAGCTGTTAAATATATAAAGCGACTTTATGGTCTGTCTGTTGCAATTTATTGGCATTGCTGGTCCTCTGGCTGCTTCACTGAAGAATGGTAACTGATTGTGGAGCTGTAAGATTGTCTTTCTTTAGAAAAGTGGTCCTGGTTTTGCAGCCTGATGTGAACTTTTTACCTATGGGTGGGTTTCTAATTATTTTTTTTATATGTGGTAAGAGAAAAGAGATTATGAGAATGAAGTTGAGGGCATCAATTTACATTTACATCTGAGTATTTTCCTCCTTCCCTATGACCTCCAAAGAGAAGGAAAATAAACATCCACATCTACTTTTAATCTAAACACTACATCATTAAAGAATGTTGTACATTCATAAAAATAGTGGTGAAAAAGTCAGCAGTTCTTTGCCGCTGCAGGTGAATGTGCCCCCCACGTGCCAGCTCCAGCGCTTCAAAGTGAACAGAACTTTGACACAGTAGAAAATTATTCTCTGATGTTTGATATATTATCTCACCCTTACAGTATGACCCCGCTTGTGAATCTAATATGCTTATTATTGGCTAATGGGTGACTTTTACTTCATACGGCACCTTCTTTTCTTTTATAAGGAATATAATCCCTGGATCCTATAGCTTTGGTGAAATATGAATCTGCAGTTTGCCATCATCTATCACCTGTCACAACTATCTTGCTTCTATTTGTTTAGTGCACAAATCTTTCTTTTAATTTCCTTTTTACTATAAATCCAATTAAAAAAAATCCTATTTTGCAGCAAAGTCTGAAGATTTGCTGTAAAGGATGGGAGAAAGGACATCTCTGAGCATCGCTAGCTACGTCTGAGCAGCACGAGCTGTCCTAGGTGTGAGCCTTGGGAACGAAGCTGCAGGCAGCTCTGTAGCGCCCTGCTTGCAAGGCTGAGAATGGAGCATTGGGCAGGCTCAGAGCTGGCAGCCAAATACGACAGCAGTTATGTGAATTTTTGATACCAAACTGGAAGGAGTGGACAACACTCCCGAGAGCTGTGCTGCCATTCAGAGGAACCTAGGCAGGTTGGAGAGTTGGGCAGAGAGGAACCTTGTGATGCTCAATGAGGACAAGTGCAGGGTTCTGCACTCCTGGGGAGGAATAACTCCAGGCACCAGTACAGATTAGGGGTTGAGCTGCTGAAAAGCAGCTCTGCAGAGGGATTTGGGGGTCCTGGTTGACAACACATTAACCATGAGTCAGCAATGTGCCCTTGTGGCTAAGAAGGCCAATGGGATCCTGGCCTGCATCAGGAGGAGCGTTGCCAGCAGATCAAGGGAGGGGATCCTGCCTCTCTACTCAGCTCTAACGGGGCTGCACCTGAAGTATTGCATGCAATTCTGGGCTCCCCAGTACAAGAGGGACGTGGAGCTTCTAGAGAGGGTCCAGCATAGGGCCACGAAGGTGATTAAGGGACTGGAGCATCTATCATATGGGGAAAGACTAAGCGAGTTGGGCCTGTTTATCCTGGAGAAGAGAAGACTGAGAGGGAATCTGATCAATGTGTTCAAATACCTGAGGGGGGAATGTAGGGAGGATGCAGCCAAACTCTTCTCAGTGTTGGTCAGTGACAGGACAAGGGATAACGGGTGTTAACAAGGGATAACGGGTCCCTTCCAACCTTAACCATTCTCTCATTCTGCAGTTCTGTGAATCTGGCCAGCTCCCCACATCGGTTGTCTCCATTTCTCTAAGGGTCGGGTACACCTTGGGGCCTCTTACCTAGCCCCAGTTTCTGGCTAGGGCAGGATGCAGCTGCTGATTTCCAATTGTTCTTGCTCCGTCTCTTGCTCAAACTTGTAGCCAGAATGTCCTTTCGAGTTCTGCCACAAGTGAATGTGAAATAGATTTTTTTATTGGTGCAGAAATAAGTTTTCTTTTTTTTACCTTAATGACCAATAATGTGGAAAATGTTATTTTCATTTCACCATATTCCTTAAACTTCCCCTTATTCCCAACTGTGGCTGACACCCACAACTGTGGGTGACATAGCCGATGTTGTCTGGTGAATGCTGGTCCCCAAGTCAATAACTGTGGTTTTGGAGATATTTCCTCCCTGAAATGAGGATATCCCTGTCTTGAAAAGAATGAATTATTCACATCGTCAAGTAAGCAACAGTAAATCTTCATCGGAACACCTTCAAAAAATCAATATATTTAGACCGACTGCCGATATAAATAAGCTTTTACACAAAGGCGGAATTGTTTTTTGTTTCAGGGAATTCAGGGACCTAAATCCCATAACTAACATGGATAATCCTTCCTCTTGGGTGCTCCTAAAAACCCATTTTCTTTCTCCAAATAATATAAGTATAAATAGTGTATATATATTGCAGAGTCTAGTTGGAGGCCTGTAGCTAGCAGTGTCCCCCAGGGTCAGTCCTTGGTCCAGTCCTGTTCAATTTATTCATCAATGACCTGGATGAAGGCACAGAGTGCTCCCTCAGCAAGTTTGCTGGTGGTACAAAACTGGGAGGAGAAGCCGATACCCCAGAGGGCTGCGCTGCCATCCAGAGGGACCTGGACAGACTGGACAACTGGGTGGTGAAAAACCTCATGAAATTCAACAAGGGCAAATGTAAAGTCCTGCACCTGGGGAGAAATAACCCCAGACACCAGTACAGGCTGGGGACCGACCTTCTGGAGAGCAGCTCTGCAGAGAGGGACCTGGGTGTCATGGTGGATGACAAGTTGACCATGAGGCAGCAGTGTGCCCTCGTGGCCAAGAAGGCCAGTGGGATCCTGGGGTGCATTAAGAAGAGCGTCTCCAGCAGGTCGAGGGAGGTGATCCTGCCCCTCTGCTCAGCCCTGGTGAGGCCACATCTGGAGTATTGTGTCCAGTTCTGGGCTCCACAGTACAAGAGGGATGTGGAGCTGCTGGAGAGAGTCCAGCGCAGGGCCACAAGGATGATTGGGGCCTGAAACATCTGCCCTATGAGGAGAGGCTGAGGGAGCTGGGCCTGTTCAGCCTGGAGAAGAGAAGGCTGAGAGGGGATCTGATCAGTGTCTATAAGTACCTCAAGGGAGGCAGTGAGGAGGATGATGCTGGCCTCTTTTCAGTGCTGGCCATCGACAGAACTAGAGGAAACGGCCAGAAACTGAAGCATCAAAAGTTCCACAGGAACTTAAGGAAAAATTTCTTAACAGTGAGGGTGACAGAGCACTGGAACAGGCTGCCCAGAGAGGTAGTGGAGTCTCCTTCTCTGGAGATCTTCAAAACCCGCTTGGACGCAGTCCTGTGCCATGTGCTCTAGGTGACCCTGTGTGTGCAGTTGGGGTTGGACTAGATGATCTCTAGAGGTCCCTTCCAACCTTAAGCATTCTATGATTCTATGATATATATATATATAAAACAATATATATATATATATATATAATATAAATATTATAATATAAATATAAATAAAGTATTGATAGTAATAGACTAATTAAGGCTGAACTGGACTATGCTATCTAACCCACTTCTTGTGTTGTATCTGAGACAAGTTTGCTCTGAGATCTTTTTGGTATCAGCACATAGTGGTATCAAAATTTACTACTCTGGGAAATAATAAGGCATTATTTCTTGCTTGAAGTTCAGGAAAAAGATATGATTTTTAGTGTCCTCCATCATATGTATTCTAGGAAGATGATGGAAAGTATACATATATTTTTAAATAACTGTATGACTTATCCCTAAGACCCACAGTTTTGGGGACAGAGAATACTTGAGAGGTATCGTTAGAGGCTTTCATGAGTCTTATAGTCCTACCTGGACATGTGCTACTGAGATAGAATGGGTCTCTGCTCTACTCAGAATGGCTTTTCTTATGGTTGTCTTTCAAGAGCTGCCATTGATCAAGGTCTACGGAGTGGCTCCAGGCTGCCCTCACATTGAGTGTCAATATGTCACCTACTGAGGTTCAAATATGCAATACATGCTCCTTGATTTGGTTGAACCCATGCTTTCCTTGTAAAAAGATGAAATAAAATTACTTGTACTTGATGATTTTGTATGTATGAATACCTGTTTCTTTGCTTTTTTTTTAACCTTCTCAGATGTTTGCAGCCTGGGGAAAAGCCTCAGCAACAGCTGTTCCAGAAATGCCTGAAAGTCTGTGACACCTATTGTGCCCATGCTGGTGAACATTACAAGCATGTTTGTCACAAACACGATGTGGTCATGTGCAGAGCCAATGTTTCTGGCTGGGAAATCCTTTGCAGAAACCAGGGAACCCTCCTGGGGAGGCCATAAGGCTGGAAGGTCAAAGCACCAGGCTATGACTCTGGAGATATGTCTGGCTCTGCAGCCAGCTCTCTGGCTCTGGAAAAGTCACTTAACTTCTGAATGTATTGTTCTCCCCTTCAATAATAGGAAAAAAAATACTTTTTTTTTTCTTTTTTTTTTCAGACTCTTTCTGCTCTATGGACAAAACCACTCTGTTAGAGCTCAATATGTCTGCTGAGTTTGACATATTTCTCACCTCAAAACAAGAGTGCTCCCATTAGAGCAGGTATGACCAGAAAGCAGTCTTGACTGAGCTGGAGTCATGGCATTAAGGAGGAAATAATACATGGTGGTGAGCACAAATTAAAACAGTTCTTTGGATTGATGCATATTTTAAAACCGGAGTAAATCTGCTGATACCTTTAGAGTTAGTCAAGACCAGCACATGCGATCTGAGAACATTAGCTAGCATGGAAATTTTTATGCTAATTGCAGAAAACAAATAGAGGACTGTTCCTTTGAAAGAAAATCAGATCAGCATTTAATTGAAGGAGAAGGAATTTTAGACAGAGGCACAAGCCAGAGATACATGTTTTCTATTAGTCCCTAATGCTGCACATTGCTCTGGGATGTTAAGAAAGCAAAGCTACAGCAGAAATTAACACCCTGTGTTATCTTATTTCTGTGAGTGCTTGTTTTTAATACATGCAAGTGCATTTCTTGCCAGGTTGAAATGTGAGGACAAAAGAGAGTTTGTGACTGTAACCTCTCCCTTGCCTCCTTTTCCGTGATGATCCCACGATCGGCATCAGCGGGCTACTAGTGAACAGTCCTCTGTCCCAAGACTGGAAAAATATAAAACCATTCAAGGAGGGGGAACTTTGATTGTCTGTGACACGAAGTGAGCCAGGGGCCTCTGACAGAGATGAAGGATTCTTCAGGTGCTACATTTTGGGTTTCTGAGAACTGATCGTACATATTTCCAAGCATGATTCAATTCTGCTTTTTCTCCCTCTCCCTCAGTAGCAGATCTGGCACAGACACTGACTTTATGCACACTGACTTTTCTAGAGCTCATCATTTTTTCACAGGAAAGTGAAAACAAACAAACAAACAAAAACCCAACAAAACTGCTCTCATGCTTTTGTAAGCAGTATCTAAGAAACGATGGTAAATCAGGGAAATGGTAAGCCTGTAAATGGTACCTGAAAAGCAGGGCTGTTCTTAGACTTTTGTGACTGGGCTTCATCTCTCCTCATAAGGAAAAGTCTGCAGCCAAAGAAGATAAAGAACTTGGCTTTCTGGAATTAAAATTACAGCAGAGCCTGTCCACTAGTAAGAAAATCAATCTCTACCGGAAAGCAAAGCCCGATTTCTATTAAGGCAGTAAAAGCAGTGAATGAAAACATACTTGCAGTGTCTGGGAAGGAGTTTAGGTTTTGATGGTAAAAGTCTTCCAACTTCTCAGGTGCGTGGGATTTTTATGTTTATAATGCATGTTTCCTGAGTGTGCTATTCTTTTACATGACAACTGGCTATACTCTAGGTTCGAAGGAGAAGGGGTAAAATATATCTGGATCCATAGCAATACAAAACATATGATTTATAATATGGCATGGCCATAGTCATGGTATCAAGCCAATATAGATAGCAATGTTACATTTCTTTTACACGTGATGTTTAGTCAAATTCAGACCTAGACAACTATATTTGGTTTAAAGATTGTTTCACAGTTTCAGCTAAGTATAAAGCCTTTATTCATAGAAAAATTGATAAGAATTAATGTTGGTGCTATATTACACTCTGACATAGTGGGTGACAGGACCTGTTCAGGGAAGTTATTTGCCACTGCTGCAAAACTATTCAGTGTTCTCTCTCAGCGCTCTTGTGTAATACTGCACTTACCAGCTTCTCTCCCTCTCCAGCAAGCCAGTTTTTGTTTTGCTGAATCAGGCAGAATAAGCGGGTTGTGGGAGCTGGTCATAAGCAGTGTGCCAGCACTCGAAAAGTGCAGTGAAACGGGTTATGAGTCTAGTATCTGGAGGGCTTGTTTGTTGGCTTGAACAGCCACTTCTAGCTCTTTAAAAAGCTTTGGTAGGTGTATTCAAATCATAGTGAAGATATAAAGAAACCTTTGTAGCCAGTAACTCCATAAACGTGAAGTTTTATTTGAAATAAGCCACTTCTCAAAACAGAAGGGAGGAAATTACCTCTGTAGTCTGTATGATTCTATACTCCTAACATTTCAACCTTCTTCTGCTATAGCTAGAGCTCCCCTGCTTTTAAATCTGTTCAGACTGAAGGTTTCTAGATTTGGCATTGTTTGCTCTTGATTGTATGTGAGAAATCTTGCGTATGCATGTCAGCAAAAAGGAAATAAGATAGAGGGAATACATTAAATGAACTTTCGAATCAACAAGATGTACTTCTCAGCTAGCACACGACTCTGAATATTTTTCATATGCAGGTTTCTAGATCTGTATTTTATTGATCCCATAACATTTTTGAACAAAACGCAAAGATTGAAAAAGCAAAAGATAGATAAAAATGAGCTTTCCACTGTTTGATAGTGCTGAACTCGACTCTTAAATTATTTTCATACAGACTTCCCCAAAATTCCTAAAAGCCAAAGAAGAACCACTTCTTGGTAGGATGTCCAAAGAGAAGAGTGAAATTGTCTGTGTTTGCCCATAGCATAGAAGCTCACAAGAAAAGAAAATAGTACTTTTGTAGCAGTGGCTCTCACTAGAGTCTGAAGAAAGGGTTAGCTAACTGGCAAGTGGTACAGAGACTCATATACATCTTTGCAGTTATAAAGGATAAATATGAGCGTGTGATACAGGCCTAAGCCTTCCTTCCTATTTAACTGAGCAGAAAAGAATAAAACCAGCTAACAAAGCTCAGCAAACTCAGCAGTCATGTCTCGGGGGACGCACTGTTTGATTGCTCTGGAACATCTCCAGGTCTGAGGAATTCCAACAGCAGCTCCTCAAAGACAGGACACAGGGCGGACACAGAGAGGATGCCTGGATAAGCTGCTTCCTTTCCCACTCTGTACACCACAATAGTGGGTCAGTCCTCCGTACGCTCACAGGACTGGATCAATCTCCTGCATACTAACTGGAGTCAAGGTCAAGAGCAACCTTCCATCCATGCAGAATGAGAGGCATAGGTGTAGGACAGTATTCATGCCTGCACGTGACAGCTGAGTTTTTATTTTTGTAAGAGCTGCACTTTGGTATTACCTTCCTAGACTCTTTGAAAGCAATGTCTCTCAGGCTTGTCAAATATCTACAAGGATTTTCAAGTTTGGGTGATGGATTTGATTTCCTAGTGACTGGGCTCTCTAGAAGTAGCTCTAGAAGTATCTCTAGGACACCTAATGTTTAAGTCCGTGTCCTAATTCAAATTAAGAATAGAAAAACAGCCAGAGGGTCATTAAAAGAAAAGATAGGCAATGTGATAAAGCAAATGGGCATTAAAAACAGTTTCAAGAGATAGAAAGGAAATTATATATTTCAGGAATAGATTAGATTAGAAATTAGGTTTTAGGAATAAATTCAGTGGCCAATTAAAATGTCAATTTTAGTATATAGTAGAATAGCTATGGCACAACAGTAATGAGCACTGAAATGCTAAACTTGTAGAAAGCAAGACAGAAAAAATAGCACAAAAATAGTGACTTTTATATAAGAAAGAAGATTCAAAAGAGTTTCCAGTGTCTGAAAAGTTTGAAAATAACATCAAATTCAGGAATGAGCTTTGGCTGGATTAAAAGAGATGGACATAATTTACAGAAATGTCAGTCAAGACCTGTTATGCTCATGACCAGGGTTAGGAGATTTGAACACTTGTACAGGAAATTTAGTTTTTGTGATTCATACTCACTTCCTAAAGGGCTCTGGATGCACTTTTCTCAATGTAAATTATTCAACTTGAAAGTAATTTGCTATTAAAAACATGCAATTGTGCTAACCACATTTTAGAAAGGATTTTGCTTTATGGAGAGCTAGCTAAAAAGTGAATGGAAAGTGAACAATGTCCAGAAAACATTTGGATGGATTTTGATAAATGGAGATGTACAAAGGTAGTTTTAGCCTACTGTCTTAAATATATGTGCTGGTAAATTATTATGAATATGTATGTTTTGAAAAAATTAATCCAAGGGTACAAAGTTCTTCTCTGAAATTACGATTGCTTCCACAGGAATTTTAATCTGTTTTCCTCTTTTGAACTTCAAAATGTGACACGGTGTTGGTTGTGTCCACCCAACCCTAGCTACTTTTTCATCCACCCAAAGCCAAGCTACTTTTTTGTCTATAGGCTGTGTGGCTTAAGGAAGTTCACAACCGTACTCTGGAACAGGGCTGTTGCTGTGATAGCTAGCTGGCATTCAACATCTGTCCTGCATGGTTTATAGCTGGCTTCACCTCAGCAGTGTCTCATCTTAGCCTGCTCTGATGATTAATCAATGATTATCTTTATTAAAAAAAAATGGCTGGCATTCTTGTCCCATTCATGGCTATGGCAAAATATGGCAGTTTTAATTCTTTCTACTAGGGGAGACAACACTATTATAAGCTCAGAAGTATTTGTGGTTGTTCTGGCTCCTGCACCTAAGACAGGCCACAGAGCCTGTTCGTTGGCTTAAAGCAAACACGTCTCAGTTGGATTGTTCACCTGGTTGGTTTCCCAACCAGATTGGACTCACACTCTAGTTTGTAAGGAAAAAAACGGGCCAAGGAGGAATCTGCTCGCAGAGATTTGTATTGTGTCAAGCGAGCTGCCTCAGGCACAGGGGCTGCATCTAGGTCTAGTTGGTGTAATGAAACAGACCAAAGGGAACCCTCCCTCTGCCAGTCTCTCTTACTAAGATGTGGCCTTCCTCACCACATGTTTTAGGAGTGAGGAAACACAAGACAGGGCCAAATCCCACTGTTCCCTGCTCTGTTTTGCTTGACTTCTCCTCTCCTCCTGTCAGGCAGACAGGAAAAACAACCAGCCCCCTCCGCCCAAGCTCTCTTGATGGAAGCAGGTTGTCAAGGTTGTAGAAGTCCTGCTTGATAACAGAGAGTAGCTTCTGGTAGTTCACTGACAGTTACTGTAAATTGTGGAAGTAGAAAGTCATTGAAAAAGGAACTTCTATAGTACTTAATTGCAAAAATGCTTACCTTTCATAAAGTAGGTTTCTCATCTCTATCACAGTAGAAAATGCTTTCCCTGTTCCCATATATTTTCTGTAAAAAAAATATGGTTTTGGACAGATATTTTGAATGGGTATATTAAACAGCCCTGTATAGAAGGAATATAGGAATTATTGCATGAATTTTTTTGATCTGGTACATACAATATTCCCAGAAGTAGTCAATTTGTATGCATTAATAGAAGATGATGAGATAATGTAAGAGTATTTTTGCATTCAACATGCCCATGAATTGTTTGCTAACTGGAAATAAGCTCTTTTCTTATTCAATTTAACCATTGCTGGATATGGACCTGAGCCCAAAGAAGTCAACAGAAGTCTTTCCATGACTTAAAATAAGTTTTGAATCAGGCCTTGTGTTTTTGTAATTAGATTTCTTCGTAGAAAGTTCTTTAATTGATACAGTATGTTCCTTTTATGCATCAGGGAAAAGTGAAATTTCTTCTAGTAGGAAATATTCATAGATCTGAAGTTTTCCTTATTTAAATGTGACCGGAGATTAGAACTGCTTAATTGAAAGAGGAAGTGAGCAATATAATGGAGCAGACACAAAAAAATTACAAATCAATGATAAACATGAATGATGAATTAATTGGGAAGTTATTTTCTTTTTGGTGCAACAGTGCAAAAAGTTGCCTTTAGTCAGGAATGAGGATTGCTATCTCATAGTTTGAGTCACTTCTAAGCCTTTTTCTATAGTGCTGAATGCTAGAATCTTCTTCCAAAAAGAAAGAGATCATGTTCCCATGTTTACTGTAGGAATTGGGATTTAAAAAATGAAAAATATTCCGTGACCAGTAATCAAATCATGTACATAAAAAGAAAATTCATCAGTATTCCCTGAAAATAGTTGAAATCAGGAGTTACCTTATCTGAAAGTTCATTAAATAGCTGTCAATAAATTTCAGTGCAGAGGTTTTGAACATCTTTTTTTTTTTCATGTTTTATGATCTACATGGTCATGGTGAGGTAGAGCTGAGTTTTGAGGTGGAAGTGTGCAAGCTATATTCTAGAGAATGGTTTATGTATCACTTTGGAGAGTAAAACCTTGAAGTTACAAAGGATTTGGGCAGGCTTAGCCCTGCAGCATCTGAAAGTTAGTAGGTTAGAACAAGCCTTATGAATGAAATGACTACCATTTATTTTAATTACACAGGAACAGATATCAGCTATTATGTCATAACATAAGTAATCTCTAATTTTGTTGCAGTTTGGAGAAAACCTCCCTGATGGTGTGCTATCTCACAGGTCTTTACCATTGCACTGTTTTATGAAATTTCTATCATAGAAGGCTAGTAAAAAGGCTGCTGCATCTCATGGACCATTAGACTGATTTGGAGTGGCAGTTCCTCTATTTCTCGGAGGATAACATGATGTGAGCCGAAAAAAGAACTAATATACCCCTGTAGCTTTTTTTTTATTTATGCATCCAAGAAATTTTACAAGAATCTTCTACTAAATATAGTCTTCTACTAAAGATAGAGTGGATACTTTGGAATTTTATGCCAGATATCAATGGCCTCACCTTTGGTCTTTGATTGCTACAGGTATATGGTTACCCACCTGTTAAAGGACTTAAAGAAGCCTGAATATTTGGTATTCCTTCCTGTGTGAAAGAGACATCAACAGCTGGGACTGCCTCAGACTGTTTGACTATTTGCTAAAATTTGGTCTGTGACCAGGAAATCTGATTGTCTTGTGCTAGATCTTGGTCACAGCCCACTCTGCTGGGACTTGTGATGTAAAACTGTGGGGAATTTCCTACGATATGGCACCTTTTAAAAAGTATTTCAGAACAAGCTGTGCTAGAAAAGAGCTGTCTCTTCAGACTTGCTTATAAGAGAATCTCACTGGGAAAGAGTTTTGGGGGAATACAGCTTCACCCGAGCTCTGTGCACCTTCACTTGGAGCACCTTGCTCCGAGAAGAAATGAGCAAAACATTACTCATTTTACGAAAAGAAAAGGAAAAGTCGCCTGCAACTTGTGTTGCACAGTACCTAATTGCAGTGTAAAAGCCTCTGGAGCAGGAACATGAACATCCTTTTATGGAAAGAGAGGAGGGGAGATGAGGATGGAGAAGGAAAGTGGGTGTTTGCGGATAAGAGAGAACGTGTCTGGAGAAGTAATGAAAAGAAAGGCTGGCAGCCATGGAAGGCCATTTTTTGTCTGAGAGTGGTGGAGCTATCAAAACAAATAATTTCTCCTAAGTGAACATTGCAAAGCAGTAGGTTTAAAAGAGTAATAATAAATAGGAATTGCACGGCACTGATGTTACTGAATCTCTTAGTGTACCCACTCTGCATAGTGCTTCAAATTCATGGTTAAGCCTAATACTTTTCAGTAGTTTAAAA